>NC_046155.1:16979347-17599347 GCF_011064425.1 Rattus rattus | reverse complement strand
ATCTCCTTAGCACCATAATTTTTACAGTTCTTTGTATAGTCTAGATGTAGTTCTGTCTAAGGTAGAACTAGCAATAATATCCCCATTTGGTAGTCACATAACCTGGTCTGTTGACAGTTTCCTTTTTAGCACCAAAACTTTTTAATTTTGGGGTCTCGCTTGTGAACTCTTGGGATGTTTCCTGTGTTTTAGGAATCCTGTTCAGAAAGGTCTTTCCTATATCTAAAATTTTCCATAATTTCTGTGTGGAATCTTCTCAACTAGCCAGGGCTTGATATTCATTATATCACCTGGTCAATTAATTGGGTGGGGGAAGCTATCATATCTGAGGAAGGAACAAGAAGAAAAGGGAACACTTTCTTTTTCTTTTTCAGAAAACTTTCATCTGCCAGATGTTTAAAAAAAAAAGCATCTTGGACTCCAGGCGAATAATCAAGTAATCAATGAATGCTAAAATTAGTGCTTGCAAAATTGTTGGGCAACAGGATAATTACAGAGTCTCAAAGTACCACCAGAATTGATAGCTAATTACAACCAGTCTACAGAAGTCACCACAATTAACCTCACTGTTACTATCTCCATACACTTGATGCTATATGTCCCCTGGTGAAATAAATTCCATAACAAGGATACTTTACCTCATACCTGTGACAGGAGTAACTAGGAAGCAAATAGGCTACCTTGGGACATTTATCATCTTAAGACATTTTCATTATCATGTTATATCATTACAGGGATGATGTCACTGACATCTAAAGAGAAAGGTCATAATTCTGCTTCTACTAGGAAGCAGAGCATTCCCTAGTTATTGTGTAATCCAAATTCAGATATTCTGAGAACAAGCAAACCATATTGAGCTGTAAGATAGACACAAGAGAAACCCAAAATGTACAACACTGACCTATGCTCTCAAGAAAAATGGAATCTCGTGAAAAAAATATGAAATAAGTGAAAGAATACAATAATAAACTAGAGATAAAAGAACCAAGAAAATATATAAATGCATGAAGAGATTGAGGAAAAGGGATCCTGGCAAATCAAAGTTGTTCTCCACCAGTCTTTCTCTAGGTTTGAAAAACTTTTAAAGGACTTTAAAGTAAGTTTTAAAAGGTACTTCACACTCAAAACTGAGACTGTCTGACCATACTCCCAACATCAGTAACTATTCCCAGGCTATAGGTCTTGGTTTTCAATATCATTCTCCAATAAAAGCAATCAAGACCCTTTGTTAAATTAGTTGACTCATGACAGGAAATATACAAGATGAGCTTGTAGCATCTTTCAGTGATAGAGAGTAAGAAATTATTCAAAAAACAACAAAATAAACTTTAAAAAAACACAATTCTGTGGTGGTTTGAAGAAGAATGACCCCCATAGGCTCATATATTTGAATGTTTAATCCACAGTTGATGAAACCATTTGAGGTACGCTGCTATTAAGTCAACTTGATACAAGCTAGAGTCATCTGAGAGGAGGTAACCTCTATTAAGAACATGTCTCCATAATATCAGTCTGTAATCAAGCTTATAGGACATTTTCTTAATTAAGGATAGATGGGCGAGGGCCCAGGCCATTGTGGGTGGTGCCATCTCTGAGCTAGTGATCCTGGCTTCTGTAGAAATTAGGCTGAGCAAGCCATGAGGAGCAAGTCAGTAAGCAGCACTCTTCCATGGCCTCTGCATCAGATGTAAACTCTCAGTACTGGTCCAGTGCCATGTCAGTCTGCTTCCCATCATGGTGATCATGGACCAACCCTATGAAACTATAAGCAACCCCCCAATTGAATGATGTTTTTATCAATGTCCTTGGTCATGGTGTCTGTTCACAGCATTAGAACAGTAACTAGAACATTCCCCAAGAATGGCATGTCTGATGAACATCCTCCACCCAAAAAGTGTCTCCATTGGTTAGTGCAGGGATAATCTGAGGTAAGATGTGAGTAAAACATTATTCATTTATAACCTAGAGAATATAACTAATAACTAGGAATTCACATGAAGGTAAATAAATTGTTGGATTAAATAGAAGAATAAATATGGAAAGAAGAGAAATCTTCCACAAAAATCAACTTGGAATAACTTAGTAAAATAGCCCTATTTTAGGGAAATGGAGTATATGTCCCTCCCTTGGAGTATGGGCTATATATAGTATCGTTCTTCCAATAGTGAAATGTAGAAAGGACAGAGGGAAAGAGGCTTTGCAATGGAGAAACACTCCCTCAATCCAGGTATTCCTGTCAAAACACAGTGAATTTATATGGTGGTGTTATATTACATAGCTCCCAAATATCATTAAAGACGCTACCTTATATCTGTGGTCATTCACCTAAAATCTGTAATCCCAATCTAATCATGACAAGAATAACAGCAAATCCCAATGGGGGACATTTTATAAAATGTCTGATTAATACTCCTCAAAACTGTCAAATGCATTAAATATGTCTGAGAAAACTATAGCAGCCTACACAGATGAAATGGGAAAGACACTGGACAAAACCTAGGAAAATCTTGATGGGCTGTAGGTAACACATTATCTAAGCTTAAAACACAAAGGAGCCCTTTGGAGTTCTAAAATATATCTTGATTGTTGGAATAACCCTATGTGTGTTATGAACTTATGCAACTCAAGGGCAAGCTTTGCTCTATGAAAATACAGTTCAATAAATCTGGCTGAAAAAGAAGAGAACCTAAATTGTGCAATGCATGCACCAGTGCCTAGGACTTACAAACATCTCCTCACGATCTGGATGCTGCATCGCATTTTTGAACCGAATTATCTCACTTGAAGCACTCACAGTCACGGTGCTAAACCTTTAACGTGGGTGACATCGTCACATTCGCTGTCAGGTTTTACAGATGGGGAGCTCAAGATCAGGCAAACAGGGAGACATCCAATTTTGTGTGCATGGAAAGCAATGGAACTCAGAAAGTCCTTTTTTTTTTTTTTTTTTTTTTTTCCCGGGCGGGGGGCCGAACCCGGGGCCTTTCCCTTGCTGGGCAAAGGCCTTACTTTTGAGCTAAATCCCCAACCCCAGAAAGTGCTTTTTTTTTGGGTTTGCCTGTGCCTGCCTTCAATCCCAGCACCTAGGAGGCAGTGATAGGAGGATTTATGTGAGTTTAAGGCCAACCTAGGCTACATAGCAAGTTCTCAAACAGCCAGGGTAGAGATGCCCTGTCTCAAAATACAATTAATCTTGAGCAATTTTGTTCATAGCTTTTTTCATTCCTTTCAAGGAAGGAAGTTAACTCAGAAGCTCTTATATTTACTAATATGTGTTTGTGTGTGTGTGTGTGTGTGTGTGTGTGTGTGTGTGTGTGTGTGTGTGTGTGTTGGGCAGGTATGTGCTACAATAACAGATATTCCTAAATAACAGAATTTCTAAATTCCTCAATGATGTCAATCAACAAAGATTCATTCTCTTCATCTTCATCTTGAGCTGTCTGGGAAGGCTGTTTGGTGCTGTCCTCAATCTAGGACCAGACGGACAGACCAGCCACCCTTTGCTCATTTGTTTTGTTCCTCTCTTCACTGTCATCTTTCTCAGAGTCTGAAGATTCTGTCACGTTCTGATAACTGAATTTCTGACAAAGCTCCAGATGGCTGGTCCTGACAGGAGCTGATGGCAGAAGGGATGTCCTCTGACACTTGGTTTTCCTCTTGACTGCCGTGGTCAGAGGCTCGCTCTCATAGCTGTTTCGTCCTTGTCATCGTTTTTTAAAATTTATATTTCAATATGTATTATATGTAATCTGGGAATGGTTTAAAGTGTATGAGAAGTTGGGCACAGTATATACATAAATACCACATCATTGTACGTAAGGTATTTGAGCATCTCCGGCTTTTTGGTACCATGGGTGATTCTGGAAAGAATCTTGTACAGTTACTGAATGGTAGCAATAGTCCCAATGCGTGCCTGTGTGCCCTCACTACATAAGTAGTGATTCTCTGTCCTTCTGACCTTGGAAAAGGCAATGTCTCTCTCAAGGAGCTCTTCTGAAGAAGTCACTGTTTTTAAATTGGTGGAATTTTCCAAACTATTCTGCTATCCTATGTCTCTGATCTCTGGCAGCTAAAGACTCAAGAGGAGGAGCGGTGAGCAAGGTTTATGACCAGTGACTGAGCTGCTTGGGGAAAGGCTTGACCCTTCTTTATTCCTGACTCTTGGATCTCTACTGTGATGCTGACTCTTCATTGATAATTTGACTAGATAGAAAATCACCTAGGTGACATACCCCTAGGTATACCTGTGTGGATGTTTCCAGAATAGTTTACCTGAGGAGGAAAAATATCCACCCTTAATGTGGGCGTCACCATCCCATGGGATCATGTCTCACTCTGAGTAAAGTGGAGGGAAGGAAAAAGTGAACTAAGTATTGGCATTTATCTCCCTCTGCCTCCTACCTCCATACACAATCTGAGCAGCCACCTCAGTCTCCTGCCAGCATACTTCCCCACAATGCATTGCCTCAAGCCATAAATCAGAATCCTTGTGCCCTGTACGGCATGGTCAAAAGAGTGAACCAAATGCTTTGGTCCCAAACAAAAGTAAAGGAGTCGATAGCAATTAGCAGTTACATAGACACAGTAGATAGACAAAAGCAGCAGATGGCACAGCATCGTGCAAGGTGGTGCTCACGGTATCAAGCAGCGATAACTCAGGTATTTGAGGTGATCAGCTGGAGATCCTAATTCTGCCATGATTGAGTTTCCAGGTCTGGACCTCTGGCTTCCCACCCCCAGTGCAGAACACTTTTCTCTCCTGGGAGAAACAATGGTGACACCTGTTGGGAATAGTTCACCTTCTCCTCATTCTTGAGGACATGATGTTTTAACTCTCCATCTGTTAGACTTCAGGCCGTCCTCAAACAAGCGGTCCTGAAGGACACTTGGTATAACATGTTTGAGGCGATGTAGGGCATCTCCTTTTGCAGAGCCAGCTTCTCAGTGAGTATAAACAACACATGACAACTTAGCCTAAAATGTTTATCTGCTCTCTTATGCTGCTTCGTGTCAGGAGTTTGGTCACAGTCAGAAGGGGATCTACTGTGTTGATAGCAAGGGTAACTGTGTACCACTGTACCCTGTCTTTATCTACTTGCCATGAAGTGCTCCAGCGGAATGGGAATTTAAACATCCCTCTCCGTCTTTCAGTGAGGGTCAAGAAATATTTAGTGAGCCTGTATCTGCCTAGGAATGAAGATTCAGAAATAAACCCTTCTCTCAGGTGTCAGGAGCCTCCTAAATGAGAGGTAGGCCAGTGGTCCTCAGCTCTCGCTGCTCACTGGAATCACCGGGGAGAGAGAAACTCACCATCAGCCTGCCCACTTGCAGTTCTTCTCATCTGACTCTTGTGGAGTAAGGCTTAGGCCTGAGTATTTTCCTAAAGTTTCTGATGGTGGTCTGCAACCACGGTAACAGACCAGTGATTGAGAACCTGCATAGGCATACAATTCCAATGCCATATTTGAAATCCTTTTGTTGATGGCAGAAGCTGAAGCAGACACAGGTAAATGATAATTATTACATTTTAATGTTCAGTCCAGGCTAGGTATGAAGCTAGGCAGATGGTTCCCTCGACGATTTGGACTTCTCGGGATAGCCCTCTCTCTCTCCCAAACCCTTATTTTCATTTGATAAATGAGGAAAGCAATACGCAGGGAGCTTATGTAGTTTGCCCAAAGTTACACAACTTAGGAAGTTTCAGAGCCAAAGCTAAACTTAGGACTGTCTGGCTCTAACCCTGAGGAGTATCCAAATGCTCACTCCTTTCCAGAGCAGACTGCATTCATCTACCATTTGCCTAGAGAAAAGAATGAATGTTATTGAAATCTTGACTTGCTATGTCTGTGACTGTCCTTGTGGGCTTGTGTTCTTGGGTGTCTCCTACCATTTCCCTTGTCCATTTCCTATGCTTAAGCTCACGTTCTCATGATTATGGGAGAGAAGGACTTATTGGCCAGAGAGCCAGAGCTCAATTCTAGAGCAATTAGCTCATCCTCTTGGCTCGTTGCATCATTACACTGTTTGCTCCCAGAGCTGAGTAACTTATTGTGTAACTGACCTGTGAAGTGGAGCTGTGAGACAAGGCTGTCTGGATCACGTAGGCTTGCAGAGAGAGAGCTGAGCCAAGCACATCCAAACTAAACCTAGTTAAGGAAGAGATCTGAGTGGTCAAGCACATTACGCAGCAAGCAGGGCTCAGAAGACCATCTGCTGTTCAGAAGAGCAATGTGAGGTCTGCGATGATGAGCTTTCAGTGTGCAGAGGCAGGGGAATGCTGGGTAAAGGGTTCTATTTTACTTTTACAGAAGATTCTCACTGTTTGTCGTAGTACACACACACACAGGATATACTGACAAGGCAGAGACAGGAAGTTCACAGAGGATCTAGAAACCATTCCTTTAGTGAGACTGAGAATAAATTGGGAGCTGGACATGTGGCTCAGAGGTTAAGAGTGAGTGCCTCTTCTCCAGAGGACTAGAGTTTGATCCGTAGGACCAATGTCAATAGTCTTAGAACCTCCTGTCACTCTAACTACGTGAGGAGTCTGATGCCCTCTTCTGGCCCGCACAGGCACTGCACTTGAATTCACCTATCCATACATATCCACATAATTAAAAATAAAGTAGATTTTAAATGAGGAAACTGTGAAGTCATTACAAATTACTTTCTTTTAGTGAAGTATATCACATTTTTCTGAAATTCTTAAGGCCACCAATACCTTTACTTTATCTGACTTTAACCAAAGTAAGTGTAAGACTAGTGGTATTAATAAGAATGTCAAGTGGTTAGGTCTTAAATGTTTTCACAGAGGTGTGGAAAATAGAGTCAGAAATAATGATATCTATTCATTTCCACCTTTCCCCTACCTCAGTAAAAATCTTGGGCCAGTTCCATACACTGTTAGCTAAAGTCTTATATAAGAAAGCGTCATGTGAGCTGTCCTACCTCCTAGTAGGACTTAGAAATAAAATGAAAGCTAGAAAGATGACTGTCATATCTTTATTTCTTTAAGATATAAAAAATACTTGCTCTAAGTATCAGAATGAACTTTACTGGGCTTTATCTCCAATAACACATTCCCCTTCCTACCTTCTCTGGCATCATCAATCGGTGTGTTTAAGGCCACACACTCAGCTGGTTTGCCAAGGTGCATTTAGCACCGGCTTGATCTGGGTAGACCTTCATATAAGATCTATGGCTGCTGTGTCCTTTGATAGTTGTCCCCATTTCATCCCAACTCCCCATGTCCCCATACCACTGTTAAACGACTACATCCTGGCCCTTCCCCAGATGGCAGCAAGAACTCCAAGCTCCCACAGCTATAGAGGAAAAAATTGATTTAAGTCACAGAGCAGACACCAGGCAGAGAGAAACTGAATGTGGGTAAGTCAGAAGCATCTGCATATTGGTGCTCACCTGTTTACCAGGCTGGTCTCCAACTGAGAGCTGGGACAACCACAGTTGCCAGTAAATTGCTTCTACCCCTCTAGAACCTGAAACTGTGGCTCTCTGAAAGTCAGCAGGAGGGTTATTTGGATGGAGTCCACACTCATCATTTCCTTGAATTCTCCTTTTAACTCCTACCAAAGAAACCTTGGCTAATGCTCTCACAACAACCCTCAACCCAGCTAGCAGGACAGTGGGCCAGCTGAAGCAGTAGAAACAATGAGAATTAGTCAGCCCAACCAATGAAGACGACCATTGGGGCAGGATCCAGTAGAATCATTCCTTACTTATGACCCATTGACCAACAAATCAGAGAGGAAGGAAGCAAGGAGTATCCATGCTGACCTCTTAAAACACTAGTCACGTATTTGCTGATGATGTCACTGGGTTATTCCACCCTTTTCCTTGCACATACAGTCATCTGTAAAGCACAATGTTAATGCTTTTCAAAATGGCTTCTATAAAAATAGTGTGTCCCAAGTATCCATAAACTATTCATATGGGTAAGACAAGTGCACAGCATTTTTTGCATGATTCAGGTTAATAAACATATTCCCAAATCCTTGTGCACTGACTTGATAGTGCTGTTAAGAGGTAGTAGTACCTTAGGAGTAAGCTCCAGTGGAAGAGACATGTCCTTAAAAGGTGTATTAGGGTGTCTAAGCCCCACTTCTTCTTCTTCTTCTTCTTCTTCTTCTTCTTCTTCTTCTTCTTCTTCTTCTTCTTCTTCTTCTTCTTCTTCTTCTTCTTCTTCTTCTTCTTTCTCTCTCTCTCTCTCTCTCTCTCTCTCTCTCTCTCTCTCTCTCTCTCTCTCTCTCTCTCTCTTTTCTGGCCACCCCAAGGTGAGCACCTCTAGTTAATCACATGGTCTCCACTATGAGTTTCTGTCTTACCACAGGCTGAAAGCAATGGTCAAGCGACTGTGGACTGGAATTACTGTTAGCTGAATGAAATGTTTCCTTCTCTTTTAAGTTGGACATTTCAAGTATTTTGTTATCTTGATGGAAAACTAACAATCAGATTTGTTCTTAGCCCCTTGTTTCTTAGCCCCAGGCCCATGGAGGTTCATAAGCATGCTGAGAGTGGTCCCCATTCAGTCAAGTTATCAGACAAGGGCACACTTGATTCAGATGTGGTGTTACCTCTTCAATGGTGACGGGTATAGCCTGTAGATATGAACTGTGGACTATTAGAAGAGAAACATTTCTCAATCTCTCTAATTTGGAGCAGAACGAGCTGACAGCTTGATACATCATCACAATGGAATTTTACGGCCTCAAATAATTGCTAGAAACCTGGATGTTCCACTAGAAAAATAAATCAACCTAAAAATATAGACTCCAGATTACCATGACCCAATATTTGAGTGATGACATGAGCCTTTGGGTCACATTTGGTGAATCTTAAAAGACAAAGGGAGTTGCTTTGTAGGGATGCTTATTGGAAAGTCTAACACAAGCTGCTAGCTGCCCCAGTCCATTGTCAAATTGTAGATTGATTACAGTTAACAGAAATGTGGACTGTTTGTTTGAAATATTATCTAAATGGCCTAGCCTAAACTTGGAAATCCTATATGAATTGAAACGAGTAAATTAGGGCAGCCTCTTGCCATTAGCACTCACTGATTTGAGACGAGTTGGGAACCATTTGTGGTAGTGATAAAATACTGCATTTGAGGCTGTAAAAATTTGGCACACAAGGTCTCAGTCCAGAAGTAAATTCATTTTATGTGCTCAGCGAAGAAGCAACTGAGAACTTTACAAATGAGAAGGATGACCTCCTGAGATCTTAGAGATAAAATATATCCATTATTCCTTGGGACCAGGCTTGGTAATTACACTCTTGACTGTTGAAATGAAAGTCTGAACCATGGGGTCAGTAAGCACTTCACTGTGGGGTGTACAACATGGTGAAAGGTGTTTAGCCAAAGCTGTTGTCCAACTGCATATCATGTGCACATGTTCATTAATAAGACTGGCCACTTGGAAATCTAGCAAATGACTGGGGAAAATTTGGGGGCCCTGTGTCATTAATAGCTTGTCTGGTGGGACATCACATTTGGCCAAGAAGTCAGTGATTCCTGAGAATTTTCTGCCTCGTTCCAGCTACAGCTAGTAGACAATGCTTGACAACTGACAACTCTGTGTCTTAATAAGAGGGCTTTGTTATCTGCAGCCTCTTATATATCTCTGATCTCATCAAAGGCTACCTCTTTAGCATCATGCTCTAGCTGTACAAGAGGGTCCTGGTCTTGGTCATCCTTAGTCCATTTGTGTTCAGAATACTGCACTATCTCTTGCCTCATCCAGAACAATCTTCTTGAGATGTTAGTGTGACTTATTCTTCTCATTACATCTCAGTTTAAATGTCACCTCCTAAAAAAAACCTCCTTATAATTGCCAGGCCAGCCTCCCTATCCCTCTCTTTTTTACACATTCAGGTCAATCATCCTAGGTCAATTTTGGCAGATGATATTTTATGATCTGGAACTTCCAACTTTATTGGGTTTTTTTTTTTAAATGTATATGCTGTATTTTTTTCTCAAAGTGTAGTTTCCAGGCAGGCAAAGATTGAATCTGCTATTTAGTGTTTCATAATCAGTCTGTTGAGTCATGTACATCCCGTGTAAGTTCTCAACCAACAGACACATGGCAGAGCATCTGTGGGGAGTGGTCTGAAGGAACGTGCGTGGAAAGTGGTGGAGACAAACTTGTCCCACAACTCTTCTTCAGCATGCCACTTTGTACTAGTCTGATGGCCTTGTGTGTTCATGGAACAGAGGATCAGACTTGGAAAATGTTCTACCTTTTCTGTTCTCTCAGGGCCTGTCCCTCCCCTATTACACATTCTCCTAGCTTGGCCAGATCAGCTTTGCTTGCTCCTTTTGGGGGAATACTTAACCTACAATATTAGCATTAGGCACCCACTACCACCACATGTTGTATTTTCCTCTAACTTATAATCGAGATTGTACCCATCTTATCATGCCTGATTTAGAAAAACAGCTTTCAAAATTAGCAAAAGGAAAGACAGAATTTCTTCAAACATCCTTAAAAGTACATTAAATGAAAGGCAAAGGGAGTACAATTGACATGTAATCTTCTAGTGTTAGGTGGTGTATTTCGTCCATATTGAAATGCTTCTATAAAAACATCTGTCTAATAGGCTAGCTAAGTACATTTCTTCAGAATGAGTGACAAGGCCGTCACCATAGCTTTAGATGAATAAATAGTCCATTATAAAAAATAATTACATCTATTTACTCCACGTAGGCAGAATTAGACAATGGTCGAAAGGAGAGGCCGTGGTGGCTTGGATAAATTACAAGTGTCTCCAAATGCTTTTAAATGTGTGCCTACCTAATTCTTATTGTAAATTAAGCTTTCTGATACATTAGCACAGGGCTGCAGTATCTGGAAGTGGTTTTTGGAAATTCTGTGCCCTAATGCGTGAGCTTTTGATATAAAGCTAGCTCCCTTCCATCACTGACCCCTTCATCTTAGAAAATACTAGAAATTCCTAAAGCATCTCAGTGCTTCAGGAGACCTCCTTATCACCAGTAGCAAAGATTTGCACACTTAGCCAGTCCTGCACTTGCCTACTATTCCACAGTGTCTGCAGAACCGACGGTGAAAGTACGAATGGCTTTGCTGCAAGGCCAGTGATGCTCTCAAGGCAGAGGTGGGAATGCGGAGCATCTCCAGCCCACGCAATTTGGCCCATGAGACAGATTTGGAGATGCTCTTTCATTGGACCCTTTCTGTCTAACAGCATAGCCCATCTGGAGCACAAAGGCTCCAAGCCTAAGAAAAGAGACAGTGTTGGTGTGCCTTCCCCTTTTAGGGGTGCTAATAAGGGAAAATGCTGAACTACTGTGATTACCCATGGCTTGAAAATAGCTCATCACCTGCCAATACGAGGGAAAGCCCTGGAGGGCTATGAAAATGCTGGGAAGAACAATGGCTTGGGAGACAAACTCTTTGTGATGTGTGAGAGAAGCAAGCCCGCAGACTGCAAAACAACCAGCCTTGTGCAATGAGTTCTTTATTGTAAGTGAACCCTGAAAACCGGTCCTGGGGTGTTCCCATGGCATAGAGGAAGCAAAGAGCTTTCACAAAACAATCAGGCGCAGAGACTTGAAGGGAAGAGATAGCCAGCAATTACCCAGAAGTCTCAAACATTAGATAAGCAGCCAATTTAAGGTATTTCATGGTGGGGCAAAGCTTTCCTCAAATTTGGCAGATAATTGTTAGCCCGCTGTCTGCTTTACGTGTTATTGTGTAGACTTAATCATGCTGTGAAATCCCTCTTGTCTTCAGTCCTAAGTGCCACTGGAATGCTGTGACCATGGTCACATGAGGTTCATTAGGAGCGGGAGCTTGGCTTTGTGGAGCCCGGCTAGCTGGCTGTTCCCTGGAATCTTTTCTGTGATATCACAAAGCTCCTATGTTACAGCCATTGTGGGCCCTGAAGCAGAGCATCTCACAGCACAGCAAGACATAATGTCTCATGGTGGCCTGCCTCGTTGGCAGGTGTTGGGCTTTTATTGTTATTACGACAATGGTTTTGTTTCACCATGAATCACTTAGACTGCATATTGCCACAGCCAGAGTTCTCATTTATGGACAACTTTTCTTTCTATTTACTGCATCTTCGAAACAACCCAGATTCGTGTGTGTGTCTGTCTCTCTCTGTGTGTGTGTGTGTGTGTGTGTGTGTGTGTGTGTGTGTGTGCCCGTGAGCACGCACACACGCATGTGCAAATAGGTACAAGAAGAGGTTATCAAAAACTGAGGAGTGGAGAGCCCTTTTTAGCTGAGCCATGCACGGCTTGCCCTAATGAAGTACAGTCAGAGATCTGTGGATACAACGTCATGCATCTGGCAAAGAGTACCCAGGCTTCTGGGGCTACCTTCTCCCATAATGCTCTAACAGGGACTGGCAGGGAGAACAAACTGATTGGTGCCAGAGCCCAGGATGTGACCCCTAGTTGACAAGACAGCAAAGGACATGCAAGTGCTTCCTATCTCTCAGTGACTTCTCTCGATGTATCAGCTCTGCTCAGACCACGACTTCTGATGTTCTGGTATCCTTCCCATGATTCCTAGATCATACATCAGCATACTACCTTTGAACAACCTTGAAACATGACTACTATTGAAATTCCAAAGCATTCTGGGATGGTCTTTTTCATCCTACCTCCCATAAATGCATAGTCTCACGCTCAGCACCTGGCAGTGTGTCCCTAAAACCAGAATTCCCTTATTGTAAATACTATTTGGTGGCTCTCTTTATTTTCAGAGGCCTGTAGTCATAAAGGGTAGATAGCCTTATTGCCTAGTGATCACTGGCATGGATGTGTGTAGTTCTTAACAATTACCTAGTGTGGAATCCAGTCCAGGGCACGAAAACACCAGAAGACAGTGCTGATCGTCACAGAAGTAGTAATTCTGGGTCAACGACCAGAAAAATTTCACCAAGCTCTCACTGATTAGGACCGTGGCTTTGGTCAAGTCCCGGAGCGTCCCTGGCTTTTAATTTCTTAAGTCTAAAAACCAGAAGAGCTATCAAAGGTGAACAAGGATCCTAACATAAAATACATGCAGATGTGACACGGGTACCATTTTCCAGTGGTCCAGGAGGGGAATGAAGCCACAGGAATGTTCTTGCAGAAGGCATTTGCTCCTTGGCCCTAATGGTAACCATGAGACAAACAGGCATTTTGTATGTGCTGGGGGATCAAATCCAGGGCCTTAGTGTACTGTGTATACACTCTACCTTTGAATTATGTTCCCACTTCAAATCTTTTAACTTCTTCAAGTAAATCACTTCTGCTGCAAATTAGATTCCAGCCATCACTTACGGACATCTGGCACTCTGGGCTATTTCTATCCCTACCCTCAACATTTAAGGCCAGCCGGCAACTAACTTGCAAACTGAACCTCACAGCTGTGTGTATACCTTAGGAAAGATGGTCACAAAGGCCTTCCAGCTATAAGTGAGTGAGACTGGCGCTGCTCGCTCAGCGGAGTTTCAGCGGATTCAAGTGCCGCTAATGAAAATTGAGGCGCTGTTGCTGACTTTGAGAAGCAGCAGCTCAAAAAGAACATTAAAGAAAACAAAACTCCGTTTTTAACTCCAGGACATTTCTAGCCAGAGGCATCCATAAGGAAGAGTGAGTGAAGGGATTTCTGTATAATTTACCACACAACTCTGGAGACTTAGCAAAACCTCCCACAGCTGTAAGAAATAGAAGCGTAGGAATCCAGAGAAAGAGGCAATCAAATGTACCTAGCATCCAATGCTAGTCATCAAATAACACGGAGCCTGAAATGTGTCACAGTAGATAACATACTGAACGCAGCAAAAGTCTCAGATCGGGAAACAGTTTTGAAGAAAGCTGCTTTGGAAATCTGTGAAGTTTTTAAAGGTAGAGAGATAAGCAGAGGCTGCAAACCGAGGGTGAGCAGAGGATGCCTCCTGATTAATGAGTAGAAAGTGATTCCATTGCCATAGCAACTTGAAGATACACAATGGAAAACATCGCTTCCTTAAAAATATGTCTGATGATGAATAGGCAAAATCTTTCAAAATATCTTTTTGAAAAAAATATGAGCAACTCTCTTTACAAAGAGCAAATCACACGGGATGGCTCTCGGAGTTTTATTTTTCAGATAACAGGGCTTGTTTACATAAGCCCTAGACCGTTTACATGAACCAGCAGTTTAGGTAATGACCAGAAAATATGTCTACTGGAAAATAAATGTTGCTCTCAACAATTTCGTTTTTGCTTAAGCAGTAAGTGAGATAAATGAATTTGCCTTGTTGTCCCCTTTTCCAATGATGCGTTTAGTTGGAGTGATTCCTTGGATGCTCAGTATGGGAAACAAGTCTAAGAAGCCTGCAGAGGGAAGGCAATGCCTACTCTAACCCACCCCACTTCTAACAGAGGAAGCTGAAAACAGGAGCTCGATGACATCACTCACGCTACTCTTCTCTAGCCTTGCCCCTGTGCTGCAGGACCCTGGTTCTGAATATATGGGAGTGGTTTGTCCCCTTCATGATTCAGCTTCAGAACCACAGTCTGAATAAACTAGAATAAAGCAGTACCTAGTGGCTATGATGACAAAGGGACTCGGGGACTCCTTAAGTGATGGACGGAGCACTCTTTTACGATGTTTTCCTTTATCGCATTTCCTTATTTATGCATTGAGTCAACAGACTCATGCAATAGCACGTGAGGACATCAGGGGAAAATAGCAGAAATTGGTTCTTTTCTTCCATCACATGCGTTCTGGGGATCAAAGTCAGGTTGTGAGGCTTAAGAGTAGGCGACTTTACTCACTGAGTCAACTTGCCCAGATGGAGAACTCTTAATTGAAGGGCATGAGAAAACTGTTGGTGCTAAGCTGTGAGCCACATGAACACTCCTCCTTTTCCATTTATTCATTTATTGATGTGTGCCTGTGCGTGCCTGTGTGCGTGCGCGTGTGCGCGTATGTGTGACGTCAGAGGACAACTTGTGGGAGTCAGTTGTTTCATGACTCCAACTCAAGCCATGTGGCTTTTGTGACCTAGTTTACCTGCTGAACCCTCTCAGCTCTTCTTACTTACTTTACGTGAGAGTGGACCAACTTCAATTCAGTAAACACACCGCTTGCCTTCTGGATGCTGTACCTTCTGCCTGTATCTGCATGATCCCTACCCCCTGTGATTCATGGCTTCAAGTAGAGCTCAAGCCTACACGCTGGGAGACCTTATTCCTCCTCCCCACTCTGGATTTGGTTAACTGCTCATCAGCCCCCTCCCTCCATGATTCAGAGGCAAGTGACAGTCAATGGGGGAAAGTGCCCTGCAGGAAAAAGAAACCAACCCAAAAACCCAGTGCCACGCATGGCAGCGCCCACCTGCAGTCCTAGCCCTGGCAAAGGCAAAGCAGGAGGACGCCGCGTTTGTGGTTAGCCTGGGTTATATAGCAAAACTCGGCCTAAGTAAAACAAAATTAATAGCGCGTATACCACAATGGAAATGATTACAGTCCTGTTTTAGCAGCTAGGTGGGAAATGCACAGCTGCTGTATGAATGAATCCCCAGCTCCTGACGCGCCCCTCTTTATGTAAACTGCCCAGGTGCGTGGGATACAATGAATTCCTTCTCCAGAGCACAGCAGTCACATAAAGCCTTCCTCTTTCCACTCACAAGCAGACACATTTGAAAAGGGGAGTGGGGGCTAAAAGTGATCTTTCTATATTTTAAAGGTTTAGGCAGGGAAATGGGGCCACCATGCCCTGCCCACCAAACTAATGACAAGTCATGTCATTGCTATTCAAAGGCAGCTGTGACAGTATACCGGAAACTAGGGTCTTAAAACCATAACAGTGTATTCTCCCTCTGCTCTGGAGAGTAGAAGTCTGAAGTCAGGGGTCAGTCCCTTGTTGACTCCTGACATTCCTGAGGGAGGTTCTTCCTGGACATGTTCCTGCCCCTGGTAGCTAATCATTAACTTTGGCCTTCTTTGACTTGTCGGTGCATAACTCGTCCATACCTCTGTGATATCACGTGAGTCTTCCTTCTGTGTCTCTGGATCTGTGCCTTCAGGTGGCTTAAAAGTAGGCTTTATGTTGGTGCCCACTCTCACCTTAATGACTTCATCCTAACTTGGCCCTGATTAGCAAGTAAGGTACCGTTTAGAGGTTCCGACATTAGTGCTGGGGCATCTGATTGAGGCTCATAATTACAATTCAGCTCACAACAGTCTCAAGTTGTGTCTACTGTTTTTTCCTGATTTGAGATAAGGCCTTCCTGAGTAGCTCTGGCTGACCTTGCTATGTAGATTAAGTGGCCTCAAACTCTCCCAGTGCTAGGGTTAATGGTGTATGCTGCCCAAGGAGTTGTACTATTAGAAGGTGCGGCCCTGTTGGAGTAGATGTGACCTGGTTGGAGTAGGTGTGTCACTAAGGGTGTGGGCTTTAAGACCCTCACCCTAGCTCCCTGGAAGTCAATCTTCTAGCAGCCTTCAGAGGAACATGGAGAACTCTCAGCTCTTCCTGTACCATGCCTGCCTGGATGCTGCCATGTTCCCACCTTGGTGTTGATAGACTGGACCTCTGAACCTGTAAGCCTGCCCCAATTAAATGTTGTTCTTATAAGAGTTTCCTTGGCCATGGTGTCCCCAACTTCATCCCCTATGCTATAACATGGGATTCTCTCTAATTGTGAACTTAGAGTGGTAGTTCAAATATCTTAGACACTCTCCTGTGGCCCTAACAAAAGTCTACACTCCCTCAAAGTCTTGCATAGAGCCTTCTTGGTCCAGGCACTGAGCTGTTCACCATGCTCACTTCTGTCTCGTTTACTCAAGTCTGATGCCAGCCCTGTCCTCCAGCTCCCCAAACTCTCTGTCATCTACTCTCATACATTTGGCATCCTTTTATTTAGAAATTCTTCAGATCTCGGGGGTTGGGGATTTAGCTCAGTGGTTAGAGCGCTTGCCTAGGAAGCATAAGGCCCTGGGTTCGGTCCCCAGCTCAAAAAAAAAAAAAAAAAAAAAAAAAAGAGAGAGAGATTGATAGAAATTCTTCAGATCTCCAGAGTAAGGAATGTGGCATATTTCTTCCAGAAAAGTCTCCATAGCTTTTCTTCCCTCTATCTCTCTGTCTCCAATTCATCTTTTGGTTTTCACCCTTTACTTCCATGAAGGCATCATCCCATGGGTTTCCATTACTATGCTCCTTACTCGTGCACAATTGTAATCTATTCACTTCTTAGAACTCTGTTTCCTGTCCATCATCCTGTTAATTATATGATCCCATGACATAGCACATGAGCATATGAGCTCACAGCTTATAAGATCTTTTTTACCTGCTGCATTGTCCCCAGGCACTGAATTCCACATATAATAAGACTATAGGGATATAGGCATATAGGAAACCTCTATAGCCCTAGCATATATATGGTAGGACTTAGAATCTATTTGTAAGCCAGTGAGATAGCTCTGAGTTGTAACCATGCTTACTGCCAAGCCTGAGTTCAATCCCTGGGATCCCATGACAGTGAAAGGGGAGAACCAACTTGTGCAATTTGTCCTCTGGCTTCCAAATGCATGCTGTCATATATGTGTGCCTGGTGGCACAGTCATATACACATAAATGTAATTTTTAAATGTATAATATATAATTAAAATATATAATAGTATGAGACCCTGGCTCAGAAATGTCCTTATAGGATGAAGGGATCTGAGACTAGGAGTAGGCACTGTGGCTAGAATAGTAAATAAGATATATTCCCTACTGGGACAGATTATTAATGCTCACCGTATCCCAACCTGATAAACATCGCAGACCTACTGCACCTATTATTAGCAGCACAGGACACAAGTCCCAGATCTGGCAGAAGACGGGGGAACTGATCCATGACCCCACATTCCTCCTGACTCTTGATTCTGAATCTTTCTAAGAGTGTGCTGTGGGTCTGATTCTGCTGTTGGTTACTTTTGTTGCCTCTTTCTCATAGTGACTGCTTTCCTGCTGGGATTAATACTTTTAAACTTCTGTACTGGGACTGCAGGTCAACAGTAGAGTGCTTGCCTCGCATATGAAGACCTGGCATTGGGGGAAACCTTTATACTGTGGCCATTTACAAATGTAAGGGAATATATTGACATGAGGGTTGAAATTACATTTTTTCTAGAAGCATTCAGAGCTGCTCCTGTCCGTTGCCTTGCAATGCTACCTACTCAGAACCGCTGTGAAGGAGTTGGTTTTCTTTAGTTATGTTCTAGAACACGAAGGTAGCATGAATCTGAGTGTGCATCTTTGTAAAATCTAGAGTTTCAGAGGAAATGTTTGGGCTCTTGTTCTGGTTTATACCCAATGCCAAAGCCAAGGTCCACATGGATTTTGCTCACTCCTGCCAGTTTTCATTCATCCTTAAACTAAGTTCATAGTTCTCAGATTCCTGAGCACTCTATTTTATCTGGAAACTCTAAGTATAACAAGACTGTTTTGAATTTCCCATAAAAAAGAGAGAGATAAAGGGCTGAGGAGATGGTTCAGTGGATGAGAGCACTTGTTACTCAAGAGTTGAGACCTGAGTTCAAATCCCAAGAACCCACAAAAAAATCTCCAGGCATGGTCATGAGCGCACCTGTAATTCAAGAGCTGGGGGTGGTAGGCAGAGACAGAAGATCCGAGACTTGTCGGCTACCAGCGTAGCTCCAGGTTCAGTGAGAGACTGTCTCAGGGAACAAAGAGCAAAGTAAAGGGGCAGGACACCCCCAGTGCCTTCTTAAGGTCTCTACTCAAATGAATACATATGTGAGCATATACCACACATCACAGACGAGAGAGAGAGAGAGAGAGAGAGAGAGAGAGAGAGAGAGAGAGAGAGAGAGAGTTAAGTGTGAGGAGAGAATAGGAAGCTTCATATTTTGGTTTCTTTCAGGCCCTAGGCTAGATCAAAGGTATGTTTCCCATCCCTTAATTTGCCACTCAGTAGCTTCTCGATTGCCAAACTTGGTCATTACTGTCCTCTCCCACCAACTTGCAAATTCAGTGAGGGTAAGGACTGTGTACCACACAGATACTCCTTAGTCTATCACAGCAGGGTGTGACTGGAATACATGACTTGTTAGGTGTTTCTTCTTCCTCTACGTCCAACTCACAGCTGACTCCTCCTTCTTTCTTGCTTACTTAGGGCTCAAGCCAGCACAGGGAGTCATTTCACACCTTCATCCTGTTCCCAACATCATGTCCCCAAATATTAGATCTTTGCTGTCCCCCAAGTTTGATTCTTGTTATTACATTCTTAATTTACCTCTGAATCATTTCTTCTGACATATCTTTCTCTAAAATATGTATCCCAAGAGTGGTACATAGAGTCCTAGTTGAATATGGCTAGATGTAAGAGTTGTAAATGTTCTTACAAGTAAATAGGTCATTTCCCCCATACAGCACCCGTAGGACCCCTAGGTTTCTATTTGCAGATCAAATCACATTGGGGCTTTTTCTATAAAACTCTCCATTAGTAGGTAAATCTCTTATGCTAATCAGTATAATTTTATGTGAGCTCGTGGTATATCTCGTGGCAGCTCTTTGCCTGCCCTAGATGAGGCCATGGCTTTAATGATCAGCAAGGTGGATGGGGGGTTGATAATGACTATTTCATCTGGTCCTGCCATGGCCCTGGCCTGACTGCCTGCCTCTCTTTTGATCCAGTCCAGCCCTAGTGGCTGTTGACACCATCCTTTCTCTTTTTCTTACCTCCTCCTCCTCCTCCTCCTCCTCCTCCCCCTCCACTTCCTCTCCCCTCCTCCTCCTCTTCTTCCTCCTCCTCCTGCTCCTCCTCCTGTTCCTCCTCCACTTCCTCCTTTTTTTTTTTTTTTTCCAACTCCAGACTTCCCCTGTTCTTCCAACCATCTTGATGCTCCTGCCTCATCTTCTCAAGTGCCCGGATTACAGTCATGTGCCACTCACTGCACCTGGTTCCTATTGACGTTCCTTACATAGGTCAGATTCCCCTGACCTCTGTCTGCAGGATTTCCTGTAACTAGCTCCTGCTAAAATTCCAGTCTCTAATCAAATGGTTAGTTCTTGAATGACATTCTCTGTCACTAGCTCGCTGAGGTGAGGGCCGCTCTTCTCTCCCCACACCCTCTGTAATCTTTATCTGAATACCTAAATGTATTCGTGAGCTTTTCTTTTTCAAGAGTGCCAAGGTGATCTCCTTAGTACTGAATGGACAGGAAACAAAACCTCTGTCTTCATGAAGCTTGCTTTCTTCTGTCCCTGGCCTGCATTTGTTGAAAAACATAATTATATTTTACTTGCCTTCTGCTAATTACCTGCTTTTGAACAATTTTGAAAAGGAGCATGTTTTATTGCATGATTCAGAAACAGGTTACTGAATAGACTGCTTAAGACATTGCCGCTGAAATGTAAGCTCTGAAATAAATGAACAGATGCGTGGACCTGCGGCACAGTGAGTGAGCCTTGTAAATATCCATCACTTCCGTCTGTTTAGGGCTCAGGAAACCTGGAGATCCACAAGGCCATTGCCTGTCGTGGCATTCCATCCCTGGAGTTAGACGACTTGATAAAACCTAGAGCCCATGGAACACTGAGCCCACTTTCTGCCACCATTGGTAGACAATGATTTTGATTATTTATTCTGCTCTCTTCTGCCGCTGTGCCTCTCCTGGGGTCTGTGCCCCGCTGTCAGCTGCACAATTTGCATTCCTGCCAATTCAAATATTTATTCACTGTCCTCAGACACCAGTGAGGACAACATGATTGAAAAGCATCAACGGTCCCTCTAACCAAATAGTTTGTATTCTAACACCATTGAACCTTCCAGAAAAAGCCAGCATAGGCAGAGCTGTCAGAAGATCTACTTTGTATTCGAATGATATTTGAAGCAATTCTAAGTACAAGGCCAATTTGAATTTATGTATCTCTTAGTGCTGCCTGGCCCTTATAATTAGTTACACTCTTTGGGCATATAAATCTCTTAACCAATCTGTTATTCTTGGTAGGTTGAAGACTGTCAGGGAATCCCCTGCCAATGTGACAGCATTGTGTGATAACTAAATACAAATTTACTCAGGAAGAATATACATTATTGACAATTTACTTAATTATCTCTCTAAGCAGCTGAAGTATTGATTCTTCCAGTGATGCTTCTGTCCTCAGAGGGAGCCTTGGGACATCTCAGCAGGGCAGATACAATAGACAGTCAGGAAAGAAATGCTTAAAACATGCTTGGCCCCAAGGACAGCCCCAGTCTGGTTAGTAGGTCTGAGTCAGAACCAGCAGTAATGCCATTTCCCAGAAATCTACTTCCTTTGCAGAGTCCTATCAGAAAGATAAGGTGAGTTTTATCTGAAGAGAGTGTACAAACATCTGGGTCAGTTTGGACCCCACCCCTAGGAAGAGCACTGGTAATACAGAAATTAGCAAGTGCTGAGGGACAAAGTGGGAGGTGAGAAGGTAGAAGAGGACATGGGAGAAAGGGGAAATCAGGAGCAAAACCAAATGACAACTGACTCAAGAGATCTGTGGAGACACTGTTTCAAATGTATGGTGGAACAGGATTTATTTTGGGGAGTGATAGTGTATGTATGAGTGAATGTGTGCCTTCTCCTATGGGTATACATAGTGTCCAGAGACCAACATCAGTATGTCTCCCTTAATCAGTTCTCAACCTTTTTATTAAACTCTTTAAAAACATTACCTTTATTTACTTGATGCATGTGCATATGTGCTTTTGTCTTAGCCTAGACATTGTCTGTCTTTCCTGATCTTTTGATTTTGTTCGGGGATTGAGTTTTTATGCTTTTAAACAAAGACTCCCTACTTTGCCAAGCTGAGCTCAAGGACTGCTTTCTCAGCATCTTAAGCAACTGGTTCTACATATGCACACCTTGACACCCATCATCTTTCTTTTCTTACTAATTCCTTTTGTTTTAATAAATGTTCTTGTGAGATTTGTTAGGGAAACAAAGACCTTTTGTCAAAACAGATTGTGTTTTGACAAAGAGAGACATAACAATAGGGATAGATAGATAGATAGATAGATAGATAGATAGATACATACATACATACATACATACATACATACATACATACATACATACATACATCTGAGTATATACCACATCTGTGAACACAGCTGTGCGTTACTCTTTCACTGACCCATCAGAAAAATGTTTCCATGTTACATACCATTGAGAAAGAGGATGCTACTGGCAATCTGCTGGCTGAGTTTACCTGCACATTCACATCTCGTTTGACAGACAAGCCTTCTAGCTGTGTAGACATATGGATACAATCTTCATCTGAAAATGTGTTCTGATAACACCATGTAGGCTAAGACTGTAGGGGCAAGGTGAGGTGGGGAAAGTTCAATCTAATCTTATCACCTAAACGCTTTCTTTCATAACTGAATTTCCACCCTTCTCCTGACATGAAATGCTAGGTGAGCAAGTTCACTAAGAACAGTCTATCGATAAATGAGGAAGAGATGCTAGCCAAGAGCAGAGAGCCTTTACACACATGCAGATGAATGAGCCCATCAGAAAGCCATGAAGAACACTAAACAGTCAAATGTAAAACACAGGTTTTGTTCATGGTTAAATGGGAGGTCAAGAGCTCAGGTGTAACAATTTGATGGAGTCTAAGCCACTGGTCTGCGAAGGCAGATGACTGCTAAACACGCTCCTTTAGACTGCAGAAAAAATCAAAATGTACAGTCACATTTACTTTTATTCTATCCTCTTCAAATTTCCAACTTAGCACACTTTTAAAAGTATGTGAACATATTCGTGCACTAGTACATAATAAATGATGTTGATTAATAATGGATAATTTATACACACATAATAGATTTTTTAATCCAATAAGGTGATCAGTACAAAAATAGAAACTACTATCTGAGATTTCCATTGTTGGTGAAGCTGTAATATGACTAGAACTAGAAATCTAGGAAGTACAAATGGAGCTAACTTCTATCCACCACTTACCTGAGTGTTTGAGTCACTGGCCACGTTGATCACAAGATGCTGAAGTTCAGTAGAGTTTCAATGATTCAACCCAGAAAATGGGGGAGAAGCTTTAAGATCATCAGGCGAAAGCAGGCATCTGGCAATGCTGAAATATAAGAGAATAGATAATGTTTCGTGGAACACTTAATAGGTGTGGTCTAAGAAAGTCATAGTGGAAGTAACTTAAATGACCAGCACCTAAGGAGTTGAGGGCCTAGGGCTCCCCTAAGGATACAGATTTGCTGTGCCCTTTAGTCTTTTTCTTGGGCAGCATTAGTAAGCAAAGCCTCACAGTAAGGGAATGCAAGCCAGATTTCAGCAAGAAGAGAGGCCAAAGAGCTAAAGAAGGATAAAAAAACCCGGACATAAATGCCTCCTGTGGTCAGTTCTTCTTAGGTGACTGACTAATTCATTGCTAAATCACACATATATTATACAGTAAAAGATCACTCCTAAGATACCACATTTCCTGTCTCAATCCAATAAGGTATAGCCATCTAAGAAAAAAATTGAAAAAGTAAATTATACTATTTTAACTTATGTGCTTCCTTAATTATAGAACCTAAAGTTTATGTAAGTTTAAGTATGTAAGTAGTAAGAATAAGTTGACCTTCTTGAATAGTGTTAAATCTTTAGAGGCCCATCTTAATTTAAAAGATTTCCCCTTTTCATACAGCTTATATGACCCTAGTTGACTCCCACTCAATGGGAAGGCTGTGAACACTACAGAGAACAAAAACTCCCTAGCAGAGAACATCACTGACGTCTGCGCTGCTATTGAGAACAGGCTCCACTGTACCCTTGGAGACAGGAGTTTGTGATAAGGTCCAGGGATGATCATTCCCCAAGGATACAGTCAAATCATGACCAAAGAAATAGTCCAGAGCTCTCAAGGCAGAGTGATCAGCAGAGTCCTGCCTGTCCACCCCCATGAAAATAAGACAATTAACCTCCATCTTCTCTGGAAAAGGGAAACAGGTCCCGTCTTGAATAGGCTCTGCTTGCAGCTTGCACCTTCGCCTTTGTGGGATGTGACAGCTACAAGCCACTAACTGTCCTTAATAACTTTGCTTGTAAATGGCTGAGGCTTTCTCTGAATTCTGACTGACCAACATATGTTCTCAGCTCAAAGCTTGACAAGATCAACTAACCAGAGCTCTTTAAACATCTGACTTTAGGTAGCATCTTCCACGACAGTTAACATTCTAGCTTATTTATATTCCTCTTTCCCCTCCCAATTCCCTGACAACACTCACTGGAAGCCAGTCTTTGAACAACCCCACCTTACCATTGAATGCTGAGTTGAGTTAGGGTTACCTTCTAAGTTTAGGGTTGTTAACTCTTAACACAATAACCACTAGCTCACCAAAATCCAAACCATTTAGCTCATCTCCAACTTGTAGATCTTCTGGGGCAAAAACAACCAATAACAATGAAGGACAAAACCTAACAGGCACCCATAGGCTATTAGAAGGCTCAATTCTGAGTCTCTGCATTATTCATGTGTGCAAACTGTCATAAAGGTGGCCAGATTTTCTGTGCAACCAAGCTGGAAAAGTCCCTGCACTCAACAACATTGGTATGGGCATTTCTGAGGCTTGGTTCTATTTTACATTTTCATGAGTGACAAGCTTAAAGGAGCATCGAGCAAGTGCATTAAGTTCCTAGATGGGAGAGAGGACCAGAACATTAGGGAGTGGGATTAGAATTCCCCCAGCCCTTGCTAAATTAGCAAAACTGTCAGAGGTAAGTATGTTCATTGGGACAAGCAGGAAAAACTGAGCTGCCCAGAGGCAAACTGAGTAGATGCAAGATATTAGGGAAGGTGGGCTATAAAGAATGTGAATGGAGAAATAGACTCCTAGTGGGAACTGAACTATCCATGGTGTCTACTGAGGACTCTGTAGCCCTGAAAATATATTCAGATCCCCATTCTATACAGTATGAAAGGAGAAAGCATCCTCATATGTTTCCAAGAAGGCCAGGGAAGCTTTCTTTCTCACCAGCACTTAGCTTCAAATTCCTGGGTCCACTCCATTAGCCTGATTTTAGGATCATTTCATCATCCTGTTTTAGTTTACCTTATCACAAACTGCATTGATTCAGATATTAAAAACCACTTCATTGCCAGAGCATATCATCACAGCCTCCTGCAGAATGGCCTCCTTGGGGTTTTTTTTTCTTGTTGTTGTTGTTGCTGTTTTTTTGTTTTTAGTTTTTTGGTTTTTTGGTTTTTTTTTTTGGCTTCTTCTTGTTATTGTTTAAAATAGGATCTCACTATGTAGCTCTGGCTAGCCTGGAACTCTCCATGTAGATGAGGGTAGCCTGGACCTCACACAGATCTGCCAACCCCTGCCTCTAAGTGCTGGGATTAAAAGCCAGGACGACCACACTAGACTACTTTTTGGCTCTTGTTCAACCCTCCCAACTAAACCTCTACTGTAAGGAACTTAACAGGTAGTGCCTAAGCAAGTATGATTCTAAGCCTTAAAAGAGAAGCTGAATGAAATGAAGACTCAAGCAGATAATACTACAGCCAGAGCTTGCAGACTTTTCCTCTGAAGTGACAAAGAGCTCAGATTTGGGCCTTCGTTGTCGCTCCTCATGGCTGACACTATAGTGTAGAGTATCCTAATATAACATGAGTGGACAAGTGTGGGGCTGACTCTACAGCAGACCGGAGTTGCCCAACTTGTTTCCCGTTCAGTTTCAGAATCGTCAACTTTCAGAGTCTCAGCAGGCATCTTGTCCAACCAGCTCGCTCATTTTGCACATTCGAAATCCAGGACCTAGAAAACATGATGGTTTTTATTCAAGTACACAGGATATTTAAGGGAAACCTTCCAACTAGAAAAGAGTATCCCAGCTCCAAGGTTAATGCTCTCTACTCTAACCATCATCAGGCTGTTTCCAGAAAGTTCTGAGGATCCTTGCTTATCTCTGAGGCAGCAGAGCCTCTTCAAGAAGCTTTACCATAATGTCTGCTGCCGTGTCTTAGTACAATATGGAGTACATGGTTGAAGTGGCATCTCTCACTAGGCAGGGTCAAGACAAGCCTGTGACTAAAGCCTTGGGGTGGAACTGCCTCTACCCCGCAACCAAAAGGTTTTCAGATAAGCAGAAAGACAGCCTAGAAGAGTTAGCTTAGAAAGGATAGTTTTTCCACTGAGTTCAAAGGGTAGGGTAGTTGTAGTTTACCTGAAGCTAAGTTGCCTGAAGTAAACTGAAGTTAAAATCTTCATGTGCCAAAAGAAATCACTTAGGGTAAAGTTGTTCTTTGTGAATGGAAAGGAGTAAGGCTGGGTTGGAGATCAGATGGCAGGACAAACTGCCAGAGGTACCTGCTTGAAAGAATGTGAGGCCGCAAAGGCAATGGAATCCCCATGGTAATGAGGTCCAAGAGTAGTACCTTTGGGGCAATGCCGGACATCGACTGAAGGTGGTGACCCTTGTCAAAAGCAGCAACTCAAACCCTGTTCTGAGCCAACAGGGACTCACTGAGATACTACAACCAATGAGAATAGAACGTTTCTTCCAGGAGAAAAACACAAAGTGGGTGTTATATTGGGGAAAATATTTGTTGAGATTTCAAAGGAGACACCCCAGTAACAATCCCTCCTGTTGAAGTGCATCTGAAACCCATGTCTCAGGGTCAGAAGCTGGTAGCTCTTTTCAAATGTGTATGCAGACATGCCCAAGCTCAGCAGAAGCCAAAAGAACCCTGGGCTTTGTGTCTGCAGTGCTGGGGACCAAGGCCAGGATCATCTGTCCTATGTAAGTACTCTAGCCCTGAACTAAGCTCCCAGCCCTGAGGACAGGAGGTTCCTAACGAGGATCAGGGTTGATCTGGAGTTTGAAGACCCAGTAGCTTAAGCCTATTTTTCCTTGAAAGTTGGGGCCAATTTTTTTTATGAGAAGTCTCGTTTTACTACCTTTGGTAAAGATAAATTACAATGTGCTTTATGAAACTAATTAAAATAGTGCAATCTGTTCAAATATCATTTCTGGGCAGTACATTTCATAAAAATATTCTGGAAGATTAGCTGCCTCCAACCACAACTTTTCCAAAGTCCATTTTTCCAAATAACGAACTTGTGGTGATCATAATTTTTCATGATTGTGGTATTTTTTCCAGATGATCCAGGAGCCTGTACCTCGTGTGCAACAGGATATTACATGTAAGTCTGGCCCTCTACGTTCATGACACTAACTTTTCTGCAGTTTAGGTATCACTGACTTAACCCTAACTCCAGTGACTAAAGCACAGGGTCCCTGCCACCTGAAGCAACTATCCTGTGTGAGCTATTAATGAGTGAATCTTGGAATTGGGAGTAAGAGTCCAGATGTTTTCTTGCCTTGAAAGGAAGCCTTCTCGTTCCTGATCCTGGAAGTCATCCATCTTGACACTGGTGTCTAGGAGTCTTGCCATGGGTCATCACCATTCAAATCTTGCTTTTTATGGACAGGCATTAATAATATCAGCCTTTGAGAAAGCTGGTTCCCAATGTCTGTGTGGGGACTTTGTCCCTAACCAGAGTCAGATGTGCCAAGGGAAACCAGGTGAGACACTTACCTCTTAATTGCCTCCTGGGTGATGAGAGGCATGGACCACTAACTAAAATGATACTGATAAGCATCAGACTAACGTTCTCCCATACAAATCTATAAAAGGCAAGCCTGCATGTTTCAACACTACCTCCTGTCCTAGCTGCTTTCTCCTCCAGCTTGCGTCACTGCCGGTGCTAGAAGAAAACCAACACAAACAGAAAAATGATAGGGAAGGGTAGGTCAGACTAATCCACGTCCAGCATGGGTCCTGTTCGACCACCCACAGCTCTCACATCCTCTTTTCTCCGTCTTTCACCAGCTTGTAAGCAACTTGAGATCTGTATCTAGTCCAGGAGACTTAAAGGGAAGATCAGGGAGGCTCACTGTACAGCAAAATCTAGTGGCAAGCCCACATCTCCATTTCTGTGGGTCTCCACCTTCTGTCACCCTATTGTCTCCCCTTGGCAGATTCTAAATCTCAGAACAGTAGGTGGGAAGGTGGGGGAAGCAGTGGGCCAGACAGGGGGAAAGCGCAGCCCAGCAGGCTGAAGCATCTCAGAAGGATGGGCCACCTTGAGTTCCTGACTTATCAGGCAAGAAGTATTTCAGATTTCACATTTTTTTCTCAGATATTGGAATGGTTACATATAAATGAGATATCTTGGGGAGGGGCCATGTCTCAAACTAGAATCCATGTTTCATATATACCAGAAGGGCATAGTTGGTGCAACATTTTATATGCTATTTAAAAAATAAATTTTGAGTGTGAAACAAAATTTTGCAGCATCTTGTCAGTTTCTCAAAAAGTTCTTAATTTGGGAGCATTTTCAGATTTGGGTGATTAGGGATGTTATTTTATTTTATGTGTTTGAGTATTTGCTTGCATTCACTTGTATATATGTGCACCAGATAAAAACATAGGCATAGGATCCCTCGGAACTGAAGTAATAAATGGTTGTGAGCTGCCATGTGGATACTGGGAAACAAACCCAGGTCCCCTGCAACAACATCCAGTGTTCTTAACTGCTGAGCCATCTCCCCAGACCCTCTTCTGGTTGTAACCTACCTTCCCTAGAACAGCTGGCCACTACAGTGACTATGTTGTCATATCATTCTGATTCATTTGTACAGCTTTTCCATTTCATAGAGAAGGGGTAAGAGGATAACTCAATGGAAGGGCACTGCCTTGTTTATGCACGGCCCGAGGTTTGACCCTCAGGACTAGAAATGAACACATTAAAAGATAGTGGGAGGGGCTGGGGAGATGGTTCAGTGGTTAAGAGCACTGACTGCTCTTCCAGAGGTCCTGAGTTCAAATCCCAGCAACCACATGGTGGCTCACAACTATCTGTAAGGGGATCTGATGCCCTCTTCTGGTGTGTCTGGAGACAGCTCAGTTTACTCATATAATAAATAAATAAATCTTTAAAAAAAAAAAGATAGCGGGATGTTGAAGAGGCCACAGGTTGATGATTATGAGACAAAGTTGGATAATATTTAATGAATGGAAAATAACTATAATGTATCATCTGCAGTAGCTACAGCAAGGGCTCTCACACCAAAGATGAACGGCAGACATTCAGGCATTTTGTAGAGAGGTCACAAAATGTCCCATGAAGAACTGAAGACTTTAGTTTCATTCTCTCTACCTGTCCACCACACACACACACACACACACACACACACACACACACACACACACCCTCCCCCCACACACACACACACACAGAGAATGACCACATAGAAACCAGTGGAAATTCTATACTTTTTCCTCTGATGTTCCCCTCCCCCTACCCTGTGTTCCTCCAATCTAACTCCTGGCTGAGTCTTCGATTTAACCCCTGTACAAATGCCTTTCCTGCACCTGCTTCCTCTCCCACCCCCATGACACATGACACTCACAAGATCATTGATGTGTTTCATAAAACCCTTTGAGAAAGAAATAGACTGAAATAGCATGCCCTATAGCACTAAGACATGAGATAACTGTTTCAAGAAACACATGTTTACGCCATTTCAGGCTACTTAGCATCAATGACTGGTTGATGAAGTGCTGGACAAAATAAGCTGTTAAGAAAGAATGTGACCATTTTCCTTGATGACTCATTGATGCTTTGAAATTCACCAGAGGGCAAGAGTCAGCTTCACTGCCCTGCCCTTCCAAGTGAATCACAACATCTTGCTGTATGATGAGCTTAATGGATCATCTATGCAAGAATCCATATGTGCGTATGCATAGGCATGTGTTAGCATGTGTTAGCATGTGTTGGGGATGTCAAGGCATTTCCTTGTAATTAATGATCTGGCCACAGATATTCTGGTAAGTTACATGGACCCAACACTGGGCTGTCTTTCACTTTCTAAGAGAACTATACAAGCTACCTATTCCAACAAACTTTGGTTAAAACCCAAGTTCTACCTTTTAGGGGACGTTGGACACTTGATGCTCGAGCATTGTTTCCCATGTGTAGACATTAAAAATCAGTAATGTCTTCCATATGGGGTTTGTGCACAGACTTGAATGAACTGATACTTAACAACCAGCACATAAATCAGTCTCAGTGACCCTCTCCTCCCAGCATCCTCTCAGCAGCACTCCCCCCATAAGGTACAGAAGATGTAGTAAATGCCTTGGTTTGATTGAGCAGGACAGACCAAGTGCAGGTTTCTGCCTTGAGCAACCTGTTCAGTGCGCTACAGATAAACGAGTATGAGGAGATCAAACTGTGGTGGTTCCAGCCCGCCAGCCCACCTCATGGAAACATGGCATCATCTCCCCTAGGTTTGAGCGGCATTGCTACAAAGCCTGCCCTGAGAAGACCTTCGGTGAGAAATGGGAATGCAAAGCCTGTGGCACTAACTGTGGCAGCTGCGACCAACATGAGTGCTACTGGTGTGAGGAGGGCTTCTTTCTCTCGGGTAAGCTGGACGTCAGTGACCCATGGGAAAGAAAAGGCCATCACTGCAATGGTAACACCCCTAGGATGATTCCAGAGTCTTTGGCTGCTGGTGTCTATGGTCCAAAAAGGAATTTTAATGTAGTTTGAAAATAAACATTAGCCTGCTGCATCCAGTATTGAAGCATAGTTCACGTTTCACTAATTAACCTCAAGTTTCTTCAAGATGGTGGGAACAAGAGAGTTAAGTAGAAACCGTGGGTGCTGAGATGGGAGGAGACCTGGAAATTAATGTTTCAGAGCTGAAGTCACCTGGGCTATTCGGAGCCATGGCCCTTTTATTGAAGTAAAAAACCCTCAAGAAAAGAAAATCATATTAGAGATTCATCTGCACTGTATAACTGAAAAAGAGCCATTTTCTTAGATTTTTGGTCAACTCATTGACTTTGTTGGAAAGATAGTTCGGAAAGAATTTTACTATGAGTCTTCCAACCGGGAACTGGATAGCCCAGTGACCTTGAGCATTGAGAATGGAGAATACTACAATTTTCAGTGAATCAGTGATTCCCATTTTCTCCCTCTCTGCTCACCCTCCTGTATTCCCCCTTCCCTGTCTGTGTGTGTATACTCACATGCATACACATGTGTGTAGCATCTTTGTAGAGGTCAAAGAACAACCTCAGGTTGTTTCCATCTGTTGTTGAGGCAGGCATTCTCCTTGGCCTGGAACTTTGTCAAGCAGGCTAGATTAACTGGCCAGTGAACTTCTAGGAATCCACCTGCCTCCCTACCCCATCTATCACTGAGTTTAAAGCAGCCCTCCAATACCCACAGTGTCCAACTTAAATTTACGTTTTAGAGGTCTAAACTCAGGTCCTTGTGCCTGCAAGACAAGCATGTGACAGCCCCTCAATAATTCACTTCCTTTCTCTCTTTTTGAGACAGAATCTCTCAATGCAATCCGGTTAGTTGCCCTAGAACTTGCTCTGTAGACCAGGATGACTTCCAACTTTTAGATATCCTCCTGCCTCTGCCTCCCAAGTGATGGGATTAAAATTGTGTGCCTCAATAGTTCTCTTCATAGGATCATTTTATTTGTAAGGCTTAGAGGTGTTTGAAAATCTTTATTCAAAGCTCCTTGCCCTTTATACTTGGAAATTTTATACTTAAGTTGAAAGGGGAAAAAAAGTATTGCATTTATTCATTGAAATAACCTAAAGCCATCTTGGTTCGCACATATGCAATAAAAATGTCCTGAAAAGTCCCTCAGTATCCGGCTTTACATAGTGCCAGAGCCCAACTGACCAGAGTCCCTCCTTCATATGTTTCCCCTGATCTTCCAAAGGTGGCAGCTGTGTGCAGGATTGTGACCCTGGCTTCTATGGAGACCAAGAGTTGGGAGAATGCAAGCCCTGCCACCAAGCCTGTGAGACTTGCACCGGCTTGGGCTACAACCAGTGCAGCAGCTGTCCAGAAGGGTTACAGCTGTGGCGTGGGACGTGTATCTGGCCCACCTGGCCCCAGGTGGAAGGCAAGGTCTGGAATGGTACGTACCTGCCAGAGGAAAGCCCAGTGTCTCCTCTGCCTTCCTCCCTCCTTGGCACTGTGGCTGAGGATGTTTTGAGGGAGAATCACGTTTGTTCCAAGACCCCTAAATCTTAGGGAGCTTGTGAAACTCTCAGGTAGGAAACTGAAGTTTCATAAAGGGCACAGCAGAGGAGAAGGTGACATTGATCTAAAGAGTGATATGGGAAGTAGCCTGACTCCCCTCTTCTCTCAGGCTTCAGAGCAGCTTCTCCGGCATGTATGTCTCTACAATAAAGCAAACCTTCATCTCTGGGGCCACCTTTTAGGTGACCCTGACACACTGGAACTAACAAGCTCTGTAGAGAGCTGGCACTGGTCTCTTGAAAGCTGCTCTTTCTAGCTGGGGCAGTAGCACATATCTCAATGGTACAGCACTTTCTCAGTTAGGTGCATGTGATGCTGGATTTGATCCTCAGCCTGGGGGAGACAGAACATTGCCCTCCCAGGTGCATAAGTGGAAAGCTTGGTCTTCAGAGGAAGTGTGAGCAGGGGAGTAGACATGTGGGAGCTGGGACTCTGATGGGATATGTAGGAATCTTCTCCTCTGGGAATCTTAAGACTTGGCCTCTGCACCTCTGCGGCCCCACTATGGGCTTCTTTCAAGGTAATAATCTTTCTATGACACCTTCCATGTCCGAGAAGGTTAAAAGCCCAACTCCTTTTTGAGGGACTCTGATTCACACTTAGTGACGCTGTGGAAAATATAAGGTGCTCTCATATTTCAGGGCAAGGGTCCTCTCAGTAGAGACAGTGGCAGCTGTTGGAGGCTACACAAGACAAGGAGGAAGGTGCCCCGCTGGTTTCAGAGAAAGGGTGTCACAGCCGCCGTCCACTATGACACTTCTGCACATCTGACTTTCCTAAGACAGCAACCAAAAGCCAGAGCACCCCAGGCTGTTTCCGACACAGAGCTAAGAAAGTGACTCGATCCAGACTGGGCTATCTTCTGTGAATTATAGCTGGACCAAGAATGCTGAAAACCAGTTGGTCTGGCGTGCGGGCTTTAAGAGGTAGTCCAAGCCAAGAGGGAAACGGTCTGGTGCTGTGTTTCTTTCTCTGAACATCTGTATTTTATCTGGCATCCAGATGATGAAAAGGCACAGGGAGCCAAGAGTCAGAGCCGACTCGATTCCCCAAATGATTACATGTCTCTTCAACTGGACTACGCATTTTGCAAGCAAAAAAATCAGACTTTGATTGTTCCCCTTTGTCAGAGCACCACACCCACCCCTCCTCTGCCCCTCCCCAACCCCTCTGAAATCACAGTGTGATATTTTTTGAAAAAGAAGGATTCATTCCATTTGGAGGCCGCACACTAATAAGGGAATAGGGGAGCAGAAGAGAATGTTTCTCGTGGCTGGACTAAAGCAATAAAGCCGGTGGCGTAGCTGCACTTTCCCTGTCTGTGATCTATGAAGTAAGACATGCAAAGCATGAAGAGAGAGGGAGGGGGGGCATTTGCTCGCTAAGCATGGTAAAGCTACAGTGTGCCTTCCCCCGTGGAAGCACCAAGAGCGCTAGTCAATGGGAAATACCTTCCATTAAGTCTGGGGAGGATTGGCGCCAAAGCCTTCACCTTTCTCCTGCCTTCTTCCCCCCCCCAAAAAAACAAGGTCAGGAGTGTAATAGGAGAGCGGAGGGTTCCAGAGAGCGGACGCTAATTAACCACACCTTTCAGATGATGGGAAACAGATTTCAGTCATTCTAGGTCAATCCCGAGGAGACCCGAACAAATCACGGAGTGTTTACAAGAGAATGTAGCTGCCTAGGTGGGAGCAGCCAGGTCTTCAGCCTGCTATCTGGGGGATAGGTAGGACAGTAATATGGCCTGAGCTTCAGCTTACTCCTTCTCCCACACTACTTCCAATGAAATACCATCATGGTTGCATCCCCAGGCCTTGGCCAGTCCGTGGGTCTACGTGTGCTCTGGGAAATCACCTTGAGTCGGAATTGCTCAGTTCTTTCCTTAGCACTGTGGCTAGCCAGGAGGATAGTGATACCAGCCATCCTTCTTTGTCAGTTACCAAGAGAGTGAGTTCCCCTTCCCCGGCTACAGCCAAGGACAGAGAAGACTCCACTCACCAGGGCCTGCCAGGCAGACCCTGCAGCCAAGACCCTTGAGTCTCAAGAATGGCAGTTCTCCTACATTTTCTAGCCATCAAAAAAAGTCACAGGAAGGCCCTCTGCCCCACTCCCTAAACATTGTGAAAATGACCTAGGACAGTGTCCCCAGTGTCAGGAATACTGCAGGTGATCTGCATGTGGTGTTGTTAAAATGTGCTGGAGCGGCAGGCCATCAGCTCTCAGAGACTTCTCTGGCTTCACCAGACCAGGGAATGCAGTTTCTCTGTCACTGCAAAGCGGTTTGGTCTTCTGAAATGTTTTCTCCTCTGGTAGTCTGGAAAAGTTCCTGCACACATGCCTGGGAGTCCCCCGGCCCACCTATTTCCCTCGTGGATTAGAACCAGGCCATAGCAGGCTCTAATTACAGATCACAATGAAGGACCAATCTACAAAGCACAGCTTGGTGAAGGAACGTTTTTATCTCTGACCACATCCTAACAACTCTTCGCTAGCTGCTCTTTTGATCTTAATTCCCAAGTTCTGGGAAATGCTGGAGTCGGTGATTTTGTGGGAGGAAAGTCGGCCTCTTTGTGGAGAGATAAACGTTGCAGAATAGTGACTGCAGATGGCTTTGAAAATGCCACAGGTACTTGATGCCTGGAAGGGATTTACCCATCTATGTGTATAGTTGCCTCAGAAGGGGAGACGGTGGTATTTTTAGTTACCTAACCAATAGGAAAGCATAGTGGGAAGAGCTGTGAGGTAAGTAATCCTCAGTGGTCCAAAGGGACCATTTGTACTGGCTCGCCCTGATGGCTAAGCATCCAGGAACTATGTAAGTGCACTGTCAGATTATTGACAGCCTAAACTTAGCTGTGGCAGGAATGTTTACCCCACAGACATTGGCCACACTACAAATCAGTCTTGTCTCACCAGCAAAGCACCACTTTGATCTCCCTCGGGTGACTTGAAAATTAAAATTAACTGCTCAAAAACTTGGAACCCAGCACCGCAAACGGGTGACAATGAAAAGGACCAGAGGAAGAGCAGTAAGCCTAGAATCTGAGAGCCCTGCATTCAAATCCTGCCCCCGCTGCTCACTGCAGTGTAACCCTCCAATGTTCCTCCTCCCCCTCTGAGCCTTAGTTCCCTCATTTGTAAAATGAGAGCTTGAGACCACTGTGTGTGTCATCTCGTATCTGAGCGACCGTTTTCATCCCGCAGAACATGAAGAGTCCTGTTTTCTGACCCTTTGACCGGACTGAACACCAGTTCCGTTACACAGCAGTGCTCCCTGAGTCACACAGGAAAGTCGGTGGGAGGTGAAGAGGCATTGAAGAGTGGTAGGGATCTAGAGAAAACAGCAGGCGCTAGCTAACCAACCAGATTGCCTCAGAGCCAGTCTTGACCGGCCACAAGTGCGCCCCCTCAAAGACGTCTATTGGGCTTCTTTATAACAGCAATCACAACACGGATGTGGGGCTAAGCAATCTATAAATATAACCCGCAAAATGAAATATGATTCATACAAATGCATACGTGAAACGTTTACAAAGATGCCTTGAGGAATAAAAGACTGCTGAATGGCGCATGCAGCCTTGCTGGCCCACATGAAGAGGGTGTGAATGATTCCAGTCCACAAGCCCTTACATCTCAGGCTAGATCTGTGTGGCAAAGAATACACAGCAGATATTTCGGGGGGGGCAGTGAGGAGGGGGATAGGTGAAGCTTATCTTCTTCATGGTCCTTCAATCATTAAAACAAAACACTTTATTTTTTTTAATAAAAAAAAGAAGCCGTGCCCACTGAAAAGCCATCTTTGGTGAGGAGTCTGCCGCAGGATCGACGAAAGTGGAAAGTTCAAATCAAAAGAGGTAACAGGGAAATAGGGAGGAGACGGTCATCACCCTACAGCCATCTCCACTGGGCAGAAAGCCACAAGATAGCCACAAGGCCAGGAGAGTGGGGTTACAAGGAGAGGAGGCAGGAGGGCCGGAATCCATCAGCGAACACTTGGGAATCTGTGAGATCCAACCACAGAGGTTCCTGTTACATCTAAGGTCATCCGCAGTGCGCTGAGGACTATGCTTGGGAAAGGGCATCTAATGAGCCATGCGTGGCTACAGCTGGAGTCAGCCATAGGGCGCTGCCTAGCAACCATGAGACATTGGGCTCCATCTCTACGCTCTAGCCCTGCAAATCTTTAAAAGACCAAAGAATCAACATGTGCCTTCCTGGTTACTGCGGTGTCATTTAAAATGGCAAAGACCGGAAAACTAAATGGCTATGATAAGAGGGATGAAGTGTGTTGCATACGTGGGGTAAAATTTTAGAATTATCGAAAGGAATGAGGAGATCCTAACGTCTCTGCAAAGCCTTCTTTCTTAAAGACGAGTTTTATTAAAACTGAGGTAAGCCAAGCGTTGTGAAGCGTGCCTGTAACCCGTGTACCTAGGAGCAGGGATGTGGGGCTCACAAGGTCAGGGCCAGGCTAGGCTAGGCTACAGAGCAAGACTCAAAATCAACAACAATAACGACAACAGCCATCACACACACACAAACAAACCCCACAATACAAAGTGATAAAAGTGTGCATAGATTCAAGGTGCAGATATATGATCATATGACTATCAATTATTAATAAGAAAATAAGAAGGACTCTGACTTTCTACAGTTGCTTCTGACTAATGGGTACCATTCTTGGTTGAAGAACTTTCTCTCTCTCTCTCTCTCTCTCTCTCTCTCTCTCTCTCTCTCTCTCTCTCTCTCTCTCTCTCTCTCTCTCTCTCTCATTAGTGTTGGCAAGGCTAGAATTTCTGGAGTAGGGTAAAATGGGAACCATGAGCAAGTTCAAGATTTCCTCGCTGAGCCTGGCTAATCTTTTACAAACTTCTGCTGCTGCTTAATTCCTGTGAACTGCTTGTTCAGAGCTCCCTCTGCTGGACGCAAGGGGACATTGACGAACTCTATACCTACATTTTACAGAAAAACAGCAAAATTGCCAGAATGTTATATATATGTATTAATAAAAATGTGTGTGAATATCCACTGAATTTCACAAATATATGAAAAAGTCAAACTCATACCTTTGTGAATAAGGCATCTTAGTATAAAATGAGAAAGTCAGCCTGTGGCCAGACCCAGCACAGTTTCGTGAGACTCAGGATTAGTGACCATCACTCTTTGAGCATCCCAGCATGCATCTGCCCTCATGATGCCTCTTCTTATGGCCCAGTGCTGTCTCCAGGTGAAAATGCCCCCAGGGAATAACTGCATTCTAGGAAACCTGTAGACTTTTGTGACAACTGCTGTCCCTGGACTCTGTACAGGGTACTTAGGTGTTCCCAGTGGATCCTCCGACTCTGGGAAGGAAATATCAGTCTGTCATCAGCTCTCATTATATACTTACTGTAAGGGCTAGGGCAGACTTATGACTACAAACTACAAACGTTTTGCCAATCAGCATTGTAGCCTGCACAGTCATTTAGACATACGTGCATTGTGTATGTATATGCATGTTGTTGTGTGCATTCTGTGTGCATATGACACGTGTATGCTTTTACGTCAGTCTGTACTCCACCCTAGTCTCTTCCCCAGTAAGACTTGGCAGCTTTATAATAATAAATGATGTCATAGAACCAAGACAGGCCTCCTGGTGCCCTTCCCAGTGTGGATTAAGAAAGGAGCGAGGCTGGAGAGATGGCTCAGTGGTTAAGAGCACTGACTGCTCTTCCACAGATCCTGAGTTCAAATCCCAGCAACCACATGGTGGCTCACAACCATCTGTAATGGCATCTGATGCTCTCTTCTGGTGTGTCTGAAGACAGTAACAATATACTCATACGTAAAAATAAGTTAATGTTTTTTAAAAAAGGAGAGGGAAGGAAGAGAGAGAGAGAGAGAGAGAGAGAGAGAGAGAGAGAGAGAGAGAGAGATTGATTACAGGGGTCTCAGAAATGTGTTGGAAGAAAAATTAAGGAAAAAGAAAGGAAGCAGGTGGGGCTCTGCTACTGAGCCACCGTGCTAAGCACTTAACACGCACACTGTCTTTACCGAGCGAGCCACTGGGTTAAGCACTTCATGCAGTGTCTTACTGAGCACTGTGCTGAGTATACACTTCACACACAATGTCAGCATCGAGCAGGACACGCACTGTCTCACTGCACTTCACAGTTGCACAAGGGAGAAACCATTTTCTCCCATTTTAGAGACACAGAAAGTAGGACTCTGCGAGTTTAATTGCCGTATCCATGGTTACCCCACCCATAAGCAGCACAGCTGGGATCTAAGGGCAGATGTGTGTAGAGAGCTATCTACACCAGACTCCCAGGAGGAGAGGAGGGTCAAGAAAGAGAGGCCAGGGCACAGAGGAATGAGTCAGGGCCACTAAGATCACCAGGGGCTAATTCCCCTGTGGGAGATGCGCTGGGAAGGTCTTCGTGTGTACTGAGTGGGTGGGCAAAGCTGGCCTGTGTGTATGAAAACCTGTCCCAGGAGCTTTCTGAGGTGGCCTTCAGATGCTCTGGGAGGGAGAGTGCAAACACACAAACACAAGGACCCACAGGCACACAGACAGGCAGGCATACAGACAGACAGACAGACAGACATTCAGTTACACAGTATGAACACATGAAAGCAGGGCGACTTGTTACCTCAAATATTCCTGTAGTGTTACGAACGCCTTGTGAGATTGCAAGGGAAATCTTGATAATCAGTTTCCAAGGAAGGAGTAAGAAAAAGAATGAATAAATTCTGCATTCATAGCCGTGGGTAGTAGCCAGCAATTAACTTGTATACAGTCAAAAGCAGGAGCTGAGTTACAGAGAGGGGAGCTCGGATACGTCTCCAACGCTGTAAAGCTACAGGACAAGGCCAAGTCTGATTTGTTTCTTGCCCACACAGATGCAACGAGGCAGTATCAACCCTGTCATTCTTCCTGTAAAACCTGCAACGGATCTCTCTGCACGTCGTGTCCTGCAGGTCAGTGCAGAGAGGGAGACGGGGGCAACCGAACCCAGGCGCCATCGTTGCTCCTGCACATTGGTGGTGGTTTGCATTCAGATAGTGACCTCGTCCCGTCGCCGGGGCTCCTGGGGACACACGGGAAACCAAACAGTGACCAGTAGTAATAAAACCGAGCTTCCTGGAACAAAGAAATACATGATGAAGCTGTTTGGGTTGTCTTGGCCACAGAATGTGCTGGAATCTGTGGGTACTTGATGGTTTGAGTCTCTTGTTCTTTTACCTTAGACAAGTGAAGTTAAGGTGGAGGATAAGGATATGGATGAACACATTGTCTGAGGCCTTCCTCACTGTCCATTCTGCACTTACTGCAGAAGGGGAGGGGAGAAACAGGACGGATTGTTTCCTTAAAACTTACCTTTATTTATGGAAACACTGGGCATAAATAACTTCCTCAAGATTGTCTATGAGTGAATTAGCATAATGTTATGCTCCCACAAAGATTATCGTGAGGGGCTGGAGAGATGGTCTGAGGCAGTGGAGAAGAACGCATACTGCTCTTGCAGAAAACCTGAGCTCATTTCCTATATCCACAATTGGGAGGCTCACGGTTGCCTATAACTCCAGTTCCTGGGTTCTCATACCTATGGCCTTTGTGGGCATCCGCACTCATGTGCACATGCCACAGACATGTGTGTACACATGATTAAAAATAAAATAAAAGTGAATCTAAAAAGTATCATTGGAGGAGCCATGTGAGAATGCACAGCGTCATGAACCTAATCAGGCTTTTCTTCTCTTGCAGTGTGTCCCAGTACTTTATATGAATAGCTGAAATGCCAATAGAACCAAGTCTGTGTGTACTGTTTGTCCTATGCACACAATCCTCTAATCAAGTTGAGCTCACAACTCAGACACAATAAGAGAATAACAAGTTAATAATAAAGTGGGGAAATGTGATAATATTCTGCAATAAAAATTTCATAACCTCACAACGTTTACTTCTGCAGCTTTCACTTATTATTTTGGACCTGGACTGACCCCAGACAACTGAGACTTTAGATAGAGCCCTGAGCAAGGCCTGTTGTAGTGAGATCAGAGACACAAGGCAGCATTTAAAATGATAGATGTGTCAAGGCTGGGAACATGTAAGCAGCTACACACAAACACTGAAACAAGAAGTTTTAGAATTTTATAGTTGAGGTGGTTAGAAAAGTGTTTACTTTATTGATTGATTGATTGATTGATTGATTGATTGATTGATTGAAAGCATCTCACTATGTAGCCGTGGCTGGCTTGGAACTCCCTATGTATAGCAAGCTGGCCTTGAACTCACAGAGATCTGCATGTCTCTGTCTCCCAAGCACTGGGATTATAGTCACTCACCACTACCTGCACCCCCTTTGTGTAAATTTCTATTTCATTTATTTATTTATCTGGAAGGTATGTGTGTGGTGTGCACCAGTGCATAAGCATATGTGGTGTGGACATACATGTAGAAGTCAGAGGTCAAACGAGGGTGTCATTCCTCAAGATGGCCTTCCAATGGTTGGAGGAGTTTGTTGTTGTTTTTGTTTTGGTTTGGTTTTAGACAGGTCTCTCATTGGCCTGGCACTCACCTATTTGGCTAACATGGTTGGCTGATCAGTGAGCCCCAGAGATCTTCCTTTCTCTAAGTCCTTGGTCCTAGGAGTACAAACATTTACCATCATGCCCAGCTTTTCAAGTGGGTTCTGGGGCTCAGACTTGTGTCCTTACCTTTGCATGGTAAACACTGTTCTGAGATCTCCTAACCCCTTATTACATGTATTTATTTGTTTATTTATGAGTATGGATTGCGATATGCATATACCACATGGGTATGCACGTGGGAGATGAGCGGACACTTGGAGGAGTTGGTTCTCTCCTTTCACTATGCAGTTCCCAGGGCTTAAGCTCAGTGAATCAGGTTTGGCAGCAAGCACCCTACCTGCTGGTCCTTCTCACTCATCCACAATTGTTTTTCCAGAAAGCAATAGCTGTCTTTCTCATTAAGCACACATAGAAGTAGAACAGTCTGTTCAAGGGGAACATATCTGGAAAAGTTGCTCGCATGTCTGTCTCATCCATTACAGCAGGAAAGAGGACCAGTGTAGTGGCTCACACATGACTACACAGATGGCAAGACCACAGCAATGCAAAGGGAACCCCTAGAGTGCCCAAAAGAAGCAGGACAAATCTCCCTATGGCCAATTTCCTTCCTAACAATTTAACTAATAAAAGGATAGATAAATAAATAAATAAATAAATAAATAAATAAATAAATAAATAAATAAATAAATAAATAGTTTGCAAGCATGATCTAGTGTTTCAAATATCCAGACTTTGAAAAAAAGATTTAAAAAAAAATCAAAGCCTCTATGTGTGTGAGTCCTCCAATAATGTGTGTAATAACAGATCAACAATGACTGCTGTTCTCTGCCCTCCTACCTTGATTTCTAGGTACGTACCTGTGGTTGCAGGCCTGTGTTCCCTCCTGTCCCCAAGGCACTTGGCTGTCAGTCAGGAGTAGCAGCTGTGAAAAGTGTGCGGAGGGCTGTGCTTCCTGCTCCGGAGACGACCTTTGCCAACGGTGCCTGAGTCAGCCGAGCAACACTCTCCTCCTCCATGAGGGCAGGTGCTACCACAGCTGCCCAGAGTAAGTCTCCTCCTCCCTCTGATGTCACACTCTGGTCTCCACGGTTCTTCTGAGCAGCTCCTTCCTCCCACAGAACTCTCTCTGCACACTCAGAACACCTGCATAAATCATACGTGTTGGCTGTGACAGCGCCGTGGGCCACCGCAGCCAAAGCTTTACGTAAGATCAGATGCCCACTTCTCCCTGTGACTGGTCTATGCATGAATTTTCACTTCTGTAGCAGTAGTCACGTGACCTGTGTTGCACAGCAGTGGAGATGTGTTCTTCGAAGAACATTTTTAGGTGATGTCATCACTGGGTGATTTGCACGCTGTTCTTATGCAAACCTAGATACTGTTGCCTCCTCCACACAGAATCTATGAGGCCCCTCATTGACCAAAACGCATTTGTGCGATGCCTATTCTTTTTTCACCTCGTATCAGGAATTGGATGTTCTTGGTTCTCTTCTGCATTGTCAGTGCAGAGTTGTGATATGAGCCTCTTCTAAACTTTCAAGCAGGGCAGTTGTGAGTTATATATAGTAAAAGTAGCTACTTATGGGGTGCTGTGTTTTCTTTCAGCCCTCTCGTTTAAAATCCCTTTAAAATTCTAAGAGAGGAAGGAGCTGATCTGAGGAGCTTCACCAACAGGATTCACCTGTGAGGAAAGAGAACAACAGATTTAGCAAAAATGACAAGTCTCCTACATGACAATGTTAGGAAGCCCCACTTTGGTAACTTGGGGGTCACCAGGGGCACCAGAAGCCCCGTCTTCCCATTTTGTCCTTATTCCTTCCCTGGCTGCCTTCATTTGCTCACCCTGTAGAACCTTGGTTTGTTTTGTCTGCCTCAGCTACAAGTATCACCACCCCACTCAGTGACAAGCAGCTTAAGAAATAACTGTACTCCTTCCCTCCCTCCCTACCTCTCTCCTTTTCTTGGATTTCTTTCTAATTCCAACATTTAGGTATATCACTGTCTAAACTGGTTTCTAGAATAAGGATCAAGAGTTGCCATCTGCCTTTATCTTTTGGAACATCCAAAGGTCTCTTAGTGATGCCTAAGATTGCATAGTACCAAACCCTATGTGTAGATGCTCTTTTCTTCCATACCCATGATAAAATTCAGTTTATATATTAACCATAGTGAAAGATTAATAAAATAAAGTTATTATAGTAGTATAATGTAATAAGGTATATGAATACGGTCCCTTCTCACAATATCTTATTGTACTGTACTCACTCTTTACTGTGTGACACTATTCGTATGGAGAGACAAATGTCTATTCATCCTAGACAGAGAACCAATGGCAGACCAAAATATGACACTGCAAATGTCCATCATGGTAAATGATAAGTGTATTGAAGTTATTTATAGGAGTATGGGTGAGAGGTTACTTACAGAAGCATGGGCAACTCAAAGGAAGCTGCATTTTTAAAAACCCACCCGAGGATGAGGTGATAACTCATGAAACCTGGAACCTTGGGACTCTCTGGATAAAGGCAGATTGGCAGCTAGCAGGTTGAAGAGTCTTCTTTCCTTGGCAGGCCTTAATTATATAGCTGTGGGGAGGGAAAGACCTTGCATATTTAATCAATTTCAGGGACTTCCTGAAACTTCTGAGTTGTTTACTTCCTGAATTTTAATGATCCTCTTTTCAAAACTCTTGAGTCTCAAGGAGCTTCCCTTGAGAATAGAAAAATTTCATTTTTTGAGGAAATTGCTTCTTGAGGGTGATGCCCAGCATTAGCCTGCTATATGAAGATAATTTAAACATGAACACTGCAAAATCACCCACAAACCATTCTGATAATAGGAATAACTGTTGATGGATAAGTGCATATCACAACAAAATAGGTACATTGCATAGAAAGGAGCCTTGCAGAATCCTTATAGTCTAGGTCAATTTTATGCCAGCCAATAGCATATTCCTTAAGAAAGGAAAGCAAAGTTCTAAGACAGTCCTAGGGAAAAGGGGGTGTGAAGAAATGATTTAGAAACAGCTATAGTTTTTGAGTCCTTTTGATGTCCAGCTACCATGCTAAGATCTTGAAAGTAGCATCCCATAAACCCTCACATGAATTCTATTGCTTCGCCAGGAGTGGTGCAGCCAATAACACACACATCATGAAACACAAGTGAAGGTTGAGGAGGCACTTTCATATTCACTGCTCCTTCACTAGCCTCTGCCACCTCGGAATTGAAATAGTTGTCACAGCTGCTCCTTATGTAGTCACTGTTGCCAGTTCCTGATGCTTTCCTGGCTTCTTCAAATGTTTAAGAGACAATTCATTGAAGCAGGAAGAGAAGCTCTCTGCTTCTCTCTAATTAGCATTCCTTTCCTCACAGAATGGGTCAAGCTACTTTTTAAGGCAACTTCTTACATTTTTATTTATTTCTTATTTTATATGTTTAAGTGTTTTATTTGCATGTGTATGCATGTGTGCTGTGTGTCTGCTGGAATCCTCAGAGGTCAGAAGAGGGTACCAGAGCTCTTGAAATTGGGGTTATAGATAGTTGTGAACCACTGTGTGGATATCAGGACCAAACCTAAGTCCTCTGGAAAAACAAGTGCTCTTAATTGCTGAACCATCTTTCCTACCCCTAGGTTAAGTTTTTTTTTTAGGGAGTAATATGATGTGGGGTAATAAGCAGCCAAAATATTCTTTAATTTTTGAGCAGTAAGAAATCTAGAGGATGGCCGGGAAGGCCTACTCATAGTATGCAAAGAAATGGCCCTACCAGGGAGTCAAAAGATAGTCTACCATTAACTAGGGGGAACTACTTTTTCAATAAAGAAGACACCATGACCAAGATAACACTTTCAAAAGATAGTATTTAACTGGGGGCTTGCTAACACTTTCAGAGGGTTAATCCATTATCAACATGATGGGAGCATGGCAAAATAAAGTTAGGCATGGTGCTAGAGAAGTAGCTGAGAGTTATATCCTGATCCACAGGCAGCAAGCAAAGAAAGGGAGGTACTGGGCCTGGCATGGGCCTTTGAAACCTCAAAGCCCATCCCCAGAGACATACCTCCTAATCTTTCCCAGTCTACCACCTGATAACCTATACACACATTGTTGTGATTATTTAATAAGCAGTGAAACAGCATATAGGAGGCTGAGACAGGAGGATTGTGAATTTGGGGTTAGCCAAAGCTTTATAACAAGACCCTGACTCCAGGGGTGCAGGGAATGGGGAAGGCAACAAAAAAGTTCTCATGTCTACTGAAATTTGAAGTTTTGGTGAATGATAAAATTAAATCTTTTCTTAGCAGCTGGGCAATGTGATCTCAGATTTTTGTAGAATTTCAAATTACATAGTCTTTGCATAGTGAATATTTATCTGGGGCCAGGTTTTTATAACAAAGGACTTTGACTTTAATAATTTTATACAGATAGCTACTTTTTTTTTTGAGTGTCTCACCACATACCGCAAGCTGGACTAAAACTCACAAGCCTCCTGCTTCAACCTCCCATATGACAAGACTGGTGTTACCCATTACACGTTGAAAGAAATATTTCCTGTTTTTAAAACTCATTTATTTTCTTATCATGTGTATGTCTGTGTCTGCCTGTTGGGTATGTGTACATGAGTGCAGAGCCCAGAGAGGGTGGAGGCTTCAGATCCTCCGAAGTTGCAGCTGCACATGGCTCTGAGCCTGATGTGGACGCTGGAAACTGAACTTTGGAAGAGCAGCAAGAGCTCTTAACCATTAAACCATCTCTCCGTCCCCAATATTTGTCTTCTTAAATAGAAATAATATGAAACAAAACACTTAAAAACAGTGATATAAATATTGGGCATAGTGGTGCACACTTTCAATCCCAACAGTTGAAAGGCAGAGGAAGGCAAATATCTATGAGTTGGAGACCAGCCTGGTCTACATAGTGAGTTTCAGAATAGCCAGAGCTACAACAGTGACAAATATTTTGTAAAAATTGCTAGTTAATAGAGTGCTTTCTGCACAAACAAGAGGACCTAAGTTTGATCTCCAGAACCCACATAAATGCCAGGTACTGTGTCACACACCTATAATCTTGGTACTGAGGGAGCAGAGACAGGAGGATCCCCAGAGCTCTCCGGCCAGGAATCTACCAAAACTGATGAACACCAGATTAAGAAAGAATCTGTCAAAACAACATGGTGAGAGTGATAGAGGGAGGCCCCCAGTGTCAACGATTGACTTCCACACATGCACGCACAAGTATGCATGCATAAGCGCTGTCTTAAGGTTTCACCGCTGAGAAGAGACACCATGACCAAGACAACTCATATAAAAGTAAACTTTTAATTGGGGCTGGCTTATAATATCAGAGGTTTGGTCCATTATCATCCAGCAGAAAGCTTGGCAGCATCCAGGCAGGCATGGTGGTGGAGGGGCCTGAGAGTTCTACATCTTCACCCAAAGGCAGCCAGGAGGCTCTCACTCCAGCTAGCAGACAGCCAGGAGGAAGTAAGTGCTCTTCTGCACTGGGTGGAACCTGAGCACGGGAGGAGACCTCCCTTCCTGTGACCCACTTCCTCCAGCAAGGTCACACCTCCCCACAGTGCCACTCCCTAAGGACCAAGCATATTCAGATCAGCACAAGCACATATGTATATATTATCCACACACAAAAAAAAAAATATATAAAAAGAAAAACCATAGTCCCAGACCCTTTAAATGGTAGATGCCAAAAGCTGTTTCCAGAGTCAGATCTGTTTGAAATATCTGTGTGTGTGTGTGTGTGTGTGTGTGTGTGTGTGTGTGTGTGTGTGTGTGTGTTGTAAAGATCTAACAGAGAGAAAAGACAATGACAATTTGGGGGTAAATCAGGACAAAGTTTTAGACAAATTAAGTGCCTTTAAACAAACCATGTTCCCAAGGAAGATGCCCACCCCTTTCATTCTATTTTTCTAGACATTTTTTCACAACCGTCCCTCAGTGAGTCTAGTGGGTTCATTTTGATCGACAAGAGCAGCAGCCATTCCTTTTGGTCTGAATCCCTTTGTCAGCAGCCGAGACCCATCTCTCATTGATATAACTCCAATCTTCCTTCTTTCCATAGGGGCTTTTACGCAAAAGATGGTGTTTGTGAACACTGTAGTTCCCCTTGCAAAACATGCGAAGGAAATGCCACCAGCTGTCACTCTTGTGAAGGAGACTTCGTCCTCAACCATGGGGTGTGCTGGGAAACTTGCCCTGAAAAGCATGTGGCCGTGGAAGGAGTCTGTAAGCACTGTCCAGAGAGGTGCCAGGACTGCATCCATGAGAAAACTTGCAAAGGTACCTGAACGCATCCTGACGAAAACAAAAGTGTTCTCTCTTGCACAAAGGAACACAGGAACAAAGTGAAAGGAACCTGCCAAGTCTTTCTTTCCATGAAACGGGTGTACTATGCCCAAAACTGGTCTAGCAGGCACACCAAGCAGCAAATTTGACAGGTTTTTATCCTAATGTAGGAGTACTGTGTCTTTCCCCTATTGGCTGGGCTCCAACCTCACAGTCTTTCACAGTTGGTTAATGTTTTTTTAAAAAAAAATGCAGAAAAAAAAATAAAAGAAGCCGGCAAGTGGTTGGCCTCCCTGGACCATTGAGTTTGGCAAAGAGGCAGGAGGCAGCTCTTTATAAAGCCAAGCTTTACTGGGTGGAGAAGATAAAAAGATCTTAATTCCTTTGCATAAAGGTTGTACAGGGTGAGGACGATCTGTGGCGTATTGGCCCTTAATGGACTGACTAGTCATCGCTCATAGAAAACAAATGATAAACATTCCCACAATCCCAAAGGGGTCATGACCCTGAGGAGCCACTGGCTGGGGCCACTGAGAACCAAAAACAATCAATCTCCACCCTCCGTGAAATCCATCATCCGCTGGCCTACGGCTGAGGAAGCTGAGGGTGAGCTATAACTGCTTCCCCTGTGAACTCTGTAAGCTAAGACAAACAAGAGTTCTTATACAAATACTCAACTCTCACCTCAACGGGAATAAAAGACGTCTATTCTGGAGACAAACATGAATGCTCATGGCCTAGGAAGAGAGATTCAGGTTACCTTACATGCCATGATTTAATGTGACAAGTTCATGACATTTTCCTAGTTAGACCAAAAGGAAGTCATAAATTGAGGCTCTTTCTAGAGCGTTGGTGGCAATAGCAGGCAGGTTTCAGCAAAGTGAGGCGATCTCTGCTCTAGGCCCCACATAATAATGGTAGCTTTGAAGTTGGTAGAAATTGATGGTCTGTGGAGTTTACACCTTACAAAAGACTTTACCTGACAGTCACAATGGGCTGCTAAGGAGCTAAAGAAAGCCTACGATACTTTGATTCTGGATCCAAAATTCCAACATTCCATAATGGCGGCATCCTAATCAGCCGATTGGTCTTGAAGAATCCTAAGCATGGCCATTGCTTTTGTCTGAGAACTTCAGTTCATATATAGCATTTCTCAGGGCACTTGGATTTCAGATAAGAACCTCAAAACCTCACTCTGAGTTCAAGGTCTTACAGTAGAGACTGATCTGTCTCAAATATAAAAACACAAATCACATAGGCGACTGAGAAACAGTTATAAGATATGAGAGAAAGATGTAGATGATACAGAGTGAAGGCACCTACCACTTTTGATCCCACATGGTAGAAAAAGAGAAAATCAATTCCTGCAAGTTGTCCAGACACACACACAGACTCTCTCTCTCTCTCTCTCTCTCTCTCTCACACACACACACACACACACACACACACACACACTCTCTCTCTCACACACACACACACACACACACACATTCTCTCACTCTCTCTCACACACAGACATACACACAGACACTCTCTCTCTCTCTCTCTCACACACACACACACACACACACACACACACACACACACACACATAATGTAGGTTAAGTTACAAAAACATAAAGTTTGGGCAGCTTTAAACTGGGGGATAATGCTATGGCTTGAACAGACCTTTTCTTTGGAACAGTCTCCTAAGCAAAGGGGACTCAATGCTGTGGAAAAGATTCGCTTTGTGTGATCAACAGGGTTTTCTGAACCCATCCCCAATAAGACAGGGAACACAAAATATCTAGCAATGCATTCTTCATGACAATTAAACATCTGTTTGCCGATCTATCCTGTCAAAGAATGAAAAACTAACAAATCTAACAATCCCAAGCTTCCTTATATATGAAATCAAGTTTTGGGATATTTGTCACAGTTTTGAAAATCTATTTATGCTTTCTGATTTATTTTTCTTTTAGAATTTCATACATTGAATAATGTAAGCTTACATTGCTTTGCCTTCCTCTGCCCCTTCCAACTCCCCCAGTGTTTGTTCCCACTCACAAGTTCATGACTTCCTCTTCTTGAATTATCAAAGATTATATATACTATATATAATAATGCTAAATATATATACAATATATAGCTTATAATATGTATATACACATATATTAACTACATTCTACTGAGCCCATTTACTGTGGCTCTTATGCACATGTGCTTAGGGCTGACTACTTGGGATTAGATAATTTACCAGGAATCAGCCATTACCTCTAGGTCTTCATGTATGGCCTTGTGAAATTTACCTTGTGCTTTTTGGCATGTTTGATTTTGATGTCAGTATGTAGGTCTTGTTCACACAACCATTTTGTTGAGATGTTGTGGGTATAACATCCCTGTCACATCTGGAACACATGTTCCAGCAGCAGATCTCCTCGTCCCCTGGCTCTTATAATCTTCCCACCCCTCTTTTTCATGTTCCATGAGTGTATAGTAGTTATGTTGTAGATGTTCCATTTGGGGCTGCATGCCCCATGATCACTTAATCTCTGCATTTTGATCAGTTGTAGATCTCTACAGTACCTGCTGGGAAAAAAAGAAGCTTCTTTGAGAAGTATAGTGAGAGCTACATTTATCCGTGGGTATGGGCTTTAGAATGTAGTTAGAAAGCTAGTCATAATGGCACACACCTTTAATCCCAACACTTTGGAGGCAAAGACAGATGGATCTCTGTCTTTGATGGATCTGTGTGCTCAAGGCAAGTCTGGTCTACAAAGTGAGCTCCAGGACAGCCAGAGCTACTTACTGAGATCATGTCTCAAAAAACAAACAAACAAACAAAAATATAATGTAGTTAGAATGAAGAATGTAGGATGTCAGTAATAGGTTCTCCTCCAGGATTAGATAATTTATCAGGGACCCATCCCTAGAAAAGGCAGATTCCCATTCCATTCTGTCTCTGTCTTTCTGTCTTCCTGTGTTTCCTTCTCTGTCTTCCTTTGTCTTTCTCTTTGTGCTTCTCTCTGTCTCTTTGTCTTTGTCTCTGTGTGTGTCTCTATCTATCTATCTATCTATCTATCTATCTATCTATCTATCTATCTATCTATCTCTGCAGCCATTACCTGTAGTTTCTTCATGTATGGATGGGACCTTGTGAAATTTCTCCTGTGCATTGTTTGTGTGTGGGGGGGGGGTGCATAAAGATTCTGAAGTCTTAAAATTTCAGAAAAAATCCACAAATATAAAATAACACGCAATATATCTTTCTAGGTCTGGGTTAGCTTGCTCCATATAATAGCTTATAAAACAATGTTTCCCTATAGCTTTTTCAAACACCCTTAGTAGTATTTAGACTTCCTTCCCCTCTCTGTCTGTTTCTCTCTGTCTCTGTCTGCCTGTCTCTGTCTCTCTGTCTCTCTGTCTGTCTCTCTCTCTCTCTCTCTCTCTCTCTCTCTCTCTCTCTCTCTCTCTCTCTCTCTGTATTAATCTTCCTCTTCCCATTCATATCACCTGTATCCTTCTAGCCCCTTCTCTAGAGCTCCTTCTGCCCTCTCCCACCACGACCCTTTCCATCTTTTCTAGTACCTGTAGCTTCTTTGGGTCAAACACTGAAGTCTAAAGATTCAGAAAAAAAATCCACAAATATGAAAGAACATGCAACATGTCTTTCTGGGTCTGGATTAGCTTGCTCTGTATAATAGTTTCTAGATCTATGCATTAACCTGCAAATTTCATGATTTCATTTTTCTCTGCATCTCAATAGTAGCATATGGCTGTATCACAAGTTCAGTATTTATTCATCGATTGATGAGTATTTAAACTGATTCCATTTCCTAGGGATTGTGGGCACTGCAGCAATGAATGTAGCTGAGCAAGTGCCAAAGAGAGTGAATCCATTGGCCAAATGCTAAGGAGTGGTCCGGTGAATGGGGAGGGGCAAATGTCAGCCTAGGTCAAGAGGTTTAGAGAACTGAGAAGTGAGCTAGCCCACCACAAGAGTGATGACTTCTTCTGACCAATTCCTGACAATAACCTTCTACTTTCTCCTTCCCTCAGAGTGCATGCCTGATTTCTTTCTATACAATGACATGTGCCATCATTCCTGTCCCAAGAACTTCTATCCTGACATGCGCCAGTGTGTCCCCTGCCATAAAAACTGTCTGGGGTGCAATGGTCCCAAGGAAGATGACTGTAAGGCCTGTGCTGATGCTTCCAAGGTTCTCCACAATGGACTGTGTTTGGATGAGTGCCCTAAGGGAACCTACAAAGACGAAGTGAATGATGAATGCAGAGGTAAGGATTTCTGAGCTGTTTGAGTTAGCAAAGAGGACTGGGAAGCCTGTCCACACAAAACATGCTCTAGGACTGCCATAGTCTCCAGCCACAGGTCTCAAAATGTTCTTAACTTTCCTGTTCAAGGAAATGGATTTTGAATGAGAGTTCATTTTTAAAATATATCATTCATAAGCTTTGAGCATGTGAATCTGGCTAGTTACAGATTACATGACCCTACTAATGGCACATGCCTATCAAAAACGATTCTCCATGTAAGGGTTTACAAGAGCAGGTGAGCTTTTAAAGCCTGTCCTTGGGGGTTTGAACCACCAATGAGTTCATGCACTTAGTAAAAGATCCCATAGGGGACTTCCTCCCTACCTGTCATTTCCCTCTCTCCTTTCCTTATGACATCCTTCTCTTCAGCTTTTCCTAGCCTAAGTCCCCATTCATCTTCCATTTGTCACTTCTGTAACTACATGTTGCAGAAGGAGACTGATGGAACTGGAGAGCTGCATAGTAGTAAAGGCTTTGCCTAGCCTAACCTAGGTCCTGCACTCTACTCTTAGCACCGCATAAAATAATAAAACAAGAAAGGAGATAGGATCTGCAACTCCATCAGCGCCTTGATTTTTAACTGGGTATTCATCTTCCTTAATCTCTTTTTAGTTGCCAGGAAAACAGAAAAACAAATTGTCCATTATGAGGGGACTTCTAAAAAAAAAGAGCAAAGCATTCTAGGAGACCGGTTTTTCTAAAGCCCTGGGATGGATTACCATCTTCCATGAGCTCCTGGGTAGGAACTGGCAAGAGCATTTGTTAAGGGCCTAGATTCCCATGCTGTCCTGTCTCCCCCAACCTCCAGATGGAATCTTCCTATGCCACATAGGCTGGCCTTAAACTATCCCCCCTCTTGCCTTAAACTCCCAAGGGGTAGAGTTACAAATGTGTGCCACCATACCTGGCTAATTCTATCATCTTCTAGCTGAGTTGCTTAGCATCTTTGGTCCTAATTCCCTGATGCAGAGAGAATGTGATGGTTATCCTAGCAGTAAAGCCTATCCATCCAGGGAAGTTGAGGGCGTCTTCTGTGTGCTGTGTGCTGCTCCAGGCCTGGAGAGCACTGCACACAGAACCCCTGCCCTCACGGAGCTCACATTCTATTTGGAAAGGAAGATGCTGAGGACAGTTAGTCAAGAGAAACAAGTAAGACAGCAAAGTGAGTATGGGGAAAAGAGTAATTGAAATTGGGAGGGTTTTTTTTTTTTAAGATACCACCAAGAAAGGGAGGGAGCAATCAATGTAAGAAGAAATCTTCACATGTCTTCAAGAAAAGGATTCCAAGTAGAGGGGAGTTACCAGAAGCTCTAAGAGTAAACTGTTACCTATTGGTTGTCTAACATACCTGTCAAGCAAGCCCCTATTGTATGCAGGTCCTCTCACACTGGCACTGTGCATTCGCAGTAGACACCAATGATGCCTTTTACCATTGGGCAGTTATAATACACTCTAACAATTACTTTACTAGTGATTAGATAGAAGTATTCTAGGAGATTATGGAAAGACCATAGCAACAGGGACTCTAATGGTAGAAAGGCCACATACTGATGTGTGACTTTGCTCATAGTGTAGGGTGACCATGATCCCATACCCTGGGCACAGAGCTCTAGAAGTCTCCAGGAGCAAGAAATTCATTTCCTAGAAGGATGTTCCAGCCTTGCCCATCTCTCACCTCTGCTTGCTTGCCTTCCATGCCCACAGATTGCCCTGAGTCCTGCCTGATCTGCTCGTCGGCTTGGACCTGCCTGACCTGTCGGGAAGGCTTCACGGTAGTGCAGGACGTCTGCACGGCACCCAAGGAGTGTGCAGCCATTGAGTACTGGGATGTGGGCTCCCACCGGTGCCAGCCATGTCACAGGAAGTGCTCCCGCTGCTCAGGGCCTTCTGAGAACCAGTGCTATACCTGCCCCAGAGAGACTTTTCTTCTCAGTAAGTTGTAACACTTATGCCCAAGGCCAGCTGTGTTGTCTCTCCCTCTGTGAACCTGCTGAGCATGCTGCCTGATGCCCAGTGTGTGGGTCTCTCTCTCTCTCTCTCTCTCTCTCTCTCTCTCTCTCTCTCTCTCTCTCTCTCTCTCTCTCTCTCTCTCTGTCTGTCTTTACATGTCTTAAAAATTGTTAAATCTAATGAAAACAGATACAATGAGATGGTACCCATTGGTATCATACACTGCCCTTTGCCCACTTCACCCACTACTAACCTTCATCATCCTCCTCTGTTCAACTGTTTGCTAATCCTACAATCTACTCTTTTCTGAAACATTGAGGAGTAAGTTCAACATATCAATTTCTTTCCCATGAACATTTTGCTATATGTTTCATAGCCTAGGAACATTTCTTATGTGGAATATTGTCAATTCTAATAAATGTATGTCCATATAATTCTTTAATACACTATCACTGGGACTGAAGCGATGGGCCAGTGGTTCAGAGCACTTGCTCTTGCAGAAGACTCAGGTTTGATCCACAACACCTACAGTGATTGACAACTATTGTAATTCTACCTCCAGGAGATCTGATGTCCTCTTCTGATCTCTGAGTGTTCAAGTATACATGTGGTACACATACAAATATTCAGGCAAAAATATTAATACATATAAAACAAAATAAGTAAGTCTAAATCTTTTTAAAATATACTGTTCTATTAAATGGTCCCAGCTCATCCTTAGGATAGAACCAGGGAAAGGTCTTCATGTGTTTGCCTTCCGTCTGGAACACATTTGTATGTTATGCTGTGGACACTTGAGAAAAATTCAGTCCCTATTCTTCCTTTTGAATTAGTAAGTGTCTCCCCCATGTCGAGATGGTGAATGTGGCATCTCAACTAAATGGAGTAGGTTGAATCCTCTGAGAGCTATGTCTGGAGTAATGTGATATCCACCTGCCTCTCCTCAGTAATATTCATAAAGATAGATCCTTTCCTTAAGATAATTCAGTTTCTCCATTGACTCCCAAGTAATAAGTAGCTTGTGGAGAGATGCCTCGAACATGTAGCTATTCTGCCCTTTACCATAATTGCCTCTTAATTCAGTATTTGTTGGTTAATTAATCATCCTAACTAGGTATGATGGCACATGCCTATAATCCTAGTACTGGAGAGGCTGAGACAGGAGGATCTAAAGTTCAAGGCCAGTCTTGGCTACATATAGCAAAATTCTGTACCTAAAAGGTGAATAAGTGGACACCATTACATGTACCTGTAATCCCAGCATCTGAGATGAATATGGTGGGCCAGGAGTTTAAGACTAGCCCTACCTTTATAAGAAGTGTGAAGCCAGTCTACATGAGACCCTGTCTCAAAAATAATCAATCAATCAATTAATTAAAAAGAGATTAATACCAGGAAGCCCAGAAAGCATTGGCATTGTTTTCCCAACCAGTAGAATAGACCTGAGAGGGAGATATTCATGGTCAAAATAGCTGGCCAATTTCCTCCTCTTGGAGGATATCATTAGCAAAGATATTGGTACCGTGTTATGTATAAGATCACACATTCTTATCATTCTGGCCTTTCGCAGTCTTCTTTGCCCGTTTTAGGTTGGTTAACTTCCTGTCTAGAAATATTCCTCATAAAAATAGCCCATCCAACCAGATCTCTTTTCTAGTAATGACTAATCTAGGGTCTCCTCAGATAATTTCTTACAGAGAGGAAGATATCTCATTAGTGAAGGTCTTCCCTTAAGCTTGAAAGCAAATTCAAGCAAAATCGATTTAAGCCTTGATACAGAGAGTCCTCCCAAAGGCCGGGCACAGGATTTGCCCTGGCCAGATCCTCTCACTCATTCCTGCCCCACACAGGCAATTTATAAACTAGACAGTTTGGGAAAGATTGTGATAGACTAATTTCTCTCTCTCTCCTGAAGATGTTACTTCTTAATCTCTCAGTCTTGCAAGTACACAATTTGTGTGTAATGGGAGACTTCATAGCTGTGCTTAATGAAAAGTCTTGGCATGGGGAGATTATGCCGGCATAAACAGATTAGACCAACATAATCACGGGATCTGATCAGAGTAGAATTAGTAGTAGATGTATGTTGGCCATATCAGAGTGACATGCTGCCCTTGAAAGAGAAGGGGCTCTGGAGCTCATGATCACAGATGCCCCTAAAAGTAGATAGGGGAGGAACAGAACCCCCAACAGCCTTTAGGAGGGTTGTAGCTCTGTGTACCCATTTAGATTTCTGGCCTCTATCACAGTGATGTGAACAGTTTCTGTTATAAAACCATAACGTTGGTGGTCAGTGGTATAGCCATGATAGCAAACTAGAGCAGAGGTACCCAACAACCCTGTTGCCATAGCCACCAGTCTGCACTTTCCATTCTGCCTGTCATGGACTGTCCATGCCGACCTCAGCTTCACTGATATCACTCAGCCTCTGAGACTTCCTCTCCCTCTGCATGCAACGCCCCCTTCCCTGAATAGAGCAGGTGTGGGAGCCACAGGTCAGGCTTGCTGTCAATACTCATTTTTCCTTCTTCCACAGACACGACCTGTGTGAAACAGTGCCCAGAAGGCTACCACACTGACAAGGACAGCCACCAGTGTGTGCCCTGCCACAGCTCTTGCAGGACCTGCGAAGGACCACACAGCATGCAATGCCTCTCCTGCCGACCTGGCTGGTTTCAACTGGGCAAGGAGTGCTTGTTGCAATGCAGGGATGGGTAAGAGTTTAGCACATTCTCCTCCTGCCACTCCAGATGGCAAGCTATTTGCTAATGACGATAGTAGGGCTCAAAACATGGAGATCCACTGTAAAGCCTACCTGTTAGTAGGGAGCAAATATTAGCCAGGCCACAGTCAAGGAAGAGAAGAAAGAAAAGCAATGTGCCCCAGTGAGAGAACACACTAAATCAGATTACAGTATGGTCTCACCAGACTAAGTGACTATTCATCCTTAGGGCCTGACCTCACTGACAATCCAGAGATCTGTAATCACAAGCAGAGGAGGAGTTTCTCCTCTGCTCATGACCCACAAGTATTAATACAGGTTTATGGCCCCCCTTTTTTCTGTTTTAGGAGGTGGCATAGATTTGGGGATTCAGGGTTAATATGCAAAACCTAAGCAGTACAGGTGGGACACTGATCTTAAAAGGGAACAACTGCAGTGACCATCTCCATTTACACCCCATGGCCTCCGCAGCCTGCCAGGTATCCACAAGCCCAGCATCCACAATTTACAGCTATGGCTCTAAAAGCAACCTTGACTCTGAAATGAAATGCTAATATAAAAGCAGTAGGGGGAATTATTTTGTAATAAAGACTCATTAGTTTTCTGCTAAGAAAAGCTCTTCTGTGTATGTCTGGCAAGAAGAGTTGACTGGGCCATGCCCTCCCCAGCATTCCACATTCCTGCCCACTCTTTCCCAACCAGGGCCCTGAAAGGTTCCAGACCCAAATTGAAGGACCTTTCCTGGACATTTTAACCCCAGTTGGTACCTTCCTTCACTCCTAAGTGATGTCTGCATGCTACTTTATGCCGGGGCTGTATGCTGAGTCGCTCACATTTCTGCATATCTTTTTCATTCACTAACTCATGTAGTCCACATGAGTTAATACAAAAGCATCATGTACATCTGGATAAGCTGAATTAAAATCCATGCTTTGGACTTCAAGGGCTTACCTACCCTTGTTCTACTATCTTCTCATTTCAAAAAAATAAGTTCCTGGAAGTAAAACATCTCTTGTTTTTCATGTGTGCTACACACACAGCACAGAGTGAACTCTTCAGAGATTTTTGGCAAGTACTGGTCTTGAGCATTAATAAGAAGATCCTACCAGACAAGAGTAGAGGTAGGGCTATGGGGGAGAGTCTTAAAAGATCTGGGTCCCACAGGGAGAATCTACATCTTCCTCAGAGCTGGTCACTCTCTACAGCACATGCCAAAAATGTGCAGTCCTGTAGCTAAACAATGCAGAACATGGCAGTAAGAAGAAGATGCCCCACATTGTGAGGAGTTACCGGAAGGAGTTGGGGGAGGGGAGCACTGGCTGCCATCATTCCCTTTACTAGGGAAGAACTGGAGTATTAGTGAAGCATAGGTGGGGAATGATTCTTTCGGTAAAATCAGTGTTCCACATACATAAGTACATTGGTTAAATGTATTTTTCTTGCACAGACAGAATTTGTACCATTCTACAATAAGTAATTGTTTGGTCTGGACCTTATGGAAAGTTCTTTAAGGCTCAAGTCTCCATGCTTACTCATAAGGTCCTGTTTACAAGAGTCCAGCCTTATGTTAAAACAAACAATCCTCATAGTAAACAGCCACACAGAATCTTAATATAATCTAGCAAGCTCCTCATTGTCTTTATTTTCGCATTACGCTCTGATAATTTTTAAAACCTGTGTCGAATCAATGTTTGCCACCCATGGTCCCTACTGGACCTTTGTACCTTCAATACAGCTTGCAAAGCATTTCAACTAATGTATCTTCTTTGTACAATGCTTTGATTCTACAATAATCTCATGAGGTGAACACTGGTCCCTCCACTTTACAGGAAAAGAAACTGAGACTGAGTTTAACTGATGTGCCTGAAGTCACATAGCTATAAAGCTACTGATAGATTATGGAGACAGGACCACAGTCCTGTTTTCTAAGACCCCTTCTGTGTTTTCCTGCTGTATGTGTTTTTCCTTGACCCTATAGTTTTACTTCTTTATATTTCTCTTCCCTGAGTTGCCTCTCAAATACCTTGGTCATCCTACTGACTAATTGAAGTAATTCTTCTTCATGTACTTCACCATGAAGTACAGAGAGTGAAGCGAGGATTACTGCCCCAAAGCTGGGTCACTGGGATAAAAAGTGACTATTCCAGATCGTTAGCCAGAGACCAGGCTCGGCACCACATAAACATGGTCTCAGTTTTCTCAGCTTCCCTGAGCTCATTTACCATAAACAAAGATTTGGGAGTGATGTTTTTGCACTGGAACCCTGGAACCTTGAGGTTCCTGGTTAATCCCTGGGACCTGCTGATGCCTGGAGGTACAGACGTGAAGCACACCGCCCACCTCTGCCTGCTTCCTTAAGACCTTGATCTGATTGGGAAAGTGTCTTCAGCCAATGCACTGTTGTGCTATATTGTTTGGCAGATAAAGCTTTTCACACCATCTCCTGTTTGACCTTAAGCAAGTTCTCTAAATTTTCTAAGCCACGTGCTTTGGATCTATAATATTTGGAATTATAACATAAACTCAGAGGGTATGCCGTGAAAATAAATTTTAAAATCCCCAATTAACACAAATATACACTAATTATGAATAGGGTTCTTGTCACTGGAGTAACAACTTTCTAGTGTTTAACTGTGCTGCTAGCATCAGCCCCTTGTTACAAATAAGAACTATGATGCACAGAGATAACAAGTGACCCACCCAAGGACACATAGCTCATTATGTGGTACTGCTCAGTGTACAACCACACTTGCGTGAGACCCCAAGCTCCTAACCTCCAGGTTCGGGTATCTCATTTTCATGCTCAATGGGATGCAATGTTTCCAAAGTCCCTAGGATGCCCTCACGCGTACAGCAGAGCTTAATAATAGTTATTGGTAGAACACTGAACCTCCTAAAATCTTTTCAAAGGAGTTGACATCTATTTTATAAAGACCCTCATGAATTGTGTGACTTCATATTTCAAAATGTTTTTAAATTGAGAAATTAGAAGATCCATTCAGAGGTACTTTTGTCTTTCAAGTTGGAGGTAGTGGCACATGCTTTCAGTCAGAGCATTTGAAAGGCAGAGGCAAGATAACTGCTATGAATTTGGGGTCAGCCTGGGTTACAAGAGTTTAAGCCCAGTTTGATTGTACATGGGAGATCTGGTCTCTAAAATAATGATGATGAGGAGGATAACAATGACGACAAGGATGAAGAGAGGAGGAGGAGAAAAAAGAGGAGAGGAGAGGTCTTCCATCCAGGGTGTGACTCAGCAAAGGTTAAAGTTAAATGTGGAGATGTCAAAGGAAGAAGAGGAAGTGACGTTGCTGGTAAAGGACTGTTGAGCTTCCACTGTGTGTGATGGTAATGCTATAGGTGCTGCGAACTTCATATTCACAGGTGGGGGCGGGGTGTTATGACGCCCGGTGTAGAGGTAAGCAAGCTCACACTCACTACATTCATTAGCATGTTGGCAATGATTCCATGAGTAAGGTTGAGTGAAGAGACTGAGGAGGCCAGGCCGGTGCATGAACCCTGTCTGACACAGCCTTTGGTTCAAACAGAGCCCTTTCAGCCCTCCACATCCACAGCTTCCATACCTGACCTAGGACTTGAAATACTCAAAAGTAATGCATCTGTTGCTGAACACAGGATTGTCTTCCTTATCACTATTTCTGGGCCAATATAGCATAACAATTACTCCCACAGCATTTATACTGCATTGAGTACTAATTTGAGATCATTGAAAGCATAAAAGAGAAGGTACTGATACTGTACCATTTTATACATGGGACTCATGCACACATGGGTTTTGGTGTCCAGCCTCCAGAGGACATCTGCATATACCTTCCCTTCCCTCTTGTTTTCAGATATTATGGAGAAAGCACCAGTGGTCGGTGTGAGAAATGTGACAAGAGCTGTAAGACCTGCCAGGGCCCACGGCCCACAGACTGCCAGTCTTGCGATACATTTTTCTTTCTCCTACGCTCCAAGGGACAGTGTCACCTCGCCTGTCCCGAGCACTACTATGCAGACCAACATGCACAGACATGTGAGAGGTGCCACCCAACTTGTGACAAGTGCAACGGTAAGAATATCCCTGAGTTATGCGTATGAAAATGGAAATTTGAAAAGTTTTCCTTTCTAATTTGCCTCTCTTTCTCTCTTTCCTCCTGGGGGCACCCCCATTTCCCAAACTTTTCCTCAAACCTCTTCAGCATCCACACAGTCTGCCCACTTGCTTCTACAATATCTTTGGTACCTTTCAGGCTTCCTGTGTTTTGAGGCGGATACAGGAGGCATTATGTCAGCTGGGAGTGCTTTCCACCTACTCACAACTTCCTTCTGACTTGTATGATTTCATCTCTGTGGAAAATCCCTCAGAATCTGGCTCATGGCTACAGAGGCTTTGGTCTGCAGTCAGTTTGCTGTGCTGCTGAGGGCCTGTGGTGAGCCCATTGTGGCAGCAGGATCGTGAAATTCAGCAGTACAGATCAGTAGCGAAATCGAAACAACAGACAGGCAGTGAAGACAAGGAAGGGGAAGGAAAACAGACACCTACTTCCCGGGCATGCCCACACGTACCCTACAATCCTCCAACAGACCCTACTTTTCACCGTCTCCAAAGAATGCCATTAGATTACAATCCATCCACTGATTAAGTCAAGACCTAATTGCCTACCCAGAGTCTGTCCTCTGGAAACCAAGCCCCCAATACATGAGCCTATGGGAACATTTCATTTCAAACTGTAACACTGCACTTAGCAACTATCTAGGGAAATCCATTTATGTTCATCAGCTAAAAAAATAAAAAATAAAATAAAAACCTCCCTAAGACACCTGCCTCAAGCTCTTCCAAGTCCCAATACTGTTTTCCAGATGTGTGCCTGTGCCAAAGATTATAAAATCAGTGTCGGTGGGACCACCGTTTAACCACTGCCCAGAGTGGTGCCTTGATATTATCTCTGACACTGTTCTGTCTCCTGCCTCCTACTGAACCTACCTATCTACAACACAGCTGAATTTCCAGACCTGTGGACCCTTCCTAAGTATCCTTCTTGCCAGGAAATATGGTCGCATTGAATCCATGTAAAAGATGGTAGTTCACATTCTAGTTCTCCTTTTCAGAACAGCCCTGGCTTGCTCAGCCTTTCTGGATACATTTCATTTCTAACAGTCCTTTGGATGTTGATTGGCCTCACATTAATTTGTATTATTAAAACAAGGACATTTCACACAAGTATATAACGAACATATTCTCCCTCCATATGTTGCTATATGTCCTTAAACACATAATGTTCCTGCCTTATACTCTTAGCCTTTGCCTACTGGAATGGACCACCATGCCCAGCTCCCATTTTTAAAGATAATTAGAAGGGAGAATTAGAACAGATTTTATGGGTATACTGGGGGCGGTGGAGAGAATGGGAAGATGGGGGATGAAGAAGGAAGAGGAGACAGGGTCGAGGGAGGGGATTCATGGGAAGTCAGGTAGAATATAGAAGTATTTGAGGGATGGTATGGAACCCTACTGCAATGGAAACTTCCTAAATTACATCAAGGTGGTCCTAATGAAGTCTCCCAATAATAAGGGGAACAGAATTCCAAATAGTCATCAATTGTCAGCAAATGAGGCTTCTCATACTAAGACTGGGTTGCGTTCATTTGAGTTGTTGGCCAAGGGAGTGTCATGGAAATCTCCAAATAGCCCTAGGCTATTGCCAAGACAACGGGATGCTCTCCCCAAACTGACAGCAAGACCCCATTACTGAAGACAACATCTGCACAAGTCATTGAGAAGTAAAGCTGGTGCCTACACGGAGCCTTCCCACCTATGTTCTAGTATCTTCAGTGTGAGAAGGTACTCTGGAGGCTACCAAAACAGAACCATAAATACCAACTCAACCACAAAACCTTTGACCTACAATCTGTCCTGCCTGCAGATATGCTAGGACAATGGTGGCACAGAACCTGTAAGAGTAGCCAACCAATGTCTGGCTTGACCTAAGACCCACTCCACGAGACAGAACCCAGACCTGACACCACTTAGATACCCCACCCCACCCCCAAAAATATCAGAGACTAGGTAGCCCAGAGACCCAAGGTAAAGCCAAACATAACTAGTCTAAATAAAACAAACAAACAAAACAGGTGATTCAAAAGTTTCCCTATTCAGATCACTTTATCTTCAATCTTAATTTTTATTCCATATATTCTAGAGTCAAGAACCACCCACAAGTACACAGAACCACTCAGCAGCCACCTAATATGCCACTCTCTCACGAGATCCTGCGGCGTAGTTCTCCTTCCTTAAGAACAAAACCATGGGACTCTGAGGCCCAACTTGAACATCATCTCTAGAGAGTTAGTCTTGGTCTTCCTTCTGGAAGGCTTCTTCCCCCATCCCAGTTCTGTAATTCAGTGTTTCAGTGACGCATTTTATGTGACATTTTGTGGGTGCTGCTTATCAAATTTAGGGTCTTACATAAGCTAGGTAAGAACACATACATACCCATTCCACAGGGCTATATTTCCAGCCATACATTACGTTTTAATTAAATATGTCCATCTCTCCAACAAGAGCCCCTCCAAAAAGAGCAAGGATTATCAGGGTTCTATGATGCTCCCTTCTAGCCCTGCTCCCACTTTTTACTACAATGCTTGATAAGTGTTCTCCTAAGTGTTGAATAAGAAATGAATGTATAGGAGGGAAATGATTCCTTTTTCTCCAAACTGGAAAAATGCTCAGCTCCAAACGTTGTTTGTCTAGTCTTGACCCCAAGGAGATGTTGCCAAAGATAGCCTTGACTGCTTTATTCTCCTGTGTCCATTTCCCAAATTGCTGGAATTACAGGCAACTGCCACCATAGCCAGTTTAGGAGGGGATGGGGACTGAAGCCAGGATTTGCATACACTAAGCAATCACTCTGAGAGCTCACCTATATCCCCAGGCCCGTTTTTGGTTTTCTTAGCTTTCTTTTATCTGTGTACATTTAAATGCTCACCTTAAGTTCATTGTGAATGAGGGAGTTAGATTTGGGCTCTTACTCCTCTGTCTCTTCCTTCATCCCTCAGAGGCGTTTGTTCGTTTGTTTGTTTGTTTGTTTGTTTTTGCATCTCTCTATGTAACTCTGGATGTCCTAAAATTTGCTATGTAGACTAAGATACATTCGTACTTCTAAAAATCTGTTTTTCAATTTACTCCACCTGTCTCTCCCACCAGAAACTCTATCCAGACTAGGATGGTCCATTTTTCCCAGAGGTGATATTCTTGGCAGTACAGATCTCAGCAAACCAATTAACAGCGTGCCGGAGGGCTTGTCTGTTACAGCATAGCCCACCCTAACTCCTGTTTAAACTCCGAGCCCAGGCTTTGGTTCCAGTATCTTGGGAAATATTTAGCTTCTGTTATGGTTAAAAACAGCAGCAGCAACAACAACAAAAGTTGAGCTTACATCTGCCACTGCCTACTTACTGTTCTGGTCAGAGCAGTCAGGTAGCTGGTCCTCTCACTGTGAACTGCCTACTTCCTGTCCTGGCCAGAGCAGACAACTGCTTGATCCTGACACTGTTCAGATGTGTTTGCTTTCTGGGTCATAGAAATTTTGTCTAGAGAGTTTAGTCAAATTTCTTTTTCTTGCTTTCTCTGCTATTTCTATTCCCATCTCAGTATGCTTCAATATCAAACTATATCAGAACCTGAGTTCACATATGGTTTTTATTCATTTTTGAGACAAGGTCTTAATACGTAGCTCTGGCTGGCCTGGAACTCACTCACTATATATACCAAACCAGCCTTGAGCTCACAGGGATCCGCCTACCTCTACCTCCTGGGTGCTTAATTGGATTAAAGGTGTGCACCACCATGCTCAGCAATGTGTTTTTATCTTATGTGTATGGGTGTTTTGCCTGCATCTATGCATGCCAGTGCACAAAGTGCATTCAGTGCCCACAGAGGCCATAAGATACCCAGGGACTGGAGTTACAGAAGGTTGGGAGCAATGAAGTGGGTGCTGGGAGTCAAATCTCCGTCCTCTGGAAGAGCAGCCATTGTTCTTAAGTGCTGAGCCATGTCTCCAGCTCTACATTTAATTTTTAGATGTATATGTGTAATTATAGGGTAAACATTTTCTTAGAACATTGTGTACTAAACCGTTGTCCAACCTCACTCTGCTAATTCAAAAGCCTTGAGTTATTTAGTACTCTTGGATGAAGCAAAGGCCAATCTGATTGAGTTTGGGAGTTTTGTGTGTGCATGTCTGCACATGTGCATGCATGTATTTTTGTTTCTCACTGTGTGTGTGTGTGTGTGTGTGTATGTGTGTGTGTGTAGACCAGACTTGCCTTGACCTCACAATCCTCCTACCTTAGCCTCCCTAATGCTGAGATTACAAATGATTGCCACCATACCCTGTCATTATCATCATTGTCTTGATGAATGTGTCTACTTCTAATAAATAGTTTTAATGACTCCATTCTTCCACACATTGAATTTCTAGCTGATATCTCACATTAGATTTCCAATAGATACCCTCACTCTTTTCTCAGACCACCTTTTCCTGTTTCTTACCTTGATGAACGGCTTTACTAGGCATCCCCCTTGCCTGGCACAGTAACCTGGCATTATCCTTTTCTCTTCTTGATCCCTAGGTCTCCACGGTTTGTCTCTAAGTCATGACACCTTAAATACCTCCCCTCTCTTAGCCATTCGCGACATTATAACTTGATTTCTGCTCTCACAGTTTGTTGCTTGAATCACCAGTTAGTACCAGTTAGCTAAGTGGTCTTTCCTGTCCCCGCTATGAGCCACCTAGTGGCCATCCAATCCTCCGTGCTGTCAGATGGATCTTACAAGACAGATAATAACATGCACATAATAGCATTCATTCCTGCACTGGTTTTAGTCTGTTCGATATCTGCCGCTGAGGCTCTCCCTCCACAGGCGTTCCTCACATCCATCCCCATCCCTTGCTACCCCTTACTCAGTCTTCGAATGCAAGCACAGTGACTTACTATAAATCTGAACCAACCCTGCCTCCTGCCTCTCCAGAGTACTGACTCCTTCAGTCGGTTCTGCCAGGACTGCTTTCTGCTCCATTACACTCAGCTTGTTTTTTCAAAAGCCTTTCCCCAGCCTTCCCTCGGTGTTCCCTTACAATTCTGGGTATCCATTCACCTGTTTATTTACTTAACAAACACCCAGTCATCTTGGATATCCAGATTCCTGGAAACGAGGGAGGGTAGTTTACTTTGTGTAATTTCCGTTCTTGTTTCTGTTTTCACAAACTGTTGCTGTGATAAAATTAAAAAAAAAAATAGAATAAAATAAAATACCCCAGCCAGGAGGAAGCGTTGATCTTAACTCACAGCTCCAGGTTATGGTTCATCTTAATAGCAGGAGAAGTCAAAGAAGCAAGCAATTTAAAAGTACCTAATCACATTCACACAGAACTGTGGTAAAAATAAGAGGCCAATAAATAACTGGATTGCCGTTTGCTAAGCCTGACAGCCCTAGTTTCTACCCATTAGTGTTGTACAGTGAGGCAAGGGAGGACCATCAGTAGGTAAGTTGATGTGCCTTAACATGGGCACATCAAAACAAAGCACAAATCATATTTGAACGTTTTGGTATGGATTGGAGACATCATTTATGATGTCAGAGAATGGCTGTAAGAACTCTACCCTTCTCTACTGGACTTGAGATTTCCTACCAAATCAAGGCAGCTTCAAGCATTTCTTTCTCAAGCTCATCAACACAGGATCCCCAAGACAGGATTCGGGGGTGACTGGCAACACTGGGTGGATCAGGGGAAAGCCCACACTTGGGATTCTTCTTTGTCTTCCTGACTGGGCCTGGAGCTCACTGCTAGCCATTTCCCGCCTCTGTTTTCCTCCCTTCCGCTGACCTTCGAATACCACACGTACCCTTTGCTACCTGGTGGATCTTGGGCTAACTCTGATTTTGAAACGCACAGATTACAAACGTTAGGGATTTCTTCCAACCTTAGGCTATAAATTAAATAGAGAAAAAAAGGTTAAAATTTTTCTGAAACATGAACTGCCATGCTAAGGAGGACATGGGAAACAAATCTGGAAAAAGTTGGCAATCGGAAGGAGCAGCGTGTCTGTGCTTCATCCACTTTTGACTAGACAGTAATTTTAGTTGTTCAGAAGAAAGCGATTTGATGACCATGGGGGCAAACACCTTTAACTCCAGCACTTAGAAGGCGGAGGCAGGAGGATCATGGAAGGTTGAAGTCAGCCTGGGTGACACCCATTGGAAAAAGAAAAAGAGGGTGGGAACAGGAGGGAGAAGGGAGGAAGGTCAGGGAGGGGACAAAAAGGGGAGAGGAAGGGGGATGGGAGGAGGATAGGGAGGGAAGAGAAATACCATTCTGAAGCACTGAGTAGCAGGGAGGTGGACCACGCACGTACCTAATCTATACCAGTGTGTGCAGCTGCTGCCTCTGGAGTTAGCTGTTTCCTTCCTTTAACCACTCACCTTCTGATTTATCCTCCCTGCACAGTATAAACCCTGAACTCTCTCAAGCCGCCTCTTTCTACCCATTGCGCCTCACAGCTGAATCCCAGGGCTGCCCTGCATGAGTTGAATACCCAGGGCTGGTTTCGGGGAAGAAGGATGAAAATAGGTGAGGTCAGTGTAAGACAAAGCAGATGGTGAGCTGTTCTGAATTTTAAGGAAATGTTAAAAAGCTCTGTCTTTCCAGCCTAGAAACAGTAATAGGCAGAGTCTCTTAGCCTTGAAAAAAAACAGAAAATACCCAGGAACTTAGTTCTTTGTGAAAGATCCCTGGTCCCTAGGTGTTCAGGGTTTACAACACAGCAAAGGAAAACATGAAAATAAACTCACTGGTTTCCAGCAAGGCTGACACACTCCAGTGAATACTACCCAGGGTCTGGGCTTCAGCCAAGTTGGAAAGGCAGCACTCCCTAGTTCCAGTCACACAGGTCTGCCAGCCTGCCACACAGCAGGGAGGCTACGTATATAATAATGCATATTTCAAACTATCTGGGGAGGGGATTTCAAATCCTCAAGGAAACAAGCGTTTGATGATAGGAGAAGAAAGAAAGGCTTCATGAACGTTCCTTTTCCAGCTGGAGACGGAACCCCAGGGCCTTCCTTGTGCGTGCTGGGCAGGGGTCTACCACAGGTTACCCCCTGGCCCCTCCCATTTCAGAAGCATTTCACGTGATCTCTCATTTTCTAGAAATCATTTGCTGAGACACACAATCTCTCATCCTCAAATTCTCAGTGTTCAGATTGAGAGTCTCCAGGATGAGACTTTGCGTTCCGTAAGTCTTTGCTTTGTCTTGTAGACACTTGTCATATCCTCGGTCACCTTTCAGCTTCAATTTACTTGACATTTTCCTTACTCCCAAGTGCTCTGACATCAAGGCAGAGATTAGAATCTGAAATCTGTCTCATAATGTGATCTCTCTCTCTCTCTCTCTCTCTCTCTCTCTCTCTCTCTCTTTTCAGGAAAGGAGGCGTGGAATTGCTTATCCTGTGTGTGGAGCTACCACCTTCTGAAAGGAATTTGCACCCCAGAATGTATCGTAGGGGAGTACAGAGATGGAAAGGTACTGAGACCTGGGGTTGGTGTATGCTCTCCCATTCCCACCCTTGTGGAGTTCAATTCCCACGTCTTTCTGGGAAGTGAAAATGGCCTACATATCACTACACTCTGCACAGCATACATTTAACACTGAACCATCTCTTTCATTCATAAAATGGTCAAGCTCCTTCTACTTCCTCCTTGATTCACGGAACTGGAAGGATCTAAGATAACCCAAGCCCCATAGCCACTCTCTATGACCACAGAGGAAGCTCAGTCCCTGATTACAACAGAAACACAAACTCTCCTCTTTCTGGCTGTCTGGTCAGACACGTACGTGAACACAGGCAGAAGCTTGCTGGCCCTCCTTTCTGTTTCCTCCACATCTTACAGCAAGTATAGGTTAACCAGTTTCCTGGGAGCCACCGATTTCCTGAATCCATTCACTTATTGGTTGTTTCTGGACTTGAAACCCTAAGAAAATGCATCAATGGTGAAACCAAAATAGATCAGCATATTTGCATATAAGCTCTCTTTGAATTCTGACATCGAAATTAAAGTTCAGAGAAGCAGGCTCCAAGAAATTAAAGAATTTACTGATGGGGTTGGGGATTTAGCTCAGTGGTAGAGTGCTTGCCTAGCAAGCGCAAGGCCCTGGGTTCGATCCTCAGCTCCGGGGGGGGCGGGGGGGGATTTACTGATGATCACATAGGAGCATAGGTAGAACCGCACCCAGAAGATTTGAGAAGAACATCTGGAAACACTCTATCGGCATCATAGATACTCCCAAATGCTTCAAGAAAGGCAACTCCTCTTTTTCTGTTCTTTCTCTGTATTTATTTTCAGTGGTACCTATCACGCACATGGCACACACATGACACACACATGACACACACATGGCACACACATGACATATACATGGCACACACATGGCACACGCATGGCACACGCATGGCACACGCATGGCACACGCATGGCACACGCATGGCACACGCATGGCACACACATGGCACACACATGGCACACACATGGCACACACATGGCACACACATGGCAAGTGCTCTGTCACTGAGCATCCAACCTTTCTGTTTCTCATCATCATCATCCGTCCCACTGAAGTTACAAATGTACAATAGGACAGCATCTTCTGGGCCACTAACATGGTTCAGTAGGTAAAAGTGCTTGCTGCGTGAGCAACTTGAGTGTAATCCTCAAACATCATGGTGGAAGGAGAGAAACAGCTCCTAATGTTATCCTCTGACCTCCGCATGCATGCCTACATAAACATTTGTATGCACACACATACACACACACCAATACTATTGTTGTTGCTGCTGTTGTTGTTTAAATGGGGTGTCTTTCCCTAACCCCTATTTCTAGCATTGAAGGAGAGAGTTGTTGCCATGGACTTTGAACTCTCTTCCAATGAGTTTTGTCTTAGTTATAACCAACAATTATACTCTGAGTCTGGGCACAAGGATCCAGGAACCATAGAAGTCAAGCAGGCAACAAATATAAAAGAGTAAGGGCCAAAAAAAGCACAGCACTAGCCTCACGCAAAGTAGAAATTGAATCCCAGCATTCAGGAGGCTGAGCAAAGGAGCAGGAGGATCATGCATTTGACGCCAGCCCAGGCTACAAGGGAAGACCCTAAGTAGATAGATGATAGATAGATAGATAGATAGATAGATAGATAGATAGATAGATAGATAGATAGATAGATAGATGCATAAATACATACATACATACATACATACATACATACATACATACATACACAAACAACAACAAGAAAAAACTGCACATAGACACAAAAGTAAAAAGAAATGGAAACCAATGTGCACCTACGTGCTGACGAATACAAAGTGCTGGGAAATGTATCAAACTGGAAAACACTAAGAAGGGAGCCACTGCCATTCTATTCTGTTCCTGCCATTGCCAAGTGGGAGTAGTGACCTCAGCTTTAGCAAATCTAGATTCTGAGAAGGAATTAGTAATTGGCCAATGCCTGGAATATTGCTTTCGCAAAGTGCAGGATGTGTAAATGTCTAGACTGCAAAGGTGTGTGGCAAAGTTAGACACAACTGGTCTTTGACCAGGCTGTCTTTGAGTTTGTTACATTGTTACAAAACCCTCCAGAAGCCTGTAATTCTCCTACTACAATTCCTAGCTTGACTCAGAGGTCAGGGTCCAACTAAGGCTTCCTCCAATTGTACACAGTTGGTTTGGTGTTTTGCCCAGCACAGATAAAACAGACTAGAACACCCACGCCACCATTAATCAATCACACTCTTCCCTATTTATAGAGACAAGAGAAAACAGCCATGTGAGAACCTAGTTAAAACCTTTGCACTCAAAAACCACCTCTTTCCTGTTCTTAACAGGGAGAAAATTTTAACTGTAAAAAATGCCATGAGAGCTGCATGGAATGCAAGGGTCCCGGCAGCAAGAACTGCACTGGGTGCTCAGCTGGCCTGCTGCTGCAAATGGATGACAGCCGCTGTCTCCGTTGCTGCAATGCTTCCCACCCCCACAGATCCCAGGACTGCTGTGACTGCCAGAGTTCCACAGGTGAGGGCAGGCGGGGCAGCCTCCGGGAAAATGGCTCAGAAAGCTGACCGGCAAAGTGGGAGGAGTGTGAATGATTCACAAAGCACCTGCTGAGGGCCTACCTACTTGAAACCTCCTGGTTCACAAATTGGGTTGTTGTCATCACAACAGATGTGACAGATACCTGAGGAGAACTATTTAAAGGAGGGTCTATTTTGGTTCACGGTATCAGAGATTTAAGTTCATGGTCACTTAGTGATGTCATTTCTAGGCAACGGTGAGCTGCTCAGCCTCATGGCAGAAAGCATGTGGTAGAGCATTGCAGCTCACCACGTGGCGGTCAGGAAGCAGAGTCGTTTGAGAAAACCCGTCTTGCCCCAGTAACCCATTTCTTCCAACTAAAAGCCATTTTTCACCACCTCCAAGTAATGTCATCTTATTATACATCCATCAACAGATTTACCTAATGAATAGGTCGAATCCTCCGGATCTGTCACTCCCCATAAATTCATCAACTGCCAACCAAGGCCCCAAGTCTTTGGGAGATATCTCAGGTTCAAAGCCTAATCAATCAGGCCCCACTTTAGCAACAACAAGACAGAGGCCCAAAGGTTGGATTACCCTGTCCGAGTCCACAGCAATAGCAAAGAGGCTCGACTAGAGTCAGGCTTAATGGTACCTGTGTGTAACCTAAACACTTAGGAGGTAGAGGCAGGAAGATCAAGAGTTTAGAGCCACTCTCAGCTAAATTGAAAGTTTGAGAGACCATCCAGAGCTACCTCAATGTTTTGAGACTAGACTTCATATTTTAAGAAAAATCACATACCCACATGCACACCGCAAATGCTCAACTGGAATCTGAACATGGGCCCGCTAGACTACAAAGCCCCAACGCTTCTTATTATTCCTACAGTTATGCTGCCCCCATCTTACCAAAGTCTAGAATTTGATCTTTATAAACATATTCTGTTTCTTTTTTATCTTTGCTCCTAAGGGGAAGGGGGGAAGAAATTGGTTATCTTGATTCTACTGAAACTCATTCTAATCTAGCTCAAATCTAGCCATTTCATTAGAGATTTGAAGCATTTTAGAAATAAGATATTACTGAATAAATGAAATGACTTTACCAATTCCAAGTCTTCAATTATCCTCCAGCTCCATCCATGTATATTAAAAGTTAGAAAGATCTGAGGGCCTGGAGATGGCTCAGGTTTTAAGAGCATCCATATGGCTGCTCGCTGTGTGTGGAACTCCAGTTTCAGGAGATTCTGGTTCCCTGAGGCACCAGACACCCATGGAGGGCACATACATGCATGCAGGGAAAACACTCCTATCCACATGTACCCTGCAAAATTCTACCACTGAACCACCAATGTAAGCAATTCTTACACATGAAAAATAAAAATGAGTAAATCTTCAAACAAAATAAAACTTAAGGTTTCTGAATGGAGTGATCCTTTCTGTGTGGAAAACATACTCTTAAAATACATTTTTCCTCCAGAAATAGACCTCTTCCCTGGGAGTCAGATGTATCATGCACCACCAAAACCAATAAACATTATGTTTGTCCATTTGTAAATAAAGAAAATCTGAGGGCCATAACTAATATCAGCCATGGATTTAACTCTTTATTTCAGCCTTTCACTTAGTTTACAAGGATCACCTTTCCGAGAACTAATCCTCTTCTTCCTCAGCTTTCCTACACACCAAGAGCAACTGGTTTCTCCAGATCCTCATCTACACTTCCCTGCAGAGTCTGATGCAGGGCAGAGAGCAACAGCCCTCATTACATCAATGTGTTTAAATGAAACCCGAATCAGAAACTTCTTGAGAGCAGTTTCTGGATGTTTGTTCTAAGAAAGAACTTAATCATTTTTCCTGTTTTCTAAAAACTATCTTGGGCAACCCTACAAAGAATGAAAGAATGAAAGAAAAGAAAGAAAGAAAGAAAGAAAGAAAGAAAGGAAGGAAGGAAGGAAGGAAGGAAGGAAGGAAGGAAGGAAATCTTCTTGAGCTGAGGATGAAGTCCATGGTAGAAAGTTACTATAGTATGTATATGAGGAGAAATAAAGAGCCCAGATATTCAAGCTTAATTGTACCTTTGTTACTGAGACAGCTTCCTCCTACAGAGAAACCAAGTGGTAGAGGCTGGCCCTGGGCCAGTGACCTAATACCAAAGATAGTAAAATATGAGTGCACCCAGCACCCTGAAAAGAAAACATCCTCCAAAGGCCCAGGATAGATCCTCCTGCCTCAGGAACCACATGCCACGGACAGATTACTAATCTGCCCCTCTAGTATGACCCTACTTCTTCCAGAAGACAAGTCTGTGCTGACAGAGGTAATGTTAAATACAATAAGGATAATACTGCTACTTTAGAGGAAACAGTTTTGCTTGATGAGCAAATCCTGTTAGAATAAAATAGAAACCCCATTAAACACCAGTGATGGCAGGGCAGGTGGCATCAGTCACTGGGTTACTCAGTTGCAGAAATGGTTGCAAGGTTCCTGAGGAGGGGTAGAGAATGTGAGAGAAAGCGGAGAATGGGGTGGGAGGGAAGAGCCTACCTACCGTGTATTAAAATTTCTACAACCAACTGAGATGTTTCATACCCTTTTTCCCCTACTGTATGGTAGATTACAAAAAAAAAGGGGGAAATAAAATTAGTTAAGCTACTCAAGTCATACTGAATGAATGAATGAATGAATGAATGAATGAATATAGCTCTTTTTTCTGTGATGCTTTTTTTTTGGTCCTATCTGGTCCTGAGTGTGTGTGTGTGTGTGTGTGTGTGTGTGTGTGTGTGTGTGTGTGTGTGTAAGCTTTGAATAAGAAAGAGCAGGACTCTGGGATTCAAATTTTTCAATTATGCTATAAATCCCTTGTCATTTAAGATGGTAGTCAGGATGTTAAGATAATAGAGTAAATATTCTTTTTTTTTCCCCCTTGGGAGTACCAAGAATGTCCAAGAAAACCAAACACAGTGATCAGAGAACTTGGTTCCAGAATCCCACCTGAATTTGAAGTTAATAGGTTGGAAAATCCAGTTGTTTTGTAAACCAGTTCTCATCTACCACAACAAATTAGTTCCAAAGTTTTCCAAGGCCACAAATGACTAAGAGTCTGTGGGCTTTATAAATTATGCTTTCTGGTTCTTGAAGGGTGGGAGAGTTATGTTGGACCAGTCTAAAAGGTAGTTAGAGAGTTAATTCCATTTTAGGGCAAAAAAAAGAAAAGTCAGAGTTCTTGTTTAGTGGTAGCTAAAGGAAAAAAAATACAAAAAAAAACAAAAACAAAAAAACCAAAAACCATTTCTCAGGAATCAAAGAATCACTGAGAAGTTTGGACCCTTAGAGACTGGCCCAGGAAACAGGGATCTGGGGTCCCTTCTGGATTTCAAACTTAGCATTCTAGGAGCATTGGTTGATCAGATGTGGACTGGGACTTCATGGGGTTACGTACTGAGTTTTTGTAGCGCGGTTGCCTCCTAAGAAAATGAAAAAAAAAAAAAATGATTCTACCATTTTAGATAAAAAGAGTCCCTTACTTCACAGTTTGATTTCCCCAATTCTGTTTCTTTTTTCCCCTTTGCTGCTTCCTCTGGGATGGCCTTCCATCAGATGAGTGCATCCTTCCAGCCAGCGACGACACCGTGTTCCATGAGCACACCAAGACTGCTCTGCTGGTGACCTCAGGCGCCATGCTGCTGCTTCTGTTGGGGGCTGCTGTGGTCGTGTGGCGGAAGTCCCGAAGCCAACCTGTGGCAAAGGGGCGCTATGAAAAGCTGGCAGAACCCACCGTGTCATACTCCTCCTACAGGAGCAGTTATCTCGACGAGGACCAGGTGATTGAGTACAGGGACCGGGACTACGATGAAGATGATGAGGATGACATCGTCTATATGGGCCAAGATGGCACTGTCTACCGGAAGTTCAAGTATGGGCTGCTGGATGAGGCAGAAGACGATGAGTTGGAGTATGATGATGAGAGCTACTCTTACCAGTAAACAGCCCCCCGCCCCCCATCCCTTCCTGATCCTCAGAGCTCTCAACCCTGCTGGGAGCTACCAATACATTGGCTGAGGTCCGAGTGTTTGTTTTGTCCTTACCTTGCATCCAACCTGAATATGAAAGGATGCTGGAGTCTGCTGTGCTGCTTTTGATTAGCTGAGTGCAATGAACAGATCCTGCAAGGGGAGAATTCGAAGGCATTTTCCTCCATGGTATGTCAAGACATTAAAAGCAGGAGGCGAAAAGAAATGAGATCTGTTGAACATTCTAAGGTGATTTTTAAAGTGGATGGAGAAGAAGACCATAAGGATTCTGCTTTCAAACTGTACTTGGAGACCCACCCCCACAACTGCTACCTTCTGGAATTCTGATATTTGACTAAATAGAGGGGAGATGGGAGTTGTTGGGGCTGGGGTGGGAGATCTGTCCCCTTTCGACTGTGTTTTTTAAAAAATCTGTGAAGACGAAGAAAAGGGACTTGTAGTTTCTTTAACGGTGCTCCTGAAAAGCATCCAGCTCTCCTTGACTGCTTAGAGCGCGCATCTAAAGTGAGAGGATTAGCAGCCTCCTAGCTGACACAGCCTCCTAGCTGACAGACCACAGACTCGCTGGGTCGGGTTCCTCCTCCGCAGGAACCCAGAACCATAATGATCCAAGAGCCGAGAAAGCTCAGATGGAGGGAAGGCAGCACCAGGGCCAGAAGGAAGGAAATTGCTTCCAAAACTCTCCCCCTTGTGATTTTCTAAGAGCCTTTTTGGTAGGAAATAATAAAAGAAAAATTGTAATAGTAACCTAACCCAAAAGACAAAAAATTTCACTCACTCTCAAAAATTAAATAAAGACTTCAGCTGCTAAATCAGACCAAAGCTGTCATCAATGAGTCGTCACAGAAGCTTGGACCCTCCATAAGAAAAGGTGAGCCAGAGCCTAACCTTAAAAACAATGCCCATCTGCACAAACATTCCAAGATGTGCACACAGATCTTTTCACTCCTGCAATCCGTTTTGTTCCGAGGCTTCCTCAACTTTTCTTCCACAGAGTGGAAAACTGTGTGAGCACTTTTTCTGAAAATAGTAGTTCCTAGTGAGGGCACTGAGTGCAAAATGACACAAGCTCCTGTGATAGGCAACGCTGTGTGTAGAGCACCAAAAAGTGACGGTGACATCATCGGTTGATGACAATCATAACCCAATGAATCCCACACCTACCGCACACCAGGCACTAAGCTAATTAGCATGCCTCACTCACATCCTACTTAACAAATCTACCAAATGTTACCATCCATCCCTTATTTTCATAGAAAATCTGACACTTCAAAAAAAAGTCTAAGCCACTTAGCTCAAGGTCGCAGACAACTGATCAAGATTCAAGGACTAAGAACGACCTTAAAGCGTGTACTCTTAATAACTGTGCTCCACTGACAGTGTGAAAGCAGGCATCCTAAATACAATAGAACTATTATTTATTCTGACAGTTATCCTACATCCTATAGTAACATCTGTGAATGTAAATAACACTTACTGGAAATTCCAGTGCTAATGTTTGTCTCTTGAGAGAAAAGCCCTTGGGACACAGACCACTAAAGACTTGCTGCCAACATCCAGGTTTCTTTTCAGACTTTCTGAGCTAAAAGGCCTTTGTCAGGATTGCTTGGACCTGCCATGGGAGCATTCATGAGCCTAGTACAAAAGTAACGTGTAAACTGTGCTCCAGTAACACTTTTCTTATGGACACTAACACCTGAATTTCAAGTCATTGTCACATGTCATGAAATAACATCCTCTTGGTGGCCGTTAAAAATAAGGGGTCCCCGAACCTAGCAACAGGTGGCGTCAAACTCTTCAGACATCATGTGAATCACATATGCATAGGCTGAAGTTCCCAAATTTTTGATCATTTAAAATGATCTCTCCAGAATCCTTTTGATTGGTCTCTTTTCAACCATTAAGGCAGCTTTAAAGGATCACATTCAGATCAATGGAAGAGTCCATCCCTTGCTATGTAATTCCAGAGTCCAACTAGAGAAACAAGCAATTCTGATTGCACATGTCATTCATCTCCCTTGAGAAAGTAGACGCAGGCTGAGCTGCTCTCAGTAGCCTACAAAACCATTTTCCCAAGAAAAATATCTGTGCTGACGAGGATGTGCACTCTTGAAATACAAAAAATAAATAAATAAATAAATAAATAAATAAATAAATAAATAAATAAATAAATAAATAAAATAAAATAAAAAAATAGTGTTGTTTCTCTTTATGATCCACAAAGAAAGACACCTTGTGGCCTGTGTGTATTAAGACCCAGCCTGTCTTTGTGGTCACAATGCGTTCTTCTCAAACTGCCTTTGAATTCTGTGCTAGCCACTGCCCTAATGGATAAACATGTGGTTGGAAAGCACCTTTCCGTTTTTTGCTTGCAAATAACTTGAAAATGTGAAGACTAGAAGTGCAACAGGAGACTGAGTGAAAAGCTCAGATGATTCTGGCTCCCCCAAAGGAGTTTCAAATTGTAAGTAAAGTGAAATCAAGAGCAGAGAATGCTGTTTGCTTCTTAAGGGGCTATTCCGGAGCATTTTTCTGGGCATGGTATTATGCTGTCCCAAATAACATGCAGAACGGTAGGCAATCTGGGTTGTGTCTGCTTAATGTATCTACACCCAATGCTGAGCAAGTGTTACCACTGATGAATTCACTCTCCAATAAAGTGGTCCAGTCTCTTTCAGTCCCATTACCACTGTCTCATCCCTAGTGTTACTGAATTCCAATCTTTCTCCATGTTCTTCCTCACTCCTGCTAGCAGAAGTCATGTAGGAGTAGACAGGCTGATGCAGGCTGTAATCTCGGCACTCAGGAAACTGAAAAGGAGAAATAGAATATCAGGTCAGGAGAAAAGAGGAGAGACAGACAGAGACCAACCCCATGAGATGGCTCAGCTCTTCTGCAGGCTTGACAATGTGGATGGAGAAAACTGCATTTTGTAAAGTTGTCTCTGACCTTTGCATGCACACCATGGCATGTCGCACACACACACACACACACACACACACACACACACACACACACACACACACACACACACACACACACACACACACACACACACACAAAACAACAACAACAATAAATGTTTTGAAGTTAGTCATAGTGCCTTGTGCTTGTAATTCTAGCACATGGGATGGTGAGATAGGAGGACTGTCATGAGAACAAAGCCAGCTTGTGTTATCGAGTGCTTCAGGAAAGCCTGAACAACACCATAGACTGTATATTTCAACAAGGTCGATTTCAGGATGATCTTGTGTGAGTGACATTCAGTTTCTGTGCACTTGCTCCTTACTTGTCTTTAAACTCCTCACCCACAGTTTCCCTGGTCCCTCCCGATTTCCCAGCTTCCCCACTAATACTCCCACAGCACCAAATTGCTTCTGGGCTCTTGGAATACCATGCTGTTCCTCACATCCTTCAGCATGTGTTGGTCACCCTCCTGGGAAGTTGTTTTTGCAGCCTTGACCAGAAGGAAAATTCCTGGTCATCCTTTAAAGTTGTGCTTTCCTGTCATCCCTCCTGGGAGTCTTCCTAGGTCATGGCCTCATGGGTCTTCCGTGTAGATACTCTGTATGTACATAGTTTCTTCACCTTACCTTGTGGTCCTGTTTGATTACCTGTGTGTATGCAAAATCTGGTCACTCTCTCAGGTGGCTACTGTCTTTTTCCAGAATCTAGGACACAAGTGCCCAACACTGTGTGTGTGTGTGTGTGTGTGTGTGTGTGTGTGTGTGTGTGTGTGTGTGTGTGTGTGTGTGAGATCAGGGACACTTTATAGTTAAGGATGCTGGCTTACAGTTGAAATCCCAATACTCAGGAGGTTGAGGCAAGGGGATCACCATGAGTTTGAGAGGCCAAACTAGATAACATGTTAAGTCCTTAGACAGCATAGACTACAGATTAAGACACTGTTTAAAAAAAATCAAACAAACAAAAAACCCCAACAATTTGCAGAAATTGTTAATGTAAAGCCTGGTTTTTACCATAAAAAGAATAAGAAATAATTTATCGTGAACCAAATATGAATGACCATGACCCAGAGATACAAATTTAGATTCCCTGGAATGACATAGAAACATTATATGCATTTCTATAGGCACAGAACAAAAAAGCGTTGTATAAGTTAATGCCTACTTTTAATAATGCCACCACCGATACATGGTGGGGACAACAGGTGGAGAGGTCACAGCAAAGTGGAGACACTGTTTCAGATGTTATCTGACGTCATTCTTAGCTTGTGAAAGCTCAAAATCTTCTGTATGATACAAAGGTTTTATATGATAGTCCAAAGGGATGTCTGGTCGGCTACAGAGGTGTGTGATAACTGTCTACTAAAGGACTAAAGTCCAACATTCAAGTTTGGCTCCCAGCCCACATCATTGCAACCCTTCATGATCAGGAAGTGCTAATTGGTCTGTAGAATCTTCAATATAGGCACTTTTTCGGGGAACATTAATTCATAAATTGATATTTTTTCCGTTTTGGTTAGTGCATATATATCTTCTGATCTGGAAAGCACCATATGTCTGGAGTGCCCCAGAAGCCAGAAAAGGTTGCCAACTCCCCTGGAGCTAGAGTTACAGGCAATTCACTGGCCATGTGACCTCTACAAGAGCACTAAGTACTCTTGACCACTGAGCCATTTCTCCAGCACCCTGTTTTGTTTGTTTCTGAGACAGATTCTTACTATGTAGACCAGACCAGGTGCAAACTCGTGATCATGCCCAAGCTTAGAACTGAATTTTACATAGACAAGATTTGCAGGGTGTGGGGGGACACACTTATAATTCTAGCATATAAGGCTATAGAAGAACTAGAAACAAAACAAAAGCATCTATGAGAAGTTTTACAATATTACACGGGGGTGGGAGGAAATCTGAAGAATTATAAATTTCTAAATGAGACCCGGAGAGGTGGCTCAGCGGTTAAGAGCATGTACTGCTCATGCAGAGGACCTGAGTTGTATTATTAGCACCCCTGTCAGGCAGCTCAAAATCACCTCTACCCTCCAATTCCAGAGGATTCTAATGCCTCTCACCTGTCAGCACTCACGTGAACAAATATATGCTTGCGCACAATTAAAATCAAAATTAAACCTTAAATAATTTCCATGTGTGAAGTCAGAAGTTCCATCCCAAGGGAAAAAGTAACTGCTGATGGAAGTCCTCAAAACACACTTCTGACAGACACAAAGTCATGCGCTATTTCAAATTCGTGAAAAAAGAAACTTCTTTAGGATATTACATAGCTGCTGGGCCAAATTTAGAATTTAAATAAGTAGTAGTCATGTTCAGTTTGTATTTAGAACATAACTAGAAGGGAAACATTAGAACCCCATTGACGCATGCCCAATGTGGCTAGACCTTATTTGATCATGACACAACAAACCAAGACAATTTGCCAAGGTTCTCTGGGAGTGGGTGAATAAGAGGCAAGTCTGAGGATTCCTCTGGGGTTTTTGGTCTTTCCAGCTAGTGAGCTATCTTTGTGTCATTTTCAAATACAGGCAGCAAAGAAAAAAAAGAGGCATAGCTATGACATTGGGTCTGCCTCCTTCATGCCTACAGCCCTGGGGTTACAGGAGGCCACATAACCATAAACTCTTTGAATCTTAAAAGCAATTAGGAAGCTATTTGAAAAATAGAAATGGGTCTGTTTACAGTTTGGTCAAACCTGTAGGAAGAAACAGGCTCCTGGTTTCTCTCTTTCTGTAGCAGTCTTACAGTTTTATAGAAATGATGAGACAAAAGCCAGGAATAAGTACATGTTAATTAAGTTTTCAGAGCAGGGAGCAGTCTCTGTCTGGGTGGCCAGCTCCTCCTCTGTCGGACACCAGAGCTGTGTTCAGCTTTTCCCACTGCCAACTGTGAAAACTTTAATTCTTTGGCATCCATTGTTCAGTAGCTTAAGGGAACAGAGAAGTACAGAGCCTACCCAGTATATATCACCTTCCTCCTCATTACATGGAATACAGGCACACTTTTACATAACTTATTGTATATGTGAGCCAAGCCATACCTGTAGAAGTCAGAGGACAATTTAAAGGAGTCAGTCTTCCCATTAAACCAGGCGGATTCTGGGGATCTACTTAGGGCTTGGGATACCATTGGCTCCCAATGCTTTATTTTATGGACATTTTCATTGGAGCAGGCCTCTCTGAGGTCCTCAGGCACAGCCATGGTAACTTTAAGTAAGCTGCTTTTAGTTGTAAGGGGATTGGGATTGATGGGCCAGAGTTGTTCTAGGGTGACAATCTCATCACAGACAGCATTCAATGGCATAGACATCTCCATCATCCGCACCCAGGCCAGCCACCAAGCACAAGGTTCTTGTACACTGGTTCTCGAATAGCCCTCAACCTCATCTCCTTCTGTGATCTCGTTATTATAGTAAGTAGGAGGTGGTGGTCGGACATCCCCAAAAGCAATCTGTCTCTCACTCTGCCTGATGTTTTCAATGAAAATAGTGACAGAGTTTTCATGGACGACCGTCACACAGCACCGTCCCACACTCCCACCTTCAGCAGACGGAGATTTCCCCATGTCTTTTGATTCCGACCAAACAAGGATTTCTGTCTTCGATATAGCAAATAATTTTAGAAGTGGCCATATGACACAGGGCTAGAAATTTTATTAGTGAACGTGATGTAGACTTTAAGCATGAGAGGAAGGAGGAGAAGGACTCTGATAGAAAAGAAACCTCACATGGGTATGTGCCACGCCCATTCCAGTGGAGTCTGTGTGACCTGAAGCTCTTGTGCTTTGTTTCTGTCCAGAACAGAGGCCTGTGCCTGGAATGGCTTGGCCTCCTGGAGGGCCCTGCAGTCTCCCTACAAATAGAGGATGACTGGGGTCTATGCTTGCGGTGGACGTGCCTTCTGTGTTCCAGCCTTGGTGATCTTAGCAGCTTTAAGCCTGTCAACAATATCTGATTTTAAGAATATAGCAGTGTGGGAAGATGGTCATGTACCTTTAGATGTCTCAGGAACTGAAAGTTCAGAGACGGAAACGTCTCACACCATCATGATCCTGATGAACTCAATGGCTGCGATGAATTCAACTGCTTCACCCATTAGTTCCCAGTAAATAGGAGAGAAATTAATTGCAGTTATTAACAACATGACTGTTCCAGAAAAGCCTTACCCCCCCTTTTGGAAAAGTTTTGATTAGCATGATTCAAAACAGTAATGATTCCTTTAAAAAGATCATAGACAAGTTCCAACAAATTGAACAAACTTATCAAGAGTTACCTATGGTTACAAAAGTTTCCTTACTATTCTGAGGGGCCATAAATATAGAGTTTAAACGTTATTAAAACACAGGTTACTCACATACTTAAAATAAATAAATATATCTTTTTTAAAAAAGGGGGGGTTGGGGATTTAGCTCAGCAGTAGAGCGCTTGCCTAGCAAGCGCAAGGCCCTGGGTTCGGTCCCCAGCTCCAAAACAAAGAAAAGGAAAAAAAAAAAGGTAAATGATGAATACATACCTGGTGCCCACAAGTCTGGCAGTATAGCTACAGTTTTCTAACTATTGTTTGAGGCTGAGAATTGTTTCCTAGACTGTATGTTCTGCTTTCCTCTTTGCAAGGGACATTTGGTGGGGTGATGAATAAGAGCTGGATGACTGTCAATTATGATGTACCTGTTCTAACTGCTTAAATCTATGCCAAGAAATAAAGCTTTTCACAGCAGCACACACTTCGAGTTTGTGTCTGTCTGTCGCGCCAAATCCGTTCTCTACCTGAAATCCAAGCCTTGGTCCCTCTGCTGACACACTCCCCTGGGTGGTCTGCGGCAGGTATGTGCTTATGAGGGGAGAAAAGCACAAAGTAACGCTTACACAAGAGTGGCCATGGGCTCCTTAAGGGAGAGTCTAAATTTATTGTCTTAGCACCAGCTATAGAGACCATTTTGTTGTCTCTCAAGTGACAAATCAAAAAGTTTCTGATGCCCACTCATACCCCACTACTGTACCCCTTTGATAAACGAAGAGATTGAGATGCCCTGAGTTGCCCTGGGCGGATGTGACTGAGGAGATGAACGTGTGTCACTAAGGCCGAACAGGGGTTTCGGGCCTGTTCTTACCGGTAAACAGGGTTTCCAGGGTTTCTGACACAATTCCTAGAATTAATTCTTCAGGTTTACAGCTGGGAATGAAAAAGGTCTGAAGCAATTATTGTGCTGGAATTCTCTCTCTCTCTCTCTCTCTCTCTCTCTCTCTCCTATTCTCTCATATATTACATTCCAACCACAAGTTCCCTCCCTCCCCTCCTCCCAGCTGACCCTTCACTGACAGCAGAGCTCAAGGATACTGCTGGGTGGGGACTTAGTTCCTTCTCAAATTCTTCACTCTTTCTAAACTGCCTCAGTCACAAGGTCACCTGAAGACATAGGCAATAATGGCAATTAAGGGGACTGTAGATATCTCGGGATAATTTTGGCTCCCAACCTGTAACATTCCAGCTCTCAGCTCTCAGTCACCCAGACGCGTAGAAGGATTGTTTAGCATCGGTGTGGCCTTTTTCATACAAACTTCAGTTTACATTCTTTTTCTCCTTATCCTTTTTTCCTCTTCCTCCTCCTTTTCCTCCTCCTTTGGGTCTTGCTATGTAACCTAAGCTCTTGCCTCAGCCTCCCAAATGCTGGGATTCCAAGGGTGTGCCACTATACCGGACTAAAACTGTTCTTATCAAATTACAAGAGGGAGGGGCAGGGTAGCTGTTAGATCAACAAAGTGATCTAAGCAGAGGGAAGCACGGATGGTTCTGTGCAGGACGGAAAGGGAAGATTGTGGGAACAGGAGAACTTTAAGGAGCCCTTTACTCTGGAGTCTGGTTGGAGCCTTCTGCAAGTTCAGAATCAAGAATTCCAACACAACTAGCAATGTTTGCTTAATGACTTTCTCTTTTCCCAGATAGAAGCCTAGTTTTCTAGAAATCTCACTAGGGCCCCATTTATAGTCCTAACCCTCTTATGAACCCTGGAGGCTCTGGCCCCACTTTAAATCATAACCTCATCTGAGCACCTGCTGAGTCAGCTCATAATCCGCCTTATGATTATGAAAAAGAGAAAAAGAAAAGCAGTTCTGTTTTGTAATTTATTCTTTGACAACCTCATGTATATACATATACATTATACATATAATACACACACACACACATATATATATATAAAACCCTTTGATCATATTAACCCTTCCCCTCCCTTCTGTTATCTCCCTCCCACTCTCCTTTGATTGAATCCCATCTCCTTCCCAATAGTCCCCGCTTTAAGTGTCTATTTTCATGTGTGATCATCTGAGTTTAATCAGGGATGCTTACACCAGTATGGGTTGAGGTTTTTTTTACTGGAGCACTGGCAACTTACCAGTGTCCCCGTTACTGAAGAAATGACTGCCCTCCCCCAGCAACCATTAACTGAAGTGACCCCTCAGGAAGGATGGAGGCCTCATGAACCCAGGCCCCATCTGATAGAATGCTGATGAACCAATCTCGTGCATGCCACAGTGTACACACGTGTGCATGCCACTTGCATATGTGGAGGTCAGAGAAAACTGACAGGGGTGGGTTGTCCCCTTCCACTGTGCGGGTCCAGAGACTAAACTCTGGTCGTCAGGTTTGCCAACAGGCACCTTTACCTGCTGAGCCCCTCACCAGTCTCTTGTGCATGTCACCGAAGTTGCTTTGAAGTCATAAGGACAATGGCCATGTCATGTCCAGAAGATAACTCTTTGCAGTACTCCATACCTCATCCTCTGACACCTCCATTCTTCCTCCCCACAACCTTCACAGTGTCCTCTGGGCATTGAAGCGAGGGACACGGGTGACACAGATGTCCCATTTAGGGCTGAGCACTCAACAACCACTTATTCTCATCACTTTGACCAGTGATGGGTTTTAATTAAACTGCCACAAAGAGAAACTCCTGTGATCAAGGCTGAAAGTGGCACTAATCTATGAGTATAATCATAGATATTTAGATCCCATATCCACTTAACAGAGCAAAAGCAATCAGATGCCCGCTTCGGGCCCATGACCTCACTTGCCATGGGGTTTTGGCCATGTTTACAGTATAAAGAGGAATTCCCTTCTGCGGAATGACCCTCAAATATAATGATAATATTATTAATAATAATAATATTATATGACTCTCCATGAGAGTCATATACCACACAAAGAAATAAATGCTATAAACTGTGTTTAAATATGTAGATTTAAGCAGAAGGGTTAAGAGAGAAGAGAGTGTTTTTATTTTTTGCTGCCTTCACAGTTAATGTGAACTGTGCTGGTGTCCTTTGATCTCGGCTGGTGAGAGGCTCTGACCAGACACTGGGATGGGGCGGGGTGGGGTGGGGGAGGTGAAGAGGAGCTCCTCTAATGTTACAGAGACCTGCAGATTCCTCCTGTGGCTGCTAACTACATACCCCTCCTCGGTTCTCCTTTACTGCACAGCAGCAGACTACATAAGCATTGGTGGAGCTTGCTTTTTACCCTGGATAACGAGCATTTTGGGAAAAGCTGACTTGGTTGGAGCACAGGAAGCAAGTCTAGATAGCACTAATCTGTTCCACTTCCCAGGATGCCGGAGGAGGAGTCCGTCAGTGGACTCCAGATCACCCATTATCTTGGTCAATATCCGGAGACAGGAAAGGGCCATTTCACGATCCCAACACTGATGCTGACTGTGTTTTCTTCAGGGATCATGGGAAGCGATGAGAGGGTAACAAAACTTGTTTTGTCCAATTGTTTTCCTTCTTGTGTTCTTCTCCACCAGCAGTCGGAGAAAAATACAAGTAATCAGTACAAAGTGTAGGCTATTTGGAACAAAAGACAAACAAACCACGAGCCCTGGGCCTGATTTAAAGAGGCTGGTAGCTTCTTCAGTTACTAGGCCAACCCCAGTGGCTGGAACCAGAGTCTGCAAGATGTCAGTGAAAGTCAGTGAAGGAGTCTTCTGAGCTGGAAGGAACCATCTCTGATCAGACAACCACCCAGAGAGACTCCTCTTACTTGTGGTTTGTTTGTACCTGTAAATTTCAGCATTTAGAATGTGGGGACAGGAGGACAGGAGCTGATGGTAATCTTGCATTACATAGCAAGTTTGAGGCCTGCCTGGGCTACATGAGATGTCTCAAAACAAGCAAATAAACGAACAAAATAGAATAATATTTGCATATGTGCCACACAAATCTTTCTGTCATTTCTATTGTATAGCGCTTAATGCTGTGTACTCCTATGTTAGATTATTATGTACTAAGAGTTGTTATTCTATGGAGTGTGTGTAATAATGCTCTCTTTGTACACACACACGCACACACACACACACACAACTCTTAAGAACATTTTTCAATGTGGTTGATTCTATAGGCAAGAAACCTAAAGATATAGAATGCTAACACACTTTCCACACATTGGAGAAGGGTCTTGCTCATGTGTATTCAGATGCTGATTTCTGTGCCCTAGTTACAGTCTAGAATCGGGCATTGCCATGAATACTGAAGAATCTCCTGTATCAGTGTAATGTAAACAATGTTCCCCAATTATCTCTGAGGGCAATAAAAGCCTGAACAGCCAATGACTGGGCAGAGGAGATGGAAAAGTGTGACTTCTGGTCCCAGCCACAAGTCCCAGAAAGAAGGGCCAGGAGGAGTCTGCCATCTGGCAGGTGAGGGTGGAAGAGAAAAAGTCCACAGGGCAGGTGAAGAAAGAAGAAGGTCGTCAAGGGGTCAGGCACGAGGAAGAATCGCCAAGGGAGTTAGTTGTCCATGAGGACACACATGGAGCAGAGCAAGCCAGGGTGAGACTCAAACTGCAAGTAACTTGGGGCATGTGGCTGGGGAAGTAGCTAGAGAGCATAGAGGGTTAGGAATACGTGCTCAGCTATTGTGCTTAAAGCTTGTTGAACAAACCTAGTTGGTCTCTGTCTCAATTATTTGGGAGCTGCCAAGGTTAGAAAAAAACTGCCAGCTTTAAATTTCATCCAATAGTAGCGCAGGGAGCAAATGTATTCATTTTTCATGGAAGCATAACAAATCACAATAAATTAAGCTGCTTAAAACAACATTCGGGACTGCAGATGAGTTGGGATAGTTCACTCCCATGCGTAAAACCCTGGAGTCTAGACCCATCGATGCATATACTGGGCATAATGGTATGGAGTGCAACTCTAGCTCCAGCCCTGGGGAGGAATAGGCAAGAGGATCAGTTGAAGGTCCTCCTTGTCTGAAAAGTGAGTTTGAAGCCAGCCTGGGACACACAAGACTCTGTTTCAAAATAAATAAATAAATTTTAAAATCATTTAGTGGTTAACAAGATGACTCAGAGGTCGGGACACTTGCCACCAAGCCTGCCAACCTGAGTTCCCCAGGACACACAGAGTGGGGGAAAAAAGAACCAATTCCCTAGCGTCGTCTTCTGATTTGCACACTAAAGTGGTGGCATGGGAGTGTATGTGTATGTAATTTAGAATAGTCAGCGGTAGTCTTACAGTTTTGTGGGCCAAAAGAGCAGGCAGGAGCCTCTGGGTTCTCTACTCAGGGCTTCCAGCCACTGAAGTCGTATTTCAGGTGGGCTGGGGCATTAGCAAAGGCCCTAGGGGAAAACGTTGCCAGTTGTTGGCTGGTTCAGTTAGCTAAGGGTCAAGGTCACTTTCAGATCCTAGAGAAAACCCTGTAGGTTTGTTTGTTCATGGCCGCTTCCTCTTCAGATCCAGGTTTCAACGTGAAATACCCCTCATTTCACAAATGCGTTTGGTAGTTCACTAGCTGGGGATACGTTTAGAAAGGCTGTAGAACCTTGAGAAGTTGGAGCCTTGCTGGAGGCAGTCCACTGGGGCTGGACTTTAAGGTTCTATAGCCCGGCTCCTCCTCCTGTTCTTTCGCTGCTCCCACAATGCCAATCCTCCAGGTTCTGCTGCTAAGTCTCCCCCATCATATGGAGTGTACCCCCTCTGGAATGCAAGCCAAAATAAGCTGTCTGGCCCTTAAGTCACTTTCGTCAGGGAATTTTATCAGAGTGACAGAAGAGAGCCTCGGCCACCCAGTGACCACATGGAATTCGTTCCCGGTTGAACTCTTCGGACTTACCCATGCTACCGCAGCTCTCTGCTGTTGTAAAAATATAAAACATAGAATGCTGTTTTTATCCCGCTCTAGGTCTGGCACCACAGTGCCCCAAGATACCTGCTAGATATCTTAAGTCTCAGTCAGCAAAACCCCTCACCCACTTTGCTCCATTCCCTTTCACACTGCCAAAGGCCTCTCTCTGAGCCTGGCAGCAATCGCTCTACCTATCTAGTTCCCAAGGCAGGTTTTCATGCCAGAAACACACATCCCAACTCCATGGCGGCCCAGATCAGCTGCCTCATACTTTCTTACACTTAAATGGCCACATGAAAGAACACACAACACAATAACCTTTGATCTAATTGATAAGATGTAATTGCCCACCTACACATACAAAGTCCTATACACATCCATTCCTTAAGAACATTCATAACAACCTGTAAAGGTACAGCATGGAATCTTAACGTCAGCTTCTATGTTGTCTCCCAGACTACTCTCTCTCTCTCTTCCTCTTCCGTTCCCATCTCTTCCCTTTCCTTCAAACTTTTCTGCCGCCCATCCTTCCTTCTCATCCAATGACAGGCCTCATTCTATCTTGTCCTGCCTCACCTGTGACATCATCCCACAGTTCTCTCTTTTCCTAACTATGTAGTCCAGACTGGCTTCAAACTCCTACATGTCCTCCTTCGCTTTCCTCAGGACTGGGATTACAGGTGCGCTTTATGGGAATGATTTTGCTGAGAAATGTTGTTTAAAGTTGGCTTTTACAAAACAAACCTGAATCCAATCTGTAACCAACACAACACCGTGCTTTGAGGTCATTTATAACAGCATCTATATTGTGTACTCAACCTGTTCAGAATTAACTGACCTATAAGGAAGATATTGTCATCAATCTTACTATGCTTTGAACACCCAATGTTCCCTATTTTTCCTTTGTGACGAATGCATGCCTCTGACTCAGAAAAATGTTTGTGTGTATGAAATATGATATCCAGACATAAGACCATTGAAAGCAGCAAGGCATGCAAATAATATCCTCACCCACCCACTCCCACAGCCCCCCTGCATGCATGCACACACACAAAATGTGGGTATAGGGTGGGTAATATCTAGTATGGCTTCACATGATGTTCTGCTCCCCTAATGAGACTCTTATAAAAGACTGATTAGGACAAAGTTTTCTCATTCCTTTTTTTTTTTTTTTTTTTTTTTTTTTTGGGAGCTGGGGACTGAACTCAGGGCCACTGAGCTAAATCCCCAACTCTCATTCCTTTTTGGTACAATATTTTTTGTGAACTTATTTATATATTGAAGATGGCCTTTGTTCAAGACTTCTTTAAGGGCCAGCCATGACGGCACATTTCCAGGACTTGGAAGAGAGAGGCAGATGGATCTCTGTGAAGTCAAAGCTAGCCTGGTCCACACAGTGAGTTTCAGTACAGCCAGAGCTACATAATACATAATAGAGAGATCTTGCCTTAAAAAGACAATCATGCTACAGTCCACAGACCCAGAGAGGCTAAGCAACAAGGAAGGCTTAAGTGGGGATGAAAGGATCTCCACAGGTAGAGGAAATAGAATAGATTTTGCAAGTGGAATGGGGACAGGCAAGGTTGAGAACAGGAGGAATTAGGTGGGAAAGGGAGAAAGAGAAAATACTGGAAGAAACAACTGCAATTGGGGGCAAAAGGGAGCTCCATGGAACATACCAGAGTAACCCCAGCAAAGACTCCTAGTAATGGGGGATATAGGGTCTGAACTAGCCACCTTCTATAACAAGGCAAGGCCTCAAGGGCAGAGACTGAGATACCAACCAGCCACAAAACCTTCTACCTACAGTTTGTCCTGCCAGAGTGTGCTGGCATTTGTGGGACCCTCCCAGGTGCCCTCAAGTGGTTGCCCCCAGCTGAGCCTTACTGATGCATATGGAAGCCTTTTATTCTTAAGAACAAAGGATCTTGATCTTTCTGTTTGGCCTAGGCAGTAATCCCTGAGCAGTACACTGTTAAGTCAATTCCTGGTTTTTATTCCTGTTTTTATCTTGAGGGCATAAAACTGTTTTTCCACTGTGCTTCCTGGAATTTTCTACTCCATATACTTGGGGTATATATTCTGTGAACCTCAGTAAAGCTTTGGCATTCTCATAGCACAAATGACCCGAGTATGTGTCTTTTTGTTAAATCTCACAGGTCTACGCCCGTTTCTTGGTACCGTGATGGTGAGGGCACTGTTAAGGATAGAAGTCTAACAGAATCATCACCAAAGAGGCCAGAGAGACTTCATCTAACAGCTGATAGGTGCAGATGCAGAATACCATGGCCAAACATTAAGTGGAGCTCTGAGAGACCTGAGGAGAAGGAAGAAGAAGAGGAAGAGGAGGGATAAAAGGAACTAGTGGGGTCAGGGACACATCAGGAGAACATAACCTACAAAACCAACTGATTGGAACATATGGAGACTCACAGAGATCAGAAAACCTGCAGGACTCTGACCCAGGTCCTCTGCATATATGTTATGGCTGAGTAGCTTGGTGCCCTTGTGTAAATCCTAACAGTGAGAATGGGGGATGTCCCTGATTCTTTTCCCTACTCATAGTACCCGTTCTCCCTACTGGGTGCTTGTCCAGCCTTGATGTGATGCTATGTGCCTAGTCCAATTGTAGCTTGTTATGCCCTGTGTTTGTTTGATGTCCCGGTGGGGCTACTCTTTCTAAGGGGAGGTAGGGTGAGGGGGAGTAAATTTGGGATGGGGGTATGGGGAGAGGGGAGGGAGGAAAGTGATTGGGATGTAATATATGACAGAAGAATTAGAATAAGATTTATTTAATTATACCTCTCTTAGGTTAGATTACTCTTCTTTAGATTAGAACAGGAGCGGCCAAAAAAGCCTCAAAATAAATCAGGCCCACTCTTGGACACCGTGAGTTAGTCTTCTTTCATGTGGCATTGTCCCAACACATCACTAGTTTTTGCTCTCAGGTGGTTAAATTAGCTCTATGTGGGTAATATCCCTTCAGCTATGACAGTCACAGAGCTTTTCGTCCTCTCTAGATAGTTGCAGGTTTATTATGAATAAGAAAGTTGTGAGTTACTTTAGAATTTGCCTACCACAGTCAATATAGCTTTTTGGAAGCCAGTTTAGTAAAAGATTCTTGCAAATGGGGCTGGAAAGATGATTCAGTGGTTAAGAGCACTGGCTATCCTTCCAGAGGACCTGGGTCCAACTCCCAGCACATACATGGCAGATACAACTGTCTATAACTCCAACCCCAGTGCATCTGCCACCCTACCACCAATGAACATAAAATAAAATCAAATAAGTTTTAAAAAATATTATAAATGTTCTATTGAATTCATCAATTCCAAATTGGGAAATGGTACAGGCAGAATGAAAGTTTCACAAGGTAATGTTTACCTTTGTTTATAATTTGAAACTATAATACTTTAAGAATAAGATTACAAATATAAAACAAAACATGCTATAAGTTACATGTAATAATAAACAACATATAGATAGGTAGGTAGATAGATAGATAGATAGATAGATAGATAGATAGATAGATAGATGGATGGATGGATGGATGGATGGATGGATGGATGGATGGATAGATAGATAGATAGATAGATAGATAGATAGATAGATAGATAGATAGATAGATAGATGACCACTTTGAGTACATTTCCAAAGTAAAAAAGAAAAAACCCTATGTGGGTTACACAAGTGAGACTAGAAAGCAACGATAAGCGAGGCATATTCTGTGTCTCCAGTGAACTTAGTATGGTGGTGAAGAAACGTTGTGTGTACAAAATACCACAGTAACATGGAGAAGGGCTGGTGCTGCAACAGTTCAGAGGACAAACATCATTAGATCACAAAGAACTGTTAGCAGCAGCAAATGGATCCAAAGACCCAGCTTGGTTTGTTTGTTTTCAAGGGCATTTTAAGAAAAATGTTTGGGAGAATTAAAAAAAAAAAAAAAAAAAGAGTTCAGAGTTTGGTAAAAGAGGATACAAATCTATAACTTGATTGTCCTGGGCTCCATAAAATGACAGGCATGATTCACATGAACTTCAAATCACAGATCAATGGCAGTGAAACAAAAAAGGGGAGACTGCAGCAGCCAGAAGAAAGACACCCAGCCAAGCACCTGCCTCACGCACAGCTCTGGTGGATGAGTATGTGTTGGAGAGATAGGGAAGACGGAGTGGGTTGTGGAGAACGTGGAAATGGAAGCTGAGGAACAGGCAGACATGACTCCTCATATGAGGTTGTGGCCCAGCCTCCCGCCAAGGAGGGTTGATGTCCTAGGATCACCACCAAAGGTAACATTCGATAAATTCAAATAGAACTTATTTGATTTGATTGTATGCCCCTGGTCTGGACTGCTGCCTGAAGCACTGTGCTACACTGGGCCTGCCCTTCACCAGCCACCATATTTGGGAGGGCTGTCCCTGTCCCTCACCTATGCAACCCAGTAGAGCTGACCCTGGCAGCTAGAGAGTGGGTGAGCCAGCCCCAAGGTTGTGAATGTGGGATAGCTGGCTCTGCACCTGTCTGCCATGGGGTGGCTTGGGAAAGCGAGATCTTCCCTCATAGCCCGTGGCAGACTGGCCAACTGGCCCTAAGTTCATGAGAGCAGGAGAGCTGCCCCTGTTTATTGCTGACTGCGGCACTGAATGAACTAGCCATAGCAGTACTTACCCTGATGGTACAGACACAGGAGAGCTGGCAGGCTGATCAACACGGCCACCTCCCAGGTCCAGAGCCAAGGCTTTGAGTTGGTTCACTCCAACATCTACCACTTTTAAGATCTACTGGAGCCTGTGACAAAGGAAGTCCTGCAGATCCAAAGCTGCAATATCTCCATGACACAGAGAAACACAAGGATATCTGAGAGGAGTCCAGTGAAGATCCAGTACTGATAGTGTAGCAGAAGTCAGAGGCCTCATACAAGACCAATGACTCACTGCAATGAACATTTGCAAGTAAAGATGTATGGACAAAAGAGTAAACTGTACAACATGCTGTGACACACTGCCGCTTCCATGACAAGATTTGTTGTCTTACTGGGGGCAGGGTTGCAAGGATGGAGGGCAGATACAAAGGAGTTGGGAGATGAATGGGATTGAGGTACATAATGTAAACTTCACAAAGAATCAATAAAGAGTAAAAGAGAAAGAAACAAAGAAAAGAACACTAAACTGCCCTTGCAGTTAGAAGGATAAGACAAAAGTATGAAGAAGAATGTCTTTGATGGGCTATACCTTCATCCCCCAAATCCTTCCCAACTTCTTGTGCTCTTGGTTTGTTTTGAATTTTTGAAAGATGGTCTTACTGGATAGACTGGAACTTACTTTGAGGCTGTCTGCAAACTCAGAGATTCCCTGCTTCTGTTGAAATTAAAGACACAGATGACTAAACTTTGCTCTGCTCTTGATTTTAAAGCACCAATGATCTTGGGCTGGAAAGGACTCAGCAGTTCGGAGCATATACTGCTTTTCTAGTTGAGTGCCAAGCACCCATGCAGTACACAGCTGTCTCTTAGTCCTGCTGCAGACAGACCCAACACCTCTGGCCTCTGCATGGCACATCCAAGCCCACACTCAAATGCACAGATATCTACATAGTTTAAGTAAGATAAAAAATAAGATCTTTAATGCACCAAAGCTCCCAGGCAGTGGGAGAGTTTCAGGCTAGGAGATGGATTCACTGGGACGGAGCACTTGCTGGGTAAGCATGAAGACTTGAGTTCACATCCCCAGCAGCCATGTTGAAAAGGTCATGTGTGCTCTCATTCACCTGTAACCTCAGCATGATGGGTGAGGTGGGAACCAGAGGGTAGAGACAGGAAGATTGCTGAGACTGGTGGTTGCTAGGTTAGCTCCAGAGTCAGTGAAAAACCCTGTGTCGAGGGCATAAGGCAGACAGTGATAGAACAAAACATCCATTTCTCTTCAGGTCTGTGTGAGCACACACACACACACACACACACACACACACACACACACACACACACACACACACACACACACACACACACACACACACACAACACACACACACACACACACACCACACACACACACATACACACACACACACACACACACACACACACACACACACACACACACACACACACACACACACACACACACACACACACACAACACACAAAGCAAAGTCCATAGATACTGACCAGATGCTTGACTGACAAACTGTTTCCATTCTAACAACTTCAACTTAATTCCATTCATTCATAAACCATTCTTTGTCTTTTGAAAAGGTTGGTGGATGATACATAATGAGTATCCTCACTCACAAGTTTGGAGCTTAAAACTCTCTAGTGTGGTTCCTGGGCAACGTTCTGAGCTGCTCTGGTTCCTGGCTGTGTGAGGGAAACTAGACTGCAACCCTCCCACCAGATGAGTGAGAGTATGCACAGTGCTCTTGGTTCGTAGGAGTTCAGTCATCCCTTCTTCCCCTCCCCCTTCCCGTGTTAGCTGATTAATGTTCCCCCCAACTATGAAACTTCTTATGGAGCCAGATTAACACGGGGGAGGGGAAAGGAGATTTAATTCCCACTATAAAGTTAAAATCTCAAGATAAAGATAGGCTCAGTCTCTTTCAGTGAAATCTTTCTTTAATCCTCTGAAAAGCAAATAATGAATGGTTTCAAGTAACCCACCATCAACAAGATTTTCTTTTTTACTCAGTTTCCTAGCAGATTGAGAAATAAGACACCTCTCTTTCAGAACCCTTAGTGATTTGCTCTCAAGCCAGAAGAAAACAAAATCCATTCTTAGCTGAAGCGATCAAAAGTTTTACTGATGGAGACCCAAGTTCAACAAACGCACTAGCAAGAGCTTGATTGACACCGGTGAACCCTGTAACTCTTGCAACACCCCACTCTCTGAAATGGTCATAGCCCCATCCCCACAAGACTTTCTTCTACCACCAGACTATATAACCAGTTGTGTGTGTGTGTGTGTGTGTGTGTGTGTGTGTGTGTGTGTGTGTGTGTGTGTGCGTGTGCGAGCTCATTTTGGAGAAACTTGATTCTACCTCAGCACCCAGTGACTATTGGTAGCTCTTCTTCTAGGGTCATACCTGCAAAATTTCTTTTTCAAAAACAGATGTACTTATTTTTACTTTATGTATATGGCTATTTTGTCTGCATGTATATCTGCGTACCTCATTCGTGAAATGCCCAAATATACCAGAAGAGGACATCAGATGCCCTGTAACTAGAGTTACAGAGATTGTGAACCCCCATATGAGTGCTGGGAATTGAACCTATGTCCTCTGGAAGAGCAGTCAGTGTTCTTAGTTAAAATCAAGATGTGTGGTTCTTAAGGAATGACATTCTTAATTTCTGGTCTCCACATGCATCAGCCCACATGTACACACATTTACACACACACACACACACACACACACACACACACACACACACAGACAAAGAGAGAGAGAGAGAGACACGCCTGCATCTTTATGATTTGTCTTGGTGGGAGTTACGAGCAGGAAACAGGAAACTATGGATGGAAGAAAGGAGGGAGGGAGGAAGAGGGGGAGAGAGAGAGAATACATATTAGATGAACATATATTGCAGAATATTAGAAACTGGTTGGTCAGAGTTTGGTTTGGTTTGCTTTGATTTGGTTTTTTTTGAGGCAGAGCTCAAAGATTTCTTCTGTCTTGTTTGTTGTTGTTGTTGTTTTGCTTTGCTTTGTTTTGTATTGTTTTTGAGACAGGTTAGCCTAGATTTTCATATCCTCTTGCCTCAGCTTCCCCAGTGCTGGCATTATTACAAGCTTCACTACCGTGGCTCAGAGAACCTCTTTATGACCGTCTGCTAGACAGAAAGGCAGATAGTTTTTGGCTTGATGAAAACGAGGTTTTAGTTTCCATGATATGCTTGGTGGGGGTGGGGAAGGCTGAGAAACAAGAATGCAGAAGTTTTGTGACACTGAAGTGTAACACGTGCCACAGTTTGGGGTGTTTTCTGAGCCCCACCAAGACAACAGGTGCATCGTGTGGCACTCTTCTACGCGAGTGCAGCCAGCACCTTACAGGAGGCAGTAATCAATCACCTGGCCTTTGAGATGCAACCGAAAGCAGCTTAAACAGGGCAGCTCAGGGCTGTGGATCTGGTCAGACAGCTGGGTGGAAACAAATACAGAAGCAAGAGCTGGGTGTTGCAGAGTTGTCAAAAGGTTGCTTTTGGCCTTAGTTCTAGAGTTCAGGGTTCATGCAAGCAAGCTCATAAGAATATTTAGTATCCATCTGTTCTTGGAACAGAGATACACATCAAACGAAACTGAGTCAGAAAGCAATTGCATGCAGAATCCTTGATAAGCTTTGACGTTGGACTTTGATATATTTGCCTGGTATCAGCAGGATCGTGAAGGAGCTTTGGAGTGATGTCAGAGAACTCACTCTCTTCCTAGGCCTGGGACTAGTACTTTTCTCCATGGACCCTTTGGTCAAATCCCACCACGTCCTTTATTGCTTTTGTGGATCCCTTTGTAGCCCAGATGTATAACACCTGGATAATTTCTTTGTCCTTTTAAAACATGAGACCTTTGGTTTTGGTTTGGGTTTTTTTTTGTTTGTTTGTTTGTTTGTTTGTTTGTTTGTTTTGTTTGCAACAGGGACTACATAGCCCAGGCTGGCCTTGAAATCCAGATCTTGCCACTTTTGGTTTTGGTTTTTTTGTTTGTTTGTTTTGTTTGTAACAGGGTCTACATAGCCCAGGCTGGCCTTGAAATCCAGATCTTCCCACTAAGGTTATAGGTATGTACCAAGCACAACATAACTGGCTGGATTTGTCAATTTCTTTTTTAATATACATTCTTTTTTATTTATTTATTTATTTATTCTTTTTTGTTATGAGTACACTGTTGCTGTCTTCAGACACATCATATCCCATTACAGATGGTTGTGAGCCACCATGTGGTTGCTGGGAATTGAAATCAGGACCTTTGGAAGAGCAGTCAGTGCTCTTAACTGCTGAGTCATTTCTCCAACCCCTGCCGATTTCCTTATTTACTTAACTTATGACAGAATCTCATGCACCCCAGGCTGGCCTCAAGCATGCTTCATAGCCCAGGATGACTTTGAATTTCTGAACCTTCAGCTCTCACTCCTGAAAGAGTACATCATCACACTTGTTTGTTGGGGTAGTGGGGATCAAACCCAGAACTCCATGCATGATTGGCAAGCACTCTATCAGCTGAGTACCTCAGCCCACTTCTCACCTTTAAAGAGCATTTTAAAAGATCTGTTTGCCTACAGAGCCATTCCAGCTCTATTGGTAGATGTCTGGTGGGTTTAAACAGACTTGTTTCCTGCCATTTGCTTGTGAGAATTAAAGGAAATCTGTTGAAACTGAGTTGCTACGTTTTCATTATTTTCTAGTTCACCTATTTTTGTCCATCCCAGGCAAATAACAAGGTCATTTTGGAATGGCTATGTAACTAGGCCCAGTGCAAAAACCATTAAGAATTTCAAGATGGCAGCCACAGAGCATAAGTTAAGCATAAAGCCCTTCTCGGGATGAGGCCTTGCACAACAACCCATGTGACCATTCTCACAGAACTGTGTCAGTAATACTCAGAACAGTGACAGCAGCTTGTAAAGTCCATCAACTTCCGCACTGTCCTTCACCCACAAGCCTGTCAAAGAAGCCGATTGGCAACTGCAAACTCTTTAAAAATTGCAAGAGGGAACTATAAATAGGAGGATTAATAAGGAATAACTTCTTTCTAGACAAAGAAAGCTTAATGAAGACAGCTGGTGGGCTGTCACGATAGATAAAGGCACTTGCACCAAGCCAGGTCACCTTAGTTCAGGCTCCCTGGCCCACACAGTAGAAAACAGAGAAAACTAACTCCCCAAGATGTTCTCTAATCTCCATACATGCGGTGGTGGGACACATACACACACACACACACACACACACACACACACACAGAGAGAGAGAGAGAGAGAGAGAGAGAGAGAGAGAGAGAGAGAGAACATGGAGAAAAGAGAAACACAGCTGATCCTCAAGTTCAGGGATCTCTTTATTTTTCTTCTTAGCTCCACACAGAACTGACAGTCTCATCCAAGACAGTGTATGTGGGGGCTGTGCTCATGTGTTATAAACTTGGACTATGCACAGACCTAATTCTTAGCTGTTGTCATCTTTAAGGGAAGTTCGTGATGTTCTGGAACCTTGATAATGCTCTCAACCATTCACTCTCCTCCACCCTCCCTCCCTTTTCCCGGTCGAATGGTTAATTTTTTTCTTGTAGCCCTAGGCATGCCTTGAAGGGCAGGGCCACATTCACCCAGCCTGACCTCCCAGGGATTATGACATCAGAGCTCTGTTTACAAAGCTAGGGACTGGAATCATTGGAAGGAAAGTGGAGTCCACAGGAACAAGAGAAAAGATCCCAGATGGGAAAATAGTTCCATTAGTAGAGTAATTGCCTAACATGCCCTGATTTCCTGATTTTAAGCCCTAGAACCATAAACCCAGTACGGTATACACCATACACCCTGAATAGTATGTTGTAAATCCACCACTCAAAAAGTGACAGCAGAACCAGAGTTCAAAGTCATCCTTCACGTATATAAGAAGTTTAAATCCAGCATGGGCTACATGAGATTTTATCTGAACATCACAATACAGAGAAATAATGTGTAACGGTTTCCTCTGTCATTTGGAGCCATTTCTCTAGGAATTTCCTGCAAGCTTTTCAGTCAAGAGAATGGCCTAGCAGAGGATGTGCCTCAAATGGGGACTTTGAGAAGCATTCACATAAATCTCCTGTGCTGTTGTCCTGTTCTCCGTGTCTCGAGCGGATTAGAAAGAGTGGGCAGGCTGTTCCTTTATTGGCTGAGGTAGAATTTCTGATTCTTTCCACAGACACGCACTCAACACATTTTCCCCTAGACATTCTAGTGCATACAAGGGTCCACAGGCTGTGACGGACATAAAGTAAAATAGATTAGAGTTTCTCTGGAAGAACACGTGCTCCTTATGGTCAGAGATTTAACTCATTTCCCTCTGTAACACCCTCTCATTCTCATATAGATGGTCACAGGCAATATATCCTCATAAATCTGGTGTTGACTCACAAAAGTTGCTGTAACACCTAACAAAACAGGTCCCCTGCAGATAATCCAGAGAGGGCTGTGCCTTTAAAGTCTCAAGTCTTTGGCCATCAGGAGAAACGCCACCCCTGCCAAAACAATAACATTGACATTGGTTGAGCACATAGCCTTTTTCAGGTTTTCTGGGATGCATTTGGATGAATCAACTCATTTACTCCTTAGCTGCCCTCGCAACTATGAGGTAAGCACTTCTGTTGTCCTGCTTTGTGATCATGACACTAAGTCACAGAATTGTAACTTTCCTAGGTCTGCAGAGAATTCACCCAGCTCTACAGACCCTGTTCCCAATCTCCATATTAGAGCTGTCTAATCCCTCTACCACCAAGCACAAGAGCGAATTAAAACAGGGACTTTCACATCAAACTTACTTATTCAAGATATACTATTCCATCATATGCTATCCTTGAACTAACAACATGCTAATTTGATTTCAGATTGCATAGTTTGAAAAGTCTTAGGTTTGGTGGGGAAAGCCAAACCTGCCTGGCTAAGTTCATTGAAGTCTCTAAAGAAAGTGAATTCTCTGTAACTTTTCCCTTCTGAAGAAAATCTGTTGGCTTGGTTTTTTTCAGCCCTAATTTTAGTAATGGTTCTTAAATGCTTTAACCTCCTCCCAGTCCACCACCCACCAGAGGTAGTAGAAAAGAAAAGTTATTAGGATATGGGGAAAGTGGGCCTGTTTAGAAATTGTCCTTTGAGACAAATCCCATCTGGGTTGTTGGGAAATCAGCAGTTCAGTTCACAGGAATCATTGGTGGCAGCTCGAGTCACTGGCAAACACTTCACGAATACATCAGCAGTCAGTTCAGTAGTGTCCGGATAGCAAACACGAATCAGCAGTGGTGGCAGGACCTAGCAGAAACAGCCAGGCCTCATCCCAGTCAGCACAAGTCAGTAGGAGTGACCACAACCAGCAGGGGATCCAGGAGAATTTCTCTGCCATGCCTCTCTCAGTGAAGCGAAGATCAGTGAGGCAAGCCCCAGTCACGGAACATTAACATCACGTGTCCTCTACAGGTCTTGCCTCAGCACGTGTCTGTCTTAGCAAAACTCCATGTGAGTCTATATCAGCTGACATCGTTCTGCCGATCCACTGAAGAGGAAGTGGCAAGAAGCCAGCAGAATATCACTTGAACTTTTTTGCATTTTTTCTATGGAGTCATGACAAACAGAGTTCAGCCACAAAATGTAAAGTGAACCAATACATGTGTGTCCTTAGCGAAGAATCCTTCATCATCTGTCCTTTGATGGGTCTGCTTTAGCAAACATCCTTTCACCTATGTCCACTTCAGGAAAACATTCCTACACAAGTTTGCCCCAACAAAACACCATGACGTTGGGTGCCATCCATAGCAGTACCCAAGTAGTCCACTCTATTTGTTCCCGGCAGCACATTCCTTGCTACCAGCTCCAATGTTCTGGGTTCCCAAGTGAAAGACACATACACACAGCCTTTATATCTATATATGCCTTAAATAGCTCAAAGCTGGGCCACTTCCTGACGCAGCTAATCTATCTCCCTCCAATATTCCCATTACTTATTAAAATCTGTATTCCATCCTAGCTGCCCTAGACCCAGTTGGGCAGTTCTCTTGGGGCCAGTCTTCCATGGCTCCTACATGAAGGCTATACTCTGTCCCACACCTTCTCAGGCATGGAGTCTTGGTTCTCCTTTTCCCTGCATGAAGGATCTCCTTCCTCCTCTTCATCTTCCTCTTCCTCTCCCTCTCCCCCTCCTCTCCCTCTCCCCATCCTCCTTCTCTCCCTCCCCCTCCCCTCTCTCTCTTCTTCTGTTCCTTGCCAGGGAATCCTAAGTCCCGCCTGTCTCCCCATCTAGCCATTGGTCACCTGCAACCTTATTTACCAATCAAACCAACTGAAGGTTCCCACAATGTCTTACATCTGGACCTGTGGATTCCCATGCAATTTGTGGGACCCAAATTAACATGATACAAGTATCATTAGATTAAACCCACAACCATTAAGTTTCCACTTCAGTGCTTCCTTTAAGCAGTCTCCCAAGAGGCCCTTCAGACCCCAGGATGCTGGAAACCTTTTCTCTGCCCCTTTCTGCATCACTTCCTTTTTAGAGGCAACCATCTTAGAATGGGGTCTCCTTGAGGATCAGCCTTCCCACCATATCTGTCTGATTTCAGTGTACCAGACCCTGCACTGAAAGTGAAAAAGCTCACCTTCATCTGTGACTATTTTCTATGAAGATCTGGATAGAACTACATGAAAACCTCATGTCCCATTCTCAATAGACCCAGTTGCTGGGAGCATGAATAAAGCACACTGCTCCACCTCTTTCCCATTTCTCCCTGCACTATTTCAGATATAGAAGGCGGAGATGGGCAGGAGGGGTTCAGTCTTGTAACATGCGCAAATACATGAAAAGGTATATCTATGAACTTATCACACTTACGGGCTAATGTGTGTACTAATGTCCTCTCAGAAAAGCCATGCCTGGAATCTTAATACACACAAGACCAACTAAGGTCTTACTCAAATCCTATGAATAACACTTGACAATATGATGGGCCCACCAACTTGTCTATCTGGTCATCTGAGTGCCTGGCTTATCAAGGGATCACAAGGCAGAGAACTCCAGACTGTGCCTTGCAACTTGCCTCTGCCTCCAAAGAGGCCTCCTTTGTAGTCTTTTTCCCTCCCCACTGTGAAAATACATGTGATCTGAGCAAATAAGATTGGAATAAAAAACATGTTGTGGCCAGTAGCCAGCCATCAATGGAAAACAGAGCTATTTGGTAAATCGCAGCCAGCTAACTGATACAGCACTCTGTGAACTTATTCAGAATATTCTGACACTGGGGAAAAGGCACAAACAAGCCTGCCATGTCTCAGCACAGACACTCTGAACACGCATGCAGAATCACAGATTCCAGTCAGCCTGGACTACACAGTGGAGACTTTCTTTAAAAACCCAAACAACGCTGGATAGTAGATGAAGTATGGGGGCCTTTTTGTTGTTTTTTGGAGATTTCTATACCTGCCTCCAGTGAGCACCACACTTGGCAGACCTCTGTTTCCCAAAACATTAAAAAACAAAAGTCAAAGGAAATCCACAGGAAGAGAAAGCAGCTGATCAGAGTAAAAGTTCAATTTAAAAACATACTGGAACTTTCGGAACATTATTATCAGGTACTGTTGATTTAAGGAAAGAGATATGAAACTTACACACACACACACACACACACACACACACACACACACACACACACACACACCCCTATTCATTTAACACAAAGACTACATAGACAACCTTTACTGTGAAATGCCTTCAAATCTATAAGGAAAATTACTCCCTGCTCAGCCCCAGAAAAATCATAGAAAACTCAAGTCTAAACAGACCTTTGTCCTGACCTGGAATTCCCTTGAGTAAGTTGGCAGCAGGCAGTATACATAACTCTGGATAGAACCCACACCTCATAACCTACAATGACTTCCAGTCTTTATATCCCCAAAACATTAAAGGTAGCTCTAGAATACACTGAGTAAAAACTAAAATTGGGAGCTGGAGAGATGGTTCAGTAGTTAAGAGTGCTGATTGCTCTTCCAGAGGACCTGGGTTCAAATCCCAGCATTCACACAGTGGCTCAAAACCACCTATAAGGTCAGTCCCAGGACATCTGACACTCTCTTCTGGCTTCCTTGGACATTGTATGCATGTGGTGCACAGACATACATGCAGACATGCACATAAAATAAAAATGAAAATGTTGGCATAAAACTGGAGAATGGGACCTGCAGAGGAAGAAGCAAGCTGACTAATGAAACCCAGGTAGAAGTTTTCACAGTCAGCCACAGTAGCATCCCAGCACTTGGGAAGTTTTAGGTAGCAGTTTATGCTCAAGGTCAGGCTGAGAAATATAACAAAACCCTGTTTCTAATAAGTTAGAACCCAGACCACAAATGGTCAAGCGTTACAAAGGTACCTACTTGACAATCTGCACTCAATCCTAGGACCCACTTGACCAAAGAGAACTCCCAGGGCTATCCTCTGACCCTCACACACACACCATGGTGTACACACCCACCACCCACCCACAACATGCACACATACAGAGGATTATAAAATAAAACAAAACGGCAGGAAACAAGCCAAACAACCTGAGTCTGGTGGTACACACCTTTAATCCTAGAACTTGGGAGGCAGAAGCAGGTGGCTCTCTGGATCCAAGATCAGCAAAGGCTATATACAGAGGACCACCCCAGCCCCATCTCGAACAAGCTAGACCTCATCCTAAGATATACTAAATGTTCTCACCAGAAATAAGTAATGAGAATAAGGGTTCAAGAGGTTGGGGATGGAACTGTTTAGACTGTTTGCCCAGCATGCACGTGACTTGAGGTTTGAGTTGTAGCACAACAGTATTTACTGCCAGTCAGGCAACACTGAGGCACAATGACATCAGTGATTTCCCAAGGGGCCAAGACTACACACATAACAAAATCCTGTGTCAAATGAAAGAGAAACAAAGGACAGAAAGCCAACTCAAACGTTCATCCTGTTTCCCAACTTTCTGAACACACTATAAATTACAGGTGACTTTTTATTCTTGCTTTGGGTTTGGTGCTGAGGATTCAAACCAGGGCTTCACACATGCTAAGTACAGCTGCTACCCCTGAACTACACACACACCTAGCCTGGCCCCTCCCCCTCTTTTTTAAAGATGATCTAGGCTGATCAGGCTGGTCTCCTCAATCTTCAGGGCTGAAGTGCCCTTGTTTCAGCCTCACTAGAGCTCCAGGAGCATGCTACTGTACCAGCATGCCCCAACCTTTATATAGCACGGCTATGCTAATTTCCCTATACACTCATTAGTCCTTGCAAGAACTCTTGACTCTCTGCCATCTCCATCCAGTGTTTCTTCCTTATGATCACATCCTCTTTGACAGGTCTGACTTGTTTCCTAGCTCAGTCTAAAGATGAAACTTGATTTTCCTCTATCAGTCTCACATCTGTCCCAAGTACAAGGGGAACTAGAAGACAACAGCAATTTCATCGGAACAGGAAGACTTTGTCCTTGTAACTTCCAAGCTACCGGTTCTTGCCCATCCCTGTGACATCCTAAGTCCCTACCTGCAAGCTGCCAGGCTATCTCAGGGCTCAGATGAGTGCTGAAAAATAGGCAAGAATGCCCTTCAGCAACGTGTGGGGTTGGTGGCACAAGCCACGGTTACAAAACAGTCTTGAGGATTATAGAGTCAGACAAGACAGGGAGTCAGACTTGTCTGGCTCCTTTAACTCCTAATGGGAACCTTCTTAAGTGTTGACTTTTTGAGGAGTGATATCCTCTGAATCCTTTCCATGTAAAGTCACCTTGCTACAGGGATTTTAAAAGGGGTAGGGGTCTTGGCCAGGCTCCATGCCCACTTTTAATACCAAGATCCAGAAGGAAGACACAGGTGGATCTCTGTACTTTCAAGGCTAGCCAGGTACACAGAGACCTTGTAAGGTCTCTTAGACAGAGGAAAGATCCTTGGAGTGGAGGGACTGAAAGGGAGTCCTTGAAGGCAAAGCTTAAGTCACATGAGCACTATACTTGGAAGGTCTATTCAGGACCATAATTACACCTTAGAGTAACAATCAGCCAGTAAATCTGAAACAGATACAGGATTCGAGCTGACAGGGGAAAAGGAAAAGAATAACAGTCAAACTTTATTCCAAGGTCTGCAAACATTCAGACTAATCAAAGTGGTACTGTAATTTCTTATAATACATCAATAATACAGTTTTTGAAGTCTAGAGAATGAACTAAGCCCTAAACCACATACCATATAATTCCAAAGTAACAACTGTTAACAATGTGACATTAGCCATGAACATTACTTAATGAGGACATAATTAACAAGCTATTCTTACTTAAGGCTTCCTTTTAATATGAAATTTCCAACATCAAAAATTCTATTTTGAAGGCTAAGGATGTTGCTCAGTCATAGAACACATTCACAGGGCTGCCCCAGCAAATCTCACGCCATTCAACAACTAACTCAACGCACTGATGACCCCAAAGCAATTGGTCGTCCAATGTCAACCTTCTGCCAGCATAGGCAACTCAAGCCAATTCAGTGAGAAACCAGGCGATATAAAGATACGTGGCTAAAACTCTCTCCACTTCTGATGCTGCAAAGGCTTTAGATGAGTATTAAATTACATTTAAGTACTTGGTCATAGAGAACTATTTTTACTTTGAAAACATAGGACCACACTGTTAAAAAAAAAAAAAAGACAGAGCCGGGTTGGGTAGGAACTGGCTGGGTCCGTTTCAATTCCAAGCAAGTCTATAAATACAGCTTCTTTTATTTTTCTTAAAACACAAAGCATACTTGCATCTGACTACCACTTAGTTCTGAGCAGAATGGCACATCTACGAGCAGTCTCTATGCCACATGGTTGTCGAATATGCCAAACGGGAAGAAAATAAACCAAAGTCATAAAAAGGTGAAAGAGCAAAAACATCTACTCTTCAAAAAGGCGACACATAGAAGTCATATGGCTTAAAAAAGTAAAGGGGGCCAGGAGCCTTGCTCGGTGGTCACACTTGCCTACCATGTAAGTCACTGGGTTGGATCCTCAGTACTGTGCAGAAAAGCCCTGGTGCGGGACCATCAAGGGCACTTCAACCTGAAGTTAACTCCACACAGAGCATTAGGACACTACCAGGAAGTGACCGCATAAGGAATGAGTGACTCACGGCTCACGAAAGTTTGAAGGACTGTAAAAATATATTAATGCACAAAGTAATAGATTTCCCTCCTTGGCTAAGCTGTGTAAGTGGTGCGTTTCCTGGAAAGCGTCTGTTCAGCAGTCCATGCTTGTCAGGCTTGCCAGTGCCAGCACACATGGTCACAAGAACTATGGCCAGTCCTCATTTTCCTTAGTAACTTGCTTTTCCACCCACACTCACAGACTTTATTTTCATTACAAGACACTAGCTTTCTAGTGCTACACTTTAATCAACACATTACATTTAAAGCCTTGATTTCTGAATGAATCTTTTTCTATGCAACATAATGGAGTTAACTGCTGGAGACCCCTTGACAGCTACAAGGAAACGCTTGATTTAAACTGTGATCAAGATGAGACTGTATCAGAAGCGCTGAGACACTAGTGGGTGGGCAGCTACGAGCCTTTCATCAGTGGCCATTCATAATTTTGCTTTTAGAAACTTGGAAGAAATTGTCATCTTTGAGTTTCAAATGTTCTGGTATATCCAGTTGTTTTTTAGCTTCTTCAATATCACCTTGAATCGCAGAAATAAGTGACTCTGGAAAAAAAGGAAGAAGATAAATGTCTAATAATACGTGTTACTACTCCTTTGCTCAGCCCCTCCTAAAAACACAGACTAAGCACAATAGCCATAGCTCTCGGAAAAGACAGGGACTCAGTCAATGTTGCTACCGTCTTTTTCTCCAGCGAAAGCAGTGTTACATAAAGTGTCTCTTGTAACGAGACCCCTCACATCTCAAGGTTTAATTGTCACAGTACACCAACAGGCACCTGAAGACACTGAAAACGCATTTCTAATTACTGTTTCTTACACTTCCAGCACCTACTGCCCAGCCAGCCTTGCAGGGTCAGATGCCAGGTGCCACCACTCACTACTTATGACCTGGGTGTCTCCTGGAACTCAGGTACTAGAAACTAAGTCCTTAAGGTTGAAGGTATTTGGGAATGGAAGCTTTGGGCAGTGGGCCAGGAGGGCAGAATGGAATCCTGAGTATAGAGAATGGCTTTGATACAAGAGTGAGCTCTTCTTAGCTCTCTTCGCTCTACCCTGCGATGCCTACCCACAGAGGCAGCAAAAAGGCCCTTACCAAGTACCATACACATGCTCCTATCGTGCTCTTGACTCCAGAACTATGAATCACAAACACACCTGGCACTAGGTCAGAACAACAGAAGACAGACTAAGGCAATTGACTTAGTCTCTCTGTGTGGCAACTTCCTTATCAACAAGATGGGGATGACAACAGCCCACATGGCTACTGAGGGTGAGAGATTAAATTGTATATTTAAAATAGTGCTTAACATGCATTAAAGGTGCTCAAATATATGCCTGTCACCGTACCTACCCAGTAGTAGTTGCAATAGTATTGAAGATTAATATAAACTCTTACCTAAAGAATCAAAGTTCTTTTCAGGTCTGAGGTAGCCAACAATGGCCACATTGAGAATCTCCCCATAAAAGTCCTCTTTGAAGGTATGGATGATATGGGTTTCCTACAGACAAAATTGTTGAAAAGGATTACAACAGTTGGGGTGGGGTGGGATGGGGCTGTAGAGATGGCTCAATAATAACCAGTTAAAAGGATCCTCTTCCAGAAGACCCAGGTTTGACTCCCAAGATCTAGAGGTCTAGAGTGAGTTCCTGTGAGGGCTACACCACAGAGAAAACCTATGTTGAAAAAAACAGAAACAACAAAAACAAAACCGAACAAAAAACAAAACCCCCAAGTTAATCCAGTTGGTTTCAACTCTTTCCTCCTTCCCCTCTGGGGATCAAACTCACAGTCTTTCATTCACTGGGTAAGCACTCCAAAGATCTACACACTAGAAATACCCTGGGCCTTTGCAGGCAGCCGTGGTTGCAGCCCAGGGTGGCCCTGAGCTCCCCTAGCTCCTGCCTCCTGGGGACTAAGACTGAGACAGCACCTCCAGGCTGCTTCAAGCCTTTAGCTATGGCTAACAAAGGAGCCTCAGCGGCTACACTTCTTGCCCATCCTCTCAATTTAGAGGGAAGTACTTGGCACACATTCTCTTTATATCTGCATTTCAAAGAGACCCTTAAAAACAAGAGCAACATAAAAACCAAGCTTCTCTAAAACTGACGAGGTCAAACCAAAAGTATCCAGGGAAACCTGAAAAGACAACTGGGGAATTTACACTAAGAATCAGGCCTAGGGCAGGAGAGACGGCTCAGTGGTTAAGAGCACTGACTGCTCTTCTGGAGGTCCTGAGTTCAAATCCCAGCAACCACATGGTGGCTCACAACCATCTGTAATGGGATCCGATGCACTCTTCTGGTGTGTCTGAAAACAGCTACAGTGTACTCATATAAATAAAATAAATAGATCTTTGAAAAAAAACTTAAAAAGAATCAGGTCTGCACTAGCCTGCACTCCACTCTGCACTGCACTCTTGATTCCAGCGTCTTGAGAGGCCGTGGCAAGAGGATCTTCCCTGTCTGGGTTCCAGGGCAAATTCATGGCCAGCCTATGTAATTTACTGAAGCCATCTCAAATAAAAAAAAAAAAGGGGGGGGGGGCACTTGGATGCGGCTGGATTTGTTAGGTTTGGGCAAGGTCTCAGGCTCACTTGGGAAGAGGTGTTATAATCCTATGAACAGTCAGATGCCCAAGGGCCCAAGGACAGACATCAGCTCCTGCAATCCCAGCACTCAGGAGCTCAGCAAGATTGAGCTATGGAGAACCTTTCTTAAAAACAGGTGAGATGGCTGTGGGTAGAGGTGGTTGGCACCAATCTAGATCTGAGTTTGATCCCCAATTAGATTATTAAAAACACTAGCTATAAAAGAAAATCAGCTTGGCTGTATTAAAATTAATAGGACAAAACTATTAGGGCAATTCATTCCTCATAGATGGCTGATATGGACAAATAACAATATTAAAAGTAAACAGCCTGCCCTGAACTGCATGAGCACCCTGATCATGGGCAACTGAGTTTCTATCAGAAGAATTCAAGGCATGAAGTCCAGAAATGGGCTTGATAATATTATTTCTGTTATCTGAGTAGCTTACAAAGGAAATGAAATAACCTCTCTTCCCTTTTCTTTCCTCTTCCCACATAATAACAGGTGAGTGTTCTCATATAAACTTTTTCTTATCTCTCCAACAATTTTCAGCCCACTAATAATCAACACAACGGTAGGGGCTTAAACTCTGTTGGAGTTCATGGTCATTACTATATCTATTACAGCAGTTCTCAGCCTGGGGGCTTGTCCCCTTGGCAAACCTCTATCTCCAAAAATATTTACATTATGATTCATAACCATAGCAAACTTATAGTTATAGTAACAATGAAAATACTTTTATGGTTGGGTGTCACCACAACACAAGGAACTGTATTAAAGGGTCACAGCATTAGGGAGCTTGAGAACCACTGATCTGTTACATCAGCATTTTTACTCTGCAGTTTTCCGTGACACGCTTCTCTCTTATTAACTCCTCAAAGTTAAAAGTTTAGCACAGGCCTGGCTGGCACTCAGGAGGCAGAAGATGGTTCAGGAGTTCAGGGTCAGCTGGGGTTATAAGCAAGACCATAAAATGAAACTCTACCACTAACTCTGCTTTTTCTCTACACTTGAGCTATAAAAGATTAACCCAAATCTAACAAGAAGTATGTAAGCTCTGGGGGAAAGTAGGGCAGAAAAAAAGACTATACCCTCAAGGTGATTTAGAGAGAGGGGCCAGGAGGCGGGCTAAGTGGAAAGCTGACCTAGTACACTGCACTGCTGGATATGAAGCCTAGTTCAGTTCCCAGCAACGCGGGGAAGAAAGAAAAAAGAGGAGAGAACAGGGATGAGGTTAAACCACACTACAGTAAGCAGTGTATCTTAGGGCAATCAATGATGCAAAGAAAGGCTTTTTAAAGAGCCGCACTTTTGAGTCTGTTCAGTGGCCCATGCTTGTAATCCTGGTACTTGGAAGGCTAAACAAGGCGTGATGGCACATGCCTTAATCCCAGGCTGGAGAGAGAGGTGCAGGTGGAGACGGGGGCAGAGGCAGGTGGGTGGATCTCTCCAAGCCAGGTAAGGTTACACAGTGACACAACTGTCATCTAGCACAAGGGAGGCTCGAGCAAGAGACTCAAAAGCGTGAGCCACGGTTTTCCTGTGTCAACAGAAAAATGACCGAGTAAAACAGGTAATTTTGAGGGATGTGGAAATGCCCACTTTTAGGACATACTGAAAACAAAGTCCTTCCTTCTGGCAATCACTCTATTTTGAGATAGGATCTCACAGTACAATCCTGGTGCTATTCCTCATCCTCCTGCACTGGGGACTGATGACAGTCATGTCCAACAGTGTGGTTGCAGCGGTCACTTTAAATCAAAATGGAGGGCTGAGGTGACCGCTCAGCAGTTAACAGCACATAAGGACCCGAGTTTGGTTCCCAGCATCCAAGCTGGACAGCTCAGGTCAACTCCAGCTCCAGTGGATCCAACCTTTCTGGTCTCCATGGGCACCTGAGCTCATGTGCACATTCACATAGACACAAAAATATTTAATTTAAAAGGACTACAGTTGTCCATCAAAAAGCAGAGAGGTTATTACGAAAACCTAATCCAACTATATACTCCTTATGAGACTCTTTATTCAAAGAAACAGAGAGTAAAACCATGGGGGAAAATATTCCATTGAAATAAAAGTAAATAAATGCTTGTGGAGTGGGGGTGGGTGGGTGGAGGATATGAGTGGAAGTGTAAGATAGCATATGGACCAGGCTACTTTTTTCCCCTGTTGTTTGTCTGATGGATTAGGATCTCTCTCCTAGTCTTGACTGTCCTAGAACTATATATACCAGTGTGGCCTTGAACTCAGAGATCCAACGATCTCTACAACCCAAGTGCTGAGATTAAAGGTGTGTGACACCACACCCAGTCTGTTCCCGAACTCTCTCTCAGCCTACGAAGTATGCCACCTCCTCTGGCAATACTTAGAAACCCTTAAAGTAAGCTGAGGAGTCCTGAGTGCATTTAAAAGAGCAAGATGTGACTCTTACCATGGACTTCTTCACATTCTTGTAGTATGGATTCCATCCTATGCTCACCACCATTTTATGGACCTCTCCACTCCCAACGCTGGCCCAGCCGTAATAGATGCCAGTGGACACATCAGCTGGAAGATTGTCTACTACTTGTTCAGGAAAATTGGCTAAAGAAAAGTAAATAGATATTCATTGCTAAAGCATCACATTAAATACTGATTAAAAGCACATTAAAAGGTTAGCCTCAATCATTACACTACCGGGATCTTTTTTTCTAAGGCTACCACTCCAACCCTCCACATTCTGACTTGAATTTCTTCTTTTCAGACAGCTCAAGTTAGAAATGAGAAACAAGTGTATGAATCTCTCAAAAAAAAAAAAAAAAGCCACACGAAAATGCCCAAGTGGAAGCAAAGACACAAAATAAACGCGGAGGTTCATTGGAAATTACCCATCTAATCCCACTCAGGAGGCTAGTCCCAGAGCTTCAGGAAGTAGGCAGAAGCCTGGGAAACCGAGCGAGACCCCATCTATTTGTATTTTAACACAAACAAAAAGTCCCTGCTCTTTCCTAGTAACGCTCCTAAGTGGGCTGACTCACTTAAAAAGATCCTTATTTTCAAAATACACAACCCCAAATCCCAAATACAAAGGTTGATTTAGTAAGTCAAGGAACATCTCAGGATATCATTTTTAAGAGTGGGCAATCAAGTCTTGATTACTAAAACCTACATAGACTAGATAAACGTTGGCTCCTAGAACTACCCGTGTTGTCACTGAACACTACAGAGTAACATCAGAAGAATAGAACTTTCAACACCTTGAGAGTTCGGCCAATTCAACCTGCAGTACCTTCCAAGACAGGGCTCCGCAGCTCGTCGCTAGCAGCAGGAGCGAGGCTACCGGGTTCCCTGCCTACGGCCCAGAGCTCCACGGCCTCGCGACGCGCTCACCTGTGGGGATGCCCAGTTGCTTGGAGCCGCGGCCGAAGCCACGCACCACCTGACCTCGGCAGAAGAACGGCAGGCTCCTCATGACGCTGACCTCGGAGGACGCGGGCTGCTCCTCGCTCCGTGCCTGCGACGGAGCCGCCGTGAGTGCGGCACTCCGGCCCGGACCAGCCGGGGATTCCGCGGGAGCTGGGCCGGCGGAGCGGGACACCCGCCGCTACCGGTGCCTGCCCGCAGGACAGCCGCCAGCCGCCAAGAACCCAGCGGTCTCTCGGTCGGAATTGCGACAACCGCAGAGAACGCACAGATCTGCGGCCCAGGCGACCGGCCTGCTCGGCTTCCGTTGCTCAGTCAGGCTAGCCCCGCCCCCGCCGTTGCGGCTCCGCCTAGAGGCCTCGCCCATCTTAGCGTCGTTGTGGAGGCGACCAACCTCGTCCCCGGTACAACCCCTGCAGTTGAGGCCCCGCCCTTGCCGCTGTGGCCCCGCCCTCACCCGTGGCCCAGCCTTTAATTGTAGCCTTTTCAGCTTTTCAGTTTAGGCTTTGCTGAAAGAAGCGTTGCTCACAAAATAACTTAAGTTGTTCTATTTTCCTCCACGATTCTGAATAAAATTCCGCCCAGTCTTTGCAGCCTCTTTTCCCCCCTAGTATGTAACTCTGAGAATGTTCAGCTGATCTCAAGAATGTTTTCTCTATACTGGCACAAAGGGGACATTCTTGGAAAAGTTTCATTTCCTTGACTCTAGTACACTAACACAAAAGAGGTATTTGTAGCTGACTGCGAACAACCAAATGAGATAACTCACTACCCTCGGATCAGCATAAAACAAGTATTTATTGAAAGAAGAAAGCATACTGCAAGGATGCTAGGGAATTAAGGACTACGGACTGTAACACCAGGCCCCATAGGAAACAGTAAACAGTCTAACAGAAGTATTTAGAAAAGGTTAAACAACTGTGGCTGTGAGCTCACGCTAGCCCTAGACAAACCGGAATTTGAATGCAGATCCTGCTTCCTGCTGATGTATGGAAACCACTTAATAGAAGGATCTGTGTGAGGGGGTAGGGGGGCTAGGGAGGGGGCGCTGATATTGGGATGTAAAGTGAATAAATAAATTTTAAAAACAGAAAAAGGAAACTACTTAACAGATTCCCTGGCAATATTAAAAGTGAGCCAGGCATGGTGATGTGTTGCATGAAATATTAAAAATCATCCCACGTTAATACCAGTTAGCATAGTCTGCCAGCCTCCAGGGTCTCCATGGTCCCCAGGCAGCGACCACCCAACTTGAAGTTCTCCTGCTGGGATTCTGGGCACATTCCTTGCCATCTGCCCCCCTGTGGTTAGCTGTCACAAATCCCTACAACCCAGTAAAATCAAAACTCTAGAGGCTTGTAATTTATCAGTCATTTATATCAGTAAATTCTCAACCCACAAAAGGCCCGTACAATGAACTAAGAGCCAATCGGTATTGATATAAGCTGCCCACCTAGATTGGACAAATTGTCCTGAATTAATCCATCCCTTCTATGATATTCATAGCTAAAAACTGTGGCTATCTAAAGCCTGGAGAATGTGGGTCATCCTTCTTTTCCTCCATCTTCCTTCCTTCTCCTTGTCTCTCCCTATCTCAAAACTCTCAGTGGTACATACCTATAATTCCAGGAGTCAGATACTGAGGCCAGCATGAACTACACAGACCTGAGAAACTAAGAATGTAATAACTTATGGTTGTTATCATGCTCATTGTATGGAGGGATGAGGCATAAACCTCTGGTTTAGGGTGGGCTGTTGCTTTATTTTTTTCTTTCTTTGTCTGCGGTGGTGACAATGTTATAGGGTCTCTATTCCAGACTGGCCTGGAGCTCACAATTCTGCCTCAGTCTTCTGTGTGCTGAGATTATAGGCATGTACTAACACAACTGAATAAGAATGTTTTTACTGCTGTTTTCCAGGTATCCCTAATTCCAAATAGTTGATATGTTAGAATCATAGTTTTCAGTTTTTTCATCCTGTGTGATAAAGCACACATGGAAGGGAGACCCTGATACCTCAGGCTGGGTTTTATGCCCCCAAGTCCATGCTCTAAGGAAGTGAGAGAACTGCAATAAAATGATGAATAAAGTTTTGTATGTTTTTTTTCAAGGTGGGGTTTCTCTGTATAGCCCTGGCTGTCCTGGAACTTGCACTGTAGACCAGACTGGTCTTGAATTCAGAGATCTGCCTGCTTCTGCCTCCTGAATTAAATCTGGGATTAAAAAGGTAAGGGTGCATCCCCATGCCTAGCTTAAGATGTTTTTTGAGAAATAAAATAGGAAGGATGTGGGTTCAAGGCTAGCCTGGTCTATAAAGTTCCAGATCAGTCAAGGCTAGACAGAGAAGCCCTGTCTCAAAAAAACCAAAAGAAAAAGAAAAAGAAGGAAGGAAAACAGATGCTAAGTGTGTATCACACTCTCTCATCTAACTTTAAGGCTTGGTTTACTATGTAGCCCTGGCTGGCATGAACTTATTGTTTAGACCAAAATGGCCTTGGTCTAAACAGAGGTCTGCCTACCTCTTTCTCCCACCATGCCCAGCAAGATCCATCTTCATGCAACTATTGACATGTGTTCCTACAGATGCTTACTGTGTGCTAGTATAGGTAGATATGGAAAAGAAAATTGTGATTCATTTCAAAAATGGGGGCCGGGAGTGCTTGCAGACACTCAGATGCGTAGGCCATGTGATTGATCAGTTTTCATATTCATTAATAGTGTTCCGATGAATTTCTGTTCAGGAGATGCGTTACCCGAGCCTTTTTTTTTTTTTTTTTTATTAACTTGAGTATTTTTATATACATTTCGAGTGTTATTCCTTTCCCGGTTTCAGACAAACATCCCCTCCCCCTCCCCTTCCTTACGGGTGTTCCCTCCCCACCCTCCCCCATTGCCCCTCCCCCCACAGTCTAGTTCACTGGGGTTCAGTCTAGCAGGACCCAGGGCTTCCCCTTCCACTGTTACCGAGCCTTCTTAGTCACCATTTCTTTTGCAAATCTAGAGTTGAGAGAGTTTAGCTGTCAAGTTTAGTGCTTTTAAACATAAAACATTATCCAAAATATTTCTATTGCTCCTTCCGAATTGCCCTTGCAGCACCCGGCCTCTGCTTGCAGGGAAGGGGACCCTGGAGGGAAGGGGACCCTGGAGGGAAGGGGAACCTAAAGGGAAAGAGACCCTCTGGCAGAGTTGTCTCTTCAGGAAGAAATGTCACCATGACAGTAAACTGGGAACTAGTAAGGGAAAAGATAGTCCTTCTTCAATGAACAATTTAAAATGGACCTAAAACAAAATTTAATATTAAGAAAATAAACATCAATTAAAAATAGAAAATACCAGACTGGGTGGTATATATCGTTAAACGCAGCACTAGGGTGGATAGCTCTCAGTTCAGGGACAGGCAAGGCTACATGGTGAGACTTCGTCTCAAACAAAAAGATAAGGAGACAACACTACATACCCAACTGCTAATACCCAACATGCTGATAACATTAGCTACCAGGAAGTGAAGGGCGGGTTGTCCCACCCATTGCTGTTGACCGTACAAAATGGAGCAGCTGATGTCAAGGCTCTTGGCAGTTTATAAACCTAAACTTTTTCTATAAAGTCCAGCACTTAGGCCAGTTGCACGTGACTGTACTCCCAGAGCTCGGGAGGCTGAGGCAGAGAATCTCAAGCTGTAGGCTAGCCTTTGAGAGCAGACATGAACAGCTTCCAGGAAGCCCTAGTATTAAAAAGATAATATTTTATTATATCAGGTAAAAATATATTTTGTGGCTCAAAGTTTCAAAGTTGACTCTAGGCGGTGCAGATGGACTCAGTGAGAACACATTAACATGGCAGGTATAGACACGGATAGCTTTTCTTCAACCCTGAGAGTTCTTACTTGGAATGGCCTCCTGCAAAGCAAGTAAGACAAAAGGTTGGAGGCACACTGATGTAAATGCCCTCTCTGCCAAAGGGAATCCCAGGGAAAGAGTCATTTCCAGAGAGGTGACTCAGATTTCCAGTTGATGCAAATCTTCACTAGACAACAATACATGTCTTCTAAAAGTATAGGACAAAGGAAAAGGACTTCAGAAGGTGTCTCAGTTAGGGTTTTACTTCTGTGAACAGATGCCATGATCAAGGCACCCCTTATAAGTCCAACATTTAATTGGGACTGCCTTACAGTTTCAGAGGTTCAGTCCACCATCATCAAGACAGAAACATGGCACCATCCAGGCAGACACAGCACAGGAGGAACTGAGAGTTCTACATCTTCATCGTAGGCCACTAGAAGACTGGCTTCCAGGCAGCTAGGACAAGGGTCTCAAAGCCCATGCCCTCAGTGATACACCTACTCCAACAAGGCCACACCTCCAAATAGTGTCCCTCCCTGGACCAAGCATATTCAACCATCACAGAGGCTTGTTATTCACGTGTGATTGTTGCCTTTTTGAGGCAAGCTTTTACTATGCTGCCCAGGCTATTCTCAAACTCTAGATCCTTGTCTCTGCCTGATAGGTACTGAGATGCCAAGTGTGCTGTTGCTGTAGGCAATTAATGCTACTCAAATTGCCCCGGTCAATGAATGAAACACACACACACACACACACACACACACACACACACACACACACACACACACACACACACAGAGAGAGAGAGAGAGAGAGAGAGGAGAGAGAGAGCGCCTTGTATTTAATATGCCTTAAACAGCTCAGTGGTTGGGTCACTCCAAACCTCCACATAGCCAGCCCTTCCAATATCCCTGAATTATTACTTATTAAAATCTATATTCAAAACTGACTTCCCCGACCCGGATGCGAGGGCCCCCTGGGGCCACTCTTCCCCTAGTTCTTACACGATTACTATGCTCTTTCTTCTGCACCCCTCAGGCCTGGTCCTTCTGCTTTCCCAGCATGGCGATTCTAAATCCTCCCTCCTCTCTCCTTCCCCTTGTCTGTGAATCCCAAAGTCCCACCTGGCTGGCTGGCTGGCAACTTTATTTACCAATCAGAACCAACTGAAGGCAGGGAAGGGACCTTCGGTATCTTATATAAGAATTCTCGTGCAATTTTGGGAACCCAGATAACGTAATGCCTTAGATCTAATCCACAACAGTGTGCAGCACTGGGTCCTCTGAGGGAAAAGGTTTTGTGTCTCTAGGGTGGGAAGTCATGGGGATACAGACAAATAACACACAGGGCCTGTTGGTAAAGCTCGTCCATGAGGATTCCTTTGGGCCCTTGTCTTGTCTGGTATATTTAGGGATTAATGTCCTGCTGTGCTGCAGCAGTGAGGAGGAGGGTTCCGTTTTCACTGTAAACCTATACCCTGCTTCTGTGAAGGCAGAGAGAGATTGCTCTTAGCTCGAGTGATTTTTTTTAAAGGATTTATTTTATTTTTGATGGTGTATATGTGTATGCCTATGGATGTGTAAGTGTGTGCACGTGAATGTCAGTGCCTGTGGATGCCAGAATGTCAGGTCCTCTGAAGCTGGGGTTACAGGCAACTGCGAGCTGATAAAGGTTCTAAGAACTGAACTCGGGTCCGTTGCAAAAGCAGTACACGCTCTTGCTCAAGTACTGGGTGGCCTCCAGCCGAGCCCAAATAATTTTTATGTTAAAGAAGTATGGATAACGGGTTGGGGATTTAGCTCAGTGGTAAAGCGCTTGCCTAGCAAGCGCAAGGTCCGGGGTTCGGTCCCCAGCTCCAGGGGGGAAAAAAAAAAAAAAGAAGTGTGGTTATCTTGTAAGACCCCGACCTTTGGTCCGTGGTACTTATTTCGAGCTGCGCCAGAGTGAGACACCAAGACACAGATCAATGAAAAAGCAAGAAGTTTATTTTCCAGCACATCCGGGTCGACCCTCAATCACTCCCTCAAGGTGAGTGACTAGAGGATGACCCCCAAATGGCTATTACAAGCAGTTTTTATACTTTTTAGGGACACAGGTTACATCAGCAAGGCTATATCAGCAATAAGTTCAAACTTATTGACCTAAGCTATTTGACCATTAAACTAAGCATAGTGACCTTTAAATCTATTGGCTAGCAAGCATCAGTCAGTACAGTCTGAGAATTTTCTACTCAAGAATGTTCCTGTGGATGGAGAATGGAACTTGGCCTAGCCTCGACCAGAGGTGGGAAGCTGGAACCAAGACCAAGGTAACACTTATAAAAGTAAGGGACTTTCTTTCAGTTTCAGAGGTTTAGTCCATATCATTAGGGTGTGGCAGGAGGCGGTGGCATGCCTGGAGTAGTAGCTAAGAGCTAAATCCTACTCAGTTGAGAGGCAGAGAGATTGGGCCCGGCATGGCTTTTGAAACTTCCTAGTGACACACTTCCCCCGACAAGCCTAGCCTTGCCCTGGAGGCGGGAGGGTCTAAGCCTGGCAAAAGCCCCTAGGGTCCTTCAATCTATTCTGATTTTCTTCAACAGATACTAGTACAGCTGAATTTGGTTTATGTAATAGTAAATATTTTATATATTTATATATATCCCGACAATATTTTGGTGGCCTAAACAAGAAATGTCCCCATAGACATATATTTTTGAATACTTATTCACCAGGGAGTGGAACTCTTTGATAGGACTAAAAGTATTAGGAAGTGTGGCCTTGTTGAGGGGGGAAGTGTCCTAAATGATAATGGACTAAGCCTCTGAAACTGAAAGTTCCTTACTTTTATAAGAGTTACCTTGGTCTTGGTATCGCTTCACAGTTGTAGAACAGTGACCAAGACAACTGTGAAGACTAAATTCATAGACTATTTTAGTGAAATTTGGATCAATTGTACTCATAACTTATTGAAGCACACAGATTTTTTCTTCTCTCAAAAAAATTTTTTGTTTTTTGTTTGTTTGTTTTTAAGATGGGGTCTTATCTGTCTGACTTGGAGTCAGCTACATAGACCAGGCTGGCCTCGGCCTCACAGATATCTGCCAGTCTCTGCCTATCACCTGCTGGGATTAAAGGTATAGCACCACTATTCTGGCTAAATGGATTTCTTTTTTAATCTGATCTGAGTCTATTATTGTAGGAAAGGAAGCTGAGACTGAGATCTTGGGACCTGCTATACCCAGAAAACCATGGGGGAATCTATTACACACAGAGCCTTTGGCAATGGCCTCCCTTTGCTGGGAGGCTAACAGACCCCTATCTCTGTCCTACTATGCCATAAAAGGTGGTAGTGAGATGCTTGTGTAGTTAAATACACCCCTCATGTGCATGGGGATGGATATCAAGGGCATTAATGACTAATTATACAATCTGCGTGATATGGGCTATAAATCAAAGTTGATACTCCTTCAGAGAATATTAGTTATTTCTCTGGGGGACCCTAAAGTCAAACAGGACCTGAAGATGACATCCGTCCTGACTTAAAGTCAGATTTTAAAATATCCCTCCATTTCTCCAACCCGTTGTCTCAGTGGGGTACACTCCAAAAACAGTTTGGGGTGACAACCACTGTTTCACTTAGGCACTAAAGGTGAGCATGCACAGTTAAAGGACATTTGATTATTGTACATAAAAAAACCTAATTGTTAGCAAAATACAAAAAGGTTTGTCAGATGCAGTTAGGTGTGCCCCGAAGAGATGCACTTTGGGTGTGCCTCTAAAAGCCTCCATAGATAAGAATGCTAAAGAACGGAGAGTTCCTGCCTGTTTTAAGACCAGTCGCTAGGGAGACATATTGTAGTCTTTGCTCTAAGACCAGAGGCAAAGTCAGCGGGATGGCCTTGAGCTATCCCACCATAAAGGTGAAATGATTTGGCCTCTACTAACTTGGCTTGGAGCGCACCACCCCACCCCACCCCACCACACCCCAACCTCACCACGATGGTTCAACCATCCAGGCTAAGCGTGGGCAGGGGGAGCTAGAGACTTGTCTATAAGCAATTGGATCATTGACAGCTCTTTCTCTTTTGGCTGGGAAGAGCCTTAATGGAAGGAGCTCCTAATCAGAGATAGGGCTTTACTCTTTGGGCTTGCAGGAACAATGGAGAAGCAGCTGGCAGGACACAGGCAAAACAGTATTCTAAGAAAGAAAGCTAAGAAACCCGCTTGGATTTGGAGGAGCTCAAGAGAAAGGTAGACTAACGAGATAAATGACACAGAAATACTTCTGAAGACCTTAGAAGTTGGTTGTCAGATCAGGTTTGTAAATATTCTGTATATAGTTATGCCTCTAGTATCTTTATTGGTATAAACATCAGATAATTTAAACAATTATAACACACTGTTCTTTGTGTTTTCTTCCTCCTGTGTTTGTTTCTCCTAGAGAAATGGTTGCTTGTGCAAGGGTGGGGATAAAGTTTGAAATTCTCACCAGCAAAACCTCACATATATCCCATTCTTTGTTTATCCACAAGGTGGCACACTACTACTTTTTAAAGACAATTCCACAGCCATTAGACTTTAGAAATGCAAGCAGAAAGTCAGAGCTAGGGAATTAATTAGATTGCCTCTGTCAGGCCAGGCTCCATGCCAGGCTTGAGGGATTTTGTCCTGATGCAGGCTGGCTTGTCATTCTTTCAAGCACTCAGAACCGGGTATTTGGTGAGGTATAACCATTGCTCTCTACTTCCCGTCATAGGCTATGCTAACTTTGTTTGGGCGCGGGTTGTTTGGAAATAATTTTTGTTTGTTTTTTTTGCCAGAGTCTCACCTGGGCCAGGCTGCCTTCAAGTACAGAGTGTAGCCAAGGATGACCTACTCCTGATTTCGTGGCTTTCCCTCCTGATCACAGGAGATCAAAATTCAGGGACTTGTACATCCTAGACAAGTGTTCCCTGAGCGGACTAAGCCAGCGACCCTATAGTTTTGATGCTTCATTTGAATATGTATTTCATTAGAGAAAAACAAGATGGAGGAGGTGAAGAGAGCCTAGAATTACACAGAGCAGAAGTCATACTTCCTCTCCATTCAGGAAAACAAGTAGATAGATGGATGTACAGATCAACAAATAGATGGGTGGATGGACGGACAGAAGGACAGGCAGATGGGCAGGCAGACACAAACAAAAGGAGACGTGAGAGAGTATAGAGGTGTCAACGCATTTCTACTCCTGAGGACTCCATGAATTCCTGCAGCACACGGTCGGGGCTAATTCTCTGCAGAGACAAGAACTGCAAAGAACAATCCAAGAGCAAGCTAGAGATGCAATTGGAAGCGACTTAAAGGAAGACCTTGATCCTGATGTCCTGATGCTGGCATCCCCAGCATGAAAGCTCCTATTATCACTCCCAGTACAGAACCCCATTTATTAAAAAGGCAAAGGAAAAAGAAGCTTGCCTCCTTACACTACCGTCTTAGCTCCAACAGCCCACGCAGTGGAATTCTGCCTCAAGACTTCAGGGAAATTCCAACATCGGAGGTCTGTGGTTCCCACGACTAGAGAACTGAGCGTCATGCTGAATCTCTGACTCTTAATATCTACCATGGTCACTGCCCAGGACCAAGGACCAAGTTCCATATTCCTATGGAGGTTTTCTTGGGCTCCACAAAACCCAAAGGTGACTCAGAAGGAGCACCATTTGCTTGCATGGGGCCCCTTCATTCAACACCCCAGTACAGACAGTGTGGGTGGGCTGATAGTGAATGGCACATGCTCAGAAGAGCCTGGCAGCTCTCGATGGCTCTTCAGAACTGTACAAGTTATCCCAGTGGCTGCACAAGGAGACAGTCTGCATGGCCCAGCCTTTGCAGCCACCATCACCATTTCTTCCTCTACCCACCACACTCTTCTCCCTGGAGAGTCTCACAACTATCAGTTGGGATAAGATTTTTATTTTATCGGTTTCAGTGTTTTTTCCGTATGCATATTTACATACCATAGGCCTGGCTGGTGCCCACAGAGGCTGTCAAAACATGTTCAGAACCCTAGAACTGGAGTTACCATAGGGGTGCTGGGAATCAAACCCCAGTCCTCTTGAGGAACAGCGCTCTTAACCACAAAGCCATCTCTCTCAAGCCCCTTCTTATAAGATTCTAATGAAGAAATGAGTCCTTGAAATTGCACAGCAAAATACCATGCTCCATAGAGCTTTTCAAGGAGAAAGGAACAACAGCGTATGGAGGTCTTTTCTCATTTGTATGAGCTGAGAACTCAGTAGCTCAGCTAACTGTCATGTCAGCGATGGGAGGGTTGCACTGAGCGTGACAGAGGGAGCCAACATGAAGCTTTTATCGTCCTGCCAATGTAGAATGGCAAATTTATTGAGTCAGTTTTTTTTTTAATTGTTTGTTTCTAAGTATAGTGGGAACAAGTTGGTTAGCAGATCAAAGGCTTGCTTCCCCAAGGGGATGGAATTGGCTTCTTGGGAAACTTACCGTCTCAAAACTCTTTTCTACCATGGACAAAATGGTTTTCCTTTGCACAGAATGTTGGTAACATTTTTCTGAAGCTGGGTTTTTCCTAAGGAAGTAAATACCCATTCTCATCGATAGGCAAACATCGGATGATTGTCTTTTGTTCGGTGTTATGATGCAATCCAATGCTTTCGAGTCTTTGCACCTTTCAAAAGTAAGAGAGAATCTAATTTCAAGTTCCAAGACAAGAACGGGCAAACTGCCACAGGTGCTGGATGGTAGACCGCCATGTCTTTCTGTTTCCTGCTCAGAATACAAAGGTCAAAAGTTTCATATTGGTCAAGGAAAAAATGAATCACTTACCCCACCCCAGAAACCAGTAGCAATGAAGTCAGCCAACCCCTACTAAACCTAGCAGTGAAATGTACTTTTTCCAGAACATTAAATAAAAGTATAGTCAACCGTCACCAAAGCCCATATTAAAAAAATCAAAAAATCAAAAGTCAAATAAGAAACAGTACTTTAAAAAGTCATTTTGTAAGTCTGGATATCGAGCCTTGGGTTTCACACATTTAGCCGAGCATTCTATTATTGCTCCAGCCTTTGAATTTTTTAACATTTATTTACTCAAAACATGAACACCAATTTTAAGTAACTGGTAAAATTAGTTTTACTTTATGAAAATAAAATAAATTTCTACCTTCATCACATGAAGTCCATCTGGGCTAAAGGCTTAAATATGAAAACACAGGGTCTACATGTGAACAGTAGATGATAAAAGTAGTGACACATGGCCAGGCGCTGGTGGCACACGCATTTAATTGCAGCACATGGGAGACACATGGGTAGATGCCTGTGAGTTCAGGGTTAGGCTAGTCTACAGAGAAAGTTCTAGAACAGCCAGGGCTACATAGAGAAACTCTATATGGAAAAAGAGGAGAAGGAAGAGGAAGAAGAGGAGAACGAGGAGGTTGAGGAGGACCTACCTACTTCAAGTGAAGCAAAAGTAGCTGCGCGTAGTGGTCCACACCTGCAGTCCCAGCCCTAAGGAGGCTGAGGCAGCAGACCACAAGTTCAAGGACAGTCTGAGTGAGACCACATTCCAAAGAATGGAAAAGTGAACAGATAAATAAATGATATAGGAAAATTTAATCTATAAATTCCTATTAAAACAATAAAGGAAAGGATTGTTTTGTTGCTTAAATAGAACTTCTTCATTGAAACAAAATCCTGAACTTTGTCATATGGAAGTTAAGTAAGACATTCACCTGGGGAATTTCATGATGAGCAATTTAAAGTATGATCAGTTCTTATTAATCATTTAAAAGGCCCATGAAAATGGTACAATATAAAGGAATATAAGTATGGATACTAAAGTTTATATATAAACAGACACCTTGTATCTCCTATGGGTTGAATTCTGCCATCCCCAAATCGGACACTTCCAAGTCTCCTGAGACTTGAGAACACTTAGAAATAGGCTTTTGAAGTGCTGAGGATTGAACTCAAGACCTTGGGCTTGCTAAGCAGGCTCTTTACCGGTGAGCTGTTGCTCAAGCCTTCTCCTGTTCTTTATTTTGAGACAAAATCTCACTAAGTTGTTGAGGCTCTTTTTTTTTTCAACTATTGTTTGTAGGGATAGTTGTGTTGGATGAGTTGATGTTGATGCTACTCATGTCTTGATAGGCACACACACACACACACACACACACACACACACAGGAACAATTTAAAAAAAGTCATGAGAAGAGATGAGGGAAATGGAAGGAAGAAATGATAAAATTATATTATATATCAAAAGGTTAAAAATGTGTATATATGTATGTACAAGATTATATATAATATTATGTAACTATATATTATATCTCATGTATATATTACAATATATATTATATATACATATTAAATATATATAATATGTATGTGTATATATATACATACACATATATATTTATACATACATATGCATATATAATGAAGATTATTAGAGCAGGCTTTATCCAGTTAGCTAAAGCAAGAGGCCTCAACAGACACCACCTGTACCATCACCTCAAACTCTCATTCTACTTCTGAAAGAAAGTATCCCTAATGAACAAATGCACTATGGCCACATTCAAGCAGCAGCTACAACCCTCAACTTGGCAAAAATATAAAAGAAGCAACTATGTTGGCAAAGGGATCACACTCTGGGGAAATATCTGTGTTTTGATTTCAAAACAGCACCTCACTATGTAGCCCAAGGTGGCCTCAGTGCTGAGTATTAGCACGGTAAGCACGTGCCATCGGAAACATCTAGTTTCAGAGACTTAGAGCAGTAAAAACTGATACTGAGACAGACAAGGGAGAGTCGCCTGCCCCTGAGGCACTGAGCAGGTCCTGGGCATTATAATTAAAGCACTGTTACATTATATTGAAATCTCAACTACCGGTGAGGTGGCTCAGTGGGTACAGACACTTGTGACCAAAGCTGATCACATGAGTGTGATCCCCAGGAAGGACTCATGTGGCAGAAGTTGAAAAAAGCAGTTTCTCTGACCTTCACACGTGTACCTTAGCATGCCTGCAACATACACACATACAAAATTTAAGAAGTAAATAAATCTTTACTAATGTTAATAATAAACTCTCTCCTTTTCCCCTCTCTCTTCTCCTCTCCTTTCCTCTCCTCTCCTCCCCTCCCCTCCCCTCCCCATCCTCTTCCTTCCCCTTTCTTTCCTTTTCCTTTCTTGTGTTTCCGAGACAGCACAGGCCTGAATTTTCCTGCCTTGACTGTTTGAATATTCCGATTGTTGATGTGTACTGCCAGGCCTAGCAAGAACAAATTCTTTTAAATAGCTCTTCTAGTGTTTATAGCCATAGATGTTGGGGCACGGTGTGCTGTGACTCCCTGATTTCGAGCTGTTGGACTCTTGCTGCTCTGTCTGCCAGGCTGCCCGTGTTTCACAGACATGAGGACATCTGTTGACGAACGGTGGCAGCTGCTTGCTCTGGCTCCTGAAGACTCCCCATCCCTCCAGGACTCTCTGAAATAGTTTACACTGGACTTTTGGGTATCATTAAGTGTTGGTGAATTCCAAGTCATCCTATTCCACTCAGAGCAAAAGAGGAATACTTCTGTTGGTGGCCCAGCAGAGAAAGCACTGTGTTTGGTGCTAAAGAGACAATGGTACAATCAGATGGCTTCATTTGCATGAAAGGCTTGCTGTGGTTGGCACACGCACTCCGGCTATATAAGTAGACTACTGTTCAGCTTGCTCGCGAGCCGGTTGGGAGACAGCACCTGTGTTGTCTGCCCTGGTGTTGCAGCATTAAAGCCCAATAGAAAGAAGGCTTCCTTCTTGGCCATTTCTTGTCTATCTTTGGGGTTGGCAGAGCTCGTAATACGAAGAAAGAAACAGGAAGAACAGGGCGGTGATGACATCTGTGTGGCAGTAGTGGCTTCACCAGGGGACTGGCCAGCCCTTTGATGACCACAGAGGAGGCAAAGCTATGGAACTGAGTCCTAACTCAGAAGGAGAAGAACACTGGGGACTGTCTGCTGCTTTGAAAGCCGCAGAAGTCAAAGCCTAGCCGTTGGCAGGCCATGCTGTAAAGGAGTAACGTGTTCCTGTGTGCTGAAGGCTGAAGAAGAGGCAGAGCAGCAGGAGTCGGCCACAGAGATCCGCCTGCCTCTGCCTCCTGAGTGTGGGCCTTAGAAGAGTGTGTGTGACCTGTTTTCCGGGCAGTGCTGGAGTCGGACCCAGGGCCTCGTGCATGAGCTCACGGACACAGCCTACCACGAAGCTCTGTTCTCAGTCTGTTTTCCTTTGTCATGTGTGCTTCACATCATCAAATCCAACATCAGAAAGGTCTTCCCTTAGGCTTATTTGTTTTGCTTTAAAAATGATGTATGAATGTTATCAGGGAGCATGAGTGCGTTGGTGGTCAGAGGGAAACTATGGGAGGAGATTCTCAACTCCCGCTGTGGGGATTCTAGGTATAGAGCTCACGTGATCAGGCTCTGAGGCAAGTGCCTTTCTTTACCTGCCGAGTCATCGCACCAGCTCCTGGTTAGAATTAAGTAATTATTAATCTTTATAGTAAATAGTTTGTTTTCATACATATCCTGCTGTTTCCCCTCCCCCCAGCTTCTCTCAGATTCTCCCCACTTCTCTTCCCACCCAAATCCACATCTTTTTCTTCTCTTCGATCTGTAGGATACAAATCGATCAAAACCTAATAATAAAAAGAAGAAAATTAAATTAAAATAAAATCAAACCAAAAATAGGACCAAACAAATTTTAAAGGGGGAGCGGGGAGACAAAGGAGAAAGCACAAGGAACACATAGAAATGCTGAGACACTCATAGTCACACATAGAAAATTCATAAAAGGGTTGGGGATTTAGCTCAGCGGTAGAGCGCTTGCCTAGCGAGCGCAAGGCCCTGGGTTCGGTCCCCAGCTCCGAAAAAAAGAAAAGAAAAAAAAATAAGGAAAAAAAAAAGAAAATTCATAAAAACAAATTTGGAAACCATAGAACATAAGCAAAAGATCTGTTAAGCAAAAATAAATAAATAGGTAAATTCCCAGATTACATTACGAGACAAATTACATTATGAGACAAAAACAAACACATACAAAACAAAATCAAAATGAAAACAAACCCTCCAAAACATACTGTCTTAGTCAGGGTTTGTATTTCTGCACAAACATCATGACCAAGAAGCAAGTTGGGGAGGAGAGGGTTTATTCAGCTTACACATCCACATTGCTATCCGTGACCAAAGAAAGTCAGGACTGGAACTCGAGGTCAGGAAGCAGAAGCTGATGCAGAGGCCACAGAGGGATATTTCTTACTGGCTTGCTTCCCCTGACTTGCTCAACCTGCTTTTTATAGAACCCAGGACTACAAGCCCAGGGAAGGCACCACCCACAAAGGGCCTTTCCCCTCCCTTGATCACTAATTGAGAAAATGCCTTACAGCTGGATCTCATGGGGGCATTTCCTCAAGGGAGGCTCCTTTCTGTGTGACACACAAAACCAGGCAGTGCACACACTGAGTTCTATTTCCGTTGACAATTTACTGCTGGGCCTGTCCTTAAGTGTGATTTGTATGGAGGAAACTAAATTTTCCTTTGTGAGCAGTTGTTGGTTGAAGATAGTCTCTGTGTCTACTTCCCCTCTTAGCACCTCACCAGCTCACCTTTTTGAAGAAAGGATCTCACTATGTAGCCCTGGTTGGCCCAGTACTCATTACATAGCCTGAGTTAGCCTTGACTTTGTGGCCCTCCTCCTCCCTCAGCCTTGTAAGTGCTGAGATTACAGGTGTAGACCACCTCGATTGACTCATTTGATCATTTGAATTAATTTTTGTAGATACATAAGATAAGAGTTTAGCTTTATTCGTTGTCATGGGAACACAGTTGTCCAACATCATGTTTTGGAAAAATTGCATTAACTTTGTCAACCTTATCAATGACCATGAGTGCATGGAGAAATATAATATTTTCTTTGTGATGGCTTAATGTTTTTAAGATTTGAAAGCAGTAAAACATTTCTTTTTAAGACTTTTTTAAAAGACTTTTTTCACTTCAGATGAGCTTATGTCCAGAACTTTTTATTAAAGTTGTATTATCTGTGCGTGATGGGTTTAATAGTTATTTGTATTCCTGAAATCACTTCCAGCCCTCATACCCTCTCCCGACAGCAGACAGGAGGGCAAAATGGTGTTTATGTCTGAATCCTTGAATCAAGTGGTGTCTAGTCTCCATCAAGTGACTTGAAGACATTCTCATCTTACAGGAACATCTAATTAGAGTATTACCAGAAACCTGCTCCAAAAACAAACAATTCATGTTGACCAGAATAAACTATACTAAAAGCAGCCCCAAAGAGAGAGGGCATCTATGTTAAAATTATGTAGTGAAGACTTGGGGGACTAAATTTAGAGCTGGTCAATGTCTAGTTAAATATTACCTTGTTCTGTCAGACAGGAAGCTGAGTGGTTGATTTAAAAGGGAGGTTTACTGCCTTGCATTTTCTAGTGGCCATGACTCTTAGCAAGTTCTTAGTTTTCGGTTCTTTGGTGGCAACCCTAGTCTTTCTTGATTGTGGTGAAGCACTACTAAGCTTATGCCTCTGAAAGGACTTTGTCGGTAACTGAAAAACCCTATGGAAATAAAAACAATGATTGGCATTTTATAGTAGCAATTGTTCCAGAAGCAAGGCAGCATGAGAGAGTCTCAGTCACTGTCACCACGCTCTGGGCTTCCTAGTTCTACCTGCAGATGAACCCACCCAGAAGTGCCCAAAAGTCTACCAACATCAAGGTCATCAATACAGTTCTCAGTTCCCTTGCTCATTCCAAGAGAAGAGCCATGAGTTGTGTGACCATAAATAAATTAAAATTGTGCAAGTATGTGATCTAAGAGATTGTCAGTGGATGGAGCAGGGTGAGGTCACAACCAGTATTGGGGTGTAAGCAATCTTTTTTTTTTAAAGATTTATTTATTTTATTATATATAAGTATACTGTAGCTGTCTTCAGACACACCAGAAGAGGGCATCAGATTTCATTACAGATGGTTGTGAGCCACCATGTGGTTGCTGGGATTTGAACTCAGGACCTTTAGAAGAGCAATCAATGCTCTTAACCACTGAGCCATCTCTCCTGCCTGTAAGCAATCTTTTGTTGTGATTTATTATCTGGGCAAATGGTACTCATTCAACAAATGTAAACCAAGAAGCCTTATGTTTACTGGATTTTCAGGATATTCTTGCAACAAGCAATAAGATTCTTTTCTATATCATCTTTCTGGGCAAGAATTTTCTGGGATTAAAAGTCAGGCATGTTCTGACAACAAGTTTTGTGTCAGACACAAAGTTTTTGTCTAGACAGCTAACTGCTTTGGTTTCTCAAAGGGATTTTCTTTCAATAACCTCTTTCAATCCAGGATTCTCCTAACACATTTAACCATAGCGCACTTTTATTGTAATGCTTTTAATGTTTCAGAAAGCCTCTGATGAGAAATAATAGCACTCCAGGAAGTCATTTCCATGAGAGCGTTGTGAGTGAGTATTCTCAAAGTGGGGAGGGGCAGTTCACACACGGGTAGTTGACATCGCTGGGGAGAGCCAGGTTTCATCTACTCAATTGGAAACTCTGATGGGGTCAGCAGTCTGGGGTTCAATCCACTCTCCTGAAGACTAATGATGATAATAGTTTGATACTGTTCCCACCGCAGCCCTCCACACCGGAGATGGAGCCCAGGGCCTCCTGCGTGCTAGACTATCACTGTGGTTCAGAGCTCTGTGCTCAATCCCACATGCCAGGGTCTGACCACATTGCTGTCATCATTCTGAGAAGTCTCTAACTTCCTCTCTTCTGTTTTTCTTGTTCTGCCCAGTAAAGAAATGAAAATGTGCACCTAAGCAACCCGATTCTTTGTATTTTTTCAAGCAAATAGACGTTAAATACTTATCTGAAGTCATTTTCTTAAACCATTGTACTCTTTAAATATTTACCCATGTTTCTTTAATAGAGAGATGGGAGTAAATAGCAAAAAAGTCCAACCATTACATTATGCCCCTTTCTTCTGCTTTTACTTCTTTGAATTCTTTTTTTAAGACTTATTTATTTATTTATTTATTTATTTATTTATTTATTTATTTATTTTACACATATGAGTACACTGTAGTTGTCCTCAGATTCCTCAGAAGAGGGCATCAGATCCCATTACAGATGGTTGTGACCCACCATGTGGTTACTAGGAATTGAACTCAGGACCTTTGGAAGGGCAATCGGTGCTCTTCACCGTTGAGCCATTTCTCTCTAGCCCCACTTCTTTGGATTCTTAGAGAACAATACTCTTCTTGCACTAGCATTAGTGCAATGACAAAGGATGTGAAATTTATTCAAGAATTTGGAAAGGGCAGTAGTGGCACAAGCTTTTCATCCCAGCACGTGGGAGGCAGAGCAGGTAGATCTGTGAGTTCAAGACCAGTCTGGTCTACACAGTGAGTTCCATGACAGCCAGGGTTACACAGAGAAACTCTGAATTTAAAAGGGGTGGGAGTGTGAGAAAAAGAAATTAGAAAGGAACCAAAAGAGAGGGGTTGCATGGCCTGGGACCAAGGTTATAAAAGCAAAGGCTAAACCGAAGAAACACACCTCAGATAGCTCATCACCTCCCTTCTCTACGTGGCTTGTTCTCTCCCTTCCTGCCTTCTGACCTTTTCTTCTAGAGAAAGCTCAGTTTAATCTCCACTCATCAGTTAATAGAATCCTCAAGGAAACAGGGGAAACTGTTGAAGCTAAAGACTTTGTTTGCCTTAGAACAAAAGAGTCCAAAGTTCCCAAGCTTCACCCGGGCTGTGCTAAATGAAGGTGGTATCAATTTACACTCCTTCACTGTGAAATAGAGAGCAGGAACCCTGGATTTTCAAGCCATCATGTACCGTTTTGTTTTGTTTGGGTCAGAGTCCAGGGTACCCTTTAACTCAGAGCTCCACTCTAACCGGTATCCAGACTGTGGCCTGAGAAGCCTTTGCTTCCTGGGAACAAAGGCATTGGGGTAAATGAAGACCCACGTGAAGGGTCCAGCTCACAGTGGACAGCACCATCCCTGGGCACATGGTCCTGGGATGTATACAAAAGCAAACTGAGCAGGTGGGGCTTGGGAGGTGTGGGGGAAGCAGCCCATAGCGGCATTCCTCCCTGGTCTCTGCTTCAGTGCCTGCCTCCAAGTTCTTGCTTTGAGTTCTTGTCTTGGGTTTCCTCAGTGGTGGACTGTGCCCTATAAACCAAATGAATCCCTTTTTTCCCACGTTGCTTTTGGCCAAGGTATTTATCACAGCACTAGAAACCCTAAAGCACCATCTTCGCCAGTAAGGCCTACGAAGTGGTGAAAGCAATACTATCCTGCAGTTCAGTTCTCTGGGACCAGAAAAATTTGTAAATTTTTAATTTGGAAAGACTTGTCACATATTAATTTCCTTTCTTGTCTGTGTGTGTATCTTTGTATGCGTGTGTGTGTGTGTGTGTTAGTGTATGTGTATGTGTGAATCTGTGTGTGTCTGTTTGTGTATCTGTGTGTATCTATGTGTTTGTGTGTATATATGTGTCTGTGTGTGTGTCTGTGTATTTATGTGTATGTTCATGTATGCATTAGTGTATGTGTGTGTCTGTGTCTGTCTGCCTATGTGGGTATGTCTGTGTGTATGTGTATCTGTGTCTTTATGTGTGTGTTAGTGTATGTGTGTGTAGCTATGTGTTTATGTGTGTGTCTGTGTGTGTCTGTCTGTCTATTTGGCTGTGTTTGTGTGTATGTGTACCTGTGTGTTTATGTGTAGGTATATATGTGTGTGTGTTTGTTTGTGGGTGTTTATATGTTCAGTCCACTCCCCACAATAAATCTCCTTCCTCATAACTCCTCAGTAAGGTATGGGGCCTGCAGATCACTTATGCAGAATGTAACTGCAGCTGGTGTGAGCTCATGAGTGTAACAGCCATGCCACATCCAGAGGACAGCATTTCCAGTGCTCCATGGCTCCCACATTCTTTCTGCCACCTCTTCCAAGATGTTCCCTGCATCTACTGGCTGGTTTTGTGTGTCAACTTGACACAAGCTGGAGTTATCACAAAGAAAGGAGCCTCCCTTTAGGAAATGCCTCTATGAGAACCAACTGTAAGGCATTTTCTCAATTGGTGATCAAGGATAGGAGGGTGGGAGAGCCCAGTCCATCGTGAGTGGTGCCATCCCTGGGCTGGTAGTCTTGGGTTCTTTAAGAAAGCAGGCTGAGCAAGCCAGGTGAAGCAAGCCAGTAAGTAACATCCCTCCATGGCTCTGCATCAGCTCCTGCTTCCTGACCTGCTTGAGTTCCAGTCCTGACTTCCATTGGTGATGAACAGCAATGTGGAAGTGTAAGCTGAATAAACCCTTTCCTCCCCAACTTACTTCTTGGTCATGATATTTTGTGCAGGAATAGAAACACTGACTAAGATATTGTACCTTTTATTTTGTTTTGTTTTTTATTTATTCTCTCTCTCTCTCTCTCTCTCTCTCTCTCTGTGTGTGTCTGTGTGTCTGTGTGTGTGTGTGTGTGTGTGTGTGTATATATATATATATATGTTACATATGCAGGTACCCATAGAGTCCAGAAGAGAGTATCAGATTCCCTGGAATCCCTTGTGGGTGCTGGGTGCTGGGTGCTGGGTGCTGGGGACTGAACTCAGGTCCTCTGGAAGAAGAGCAAAAGGCCTTAACTGCTGACTGATCTCCGCAGCCCCATAAAAGTTCTTTCTTTACTTACTTGTTTGTTTCAAAAACAAACAAATTTTGGAAAATCCAGATAAATTCTTAGAACTTCAATAGCACCAGAATGAGGCTCTGTTACGAAGAGCAGAAACAATATTAAAAAAGAGTAGGAACCTCAGTGTTTTACCTTCACAGATGGAAAATTTAGTAGAATTACTTCAGCTTTATATAAGCCCAAAGGAAATGTAGAAGCAAAGGAAATGTGTATGGTGAATTGTTAATCTGCAGAGCTCCTGTAGTATGATGTCACTATGCAAGTGAAGACAGGTACAAGACAGAATGAGGCCTGTCATTGGACAAGAAGGAAGGATGGGCAGGAGAAAAGTTTTAGAGAGGGGGAGATGAGGAAGAAGCAGCTGAGAGAACAAGGAGAAAGATGCTAAGATTTCTCTCTGTACAATTACAGGACAGGTTGTTATGAATATTCTTAAGGGATGGATGTGTACAGGGCTTTACATATCTAGGTGGCCAATTATATCTTATCAATTGGATCACAGGTTATTGTGTTGTGTGTTCTTTCATATGATGATTTAATTGAGTTCAAGAGAGTGTGTGGTGGCTGGAGACACTGGGTCGCCACGGAATTGGGATGTATATGTCTGGCATGGTGGCAACCTGCCTTGGGAACTAGATGGATAGAGAGATTGTTGCTAGGCTCAGAGAGTAGCCAGCAGCAGTGTGATATGAGATGGAGCTAAGCTTTGCTGAATGAGATGAAAATATCTAACAGATGCCATGAGGCCACACCGTGTTGGATCTGGTATGAGAAGAAGAAGAAGAGGAGGAAGAGGAAGAGGAAGAGGAAGAAGACAAACAGAAATGGGGCTGGGATATGATTCAGTTGGTAAGTCAGAAAAATGTGGGGGAGGGGAGGTTTCCAGTCTGAGCAACTGTGTAGATGGATGAAGTTGTGGAGAGGGAAAGGATTAGGGTAGGTGTTGTACAGTCTCATTGAGAAGTTTAACCTCTGAGTAGAGACATCAACCAAGAAATATGAGCTTGGAACTCATAGGGTGGGTTCTAACTCCCTAGAGTTAGAAAAGTGGAAGCCATCAGTCTGAAATCCAGATGAGTTTTAAACCATGGGGATGAATGAGGTTGCAAGAAAGGACTGCAGTGGGTAAGAGCCAAGGCTGAGAGTCTGCAGCATCAGGACCAGGATGAGAGTGATGAGGACAGGAAGAAAGCTGCTAAGGTCTAGAACCCAGGTGAAGAGCAGGGTACAGCTCAAAGGGTATTTGTGTGAAATGGTGATGACACATCAAAGTGTCACAGTGTGGTGGGGTGTCCACCAGAGAAGACTACCCAGATACTGGATAAGCCAATAGAAAGTCTTTATTAGCTGACTGGTGACCACACTGGGTGTTTGGGATCCCAGGGTTACCCTGGGCCTTTCTCAAGATGAGCTTCTAAGGACTAAACCCACATCCTGGGGTGACATATTTCAGTTAACAAGAACAGTTAGCCAGAATCAGAACTATAGAAGCCAAAAGGCAAGGTACATTTAGTACCTTTAGAGACTTCCCAGAGCTATGGACTCTGATGGGTTAGGTCTTGTTTGTTTGTTTTGGCAGGAGGTACTATGTGCCAACTTTCACAACGTGAATGGAACTCCCATCATGGAGTCAGTTGTGCTAAGGTCTAGGGGCCTGTAACATTCCCCACTGGTCTTAGTGAATAAGTCAGATTACGAACTCATCCTGCTCTAAAAATATGTAATCATTTCTAAGGACTATTAATTTTACTGAATTGATACATAATTGGCCATATAGTTTAAGATTCAGGGCCCTGCTGTTAATCCAACCAGAATGAAAATTAAAGGCCCAGCTAGCGCTGATAGCAGAGTACTTAGCCAGAAAGACCAAGAGAACAGAGACTGGTACCAATCGTCTGATATATCTTTGTGTCTCTCTTTCTTTGAAGGTTTTTTTCTCAACCATGGTAGGTTTTTTCTTAATACTCTTGATAAGTGCAGAAACAACAGGTTTTTCCTAATGCCATACATAGTCCCCCTTGTCTCATGAGAAATAAGCCTAAGCCTCTTTGATTTGGGAGGACCACTTCCATTAGGAAGCCTAACTGCTGTTCCAATTCAGAATTGGAAATCTTTAATACACCTAGGTCCTGATCAACCCATCTACTTAGTTTCTTAAGGTTTGTGTACCCCATGAGAAAGGCTGACATATCTATGGCTGTGAGCCAGCTATGCCAGCTCCAACTAGGATTCGGATGAGGACAGGTTCCATTCTTTTTTCCTCTGTCCAGGGTCTATATTAAAACATATCTTTTCCCTTTCCATTATATAAAGTATCAGAAGAAACACATTTAGTTAAACCATTAGAGCATGCCCACCAGGTAGTCTCAGGAGCTCATTAATATTGCTGTTGTCCAGATGAAATAACCTGTAAGGCAGATAACAAATCAGAATAAAGGGAAGAGCCCAGGTTAAAGGCTTTGGATGTTAGACAAGTTTCAGCTGATTGTAAGCCCTCTTACCCACTGCCCCCACCCCGCCCCAAGTCACAGTGAGTTTTATCAGTCCATTGGCTGACAGTCTGGTCAGTTCTTATCCCTATGTGGTACAGGGGTCACAGGTTTCACCAATCCCAACCAGATTCTGAATGGGAACAACTAACTAAGTCATGGACCTTTTCAAGAGTGGAAAATGGGGATGGGGATCCCTCATCTTTCTGAACAGTGGGAGGTTTGACTTGGGCCCCGGGTGTGTTAAGTGTCTTAGAAGGGAGCATTGGTAGGGACTTGGCATGGATAGGAGATCTTTATTAGGACAGAAAGGTCTGGGGAGCTGGTGTGCAGGAGTAAGTTCTTCTGTACAGTGGTGAACCTATTCCCAAGGTCTTCCTGTGGCAGAAAGTCCCAGGCTTTCCCTGTTTCCCAAAGGCCAGAATCCTTCAAGAAATTGTTCAGGAAGCCTGTTTCATAACACAAAGTGTTGCGATGGAAACCCCCTTGTTTTCCGAGCCTAGGAGGTTCACCCCCAGGGCATGCATAGAGTTGTAGACCCTGTATTCCAGCCTTAAAAGAACCGCTCTCACAGTTTTCATTTCTGTAGAATAACCACACTCTTAAAGTGGGTATCGGGGAGCAAAGGTCAAGATGAACATGGTTTGCTGATCTGTAGTCACACTAGTAAATACCTTTCCTGTGTCTTCCTCAGTTCCAAGGTCAAGGCCTTGACCTGGATTCACACCAAACCAAAGTCTCAGGAGGATATAGAGGGAAAGAAAAGCCCTGGAACCCAAGGAAACCTTGATTTTAATGGGTCTCTAGTCCACAGAAAGTCCATTTGGCATTGTAAGTCCATAGCTTCTGTTCTCATGACCCAGGTGTGTTGGATCTAAGGTGTAATGCATGCTCCCTTCATGGCTGTAGGAATGGAGAGAAGGTGGAGTTCTTTCAGGTTGGTTCCATCACCCCCTTGGGTACCTGATTGGCCCAGATGGTATCACTAATCTCAAGGGGAAACTGGAGGTGGACTTAGAAATTGACTGGATCTTTCAGATAGTCCAAAGAACAGTCTTTTTTTTTTTAAAGCCAAAATTAAATTTTACTTCACACTGATGAAACTGTGAAAAACATGACATTTCCCCACATTACAGTACACAAATTCAATGCAATATTTCTTACCCCAAATAAATCTTTACAAATAGACTAACAAGTAAATTTATGTTCTTCAAAGTAAAGCAACATAGTAAATGATTGTTTGAAATTGTTTCAAATCCAGACATAAACATTTGGCTTCACTGTTAACATTCTATCTGGGACATACCAAATGATCTCCATATCGGTTAGCATCTGTTTATAAAGCTGCTTCTTCTTGGTTGGTTGGAAAACATCAGGATAAGCAACCGTTCAGAAATAACCCTAATTTTTGCAACATATTCAACTGTGTAGTAACAGTTATAAATATGGGTTTTATATATGTGGGTTCTAACCAGTCCTTATTACCCATAAATTAAGTAATTTTCAGCAGTATTTTGAACATGTCGATGATTTAAAAATCAAATGATTGTTATTTTACTGTTGGCACAGGAGACTGATTATCAAAAGCTCCTTTACTGAAGATAGAAATTTCAAATTAGTATGTCATCCGGATAAAAAGGAAACAAAAGCTTGATTGCTCATCTTGAACAGTATTTGACTTTAAGCATAACATGTACAGAAAATGTAAACTTAAACTCTGCTATGTTTAAGAAACTATATTTTAAAACCAGTCACAAGTATTTCTAAACATGTCAAGGTATCATTTACCCTTTAAGTTTGTTACAGAAAAATAAAACCACAGAATTATGACCAGGACTGAAGATTCTGGTAACTCTACAGCCTAAAGTTGAACTAAGGTGCAATTATTCAAAATATGTAAACTTAAGTAATGTGTGGTTTCTTTTTACATTACCTATATTGGAAATACTGTATGTCTGGCTTTCAGAATGTCAAAATAATATATAGTGACAGATTTTTTGGGGGGGGGAGGGGACAGAGAGGCCATATTAGTTTTCTATGGAAAATCAAAAAGGAAATAACCTACTTTCTTTTTCTTTTTTTTTTTTTTTCTTTTCTTTTCTTTCGGAGCTGGGGACCGAACCCAGGGCCTTGCGCTTGCTAGGCAAGTGCTCTACCACTGAGCTAAATCCCCAACCCCTACTTTTTTTTTTTTATTGAGAGGAGAAAAATTCCGTAGAAGGGGAAAAAAGCCTGGTCCCCCAGTAGAAGGGCTATTAACTGAAGAGAGCAATATTACTTTTTGACACTTAAGAGCATTATCCCTATTACTAAGGATAATGTAAAACCCTCTGATTCTTAGGTACTGCAGTCACGTATGTATGAATACAAACATAAAAACACAGACACTATGTGGTGACTGAACACTCGTGGAGTAAAACTATAGTCTAACTCACAGAATTAAGAAGTCACTTATGGGCTGGAGAGATGGCTCAGCGGTTAAGAGCACTGACTGCTCTTCCAGAGGTCCTGAGTTCAATTCCCAGCATGGTGGGAGTTCAATACAGATGGTGGCTCCCAACCATCTGTAATGAGATCTGATGCCCCCTTCTGGTGTGTCTGAAGAGAGCGACAGTGTACTCATATAAATAAAATAAAAAATTATAAAAAAAGAAGTTACTTACATCTTAACAGCTTGTTTAGACCTGAACAGATTTTCAGAGAGCATACTAGTAATTTTTAAATGATGTAATAAAACTCTGCTTGTGCTATCTTATTTTGCTGAATTAATTTGAGACAAAGAAGCTAGTTGCTTCACTTACCTACTGTAATACCAGACTATTCTGAATTGTATAATTCTAATATATGTATAAAAACTTAAAAGGATCATACATTTCCCATGAGGGAGACATTATTTAGTCTCATTGGTGTGTATTTGTGAAATATTTTAACACTGCAAACATTAGAAGTTTTATGATCAGTCATGGGGAAAGGTTTATACTCTACTACTGTGATGCATGAACTTCTACTCAAGGCCTCTTAGAGATGTCAATCAATTGGAGGTAGGGGCTTCTCAAAGAAGTGCTTGACATCCAGCTTTTCCTGCTGACGTAAGCTGTGCGACATGCCTTCATAGATTCTGAAGGTTACATTGGTTGGATTTGCCAATGCTTTTAGTCTTTCAACAGTAAGAGAACCAAACATTAGGGGAACTAAAGGGTCATAGTCTCCATGGCACTGAAGAATAGAAATATCTCTATCAGCATTGTTGATAGGCCCCTGTGCAAATGAAGCCCAAAGTGGAAGCCAGCAACTGAGTATAGTGACACCAGCTAGTTTCTGCTGTGTGGTGAGAACAGTGTATAAAAATAAGGCACCCACCTGAGAAAATCCTCCCAAAATAACTCTGTTAGAAGGAATGCTTTTACAGTTTTTGCTGCCCGTTTAATTCCAGATTCATCCTCCTGGGAATCTGGTGAAAGTCCAATAATATCAAACCCAGTATCTCCCAATCTGTGAAGGAAAATAACGGTGGTGGTGACCTTCTGGACAGCAGGCACAAAGGTATGCATCAGGGCAGACATGTTCATGTTGTTGCTGCACATCCACTGACTGATGGACAGCAGGTCGGAAACTGAAGGGAGCTCAGGCGCCATGAACAGTGTTTATAGAGAACTGGAGAAGGGCCTGTGGTGAACAGTTAGAGAGTTTTGTCAACTGCTGGTCTCTGAGCTAAGGAAGCTGCTGGGGGAGCCTTTCAAGCATAATCTCTTATGGGTTAAATCTCTCTATATATGCAGTGCAGCGGGGTCCAAAGCAAAACAGAGGAAGGAAGTCAATCCACACTTCAGTGGTCTCTAACGAGTTTTTTTTTTTCTTTTTCTTCTCCATTAGACTAGCAGTAGCTGCCACCACTCTTAATGACTGGTGGGCCATCCTGTGGCTGCAGTGTCCAACTGTTAGGACAGTATATCACATGGCATTTCCATGGCTCCAAATTTTGGGTTAAAACCCCATTTGCAATGTCTTTTGTTTCATGGACAAACGGATGAAAAGGTTTTGAGACATCTGGAAGTGCTAGGGTTGGAGAAAAAGTCAGAGCTGTTTTAAAAGCTTCGAATGCCTTTTGTTTTAGTCTCAGTCCGTATTGGGAGATCCATGCCTCTCTTTGCGCGGGTGTATAGAGGTCTTGCTATTTCAACTCTGATATCTAAAGGCAGCAATACTTAGCCATACCTAAGAGCTCTCGAATCTGTCTGTTTCTTAGTCTTTGGAGTTGGGATGGCAGCAATCCCACTCTGAGATAGGCTCTTTTGCCGCCTCAAAGCTGATGCTAAGATAGATAACCTCTGATGTATAAAGTTGGGCTTTCTTAGCCAACATTCTGTAGTCCAAGGTCTGTAATTCTTGGAGCAATCCCCCAATGGCCTTTTCATAAATTTAATTTTAGAGGCTAGGAGGAGGTCATTTACATATTGCAAACATATGGTCCCAAGAAACTTCTGATAGAAGGGCAGGGGTCAGCATTTAGTGTCTTATCAAACAAGGTTAGAGAATTTTCAAATAATTAGGGAAAACTGGTCCAGAAATGTTGCCCACTATAACCTTCCTCTGCGTCTGTCCATTTAAAAGACAAGATGGTTGACTTACCTTTGTCAACGGGGAGCTAAAGAATGCATCTTTCAGGTACAATGCCGCGTATACCTGCTTCTCTGGAAGAATCAGACTCATGGGAATCAGAGGTCTCTGGTTTCTTCATAGGCAAGAAAGTTGTATTCCAGGGAGACTGGCAGGGTACCAGGATCCCTGTTTCTCTAAGCCAGGATATATGGATTGTGATTTCCTTTTTTTGTTTCTAGGGTCACTGGGTATTGTTTAATCTGGACAGAGGTATCTGAACTGGCTAGCGGAACCACTATAGGAACCTGGCATTGGGCCAGTCCTGGGAGGTTGGTTTCTGCCCACAACCCTGGAAATCTTCTTTGTTAATCTGAGATATAGTCCAACTGTATCTTTTTACTGGGGGCAGGACTTTCATCTAGGACTGACAGAAAGCAAGACACCAAAATTTTGCTGCCTATCAGTAAGCCTAACCGAATTTCATTACCGGAAAAAGTGACAGTGGCTTTCCCTCCTCCCATTTGGTTCTGTGCTGTTAAACACCTTTTAAGTTACCTCCAGTAACTGGGGCCTATCTATATACTTATATCTGAGGTTGACTGGGTGACAAAGCAAATCTCTTTAGCAGTTGTCTTCAATCTTTCTAAAAATTACCGAGCTAAAATTGTTTAAAGTCTCCTTGGTCAGTGTTGGACAGAAGGGAAATTATCCAGACCTAATTGTCCAGCAGGATGGGGGTGGGGGGCAGGGGTGGGAGTTATTACTTTTCTTTTCTTTCTTTTTGGTTTTTTGTTTTGTTTCGTTTTGTTTTGTTGAGAATGGTAGGCTTTTGAATGTTCAAATTTTATGGACCATTGGTTGAAAAGAGACATAAATCATGAAAGAAGAAAGAGCAGAACTTCCTTTTCCCCCTTTTAGAGTTGTTTAAAGCAGGTGAGGGGGTAGAGGGAAAATTCCTTGGGGAACTATTTCCTTCTTCCGTGTATATTCCACATAGATGGTAGATGGCCCCAGAGGAGAGGCTTGGCCCCTCACACTTCCACAAAGGGACCTGACCTTGAATGGGAGTTACATGATGAAACAAACACGCTCTCTGGGAATAGGACAGACAGAGGAATAGGACAGATAGAGGGCTTTATTTGGGCAGAGCTGGGTGAGGGTAGGTATATGCATGACCCAGCAGAGCTCAAAAGATTTGAGTCCCCAACAAGAGGGCACAGGTCTTAAGCCTGGGTTGGTGGTCTTACAGCAGAGAATATCATTAGTCAATATAAGGAAACCAAACAGAGAAAGAGAGAGAGAGAGAGAGAGAGAGAGAGAGAGAGAGAGAGACAGAGAGAGAGACAGAGAGACAGAGACAGAGACAGAGAGACAGAGAGACAGAGAGACAGAGAGACAGACAGAGACAGAGAGACAGAGACAGAGACAGAGGGAGGGAGAGAAAGAGGAGTAAAGACAACCAGGAATGGCCATATCCAGACACCTGAACAGACAGGGGCATCTGGTGACTTCTCACATGGGTCTTTCCTATGTGTCCAAATACAAGGTGCCTTAACCAGACTTACCCCTGGAATGACAGGTCAGCTGACATTCTAATTTGTTTCCTTTTGGTATGGAGGTATCAGACTCCTCTGAAGCATTAGGCACTGACTTATCAGAGGGACCTGGAACACTCCCTATGGGCTCCTTGATCACCATACTTTCCTTCACTCTGAGGGGATCTGAGATCCCTTGTGTTTCCAGGTGTTGTCTCTGGGATCTTAGTGGGACCTCTGGAAATGTGGGGTGTTCAGACACTGGTTTAGGGCAATAGAAAGTCTTTATCTGCCAGCTGGTGACTACACTGGGTATTCAGGATCTCAGAATAATCCAAGCCTTTACACACACACACACACACACACACACACACACACACACACACACACACACACACCATACCCTGTGTTGACATACTTCAGTGAACAAGAACAGTTGGCCAGAATCAGAACTATAGAAGCCAAAGAGAAAGATTAGTGGATTTAGAAATGTTCCCAGAACTATGGACTTTGATGGATTAGGTCTTTGTTTTTATTTGGCAGGTGGTGCTGTCTCTGCATTGTCTTGTTGTCTCCGTGCTGAGTTTTATGGCTTCCATGGCACTTCTATCAGACTCAGTTGTGCTATAGTCGGGTTCTGTTACAACAGTCCAACTAAATGCACTAGGGATGACAGGGGCAGTTTGCTAGATGCATTCTGCTAAGTATCTGGCTGGTGGCAGTAATGTGTGAGAGGAAGAGACAGGAGGAGCTCTGTGAGTTCAAGACCTTCCTGATCTCCACAGAAAGTTCCAGAGAATAGCTAGAAATGATTCCTTTTTATTCTTTCACAATTTCGTGTATATACAATTTTAACATAATTTTAAAGATTTATTTTATGCGTGTGTGTGTGTGTGTGTGTGTGTGTGTGTGTGTGTGTGTGTGTGTGTGTGTTATGTGTGCAGGTGCCCACAGAGGAGTTACAGGTGGCTTTGAGTGGCCTGTCATGAGGACTGGGAATTGCATGTAGGTCCTCTGGAAGAAGAGTGATGACTCATAACCATCTCTCCAGGGCTGGTATATTTAAAAAATTTTAATATTTGACCATATTTTCCCTTCATTATCCTCCCTTATCTCCTTCTTGTTGTTTTTCCAACAAACCCCTTCTTCACAAAAGCCTCCTCCCTCTACAGACACATATGCATGAATGCACATACACACACACACACACACACACACACACACACACACACAGAGGTGTGCATGAATTACATGAAAAATTTTTTATAGACTTTCAGACTTGTCTTAGTCACTCCTCTATTGCTGTGAAGAGACACCATGACCACACCAACTCTTATAAAGGAAAATATTTAATTGAGCCTGCTTATAGTTTCAAAGGTTTAGTCTATTATCATCATGACTGGAAGTCTGATGGCACACAGGCAGACATGGTGCTGGAGAAGTAGCTAGGAGTTCTATGTCTGGATTGGCAGGAAGCAGGAAGAAAGAGTAACATTGTAAGGCCACTCTCTATGGAGGCCACTTTCATTCAAACTATCACAAGACTCTTTTTGTTCTTCTTACTAGGATGTTTTTGCCTTTGGGGCCTCTCTGTTTTATTCTGGAAACCTTAAGATATACCTGCCAAGAGTAAGGAAGACTGTTTGGCTCCCCCACTGACCACAGCCAGGGTGAGGCCAAGGTCAGTGCTCTGAAAAGCAGAGTTCTCTGTGCTACACTCATCAGTGCTGTTCAGAGTTGTGTCAAGATAGAGTTCACCCTAAAGCAGTGGTTCTCAAGCTTCTCAATGCTGGGACCCTTTAATACAGTTCTTCATGCTGTGCTGACCCCAGACTAGAACCTTGTTTTGTTGCTACTTCATAACTGTGATTTTGCTACTGTTGTGAATCATAATGTAAATATCTGATGTGTGGAATATATGATATGTGAGCCCTGTGAAAGGGTCATTTGACATCAAAGGGGTCACCACCCACAAGTTAAGAACTACCACCCTAGAGTAGTGAAGTTAGGCAGTTGTGACAGAAACTATATAGCCCACAATGTTCAATACCCTATAGAGCCCTTTCTAGGAAGAGTAGGCTCTACTGAAAAAGAATCCATGGGACATATTAGGGAAATAACTAAGGAGTTCAAGAAAGCATGTCTGATTTGGCTGTGCTGTGAGAGAGAAAGGATCTCTGAGTTCCAGTCTATCCTGGTCTACATAGTGAGTTCCAAGACAGCCATGAATAAATAGATCAAGACCCTGTCTCAAAAAAGAGAAAGAGAGAGAGAGAGAAGGAAGGAAGGAAAGGAAAGGAAAGGAAGGAAGGAAGGAAGGAAAAAGAAGGAAGGAAGGAAGGAAGGAAGAGGGGAGGGAAATGGAGGGCAAGGACAGGATAGGAAAAGAAGCAAGCATGTTTGATTTTAAGACAGGGTCTCACCATGTTGCCCTGGCTGGCCTTAGCTCCTGGCCTCAAACAATCCTTTGGTCTAAGCCTCCTGCACAGCCATGACTATGGGCACCAGCCATGAATCCCAGAGAGAAATGAGTGTTTAATGAAGGAGAAAACAACATTTTTAAAATGCTGTCTCAAAAGATGAACTGACAAGAATAAAAACTAATGTAGCAGGAAAGAGAACTGGAACTGGAGACTTACAACAGGACAGAGTGTTCCAGTGATGAAGGGATGGCCTGTATATATATACATATACATATATATATATATATATATATATATCCCCTAGTATCACTTTATTCAAATATGTAGTATATTGCAGATGATAAAATGTAAAATTTATTAGATTTGTTTGTTTGAAATATGATCTCACTATGTAGCCTAGGCTGTCCTAGTACTCATTATGAAGACCAGGGTAGCCTCAAACTCACAAAAATATGTTTGCCTCTTGCTTTGAGTTCTGGGATCAAAGGCGTACACCACCATACCTAGAAAGAAATATAAACTTTAAACACTTTATTTCAGATTTTATTCTTATATATATATGAGTGTTTTGCCTGCAGGTATGTGTAGCATGCATTCAGTGCCCGAGGAATCTAGAAAAAGGCATTGGGTCCCCTGGGACTGGAGTGATAGAAGGTTTTGAGCTACCTGACATGAGTGCTGGGAATTGAACTTGGATCCTCTGTAAAAGCAGCAGGTGCTCTTAACCCCTCAGCCATCTCTTCAGTTCCTGTGGTTTAATTTTTATCCTACTGTGTGAGGGAGAGAGAGTGTGTAGGTCAGCGGCAGGGTGCTTGCCTGGTAGTCAGGAAGGTCTGGCTTGAATCTCACCAAAACAAAACCAAAAACAAAACTCTGCTGTGGGAATGTGAAGAACTGAGGATTCTTACACTGTTGTTAAGACTGTAAATTGCACAAGTTCTATTTAAAAAACCTGATGTGTTTTGTGCAGGCAAGTAGATGTGGGTCTGTGTGTGGTCATGCATGTCACAGTGACATGTGGAGGTCAGAGGTCAACTTGGAGAGTCCATTCTCTATACTACCTGGGCCAGAGAGATCAAACTTGGGTTGTTGGACTTTAAGTGCCTTGACCAACTGAGTCATCTCAGTGGCTCCAACAGTACAACTTCCATATGAAAGACATGAATACACCAGGAAGCTCCTAATGTCTAGGAGTTTAAAATCTAACTTCAAGTTGGATATAGTGGTACACGCCTTTAATCCCACACTCAGTGGCAGAAGAATATCTGTGAGTTCGAGGCCAGTCTGGTCTACTTAATGAGTTCCAGATTAGCAAGAACTACACAGAGGAATTCTGATCATACATACATACATACATACATACATAAAATCTATCTCCATGATTATCTAAGAAGAATCTGGGACAGCTGGGAGGTTTTAAAGAATCTAATAGGATCCAGAAAGTTCAGGAAGCTTGACTTCCTGGAAGAAATGACAGTTGAATCTAGCCAGGAGCAAAGTTCTTGGAGGTTTAAATTTTTTTAAGATTTGTTATTTTTATGTGGTATTTTGCCTGCATGAATGAGGGTGTTGAATCCCCTGGGACTGGAGTTACAGACAGTTGTAAGCTGTCATGTGGGTGCTGGGAATTAAAACCCAGTCCTCTGGAAGAGCAGCCAGTACTCTTAAACTGCTGAAACATCTCTCCAGCTCCAGAAGGCTAATTCTTATAGCATGTTCACAGGCCTGGGAACTCATTTCCTTTACTCTTGTCAGGTAGTCTTTTGTTAATCACTGCTCTTCTTGAAGGAAACCACACACTAAATCTATCATTTTTTCAGGAATCCAAATGATTGACCAAGTAACCCCACTCCTGGTACCTATTCCACACAGATTCACACTCTGGAGATGCTCATTGCTGTGTGGATTGGGAAGGTAAAAAACTGCACTTGACCTGAATGCTGATCAGAGACTGATTCAAATATTGCAGGGGTCAATTTAAATATTGTGGTGCATCCCCTGCACCATACAGACAAGAAGAAAGTGGGTCAACATAAGCCGAGATGGAGTGTTTTTTCAAAATAAGTTAGCTGACAGGAACAAGGTCTCATAACTCATATTTTCTATTGCTGTGATGAAACACCACAGCCAAAAGCAGTTTTGGGAGGAAAGGGTTGTTACACATACATGTTCATACCGCACTTCATCTTCGGGAGGAACCTGGAAGCAGGAGCTAACATAGATGCTATGGAGGAAATTTGCTTACTGGTTTGCTCCCCATGGCTTGTTCAGACTGCTTTCTTATAGAACCCAGGACCTTCGCTCAGGGATGACCCCACCCACGATGGGCTGGGCCCTCCCATATCAATCATCAATTAAGAAAAGCCCTACATTTAGTTCTACGTGCAACTGAATTTTATAGAGGCATTTTTTAAATTGAGGCTCCCTTCTCTCAGATGATTCTAGCTTGTGTCTAGTCGACATAAAAACTAGCCAGGACACAAAGCAAAACCATTTCTACCGAGTAGATAGTATAAGTTGTTCAACATTTACTTCTAGTATCTGATCTTCATATCGCTAGACGAGCTTCTTTGGTTTTGTGTTTGAGACTGATACCAGCAGAGGGCGCCCTCTCCACACCTCGTGTCATGCTCCAGTTAAGTCACTTTCAAAACCTTTAGAGCGGGATCATTCTGTTCCCTCAGCCCAGGAATTCTTTTCAAAATGTCTGTAAGCCTATAAAGCCTGTATAGTTTTTCTATCCTCTTTTCTTATTTTTTAAATGTGTGTGTGTGTGTGTGTGTGTGTGTGTGTGTGTGCGTGCGCGCGTGCACGCGCATGCGGGCGCGGTGTTTTCCTGATAGCTAAATGTCCAGTCAAGGGGTCAGTCAATAAAGGGACTAAAATGAGTGGCTAATAAGGGGACTAATAGTCTAATATAATTTGGATCTGAACCTGCAACATTCTAACTCTGCAACTCACAAAGTTCTCTTCAGTCAACCACCTGTAAAATCTTTAACATGGGGTGGTTGGGCTGGGAGCATCATCCCTCGTGGGTAATGCTATACACCATGACTTCTCTTACTGTTTCTTCCATTCTGCCTAAGGCCATTTATCACTTAACATCTCAGAAGCTGTTAGAGGACTGCCTGGGCAAGTTATGATGTCATATGGGCAAGTTAGAATGTCACAGTCTTCTGAGGGTCCCTTCAGTATTGTTCCTGTAAATGAGTTGAACCTACTGTTGAAGGTGGGTCACCACGTGTCTCAAAAGTATCTATAATTAAAACACAAAGTAGTAATATGAGATATCTAAGACCCAGAAATGGTTGCGCACACCTCCAGTCTCAGCACTCAGGAGGCTGAGGCCAGGGACTCGCAGGCCTTAAACAACCTAAGCTATACATAATAAACAACCTAAGCTATACATAATGAGCTCAGAGCCAGCCTGGGATACAGCAAAGACCTGTTCTTAAAAAGAAACAAAACACAACAAAACAGACAGACAAACAAAAAGCCCCACGAAACTTTAGTTTTTGCACATACAAGGCAAAGAGAAGTCCTAATAAGAAACGCTCACTTGATCGTGGACTTGCAGCCTAGAAAATTCTTAGGAAGCTGTGAGCAGCAGTAATAGCTGGGGCTGAAATCCCACATTGTAGTGTTCTGAGACAGAAAGGCTTTGAGGCTGGCTTTGGAAACCCCAGAGCAGCTAGGCTACATAGGGAAAGCCCAACGCAGAAGACACAGGACCGGCAGTTTGCCTCAGCGGTAGAACACTTGCCCAGCATGCAGAGTTGCTGAATTCCATCTTCAGGAACAACCACGGAAGGGGTTGTGAGAAAATAAATTCCTGCTGCATGGGCCACGGAATCTCAGGTGCAAACTCAAAGAGAAGAACAAAGATACGCCAAGTAGGAGCTTACGTTGTCCTTTAGCAGGTTTAAGAAGCCCAATGAATCCTGAGAAGCATGCCTCATGGTTCTGTTTGTTTTCAGGGTCTTCTTCTTTAGGCTAGACTATGTAGCACAGGCTGACCTCAAACTCACACTGCTTTCTCTCCCTCTTCTAAAATGCTGGTACCAGAGGCAAGAGCCATGGGGCATAGCTCATGGTTTCTATAGCTACACACTTCCCTGTAGCACACCCTTACAACCTATAAACAATGAACACATCATTAACAGATCAAAATGCTGTATCCTCTCAGTATCATAAAAACAAGAGGCAAAAATTCTTTTCTATAAAAGTTACCCTCTGTTATTCTACCTGACCTAAAAACATTCTCTGGAGTTGTTTCTTTCTTTTTTTTTTTGTTCTTTTTTTCCGGAGCTGGGGACCGAACCCAGGGCCTTGCGCTTCCTAGGCAAGCGCTCTACCACTGAGCTAAATCCCCAACCCTTCTCTGGAGTTGTTAATGTGTATCCATTAATGAAACTGATTTGGTATAAGTCCAGGGAGGTTGTTTGCTTGTTTGTTTGTTTTTGGTTGTTGTTTCTTTTAAAAAGATTTACTTAAAATTTTTTATGTATATGAGTGCTCTGTCTACATGCACACCTGCATGCCAGAAGATGTCATCAAATCCCAGTGTTGTGAGCCACCATGTGGTTGCTGGGAATTGGACTCAGGACCTGCTCTGGAAGAGCAGACAGTGTTATCAACAGCTGAGCCATCTCTCCAGCCCTGTTGTTTCTTTTTGTGGATTGGTTACTATCACCCTGAGCAGTGCTCCCAAAGTCCCAAGGTTTTTGAGATAACTAGGTTAGTTATCTAAGATAACCTTAGATATCATCAAGTCGGTGCATTTCAAAGTGTACCTACTATTAAGACAAAACTCACAGACAGAGTTTTCCTGTTATATTTAACACATTTACATTTCCACAATATTTTCTATCAACTTTTCACATCCTTTTCTCTCTGTTACTGCTGTGATGTGTGACTAGACGCTTGGGTTCTTGTCTTGAGTTCCCTCAGTGATGGGCGGCAGCCTGGAAACATAAAACAAATCTATCCTTCCTTCTCCTGTGTTGCTTTTTACCAGTGCTTTGTCACAGCAACAGAAGTGAAAGGAGAACTCTGAGGCTAGATCTTGTGATCAGGGCTGTGGGTTGGAAAGCTTGGGGGAGGGGCAGAGGCAGGGAGGGGATGGGGTGGGATAAAGGAAGGCAGATCAGAGAATGGCAAGGCAGTTTAGAAAGGTCAGGGAGCTGCTGGCTTGTCTAACATAGGGGTGGGGTACTTCAACTGTAAGAGCTGGAGTGTTTGGCAAGACTAGGTAGAAAAGAATTTTTAAGAAAGAGTTAAAAACTCTTAACCTAGAGGTGGTGGCTCACGTAGGAGGCAGAGGCGGGCAGATCTCTCTCTGAGTTTCAAAGGTCAACTTGGTCTGCGAATTGAGTTTGAGAACAGCTAGGTCTACACAGAGAAGCACTGTCCCAAACACTCTTAAGAACTCTTTCTCCTTTCTTTGTTCTCTGTTTCTTTGATCTCGGAGCCATGAATAATGCTAGAAAGAACAAGTGTCAAGGAGTAGCTTGAGCAGGAGGAAAGACTGGACAGAGACTAAGAGGTTTCCGTCCTGGAGAGGTAGAAGAGGCTTCTTGTCAAGGACCTTACAGCCTATACCCTGCATTTCAATACTTCCTTAGGCTGAGGGTAAACGAAGCAGTCAAAGGCTTGGAAGAGAGCTCAGACTAAAGCTTGGTCCAGTAAAGCACTCTGAGCTGTTTAGTGAGTAGGGATATAGGAATGAGCTCATTTTTTGTTTGTTTGTTTATTTTTGTTTTTGTGTGTTTGTTTTGGTTTTTGTGTGTTTGTTTTGGTTTTTGTGTTTTTGTTTGTTTGTGAGATAAGAATGGGAATTTAAGGTCTGTATGAGGCCTCATCAGTAAGCAAACCGGTTACCTTAAAGTCTTACCTTAAGCACTTGAGAATTAGTTAATCTCTGCAAGAGGTGATTTTTTTAAATCCTCACCACCTTCCAGGAGGGCAGGGATGGATCGAGTTCCATGTTGCTCCAGAGGAGAGCACACAGGGAAGCAACAGGATGCTCCAGAGTAGTGGCTGACAGAGAGTGCCAAGCTTTGAGTTACTTTATTTTATACAGAACAATTTTGACCTAAGTCATTCCATTGTGATTATAAATGCCAAGGTAGAATGACTACATCTTGTTTATACAAGCACCCAGCTGCCACCTGCCAGCACACCAGGAGCTGAAATCTGCTAAATAATTTATCTGTGCCGATAAATAATTACACACGAGAATATGTCGATTCATATCAGACGCTTCAGACAGACGAGCTTCTCAATCACACCAGACGTATCCCTCACCCGAGATGGTAAAGGGAGGACCTTAAGACTGAGACATAGCAAATTCACTGACATCATCTGGTCACGGGTGAGCTTCATCTAGGAAAACCACCCCAGCAAAGGAACTCTGCTCATCTGCGGACTCTAGTTAAAGCACAATTTCTCCTGCGTGACCTACCCAGGCTGGCACACAAAAGCGTTGGCCACCAGATCTGCAGGCACTTGACAACCCCCTGCATGTGACCTGGTTTACAAAACCTAAATGATCCTCTGCAGAAAAGTTTCCTCTGCATTCGCTACTGGCTCTTTGCCTTTGTCTTCAACACAGCCTGTCTGATGCCTCAGCCACACACAAGTTTGGGACACGTATCGCACGAGCGTGTAAAAATCAACTGTCAAACAAAGGTTAGGCTTAAAATGACCGTTACAGTTAAAATGGCAAAGCTGAGGGACATTTAGGAGGGCTTGCAGCTGGCTAGGCAAGTCGACTGCAAAGAGGAAGAACTGGGCCTGTTAGGGAGACAAAAAAAAAAAAAAAAAAAAAAAACAAACCAAAAAAAGAAGTTGGTTTGGTCTTGGTAGGTTCCGGCAGCCATCAAGGAGCCTCACTCCCAACCCCCAGCATCAAGAAGTCTGCTAGGCACTGCTACCCTTTCCCCTAATATTTCTCAATATGTTTCAACACATTCTTGCATCTAAGGCATATAATTAAATCAGACTGAATTGTGGATAAGGACAGCTTCTAAGAAGGCTTTTGTTTCTTTCTGGAAGGAAACCACTGCCAGGGTGGCAAGAGGAGGAGAAATGATTGACCAGGAGTCACAAATGCCGGCCAACCCTACTATTGCACTCTGTTACATCCGCCCTTCACCCTGGAGGATGTGCTTGCTTTCTTGCCTGCTGAAATAAGCCTCGATTACTTGCTTGCCCTGCTCGCATCCTGCTGTGAATTCTTCTGGATCAGAAGTTAGAGACGGAGTGTGGGAGGAGACACATCTCCCCACCCAGGAAATCAGTGATATTAGTAATTAAGTTTGAAGGAAAAGAAGTTATGGCTGATGGCTGCGGATACCAAGTAAAATCAGGACTAGAGAGTGCCAATGAAATGGAATTAGGGTGTTGAATTTATATCCTTTTAATACACTATGACATGGAGAAAAAAGGCAGACATAGCTCACCAAGGAGTATATTATATATACTACAGTTCCCTGGTGATATTTATAAAAGGTATTGCTGGAGACTGGGAGACGGTACATTGATGAAGAGCACTGATTGGCTGACTGCTCACCAAGGTGTCCTGCAAGAGTTAGTTTCCTCTGAGACTGATATATTCCATCCTGCAGGGAAGCTCCTTAAGTAGGAAAGTAAACGGCTCAAACTTGCTTCAGGAAGTCCCCGAGACTGACCAGATTCACTAGGTCTCTCCCTGCATAGTAAGCAATAAAAGCTGAGAGCTCCTCTCAGAGGAAGCCGAGCTGCCGAGAAGACTCTAAAGACCCGACCAGCTGCTTGGAAGAGGTGACTGAGGTGACGCTCTCCATCCTGTTGAGCTGCCTACAGGCTGTGCAGCGTGCTCCAGGTCCCCAGCTTTTGAAGGCCGGTCCCTGTACTGTGAGCTTTGGTAATGCAGCTACCTTTGAGTCATTTCTGCTCCTGTAAGTAACCACAATAAAACTTATGGTTTACCAAGTTGGACTTTAGTTTGTATCCATACTTTTGTCTATAATGGGCTTCCTATCTGGGGTGAGTAGACATGCGTGTGGCGTCTCTTGAGGAAAAGTTGATCACACACCAGAGGACCTCTCCAAGCACCCACAAGGACCCTCACAACTGTCTGTAACTCCAATCCCTGGGGATCTGATATCCTCTTCTGGCCTTTGTGAACCCTGGGCACTCATATGGTACAGAAACTACAGTCATAACAATCGTACACATAAAATAAATAAATTATATATTCACATGTAATATATGTGTATTGTTTCAGTCACTTATATCACTAGTATATGCCAGTGTTGTACCAGTATGGTGTATGTAGTATAACAGTTGTACCTATTAGACGTCCTCCACACCAATATTAGGACAGCTGGAGTGTGTGATAGTGAGTTGGTTTGTTATATTTATTACAATAGTCTGGAAGCTCACCTTTCCACACTGTGTCCTGGGGCTGGGCTGAGCAAACAACATTTTCTCGAAGGTTTTGCCAGTAGGGGGCGTTGGAGGAGCTGGAAGGCTGGAGGAGCAAGAAGGAAAGTAATCCGTCAGATTTGCTCGCTCTTCTCATGGGGTTAGCAGGTTGCGTGTCTTGATGGCTGTAGTGGCTGCCCTTGATCTCTGGGATTTAATCCACCTTCTGTACCCCAGCTCCAGGGCTGACCTTCAGAAATAAGGTCCCAGGGCAGAACCACTCCCTCCTCAAGGATCTGAATCCCAGCAGCCCAGGGTTTCCCTCCCCCTAACTGAGTAGCAGATGCTTCCTGCAGTTAAGTCCCTCTGCCTCAGCAATGTTCCCCTTGTGCCTTTCCAACACTCTGTATCTTTTCCAGCAATTCCTTAAATTCTCTGGAGAAACAACTGCTTTGACGTCTGTTTTCTGATCAGATCCTGATTCACACAACCCAATACTCCAATCCAGAAATGTAGTGCGGTTGGGTGCATACGTACTACAGCAGCATTTAAAGGCAAATGATTGCATGTCTGGTATACTGATTTCAATTGGAAATTAAGGCTTACATTTTGTTTTTAATGCTTCATCTATTTTTATTTTATATATATGAGTATTTGCCCGTTTGTGTCTGTATGCGCTATGTGTGTCCCGTACCCATGGAAGCTAGAAGAAGGTACTAGATCCCCTGGAATTGAACTGGAGTTTCAGGTGATTATGAGCTGCCATGTGGGTGCTAGAAAGCAACCCTGAATCCAGTGCAAGAGGAACAAGTACTCTCCAGCCTTACATAAGACTTATTCTAAAAGCTGACAATGCACACTAAAGTTAGAAGATCGGGGACTGGTGTAACTCAAGTAATCAAAGCATTTGTTTAGCATGCCTAAGTCCCGGGTTTCATTACAGTGCCCAAACTGAAACCAAACAAACAGAAAACAGCACAATGGGAAAGGAAGAGGTGTGTATGTTTTCCTTATAGACATTGACAGTAGTTCAAAACACACTTAAACTACGTGGGATAAACCTGGGCATTGCAGATCAGTCCAGAGAGGACGAGGACAGGGGAGACAGCTGATTCTCATGAAAACAAGTGACAGGTTGACTTTCAGATGTCACATCATGACATTTCATATGCACTAGGAGGCTTCATTGTCATTTACACTCACAGTCATTTGCCCCCTAGTAAAGGGGAAAGTGGGTCAGAAGAGATAGAGAAAAGAAATCACAGTTGCTTTTTACCTAGTTGGGACAGAACGGAAAACTAAGTGCATTTCCTAGAAGATACTTGCTATATTTTTGTTTCCATGACAAACTAAATTATAAACCTCACATTAGAAAGGCCTCGTGTCCTCTCCCTGTCCTAGACAGAACACATAATCCATTATAAAAGGAGCTGGAAAGGTGGCTGATCTTCCAAATGATCCCAGTTAAATTTCTACCACCCACATGAAGACTGGCAGCCATCTAAAACTCCAGTTTGAGAGGACCAATGGCCTCTTCTGGCCTCAGAGGGTACTGTATGCATGTGATGAACATACAAACACATAACACATCCATGCACATAAAATAATAATGGAATCAAATCAACCTTTAAAATGCATTTTAACATTACTTTTCTGCATAAAACTAGAGCAAGAGATTGTAAGTGGAGGGGAAATCTCTTAGGGAAAGGGACAAGGTTCTAGGAAGGAATCATTAACAACCAGGTCATTGTTTCTGCAGGTGGCCAGGGCTGATGTTGCTTTTCCCCTGTAAAGCTCCAGGGAGTGGGGAGGGGCAGGGAACAGGGACAGAGCAACCATAGCGGATCTTCCAAGCGTCAACCCCCAGAATAGAAGAGGAAGGGCCCAAGCTTAGCAGAAAGGACACCTGGGGTTGGAGTCATCGTGAACTGGAGTGCTATTATTGTCCCACTCAGTAGACACTGCTATCTTCTGATCAACTGTGACACTGTAGCAGGCAACCCTCAGGGTAACCTCTTCAGATCTGTAGCCCAAGAACTGCATAGATCGGTGCTTCTAAGACAGCCCAGCCTTGCTCTCCACACTCCCTTGGATATTGACTTCTATCCTTGAGGGACACCAAACACGCTCACCTGAGGACCACATGCTTGCAAACTTTTAGTTTCTGTAATCTGTATATCTGCGTATTACTTATTGTGTAAAGCATAACGTGTAAAGTGAGAGTACTACGAATTAAAGTGTGAAAGAGGAACCAGCTTTCAAGTAAAATCGGGTTTACTTGGCAAACGGCATCCAAAAAACTGACATATTTTTGTGAATATATTGATTATTCAATAAATGCTGACATTCTGGTGACGCAAAATGAGATAGAAGGTTTATCTAAAAAATGATAAGGCATGGGCATCTCTAAACTTTATGCAGTATAAACAGGTTGGCATTTGAACTTTCTATTTATTTTTAAGACCAGACATGACAACAGTTGGCACATTTCCTGCCTCCGAGGAAGAAGACATAAAAGTTCTTAAAAGATCCCATTGTCCTTCTTGGCCCAGAGAACCAAGAATTCCTTGGAAGCAAGAGGAAGTTTGAATCCTTCCGGGAACACTGCAGCGCCCAGAGGGCGCCCTCACCTCGAGCCGGGGCCTCAGGTGGGCGAAGTGGGACGGGGGCGTGGTCTCGAGGGTGGGTCCTAGGGCGTGGCGCTGGCCCGGAGGTTTGGAGCGCAGAAGGCTGAGCGCGCCAGTATTCGCTTGGCGATCGGATCCAGCGCTCTTTCATGCGCCCTGCAGGCACAGGCTCCAGGTACTCTAGGCCGGGCCAGCGGTGGGGTAGCGGGGCAGAGCTGGACAGCACCGAGCCGGATCTAACGGGCAGGACTGGCTGCGCCAGGGAGGGGAGTGGAGCTGGAGCGGGGAGAGAGGGCGCTTGGTCCGGGCACCCCGGGCTAGGATGGAGCAGGAGTCCTCTTCCCACTCTCCTTCCGGTCCCTCGGTGGGACTCGGGTACACGTGGCATCTAGAAGTCACTTTCTGACCACTCTTTCCCGCACCGGAGCAATGAGTGAGGGCTTAGAAATCGGGGTGGCTGCAGGCACAGCGGGGTATTGAGCGCCAAAGACTTAAACTTCGTAAGGCCACAGCCCAGCGTAGAGACGTTTGTGACTCCTTGTTAGACCGACAGAGAAGCCGGCGCTGGGGCAGAGAATGATTGCCTTAGGGAGATTGCAAACAGACTGGCCAGTCTGAGATCTAAGTAGTCTCCGCTCTTCCTCTTACTTTGGGCTGCAGGTCCTTTACGAAAACCGGCAATTCTTAGACACGTTACTTCTTTAGTATTTTCCTTTTTTTTTTTTTTTTTGAGTTGTTAGTTTTTCTTTTTCCTTTTTTTTTTCTTCTTTTTTCTCCCTCCCTCCCTCTCTTTATTTCTTGCTCTCTCTTTCGTGTGGCTTCGAACTCAAAGAGATCCTCCTGCCTCTGTCTACCGAGGTTAAAGATGAGCGCCACCACACCTCAAGGGGGAAGAGTCCGTCTGATGCTCCCAGATGCTCCCAGTCTCAGTTCTTTCAGTGCAGAATAAAAAGTGTGTCCCCTCCCCCACGCAACTGAGGAGGCTCCTTCTGTAGAGGATCCGAGCTTGGCTCTGCAAAAACCAAGTGTGGGATTGGTGTGTACTCTTTATCTGTCCTTTTCACTGCAGAGGAGAACTGTTTTGTTACAAATAATGGAGCTAGAGGCAAACTGGTTGGAGGTAGGGTGTTCAGAGAGAGCACTGGTGCGTTGACTTGAGAAGGAGGTGGGTGAGGCTGTGACCTGAATTTGGTGAGTGGTGGGGGAGCAATATGGTTTCTTCCTCTGGCCTGCCGCCTCTATTTAGAGCTGTTCTGAAAGGCAGGTTTGTCTTCTGGGAAGGAAGAGGAGGGGTAAATGGTTTTTTTTTAAAGATCAGAGTAAATTATCTGTTAGTAGACAGGGGCCCCTCTGCAGGAGGATTGGGAGAGGGTTTCAGTCCTGGAAAGATGGAAAATTACCGGTATCTCTGCTTTCCTTTCTCCTTCCTTCCTTCCTTCCTTCCTTCCTTCCTTCCTTCCTTCCTCCTTCCTTTCTTTTTCAGGCTTTAAAGGAGGAAAACCTTGCTTTCTTAGAAAAGGCCAATTAGGAAATTAGGTGGTAGGGAAAAAAAATGGTACGGTCGGAAAGTCTTTCCTGAGTGTCAGAGTGTGTCAGATGCAGTTTTCTATTAGTTTGTTCGAGACAGGCTCTCACTGCATAGCTCGGGCTGTTGAGCCAGTCAAAGTCTGGCTTGGCCTCCTGAGTGCTGGGATTTCAGGCATATGGAGCAGTCTGGCCCGAGAGCTGTTTGCTATGGAGTGAGTAGTGTCTCAGCTAGGCTGAGTAATGTAGCCTTGTATACAGACAGATAAGGGTCCCTGCGACTACTTTTAGTATTCATTTTGATAAATGAGAATGTGCTGATAGTTCGGGGTCAGGATGTCAAATACCCAACTCTGCGGAAAGAGTGTTTGTTCCCAGGTGACTGTTGTTGTAAACCAGGTGTGGTATATTCTTGTGGGGACCGTATTCTTAGCTTTGATGATGGAGGTGTGGTTGGATACGGTCAGGTTTCCTTTGGAGACAAAGGTCATATGTGTTTATAGCGTTGCTGATCTTTTTGACCAAATAGATTTCATTTTGTGAGAGTCTGTGCAAACCTGCAACTTGCTATAAAGCCGAGAATGACTTTGAACTTCTAATCCATCTGTACCCACTTCCCAGGAGCGGAAATTGTAGGTCAGCACCACTAACCCCCTTATATGGTATTGGGGACCAAACCCAGAGCTTTATTCCTGACAGGCAAGTACTGTGCACATCAAGCTGTAGCCCTAGCCCTTGGCCAGATGTTTTTTTGTGACAGAAGATTGTTGTGTGCTTTATAGGGCTTTTACCAGCATTCCTGTACCTACTGGGTGCTCCAAGCCCTTCCCTTACTCCAGTGACAATAAACTCATATGGCTGTAGACATTACTCAGGATCTCCCTGGGGAGCAAAGTAGGCCTCTGAGGGTGAGAGTTGGTCTACATATGAAATGAGTAGAGAAGCTATCAGTCAATTAAAATGCCTTGAAATATGTCATTTTTTTATTACAAAGAGCACAGAGTTATTATTCCCTGTAAATGGCTTCTGTACCCTGCCAAGTTTTACTGCCACAGAAATTTCAGGTGTTTATGCCATTGTGAAACTCTATAAAAGTCTAGCATTAGAAACTCAGCCCTGGAGAAGGAATACTAGGGGATTGCCTCTGTGATTAAAAGGGCAGTTGCTGCTCTTGCAGAGGACCAGAATTCAGTTTCCAGAACCCATATTGGTCAGCTCACAAGTGACTGTAAGGCCAGCTTCAAAGGGTCCTATGCCCTCTTCAGACTTCTTTCGTTAGCTGCGTGCACAAGTACGTGGTTATACACACACAGACATCAGCACATATGCAATAAAAAATCTTTTATAAAGAAATATTAAACTAGTTTTGATTTCTCTTTTGGTATACTCAGTGTTTCTTTCAGCGTTTTGAAGTATCGGCCCCAAAGAAAACTAAACAAGAATACTCAGGGCATACCTTTAACCCTAGCCCTCAAGAGGCTGAGATAGAAGGATCAATGGTTCAGGGCTCTCCTGGGCTACCTAGAGACCCTCCTTCAACAAACAAACAAGATCAGCTTAGACTCCATGTGAATAAAGCCTTTGTGGTGGCTCAGCAGGAAGAGAGGCCTGCTGCCTGGTCTGACTGCCTAACTTCAATCCCAGGGTCCCATATGGTGGAAGAGAATCAACCTTTAGCCAACAGCATTCTGCTGTGCAGTTCTGTAGTCTGAGAACCCAAAAGTTAGTGAAAAGGATCGCCTTAAGATACACACAGTAACGGATGTGGGAAGGAACCCCCTTTTAGGCCTTAGATCAAAAAGCTCAGAGAGGTGAAAGCATAGCCCAGGCTATGAAGGGTGGATTCTTAATCCAGGAGTTGGTTGGAGCTGGCCCCTTCAGAAATTCGTTTGTAGCTCCATAATTTGGGAGACTGTTTGTTTGGCTGGCGGCAACAGAATTTTAAGCCAGGAGAAGGTAAGGGATCCCTTGTGATGGACACACCGGTTGTGTATCAAGTGAAGTTGGCGCCATTAAAGCTAAATGGAGCACCAAACACTGGAGTCTCTAGTTTTTGTTTTTCTCTGTGTCTGGTGGGGAATCAAACCCCACCTTGCTCCACTTAGAGACCACCCCTCCTCTGGGCTTTGTCTCCAGCCCCATGTGCAGTTTCTGAGTCGTTGATCTGTACTTTTCTGTGCAATTAGGAAATTCCTAAGAAATCTCACCAGGATTTGCTTCCCTTTTGTTAGGGCAACAGCCTTCCTTGGGGTTCTGGGTACTTTCATTGCTTGTTCAGTCAGGAGTTCACCTGTTTATTGAGACAGGTTGTTGGCTCTGGGCCTCCCGCTTCGACCATGACTGAGTGAATGTCTGCGTTTGTTCACTGCATCCTGGAGTCTCTTGGCTAGACAAAGGCAGACAAGGAGAATTGCACAGGCTATCCTAATCTTAAGTGGCGGTATTTGTTGAAAAGCATGGGTTGTTGTTTGTTGAGCAAAGGCCCCTTGCATGGTTTAGGGGAGACCTGCAAGGTCTCTCCCACTGTACATTGTGTTTGATATTTGACATACCCAAAAAGTGAAAAGGAAGCAACCAGGTCAGGTAGGGGACGGGTTTCTAGGAGAAGAGTGTTGTGCTCAAGAGGAAAATGGCTGGGATGAAGCCTCTGGGTCTTTTGTGGGATCTTGGATATGATGGTAGTGGTGATACCCACTGTTCCTGGTTCTGGGGTTTTCACAGTTCAGCTGTACAGAGTGCTGTTTGAGGAGTGGGTACTGCTGGTACTCATGGTGCCCTTGTGGGGCACCAATGTGAGAAGACTGCTCTTTATCCCCAGGGAGAGAGCAGCACCAAGGGCTTTAGTTCCTCAGCCAGACATGTGGCACAGCCTGTGCAGTCATGTGCAGTCATGCAGGAGGGGAGAGTGGGTGTTAGCAAACAGTGCGACCTAGTGCCCCTACGGTCACCCAAGGATAGGGCGATGGTTGAATATATAATAGCCGAGAAAATGAGACTTAGTTTGTGGTTGAAATCAGAAATATAGTGTTGATTAACTAATACTGTGGACAGGCACGGGGTGGGGGGTGGAGATGACTCAGAAGTTTGTGGACATCTGAGTGGGGGTGGGGATAAGGAAAGCATTTATGGTGCTGCTGGGAGCACCAGGGTGGGGGGTGGAGATAGGTGGAAGGACAGGACGAGGTTGGCACTAGGTTGGGGAGAGAAAGTAATTCCCCTCTGGAGCTGTTTTGCTTGTGAAACAACCAAATGGAGGGTAGGGGCTGGCAACTAGAAAGATCTGGGATGGAAGTGTCTGCACACCTTAGAATGTACAATACTTGCCTCATATTAAAGCCTCCACAGAGAGGAAGGGTCTTTTCCAGCAGCTATAGGCCATCCCCCGTGCTGGGAGAGAGGCCAGTTACAACTGATGTTCATAAAGAACCAGGTACACATGCAGGTTAGGCAGAAAAAGTGGTGCTTGTGGTTTCTGGGGTCTTGCTTGCTTTTGTTTTTGTTTGGCCTGGTCAGAATTGAGCTGGGAGACATTGCGTTTGTTTATTTGTTCCTGAAAACATCTGGTAGATAAGTGGCTAATAAAGTATGGGGAAATAGAGGGTGGGACCAAATTCCAGAGACAAGGACAATGGGGCAGGGTGGTCCTGTGGTGGGGGTGGGGGTGGGGGTGTGGATGAAGATGCTTTATATCTCAAAACTTCATCCCACTTTACTTGAAAGAAAGAAACAAAACCACTAGCAGGATCTTTTTAAAGCTTCTTTTTAAAAATATTAATCTCGCTATGTTAGGGATTGGGCCCATGAGAGACAAGCACTCTTCTACTGAACTGCAGTCCAGCCTGTTGGAGTATTTTCTGAAGCCAGGGTCCATGACTGAGCTCTAGGAAAAATGTTCCGACCGGTGTTCACTGCTGCTGAGTTCATTTGTCCTGGGAAGAGGTGAACTCTGCTCACCAAAGGCGGGGTCAGTGGCAGACTACGGGTCCCACCTAAGTCTGTCTTGATGAGCCAGTCGGAACGTGGGTGATGGGTAAAGAATGTGGGTGGGCCAGAGAGTGGCCTCCTCCTTTCTGGACCTAGGGCGTGACCTCACTCCTTGGAAATTTTCTGGACCTGTCACAGACTTTTGCTTACACTGTGAACTTCCTCTGCTCTCCTGGTGACCTAGGGGCTTTTTTCCATGTCATTTTGTAATCACATCCAACACTTCGGAGCCAGAGTGTATGCTCACTTAAATCCCTTAGGAACTGTTTGATATATTACTTCATATGCCACCAAAATCTTGTCGATGGCCACTGCAGAGACAAGGAAGTACCACTCTCCCTTAAGAAGCCCCACCCAATCTGGATATGTGGTTGCCTTCCCCCAAGAACCTCCGTGCCTGTTAACTCCTGTGCTTAAACTCCAGTAGTGGTCTGTTACAGAACTTCAGGAGCTGCTGCGGTGACCATGTGGACCTAGGTGTCTGCCCTGCATTGAACTCTGCTTCCTGCCTTTCACCCTGTGCTGTGGTGACTAATGTCAGTTACACCTGACACGGATGGGTCTTAGCAACTTTTCCAGGGTCGCCAAAGGACAATCTTGAGTGCCATTCCTTAGAGACATTACATTCAAATTTTTTTGCCGTTGTCAGTTTTGTTTTATTTTTGAGACAGAGTTTTTCTGTACAGCTCTGGTTGCCCTAGAACTCATTCTGAAGACCACTCTGGCCTTGAACTCAGTAAATGATTCTGCTGCTTCTGATTCCGGAGCGCTGGGCTTAAACGTGTATATTACCACTGCCTGGCTACGCTTAAATTTTTGAGATATAATTTGTTATTGACCTCTTGCTTGGTGATAAGGCTAGGTTAGATTTGGCTAGGGGATCTCTGGGGGAGGAGCCCCAGAGATCTGCTTCTCTTCTTTCTTTTCAGTGCTGAGATTACAACTGTGTGTCACTATGTCTAGCTTCCTCCTCCTCCTCTTCCCCCTCTTCCCCCTCTCCTCCCCCTCCTCTTGTCTTTTTTCTTAATGGTTTCTGGAAGAACTCAGGTCTTCAGGTTTGTTGGCTAAGTGCTATACCGACCCTGACAGAAGCATGACACCAGCTTGATAACCTCAGATTTATGGTGGGGGTGGGGCGTGGGAGGGGGAGGAGCTTGCTGTGCAGAATCTGCATACGTACTTGAGGGTCAGTGAGATACTCTGCCTCCAAAAAATAAGCAGGAGAATAACGGATTGAAAGATACCTGAGATTAACTTAGTTTCTACATGCACATGCAGGTACATGTCTGTGTACCTGCCCACACCTGTGAACATGTATGCACATAGCACTCAGACTGTGAAGAGTGATTGGTTCAGTGGGTTCTCCTGGAGTATATAATATATATTATATGTGCTCTATAATATTGTATATAGTAATATAATAGATGTAATATATTATGCATCTATAACCTCTCATGTATCTCATTGTGCTTATAAATACAATTATTGTCAATCAGAATGTATTTATAGGGTGGGGGTATAGCTCAATAGAATTCTTGCTAACCCTAGCTCTTCCCAAAAGTAAAATAAAAACTTCCCTGTAAACATGTGACAAGGCTATAACGATTTAAACATCTGGCGATGTGTTATCTTATTCTACCAGCCACTACTTTTGTCACATGGTGGTCACATGCTGTTGTTGAGAATCAGAGTAAGCCATTTTGCTTGCTTTTGTAAGCCCATCGGTGAGGACTCTTGCTCTCTGGGCTGCAGTATGAGAACAGGTAAAGGTAAACATTGAAAAGCAAGTCTCGGGTCAATACTTTATCAGTGTGGGCTCTGACTAAGCCTTCTGTGAAAGGTCAGTGGCAGGATTCAGCTGGAGTCAGGTAGGAATTCTCTGGAACCAGCCACTGGACATAGGAATGTGCCTAGGGCACTGTCTCATTTACCAGGTTTGCCTGTTTTGTTGTCGTAAGGGGAATGTAGAACTGTCCATATGTATGTCTAACTTTCAACAGTTGGAGCACCGGAGCTCAATTTGTTAATCAGTAAGATAGAATTCACCAGTGTAAGTGAAGTCTTCATTCCTTTCCCTGATTAATAGAGCCTTTAGGACTTAGGAGGTCTTGCTGTAGTTACCACGTGGCCTTTCCTAAAACTGAATGAAGCTTAGTCCCCATATACCACAGGGTGTAGGTGAAAATCTACACTTGTATGTCTTAAAGCCTGTGTGTGTCTGTCTGTCCATCTGTCTGTCTCTCTCTCTCTGTGTGTTTTTGTACTTTTATGCAGTGCTAGGGACCAAACGCAGGACCTCTGGTATGCTTGGCAAGTGTTTACTATTGATATAAATCCCATCTTTCTGATTAAATATTTTTGAAATAAATTATATAGAATGTAACAACAAATGTCTAAACTCCCTGAACATATACACTGTGGCCAAAGGATGCCTTAAAAACAAACAAACTAACAAACAAAAAGCAAAAACAAGAGGCCGGAGAACTTGCTCAGTGGTGACTAGCACTTGTCTTTGCAAATGACCTGGGTTCAAGTCCCAGCATCTATGTGGAGGAGGCTTACCACCTCCTCATGCGTGTGGTACACAGACACACGTGTAGGCAAAACACTCATACACATAAAATAATAATAGACGATTAAAACAAGCTTACACAATGGTCTTTACACTGAGTGCTTTATTTAGTGTCATAGGGATCACTAACATTTAGAGGAAGTGTGTCCTTAGTGCGAAATCACTCCCATTGTGAAGGGAGCTCTCTTTCGGTAGATACGATTTTGAAACAAACAAGAAGTTAGTAGTGGTCTGGGAAGATGGCTCAGTGGTTACTGCTTTTGCAGAGGATATAGTTCAATTCCCAGCACCCATGTGAGGCAGCTTAAGATGGTCTGGGTCTCTGAGTCCCCACACTCACATGTACACGCATATGCTCTGCACACACACACACACACACATACACACGTATGTTAAAAATAGATACATAAGAAGTTAACATTAGATTGATTGTGGCCATTAATATTTTATGTCAAAAATGAATTCTATTCTGTTAATACATTTTTGAAAAGCCTAGTTACTGGTACAGAATTACTTGTTGTTGATAGTAAAGTTATCTGAATTGCAAAGGGAATGTAGGCAGAGAAGCCATGTTTGAATGCTAGTGACCACAGGGAAATGTCTGATTTCTTTCCTCCCCGAAGTGCAGAACTGAGTAGTGGCCAGGGAAGGGAGTGGGAAGGACACAATCAGGGTGAAGGTCCAGGCTGGGTGTAGCCTCGACATCCCACAGCATCCTGACCTTTAGAAAGCCATTTAGAGCTGGGTGTGGTTATTCATGCCTTTAATTCCAACATTTGAAATCAAAGGCTGGGAGATCTCTGAGTTCAAAGCCAGCCTGGTCTCCAAAATCCAGCCTCAGCTACATAAGGTCCCCTCTTTACAAAACAAACAGACAAAATAAAAGTCATTTAGACTTCCGTGGTCTCTGGTCTCATCAGTTAAATTGGAGGTTGGATCTTTAAGCTAGACGACTTTTTTTCTTTAGGATTCTTAGACATGTATGTCAGTGAAATACTGTTATGGATCCCTGGCTTTAAGTGTTTACCTTATTATTTGAAGTACTAAGAAATAAGGCCAGAAGAAGCATGTTTCTTTATGCCAACATTTTTCTTAAATTACAGGGATACAGTGTGTACCCACACCCAGAAGACCCAGTAACCATGCCCGGGTCTCTGTTCTCCAAAGTTCCTTTCAGTTTTACAATGACACATTGTTCCAAAAATACTGTTTAATTACACTTACAGAGTCTGCAATTTTGTCTCAAAGGCATAGCAAATAAACACTGTGAGTTCCTCGAGAGCCAGCCCTATGAATTATTTATTTTGGTATTTTCCTCCCCAGAACCTAGAGTCTGTTTTGAATAAGGTGCTCAGTGTGGGATGATAATTAAATCCACTGAAGTTTTCATAGTAACTTTGAATTGCATTGGAGTATCTGGTAGCAGGCTGGAAAAGGGTTTTCTCTGGATTGGCGAGACGGTTCCATGGCTAAGAGTGGACCCAAGTTCACAACCCCAGCACCCATGTAGAAACTGCATATGCCTGTATTCACAGCATTGGAGAACGAGACAGATGGACCCAGGAACTCACTGGCCAACCGGCCTAGCCTAGCTTCTGTTTCACTGAGAGACCTTGTCTCAGGCAGTAGGTAGAGATTGATAGAGAACGACATCCCCCTTCCCATGTCCTCTCCTCACCTCTGAATGCTGGGAGTTGAGGCTAGCAGGCATTACAGAGCTAGACCTAGTCTCAAAACTAAACAACCAAAAGATTTGGCAAAGCTTGAGTATACGGGAACTATAAACAACAATATAGTTCATGGTGTGTTAAATCAGTATAAGCCTGTTATAGATTGGTTTGCTTTTTTTTTTTTTTATTAACTTGAATATTTCTTATATACATTTCGAGTGTTATTCCCTTTCCGGTTTCAGGCAAACATCCCCTCCCCCCCTTCCTTATGGGTGTTCCCCTCCCCACCCCCCCCCCATTGCCGCCCTCCCCCCCACAGTCTAGTTCCCTGGGGGTTCAGTCTTAGCAGGACCCAGGGCCTCCCCTTCCATTGGTGCTCTTACTAGGATATTCATTGCTACCTACGAGGTCAGAGTCCAGGGTCAGTCCATGTATAGTCTTTAGGTAGTGGCTTAGTCCCTGGAGGTTTGCTTTTTTAAAATGATTTTTTATGTGTATTTGTATTTTGCCTACATGTATCTATGCTTTATGTGCATTCTTGGTGCCCAAGGAGACCAAAATAAGTAGCTGGCTTCCCTGGGACTAGAGTTACAAATGGTTGCAAGCTGCTATGTGGGTGCTAGGAATCAAATTTGGATCCTTCAGAAGAGCAGACAGGGCTCTGCATTTAGCACTGAGCTTTCCTTCAGGCCTGTTGTAATCTCACTGGGTCCAGCACCTTAGTGCCCCATGATATCTGCTGGATATCTTAACTCTCAGCAAAGCATCCCACCCGCTCTGCTCCATCCCATATCACACTGCCAAGGCCTCTCTCTGAGCCTGGTAGCAATCTCTCTACCTATCTAGTTCCCAAGGCAGGTTTCCATGCCAGAAACACACATCCCAACTCTGTGGTGGCCCAGACCAGCCGCCCCACACTCCATTATACTTAAATCTACACATGAAAGAACACACAACACAATAACGTTTGACCCAATTGATAAGATATAATTGCTCACCTAAACATACAAAGCCCAATACACATCCATCCTTTAAAAACATTTGTAACAACCTGTAAAGGTACAGCGTGGAATCTTAACGTCACCTGCCATATTGTCCTGCCACGGCTTCTCTCTCTGTCCCTCCAGTCTCCTCCTCTTCCTTCAAACTTTTCTCCCGCCCATCCTTCCTTCTCATCCAATGTCAGGCCTCCTTCCATCTTGTCCCTGCCTCACCTGTGACATCATCCCACACGGCCCACTTCCTTATTTGTATTATACAGGAGGGTAGGCTGGGTCTGAGTCAGGGTCTTCTAGACTAGGCTGGCTTTGAATTTGTGATGATCTTACTGCCTCTGCCTCTTGAGTGCTGTGGTTATGTATGTGTTTGGCTCGCTTAGTTTTAAAAACTCTGAAGTTTTGTGTATGAATATTTCCCCAACTAAATCATTTTAAAGTTTTTTTTTTTTTTTTTTTTTTTTTTTTTTTTTTTTAGTGAAAAAGCTAAGATATACACAATGTATATTGTAACCTCATACCCCAATGATAATGTGCAGTTTTATGGTTTTATGGACCTGTGGAAGAAATACGCTTAACAAGTTTTTTGAAAGTAGACACTGCAGCTTAGAGACCTTAAGGCCTTTCTGGGGTCTGAGTTGTTACTTAAGTGGTGGTTTCCAGGGTTCTGGCTGGCTCTGGCTGGCTCCAGAGGTCATCGTGATCAGATTCTCTTGTTCCTCATTTGTGAGCAAACTCAAGAGAAAGTATTGACTCAATAGCTGCTTGTGAAGAGTACAGAAGGGAACCTTGGTGGGATTGCAGCTGAACGGTGACAAATGTTTTGAGTCTATGTTGCATGGAGTTAGAATAATTTCAGAGAGTTGTAGAAGAAACCGTACTATGAAGCTTATGGTTCATTTGGAGGGCATTCAAGGTGTACAGAGATTTATAAATGCTGATGTAGGAATGCTGTTCCTGGAAATTCTAAGGAAATCCTTTAAAAGAAAACAAAGCTAGAAATATTCTAAGATATTCATAGCAAATGCTTGTAACAACATAATTTGGAAGTACCTTTAAAATTCAGCCCTAAGACACAAATAGTGGTGAAAACAGTAAAGATCTTTGGTATCCAGGAAATGAAAAAGGCAGGAGATAATGCTCGTTGCCCATTAGTGTGAGCAAATAAGAGACCCGCAATGTTCACAGATAGTTAGGAAAAGCAGTGAAGATGTGTGAACCCGGGGCTGTCATGTGCAAGACCCTCTGTTAGATACCCTGCTCTTCTCCAAACAGAGTGAACCTGGAGGGTGTGAAATGGTACCATTGTGGATTTGTTTTTGAGAAAATATCATGGTGCTTTGTGAATATTTGTACTAGAGCTCAGTGTTGGAGCATTGACGCCTGTTTAGAAATGTAAAACATCCTTCTTTGAGAATTTCACACATGGGTACTATTTAGTTTGGTCATATCCATTCCCCAATCCTCACGTCCGTCCCAGAGCTCCTGGATTTCCTTCCAGGTTCCTCTCTTGACTTCATTGGCCTCTCCCTTTCCTCTTTAAAAGAAATGGAATCCACTGGATCCAAAATTACTACTCAGACCTCATGGCTGTGGAACCATTGGAGTATGGTCCACCCGCTAGACTCCTCTATCCCATCAGTGACCAATGGCTCCTCTGCTAGGGGTGATTCATGAATTCCTTCTTCATCCGTACTGGAATGTTGACTGGCTTGAGTGATGTCTTCTGTATCTCAGTCTATAATTGTTGTTTTGTTTTGTTTTTTTGAGACAGGGTCTGTCTATGCAGCCCTGGCTGTCCTGAAACTCACACAGATCCTCCTGCCTCTGCCTCCTGAGTACTAGAATCAAAGGTGTACATCACCATGTTCTGCCTCTTGGTAATTTTTTGTTTCATTTTGGCTTTTTGAGACAGAGTTTCTCTATGTAGCCCTGGCTGTCCTGGAACTCATTCTGTAGACCAAGCTGGCCTGGCCTCTCTGTCTCCCAAGTGCTGGGATTAAAGGTATATGCCATAATTCCCTAGCATGGTTTGTAATTAAAAGCAAATTGCTGGAATGAAAATCTAAAATTCAAATAAAAATTGTAATTTTAATTAAATTATTTGATTTAATTCAGATAAAATTCCTCTAGAGGAAAAAAAAAGGTGTCCACTGAATAATTTTGAGTGTGTGCTTCCCACCTGCTTTTTATCGTGTGTATTTGATATATTTACTTGAATACTTTTCTTTTTTAAGTGAGCATACTAGAATGAACATTTTAAGATGTCATTACATTGAGAGATGCTTGGTTTTGGAGAAGGTTTTGAATTTAACAACTGTATTTAAAAGTGAACACGGTGAGTGAGGTTTTCCAGTTGGATTTTGAAGCAATATAAGGTCATATGCAGAGCCCAAGTCATGAAGAGGTCCGGGGGGTTGGGGGACCTTTGGGCTGACACATGTCATAGGAGAGTTTATGATATCCAGCCTGCAGGAAGACTGGGGTGCAGGGGTTGGGATGATGTCGAAATCTGGGGGGCAGACAGAGCCGTTAATGACTGCTTGCTGTGTGGTTTTTGGCTATAAATAAAGCCTGCGTTCTGGTCTCTGTCCAGGCTGTCAACCCTTCCTCATCCCTTACTGCTGCTAAACTAGAGCAGTCAGCCACATGTAACGCAGTTGAAGCCTCAGCTTTTTATTACTCTGCCTATTCCATGAGAACTAAAATGGCCGCTTGGAGGGCTGTGATGAGGATTAAATGAGAATGTATGTGAAACCCATTCTTAATATAACCACTCCTCTAAGTGGTGGTGATGGTAACTGCCGTTAATTCCAGCACTTGGGAGGCAGGGGCAGGGGGTAAGGGGGGCATCTCAGACAAACCCTGTGTCTTAGTTAGGGTTTTACTGCTGTGAACAGACACCATGACAAGGCAACTGTTATAAGGACAACATTTAATTGAGGCTGGCATACAGGTTCAGAGGTTCAGCCCATTATCATCAAGGTGGGAACATGGCAGCATCCAGGCAGATACCCACAGTGACACACCTACGCCAACAAGGCCACACTTCCACATAGTGCCACTCCCTAGGCTAAGCGTGACACCCTGTCTCAAAAACAAAAAGAAAAGGAGGAGGAGGAGGAGGAGGAGGAGGAGGAGGAGGAGGAGGAGGAGGAGGAGGAGGAGGAGGAGGAGGAGGAGAAGCAAGAGGAGGGGGGAGGAAACAAACAAATCCTTAGTCTTGACATTTTTGCATTCATCCTCAGATGCACATCAAATTCAAAGCCACTCATTATGAGAAGTAGATAATTTTATTTAAGCTTACGCCACTATCGCCATTCCCAGTAGGCCTGAGACCCAGCAGACAGCCTCTCCAGCCCTGGCCCTTGTGGACCTGCTAAGGGCACCCAGGCTTGGCAACTCTCACCAACTTCAACACCGTCCCTTTCCAACTTTAAAGTTCAGAAGCAGTGGGATAATCCCGCAAACAGGATGAGAACCCTACCCAAAAGGAGGCCCGTGGCTTGGGGTTTCTTTATAAATGCTCTTTCTGTAGCGGCCAACAGTGGGTGCTCGGAGTCCTGCTCTGTTCCTCGACTCCCTGACCCACCGCAACTTGGACCATCTGGGTACAGAACTTGAGTTTCTTTGTTTGAAGCCCGATTCATTTAACAGAAAAGTGTCAAAGAGGCTGCCCTACTTTTCTGGGGAGGTATGGGTATGTTTGAATGTTGGAGATTCTCTCTATCTCTCTCTCTCTCCCTCCCTCCCTCCTAACTGAATAAGCTTGAGATATTGAAATAAGTTCAGAATACAGTATGAGTAGCCAGAGATGGGAAAGGGGGCCGAGACTTAGTCACCAAGCTGGTGAGCAGGAGCTCACTAGAGCGCACACGCACACACATGTAGATTACTTTTCACTGTGACACTGAAGTCCCCAATTGACTGAGCAGCACTGTGCTAAAGGTTTGCTGGTTTCTCAGTCATCACTAAGTGAAATAGGTATTTGGAGGAGGGAGAGCTGTAGATCGGTCCGAGGTCCTTGCACATTCAAAGCGTGCTAGCCTCAGCCCCACAATCTGAACTTTTGGGTGAGGAAACTTAACCCCAGAGGGTTTAAGGAAGTTCTATCTGTTAGGAAGTGGCAAGTTAGTTTGTGTACATTTCCATTTCCCTGCACCTCTTTCGGTCCAGTGTCTTCTAAGAAGGAATGATGGGCTTGGAGGATGCGGGGCCCATGTGATTCATGGGAGGGACCATGTGGAAGACATCGAGCTGAGTTTTTTGTTTTTTTGTTTTTTGTTTTTTTTTTTTACATGCCAGGAGCCAGCAGGGAACGAGTTCTCGTCATTGCTAATAGGCAGCCTTGTACAGTCGTTCAGAATGAAAATACGTGTCAATAATCGCATTTACAAAACTAAAGGTACAGAACTTGAGGACGTTTGCCTTTCTGCAACTAAGGAAGCACTAGGGTAATGGGAGAAGTTATGGTGGGGTTTGTGTAGAGCCTTGGGCCTTTCCTGTGATGAACAGAATGGGCTGAAGTTTCTTCAGCTCAGTTTCCAACAGGAATCTGCCGAAGAGCTGCTATTGGTTATCTTCATCTTACTGAGAAAAACCTGGAGTGGGCAAAGTGAACTGGAGAGTAACTTTCCAGTGTAAAGCTTTGTTTCCGCCGACCTATGCTGTCATAGCCACACTTACAGAATAACATACTGGGGAGTTCAGAAAAGAGAACTACATGGCTGTTCCAAGTGACACCCACAGGGAGGTCCTTTGCTGGTTTTGTGGCCAGTGATGATAATGAGGTTGAAGATTCCTTTTAGACACTATTTGCTGTGTATATGTGAGTGGAAGTGGGTCTGTTGGGGGGTGGAGACTATGTCTGTGAACCAGCGTTCTGGCTGCCTGGGCTGCCTAAGAGGGTAGGGCTTCCCCTGTGAAAGGCTGCGTTACTCACACTTCAGCACGTAGGGGTAATACTACACCAGCTCAACTGAGGAAGCATAGCAACCTTTGAGACAAGGGTTCTATAGTCTTTGTTCTGAGCAAATTTGAAGTTCTCTTTTCCTCTCTTTTTTCTTTCTTCTTCCTTCTTCTGCTGTGCTGGCTATTGAGCCCAAAGTCTTGTACATGCTAGGTAAGCACTCTGTTACTGAGCTACAAACCCAGCTCATCTCTCCATTTTTATATCATGGAAGTGGAATTCTCCTTCTCCCCTCTGAGTAACCTTGCATCCTACCTGTCCTCTACTAATAATTCCCTTCAGTGTCTGAGTGAAAGTCACTTAACATATGTTTCTGAGTTACATGCTCTGGGACTGACCCTTGCCTAGCATAAGTAAGACAGCTTTGGGCTTGAGCCCCCCAGCACTACAGAGAGGTAGGTAGGTGGATAGACAGACAGATGATTGGTAGACAGACAGATATGTGCTGCTGTCTGGTACTAGTTTGGCTACTCCAGTACCTTGTACAACTGGGATCTGAGAGAATCTGTCTTTTTGTGTCTTTGCAGTTCAGTTAACCTTGGGGTCATCAGTGTTACTGAGTGTGACTTCATTTCTTTAAAGGCTGAATACCATTCCACTCTGTTAACAGAACACATTTTGTTTCTCTCTCCTAATGTAATGTCTCTTTGGTACTTAAATGGGTACTTATGGGCTTCCTTTGGCTTTCAAGGGAGTGCTTGAAATGTATGAAATTGCTATAGTTAAAGTCATGTGTATTTCTAGCACAAAATTTTAACTTGAAAGAGAGCTTTGGTAAAGGATGTTAGTAATGGAAAAATAGAGCCAGGATTGGGGGAAGGGGCTTTTGCTGTAGAAAACAGTGTTATATTAAATCTCAAAGTCCCCTTTGAATCGAGTGGGAAAACCTGCTCCTAATTCCACAATTTCCCCTTATCCTGGGCTTTGACCATTCTCTACTGTAGTCTCTACAGTCAGTGGAGTCCAAGGCAGGTCCCGCTGTGGTAAGAGGGTCTCTGCAAGTGTGCTGATGCCGGTGGACTCTCCTCAGGAGAAGGACTCATACAGCACCAGCTTTCTCTCATCTTTGATCTGTGTGTGTGTGTGTGTGTGTGTGTGTGTGTGTGTGTGTGTACATGAGAGAGAGACAGACAGACAGACAGACAGACAGACAGACACAGAGACACAGGCATCTGGAAGACAAAGCCTATTTTATGGTTTCTCTGTATTGCTGCTTGTAAAGAAAATTTTTTCAAAGCAGTGTCTTCATTCTTCCTTAATTTCTTCCCATTTAGGAAAAGGCCTGAACACTTTCATTATTACATTGGTCTACGTAGACCAGGCAGGCCTTGAGTTCATAGAGATCCACCTGCCTCAGCCTCTTCTGTGCTGGCATGAAAGGTAAATCTGGGCCCAGCTGCCATTATTCATTTCACAGGTAAGGGAGCCTGGAGAAGCCTGGGGCAGAGCAGAGTTGGCTCTGGAGTCAGGCGGCTATGCTTCTGCAAACTGTAGCCTGCTTCTCAAGTGTGCACCTTTTGTAAGGAGTGGGTGCAGGGGGGAGAGACTCCCTTTCTCACCCTCCTACCACACACAGCTGCTGTGCTAAGAAGCAAGCCAGGTTACACCACATGAAGATAAATTGCATTACCTCTTACTCACCTTCCTGTCGGCTGACTGTGCACCAGACTCTACTTCCTTCCCGTGTCCCTTGCCTGAGGCCTCCACTTCCTGACCAGACATAACATGAGGGAATGCCTTATCTCCTCAGCCCTCAGCCCTCCCCTTCGGTGAGTTCAAGTCACCTGTGATTAGCCTGTGAACCAGCTGGAAGTCCTTCCTACAAGTGCCACCCCCTCCCACGCTTCCCCTTCCTTCTGTGCATCCCCTGGGGACTGCCTCGTCTTCCCTGCAAACCTTGTGGGCAGCAGAGACCATCACTCTCTGCTGGTGCTCATAGCTCTGCCCTTCAGGGACTGTGCTGAGACAAGGGGGAGAGTGAGTGCTGCCCACTAATTCCCCAAGTGACGTTTAGTCTCCGTTCTGAAATGAATAAGGAAGATTTCTGGAGAATTCTCCCTGCCTTTAGTTCAGCCACGAGGGCTGGATTTTCTTCTGTAAGTGATATACATTTGAAGCCTAATTTTATCTCAGCGAAAGTTAGTTAAGGCATTCCTGTATCACTAATGCCTACCAAGTATTCTAGAATAGTATATTATAAAGTCATATATATATATTATATATAATATATATATTAATATATATATATATATATATATATATATATATAAAAAACAGAGACTAGAACTGTACCAAGAAAGCAGTGAGGAAAACCAAACCAAATCTCCACCCCTGCGGTTCCTCTCAAGGTTTATGAGACACACTGGCTGCTTGCCTTCTTGTGTATTTTGGCTTTGTTTGTTTTGTTGTTGTGGTGGTGGTGATGGTGGTGGTTTGGTTTGGTTCCGTTTTGTTTTTTGAGACAGTCTCTCTGTGTAGTCCTGGCTGTCATGGAACTCCCTCTATGGGTCAGTCAGGTCTTGAACTCAGAGATTCCCCTGCCTCTGCTGGGATTAAAAGCAGGCTCCATCACATCTGGCTAAAGCAGCTATATTGAAAACCTGATTGGTCAACTTTCTATGTCTTAGTTTCATCATTATCTTAAAAATTATTTTAAGATGAGGGCAGAGAGGTGGCTCAGTGGTTGAGAACGTAGTCCATGCTTCCAGTGGACTTGAGTTTGGTCTCCAGCACCTACATGAAGTGTGGCTCACAACCACCTGTAACTCCATAGTTCTAAGAGATCTAATGCCTCTGGCCTCTGTGGGCACATGTATAAACCCACACACACACATACACATAAAGGTACATTCTTAAAAATAAAAATGAAGTCTTTACATGGTGTATATGTAACATGGGAATTTAATTGTTTTCAAAGACTTATTTTTTTAAAGTGTATCACTGTTTTCTCTGCATGTAAGTGCACCACACACATTAAGAAGCCAGAAGATGGTGTTAGATCCAGGTGTTAGTTACAGTTGTTTTGACAGTGCCATGTGGTTGCTGGGAACTGAACCCAGGTCCTCTCGAAGAGCAGCCACTGCTCTTAACCAATGAGTCATCTTTCTAGCCATATAACATGAAAATTTAAAACCTGATTGGTGAGAAGTTTAGGCAGAAGGACAAGTTTGAGATCATCTGATCTACATAGCAGGACCTTTTTCCATATTACAAAACAAGAAATAACAACAAAGACCTGTTTACATGAATATGCCACAAACTGTGCATCTGACACTGTGCCCTGTTGTTAAGCTGATAATGGACTTTCTGTGAATCCTGCAGGAGACAAGGCTCCTGGGCCATCAGTGAAGAAGTTCTAGGATAGTAGCAGTAGGAGCAGATGATTTGCATTTTCCACTTAGTGTTAAAATTACGTTTAAATACTTTTCAGGTCTGCGTGTGTGTGCGTGTGCACGAATGCTGCGTGTCTGTGAGGGTACGTGCCCATATGCCCAGATAGGCATGTGGATATCAGAGGACAGCTTTTAGAGTCAGTTTTCTCCTTTTACTATTGGATCTGGGTATTGACTCAAGTCATTAGGCTTGCATTGCAAGCCACTTTACCTGATGAGCCATTTTATTGGTCCAAATTGTTTCTGGTTTTTTGTTTGCTTCTTTCTCTTCCTCTTCTTTTCCTCCTCCTCCTTCTCTTCTTTCTCCTCGTCTTCTTCCTCTTTATCCTCTCTCCCTCTTCCTTCCTTTCTTTCCTGCCATTTGGTCCGAGACAGGATCTGGATCTCGTGTAGGCTAGACCGGCCTTGAACTCTTGGCTCTCTGACATCTACCTCTCAAGTACTAGAATTATGCAGATGTATACCATTGTGTCCAGCTTTGAGAAGTCCTAATTTTGACAGAGCAAGTAGATACTGACCAGGTGATAACTACAAGATGATTTTAAATATTTATTTTATTTAAGGTATACGAGTGCTTCCCTGCATACATGTGCTCCACATGGGTGTTTGCAGCCCACAGAGGCCAGCAGAGGGCACTGGGTCCTGTGGAACTGGAGTTACAACTGGTTGTGAGCTGTCATGTGGGTACATGACTTGAACGCTGATCCTCTTTAAGAGAACCAGTGCTCTTAACTGCTGAGCCACCTCTCCAAGCCCTAAGATCTGTTTTAGTACAGAGTGAAACAAAACTCCAACTCTTTTGCTCTAAATACTGAAAGCTTCTGTTTAGGTGGAATAGATATCTTTTGATATTAGTACTTCTGCCACTAGAAACCACAACCCCGGGGGCTGAAGAGGTGGCTCAGTACTTATGAGCACAGGCTCCTTTCCCAAAGGATCCAAGTTCGGTTCCCAGTGCTCAGTTCAAAGAGTTCACAGCCTCTTGCAGCCCCAGCTCGAGGGCTCCCCACACCCTCTGACCCTTTGTGGACACTGGCACACACACGAATAAGAGCAAATAAGTATTTAAATATTCTTTATGCGAAAATAACAACCTGTTACGTCAAAATAGAAGTAATCATTTTTTGAGATCTTTATTTCTTTTATAAGATATTAGCTGGCAAGAAGGGAAAAATTAAGACAAAAGTGCTTTGTGTATGTTTTAGCTGAAGCTAAAATAGCTGTATTGTAATCCTTGTTTCTACAGCCCTTCTGTTGAGTAAATTGTGTATCACAGAGCCTCAGGGAAGGTCTATGAAGCAAGAGAGGAAGGATGCCTGGTGTCCCAGTGTCTGCAGTGCTTTAAAGACTTAAGGAGTTCTTGCGTTTTCTGTCGACTGTAAGCCGCTGCTCATGTTTGAAAAGGCTGAGTGGTAGCACGCCATGATTTCTCTTGTGTTTGTGTTTCCAATTCTTTTTTCTTCTTTGTGAAACAATGGCTTGCTGTGCCACCCTGACAGTCCAGGAACTTGCTGTGTGGACCAGGTTGGCCCACAGAACTCAGAAAGATTAGCTGCCTCTGCCTTCAGGGTACTGGGATTAAAGGTGTGAGGGGATAGAGAGATGCTGCCCTCTTACTCACTGGGCAAGCATCCAGCGATCCGCTCTGCCTGGCACTGACTTTGAAGAAGAGCTGCTGCTTCGACTCTCCTTTCTTTGCCACGCAATCTGAGTTTGGTTGTAATATTCAAAATAAATACTCTTTTTAATGGACCACAAAAAGGCAACCCAGTTGCATTTATAAAAGTCTGTGTTGCTTGATTTTTTTTTTTTCCTTAGTGGGAGCCTCAGAAAACTCCAGACAAATTTTGAGAGCAGTAGATCCACGTGAAGAGCATTCTTTGTGGTTAGAGTCCCTTTCCCTGGGAGACCTCAGAGTCCAAGCAGACCTCAGTGAGTGGCAAACAACAATAGTCAGGTAATAGAAGCCACCTTCTAGGAAGACTAAGAAGGGCGAAGGATGGGCCTGCCCAAAGGACAAAGGGCTGTGAAGGTGCAGATAGCAAGAAAGAAGAACCCCACCCATGCGTCCAGTCCTTGCCCTTATTTGTTTCCAGCATGGACGTCTCTTGGCCTGCTCCTGGTGGCACTTTGGGCTTTCTCACTAGAGTTACAATCCTGAGGCACTTGTATGGCTTGGTATCGCACACAGGAGTTGGTATCCTGCTCATGTCACAGCAATCCCTGAGAGAGACTGAGCGCAAGAGTTTTACCTGGGACGAGACACTAACTGGAGAGATTTAGATCATGCTTCCTGCTGCAGTGAGATGTGGGGCCTGCTCTGCATGCCCATGTGGTTATACAGGCGTGTGCATATATTTTGTGTACATGTGTATTTTATTTTTATTTATCATCTACCTACCTACCTATCTATTTATTGATTGGATTTTTTTTTCTTTTTCTAAACAGCAATGTAAAATTAAAATTTAAAAACAAAATTAAGGGGCTGGAGAGATGGCTCAGTGGTTAAGGGCACTGACTGCTCTTCTAGAGGTCCTGAGTTCAAATCCCAGCAACCACATGGTGCCCCATAACCATCTGTAATTGGGATCAGATGCCCTCTTTTGGTGTGTCTGAAGACAGCTATAGTGTACTCATATAAATAAATATTTTTTTAAAAAAAAATCCTTCCTCCTAATGGAGTGGATATGTCCACAGCTTCTTTACCGTGCTCCCTTACATACAATTATAACTCTAGCCTGAGCCACAGTGTATATTTCTTTAAATACCTACTGTTCCCAATCCCCTCTTTGTGCGGTGGTCTTTCTGTAAATTAACTTACACTCCTAAATGTGTTGTGTGGGAATCAATGGGAGTGAATCTTTTACTTTGACAAATAGATGTGTGTCCTGGTTATATTAAGTAGATTGTGGTTTTGAAATGTCCTCTTCTGCACTGGCTGTCTTCTCGTGTTTCTTGCATCTTCCCAGATGAATCTGATCTGACAATCAGTGGTTTACGGACCTTGCATGCATCTTCTGTAAAAATAGCCCTGCTCCGCCTTGCACCCTTATCCCCACTTGACTTTTTCCTGTCTGATCCTGGCATACTGAGCTGCGGAAAATAGTTGTTACTTGGTTAAATAAAGGTAGAAAGCGGCCTTCGTTTTACAGCAGCAAGGTAAACCATGCTCTCACGGGGCTCTGATTAGTTATGGGTGTTGTTGAGCGATGTGCCCCCTCCACACTCATTTCCTGTGACTTACTGCTCCTGACCTTGCTTTACTGAACTTCATTTCTCTCCTTCCCTCTGCCTCTCATCCTTCCCCTCTTCCTCTTCCCTTCTTCCCTGGTATGGGGGATGGATCCCACAGCCTAGAGCATAGTTTTATTGGATTTTGGTTGATAGCATCTACATTCTAAGACCCAAGATTTCCTGGAGCCCAGACCCTGGGAAGCTAGGTGTGCGATCGCCCTCACTCTAGCACACAGGGCGCGAACACATATTCCACAATTGTGTCCCTTAGTTTACTTCTTTTGCTTTGTTTTCAAAGCAACTATCAAATTCAGCCCTCGGGATGCTGCTGTTTAAACTGTTTTGAAGAATTTTCACTCCCGTCCGTTTATGTTTGTGAACGCGTCTCTCTTGGGGCCTTTTCGGCTATTTGCTGTGTCACAGTTCTGGGATTCACTCTGTGTGAGAGCTGAGTTTGGGGCAGCTTCCCGAGAATAGGTTGATGGGGTAAGTGTGCTTTCTACTCGGGTACCTCTTATTTTCTTGGTGATTCTCCGGGTTATGCTGTATAGAAGTCCTGTGCTTTCCCGTGTTGTACCATGAGTCATTTTGTTTATGTAACTCCTTCTACCCTTTCTATTGAGCGTTCTCGTCTTTGCTACCTTGTCATTAATGTTAAAACGGCCTATTTTTATTTGCTAGGTGATCCATGGTTTCCTGTTTGTTCTATTAACTTATTGCTATAGGAAAACCACCTCGACTGTAGCCCCGTCTATTTCATTCTTCATTCACATGCTCCAAGGTTCAGTTAAGACCGTGGCAACAGTGACAGTCATCTGATGATGTATCCATTTGCTTGTGGCACCTCTAATGACTGGAGCTGATGGCTGGGGTCCCACTCCCTGATTTCTCCCTGTAGCTTCTCATAGCATGGAATCTATGTTGAGAGGAGCTTCTGGAGAGCCCGTTTTCCGAGGCAGCAAGGTGGAAGCTTCGTGTTCCTACATGGGCTGACATTGGGACTCAGTATCATTCCTGCCAAACTCTTTTGGTCAACATAATCAAGTGTGTGTGCATGTTGGGGGGGGGTGCATGTGCACCTTCTGCATGAGTCATGGTGCATGCGTGGAGGTCAGAGATAATCTAATGTCTAACATCAGTTTAGTCTAGATTCCCTGGTAAATAAACTGCCTTGCATTGGTAACCAAAAATTCCAGGAACTGATAGGGCAAACAAGTGAGCTAGAGTGAGATCTACTCTCACTGCTTAGATACCTCTGCTTAGGTCCCTCTCATTTTTGCTGGGGAACCTACTACACCTTTCCTGGGATACTTCTGCAGAAAGGAAACCTTGGGTCTTGGCCGGGCTTGACACCCAAGTGTTTTATAACCAGTTCCCAAACCTCTTGAAAGGTGCACCAGCCTTCACCAACCCCTCAAACCCTTGAGGACACAGAGTGTAAATAGAGCTCATCCTTTCTGTCTGCTGAGGGCTGGGATTCACAGGGCTTCCCTGTTATTTGTCTTCACTCTGTTCTTCCAATTTTGGGAGTTTGGTTGGTTGGTTGATTGTTTTTTTTCTAACTCCTTTCTTCATCCAAAGTCATTCGTTTTCCTTAGCACTCCATTGAGGACCACGATGCCCCTTCCTTGACCCAGATGGTTAGTTATTTTATGTTGTAACCAGAGAGAGTGAATGTACTCTTCTTGAGGCTTGTCATTCTTCTCTTGTTCCCTTTCCTTTACCAATTACTGGTCCTAAAACACAACAACAACAACAACAACAACAAAACCCAAGAGTTTGTTTTCAGAGCTCAATCTTGTGTTGTTTTAGTCAATGTTCATAGCCTCTGTTTTCAGGGTCTTCCCTTCTCACTTCGGAATTATTTTATTCCTATTCTTCTCAGTTCTATTTTCCACACAAATTAAGAATCTTTAGCAGGGCGCAGTGGCTCGTACCTTTAATCTCAGTACTTGGGAGGCATAGGCAGGTGGATCTCAGTTAAAGGCTAGCCTGATCAACAGATGGAGTTCCAGGACAGCTAGGGCTACACAGGCAAACCCTGTTTTGAAAATCAAAACAAACAAACAAACAAACAACAACCAGGAAAAGAATCCTTTGTAAGTTGTTAGCATAGGTTTTATACATGTTTCTCTCCAACTTCTGTTTGTCATGAAAATCCCTTCGGTGATGTCTTGTTTTCCTGTCTCCTCACTTTAAGAGAATGCTCTACTAGTTGAAGTTGGGGTGAGTAGTGAAAAAATCTTAATGAATTGCTGTCACCATTTACCATGGTGATAAATGTACAAAATCAAAGGCATTATTAGTTTGTTCAATTGTCCTTCAAGTCACTGAGAACATATATTAACCGTCTGTATGCTTATGTGTGTAGACCACCACTGCTGTGTTGTATTAACTTGTGTGGGTTTGGGTTAATGCCTAACATCCTTCTATTTCAGCCAAACAACTCTATTTGTTATCCCTTGTAGAACAGTTACATTAGCATAATGTAGTGTTTCTGGGACTGTCCTAATTTCTAATGTTTTCACTGATCATTGAATTTTTGATGACGATCATTTCTGGGTTTTTTTTGTCTTGTTTTATTTTGTCTTGTTTTTTGGGGTCTGGTCTTACTTTGTAGCCCAGACCTTTGCCTCGGTCCCTAGAGGACTCCTATTAAAGGCACTCACCACCATACCTGGCAGTTTTTGAGTTTATATTCACTGAAGCTCAGTGAACCAGGGGGTACAGTTCATTTTAATAGATTTCTATGAAACAGCTTCAGGTTTCCAGGAAAAACTGCAGGGAAAAGTATTTTCCATACCATACCATGCACTATTCCTTTGTTATGGACGCTGTATCTTTTTTTTTTATTGGAGCTCCAGGTGATTGTAGCCGCCTAACATGGGTGCAGGGAACCAAACCCTGGTCTTCCAGAAGAGCAGTAAGCACTCTAAACTACTGAGCTCTCCAGCCCCAGTCCCCAGTATGGTATTTGTTATAACTAACACCCCACCCCCGCCCACTGAAGATTAAACAGTGAAGATTAAACCCAGCACCTCATGCATAAGGCAAGTGCTTAACCGGTGAGCTGCACCCTGGTGCTCAGATATTAATTACTGATCATCCCAGGGGGTATGTAATGTCTCTTAGCATGGAGTAAAGTCTCTGGTCCTTAACAAGCCCCACTTACTCGTCCTCCCCCTCCTTCCACACCTCTGACAGATATTGATCTTAGTACTCTCCCTATAGTGTTGTCTTTTCCAAAACACCAAGCACTTGGCAAGACACGGTTTGTAATCTCTTCCAACCGGCTTCTTTCTGTTGAACTCACTTCCTTTTGTCAATCGTCATGTGCCCTTATCGCGTGGACGGACACGTTAGCCAGCAAGTGAGGCGGACTCTCTCAGGAGGAGCCTTCTATGTTAACACACTCTTGGAGCATTTTCTTTGTTCCCAGCCCACACTTTACAGCACATGCTGAGCATGTCCAGGAGTGCTCCTGCCCAGCACCGTCGTCTCCAGCACCTTAAACTGAGCCTGTTTAGGAATGGCCCCACCCAATCAGCAATTGTATAGGCGTCCTCCATAAGAGGCCCACACTGTGGAAAGGATGGCTGTGCTCAGCTTGCCCCTCCAGGTCTTTATGTCTTGGCTGTGCGTATTTCACTTTACAGTCTCTGAGCCGTGAGCTTGTTGCTCTTAGTGATCCTATAACTCAGTGTGTTTATCTGGAGGACATCGTATGTCCAAAGTTTGGCAATTTTGAATACAGCTTTTCGGCCGTTATTAAGCATTTCTTCCCATGCCCCTCTTTCTTTGTTCTGTTCTTCGGGGATTCCCCTGCCCATGTTCCTAGACACTTGCTTTTCTTGTTGTCTCAGAGACTGTCAGTGTTCCATACTTGTTTTCTTTGTTCTTCAAACTTAACGTTGTCACTTGTCTTCAGCCTCGCTGACTCTTTCTTTCTTTCTTTCTTTCTTTCTTTCTTTCTTTCTTTCTTTCTTCCTTTTTTTTTTGTCTTTATAATTTATTTTTATTTCATGGATGTTGTTTTGCCTGTCTTTGTCTGCATGATGATGTTGGATCCCCTAGAACTGGAGTTATAGCCATGGGAATGCTGGGAATTGAACCCAGCTCCTTTGGAAGAATAGCCAGTATGCCCAACCACTGAGCCATCTCTCCAAGCCTCCCCTGCCCCCACTCCCTTTCTTTCTGTCTTATGTCAGCTCAACCCTGCTTTTGGATCTCTCTACTCAGTTCAGGCATGGTAATGTGTCAGGTCCATTTAGCGATTGTAACCTGTCCACTCCAGACTTTTTGTTAGTCCTTTTTAAAGAACTAAATTCTTTTACTGACATTCTCATTTTCTCAATTTGGTTAGCTGTCTCATGATTTTGTTTAATTCTTAAGTTGTTTGAATGGATGTTGTAGTAATAGTAGTTCTTTAGTCTGTTTTGCTGAATGGATGTATAGTAATTAGTCTGTTAAGACCAGTGCCTGGCCGCCTTTGCGGATAGGATTGACCACTTTCGCCCTAGGTATGGGGCAGGTTTTTCTGTTTCTTTGCATGCCTTGTATGTGTTTGTTGCTGGAGATGTGCATCTTGTAATATAGTGTTGACTCTGGAAGTCAGACCTTCCACCCTCTTGTTACTACTGTTTATTTAGTGCCTTTTTAAATTTTTTTTAAAAGAGTCTGTATTGTTGTGAGAAGTCACTCAAGTCTCTAATCAGCTCTGTGATCCCAGCATCCTAGAGACGGAGGCTGGAGGATTACAGAGTCACAGAAGGCCTTGGCTGTACAGTGAGAGTGCCTCAGAAAGAGAAAAAGAAAGGGGGAAGTCTCTGTCCAGTTAACTTCCTGTTCTGCTAATGACTGGTCAGACGGACTCTTTTCTTCTTCCCTAAACTAAAAAGGGGCAAGGATTACTCAGAGGAATATTGTTTATTGTTGATATTTCTAAGTTAATATTGACATTTCAAAATTAATACTTATTTTATTTTTAGTTATGTCTATTGTGTATGGTTGTGTGTGAGTATGGGGCCTGAAGTTACAGATGGTTGTGATCCACCTGGCATGGTTGCTGGGAACCGAACTCAAGCTGGCTGGAAGAGCAGCAAGCCATCTCCCAAGGCACCCCTCCCCCCATTGGTAGTAGAAACTTCAAGTCGTGGTAATTGGGAGAAAATGATGCAAACAGCTTACTTACCTGTGAGGTTGTTGCTAATAAGTCAGTGAGCATGGGGAGCCTTCATAGGGAGGACAAAATGGGTGGGATTTTCCAGTTAGATTGTTAATATATTCCATAGCACTCATTTTGGGAATGTTGGAGTTTATTTTAGAAAGCTTAACCCATGCAGCTTAGTTAGCATACACTAGACCCCTGGTTTGATTGTCAAAGGAGGAGGTGGGGAGAAAAAAAGAAAAAGAGTTTAACCTAAATCCCGCAAACATAGTATTAGAAGAAGTTGTAGTGACCCTGGCGAGCCGTGCGGTTGACGGAGGGGGCAGCGGGTAAATGCATTGGAATGGCCGCCTTTGGGTGGCGTACATATGACAAGCACACACACCATCAACGCCTTCCCCCCCTTTCCTCTCTATTTTACAGACTGTTGAAAAAGCCTGCCGGGACATGTCATCATTGCTGGATGCCTGGGGCTCGATAGAAACTTGGCAGCACAATAGCCCCTCTGAGCAAGTACAGGATGTCACCAGGAATCAGAGCCTCTGCAGATTCAGACTTCCTGTGATTCTAAATGGTAAAATGAAGTCTGAATGTTTTTCTTTTTCTTTTTAAAATTTTATTTATTTATTTATTTTTATTTACTTTACATATTGCTCCTGGCTCTCCTCCATCACCCCCTTCCACAATCCTTCTCCCTCTCCCCTCTCCCCTTCTCCTCTGAGAGGATAGAGGTCCCTCATGGATACCCCCCACCCACCTTGGCACAAGTCTCTGCTAGGTACATCCTCTCTCACTGACAGCAGACAGGGCAGCCCAGCTAGAAAGACGTACATATCCCACAGACAGGCAACAGCTTTTGGGATAGGCCCTTTGAGACCCACATGAAGACCAAGCTGCACATCTGCTACACATGTGTGTGGGGAGCAGTGGCTAGGTCCAGCACATGTATGCTCTTTGGTTGGAGGTTCAGACTCTGAGCCCAAGGGACAGACCAGGTTAGGTCATCCTGTGGAGTTCCTATTCCCTTCCGGGGCCTGTAGTCCGTCCTCCAATTCTTCTGTAAGTGTCCCCAAGCTCCTTGCACTGTTTGGCTCCAGGTCTCTCTATCCGCTGTCTGAGTTTGCTGCTGGGTGGAGCCTCTCAAAGGACAGGCGTGCTAGACTCCTGCCGGGTATGTCCCTTTGGGTCCACGTTACCTCACTCAGGATGATGATTCTCAAGTTCCATCCATTTGCCTTCTTAATGTTATGCTATATCCAGAGTGACTGGTTATCTATTTATTTCACTTTGTCCTATTAGTAGTAACAAATTACTTCCTAATGTACTATTTTCAAGTGGCATTGTTTATTTTGATGTCAGAAATTTACTTCAAGCCAGGCGTCAGGGTCCATGCTTGCAATCTCAGACAGTATTTGGGAAGCTGACTAAAGCAGGAAGATCATCAGTAGTCAAGGTCAACCTGTCCCCCAAACAATGACAATTTCTACCCCCACTCTCCGCCACCACCGCACATACACACACAAGCACCCTTCAATACTGCTTCAGATCTTGTGTGGGTAAAATGAATGACCTTTGACCTTTTTTTTTTTTTTTTTTTTTTTTGAAGTAGACCCTTAGTTACAGAGCCAACTGTTTTGTTTTTTTTTTGTTTGTTTTGATTCGGTCCCATTATGTATCCTTGACTGGCCGAGAACTCACACCTGCCTCTGACTCCTGAGTGCTGGGATTAAAAGCTTATAATATATTGAGTTTATAGAATTGTTCTTAGACAAACAAGCAAACCACACAGTGGGGGTTGGGAGGGCTGGAGAGAAGGCTCAGTGGTTAAAGGAGTTTGCTGCTTTTTCAAAGGACTGATGGTCGTTTCCCAACACCTACATTGGGTGGTTCATAACTGTGTATAACTCTAGCTCAGGGAATCTGATGCCATTGCCTTTGTGGGCACCTGTACTCCTGTGGACATGCCCCCTATACACAAAGTTAAAAATAAAATAAATCTTTTTAAAATGGGCCAAGGATTTAGTTCCATTAGTGAAGTGCTAAGAACCGGAGTTCAATTCCCAGAATCCATGACCAGAAAAGAAAAAGCTGGTGTGGTCGCGGAGTTTGCCGTCTCAGTGCTGAGGGGCAGATAAAGTCAGGATGGGGGGGTTGGGGGGTCACTGGCTGGCTAGCCAGCCTGCCGTACTTGGTCATCTGTAGGCCAATGAGAGACCCTGTTGCAAAAAGTAAGAAAGCAACTGAGAAACAATACATATATACGGCATGTGTGTGTTCACCCTTCCACATGTGGCTGAGTACCACACATATTATCTGATGGTATTTATTTAGTATATATAGTATAGTATGTAATATACTAATTATATGTAGTATGCTATAATATACTTATATATAATAATATACTATGTAGTATGATATACTATGTAGTTATATAAATGTACTTTTATTTTTATCATATGTTTAGATATAATTAATATATATTATAAACAATATAATATACTATGTAGTATATATAAATATTATACAGTATTTATTTAATAAATAAACATTTTATATTAAAAGTTGGTTGGGCTCGTGAATTTAGAACTACCATAAGTTGCAATTTATAGAAGAGGGTTTTTTGGTTTTTGTTTTGCTTTTTTTGTTTGTTTGATTTTTACTTAGGTAGCCTCAAGCTTATTATGTTTCTAGGAATGACCTTATATTTCTGATCCTCTGTCTCTATGTTCCGATCGTTGGGGCTATGGATGAGCTCTGTGTCTGATTTTATGTGATGCTGGCCATTGGATCCCATGTTTCTTGCCTGCCAGGCAGGCATTCTACCAACTAGGCTACACCCGCAAGCCCAAGTATTGTTTTCTGGAAGGGCTTATAATCTGTCAGAGCTTATGCAGGAGATGCAAATCTGTATTGTCCATTGAACACATTCACCATGGAATTACATTTAGGGGTCAACTCACCAGTCACCAGTACGGCTTCAGTTCAGCAAGGCCTTTTAAGTCCATTTTGAATACTCAGCAGAATGAATTGCCTTGCTTCCAGGATCACATTCACGATTGTTCTTAACCTTTTCTCTAAGTGAGTCACCGTCCTAAGTCAGCAAAAGGCAGGATGGATCTGACCCTTGCAAGCGTCTTCTGCCTGTTGATGTCACCAGGAGGAACTTGGTGACGATATGAAGATAGAGGTTCTGATTCTTAGGACCTGCAGAGTCCTGTGCTCCTGTATAGCCATAGGTCCAGCTTTTGAGACAGTTTCTTTTTTTATAGTCTTGGTTGTCCTGGAACTCACTACATAGACCAGACTTGCCTCTGCCTCCTAGGTGCTGGGATTGAAGGTGTGTGTTACCTCGTGGAATCTCAGATGTCTATGGTAGGATATTTTCGGATGTCCTTGTATTAGGTCCAGTGCTTATTTTTACCCCCAGTTTCCGGCTTCAATTTGAGAACAATGGGTCTTCTATGAAGCGATCTCTATTCTCTAATTAAGACAACCTCTTTTTTTTTTTTTTTTTTCTAAATAAAATCTGGTCTCATAGCAAAGGGGATAGTTTTGAGCCTGAGAAGACACTGTAAACAGTTGCATTTACTAAGTGTGTTCTTTGCTATGTTTTCTTTTGTTTTTAGCTCTGTCCTGTGCGGTGATATATTGTCCCTCTTACAAACTGGCAACTTATCTGGCCACAACAGAAGGACACTGGAGGAAACCTCACTGGCGTCCAAGGCCTAGAAGATTGTTCCACCACCCCAGGGAGCTTCTGAGTGTTCTTTGAAATGCTGAGAAACTTGTTTCGGAGGAGACTTTTTTCTTATCCTACAAAATACTACTTCATGGTTCTTGTTTTGTCTCTAATTACCTTCTCTGTTGTAAGAATTCATCAGAAGCCTGAATTTGTTAGTGTCAGTCACTTGGAGCTTGCTGGAGATGATCCCAATAGCAATGTTAATTGCACCAAAGTTTTACAGGGTGACCCAGAAGAAATCCAGAAGGTGAAGCTTGAGATACTAACAGTGCAGTTCAAGAAGCGTCCGAGGCGGACACCGCATGACTATATAAACATGACCCGGGACTGTGCCTCCTTCATCAGGACACGCAAATATATTATGGAGCCCCTTACTAAAGAAGAGGTTGGCTTTCCAATTGCATATTCCATAGTGGTTCATCATAAGATTGACATGCTTGACAGGCTCCTGAGGGCCATCTATATGCCTCAGAATTTCTACTGCATTCACGTGGACAGAAAAGCAGAGGAATCCTTTTTAGCCGCGGTGCAGGGCATCGCATCCTGCTTTGATAATGTCTTTGTGGCCAGCCAGTTGGAGAGTGTCGTATACGCCTCCTGGAGTCGGGTTAAGGCTGACCTCAACTGCATGAAGGACCTGTACAGAATGAATGCAAACTGGAAGTACTTGATCAATCTTTGCGGTATGGATTTCCCTATTAAAACCAACCTGGAAATTGTCAGGAAGCTCAAGTCCTTCACAGGGGAAAACAGCCTGGAAACTGAGAAGATGCCTCCCAACAAGGAAGAGAGGTGGAAAAAACGATACACGGTTGTGGACGGGAAGCTGACAAACACTGGAGTTGTCAAGGCGCAGCCTCCACTCAAAACTCCTCTCTTTTCAGGCAGCGCCTATTTCGTGGTCACTAGGGAATATGTAGGCTATGTGCTGGAAAATAAAAATATTCAAAAGTTCATGGAATGGGCACAGGACACATACAGCCCGGATGAGTTCCTCTGGGCCACCATCCAAAGGATCCCCGAAGTCCCTGGTTCTCTCCCCTCAAGCCATAAGTATGACTTGTCTGACATGAATGCTGTCGCTAGGTTTGTCAAGTGGCAATACTTCGAAGGCGATGTTTCCAATGGCGCGCCTTATCCACCGTGCAGTGGAGTCCACGTGCGCTCTGTGTGCGTCTTTGGAGTTGGTGACCTGAGCTGGATGCTGCGCAAACACCACTTTTTTGCCAATAAGTTTGACATGGATGTCGATCCCTTTGCCCTCCAGTGTTTGGAAGAACATCTGAGGCATAAAGCCCTGGAGACCTTAGAACGCTAAGTGCTGTTGGCAGTCCTGGGGAAGATAAAGACACACAAGCTGTACCCTCATCTGCTTCCCTTCTCTCCTATCGGGTCCTCCTACTGGGGCGATGACTTCAAAGTCTTCCTGTCAGGGAAGCTGCGTGGATCCTACAGAACAAAGCTACAAGAGAGATTGATACATTGCGTGCTCTAGAGTAAATGCGAGGATGGAGTTAGGATGGCTGGAGGTTGGGGAAGATTTTGTGGACAGAGGGGACCTAGGTAATTGAGAAAGAGGCCAATGAAAAGCATCAGCCTTGAGAACTAATCAAAGAACCCAGGTACTTAATCTAAATGAGATTTGATTTGTGCCAAAAGTCTCTTGAAAACGTTAAGCATAATTTTCTTGACAGGAATAAATTTGTAGCAACAACCAATCACAGAGATAGGATTTCTCTTGTATGTTTTTTGGAACAGACGTCTGGTCTTACTCTAACTTATCCTTGTAAATAATTTCCTTCCTGCTGTGATTTTGGGTAGGGAGTCTCAGGGAGCTTAAAATATGTTTGACATGAATAGCTCTGTCTTAATTTTCACTTATAACTACACATACATGTTTTCAAAAGCAAGGTGGAAAGAGGACAGTTTCTAGTTCCCCGATTTCTTTTAGTATTCCTTTATTAAAAAAGAACCAGCTGGGTGTGTCACCAGTGCCCGTGAAGCAGGGCAGTTGTTTAATCTCGAGTGATATCGGCCAAGCTGGACAACAAAACAAGAAGTTGTCTCTTTAAAAAGGAGAAGAAAATCAACTCGATTTTACAAATACATAGTTTTTTCCTTATCTTGTCTCCCCAGACTGCTTATACTGTCAAGCTGCAACATGTCGCTGTTTAAGGACCCTATATCTGTGTTTTGGGTCTTCAATGGGATCCAGTCACCTGTAACTAGTGCAAAAAATTAGGGAGGGTGAAGTAGGCATCCAAGGGGAGATGGGAATCTACTAAAGCTGTTGCTAAGCCCCTGGCACAAGTTCTGTCCCAAGAAATTAAGGTTTCTGCCTACTGGATCCGATTGTGTCTCATGTGGCCGCATTCTGGCCTTGAGTATTCATGTTATCTGCCCGTTGGCTTTTCTTAACCTGCCAGTTTCCTTCTCTCTCACGGCCTTGATGAGGGGGAAAGAAGTAGAGAAGAATGCCTGTGTCCACACGAAGTGTTTGAAAAGAGTTGTGGTATCATAACATGTTTTCACTAAAAGACAAACGGTCTAGGGTTTCTTCAACTCGGTCTCTTGTCTCTAGTGCAGGGTTGTTTGTTTGTTTTCTCTTAATATTTAGCTAAATCTAAACAGGATTCTAATGAAATGTGAAGACTTGCCATTTGATTTGAAATAAGAATCATTACCACGTACTTTCATTTACTTTCATAATCCAGAAGAAAATCATAGTATCAGACAGTTTTAAGGTATTCGGCAGAGAAAGTGTGTTTTCTGCCTCAAAGCTATGAAATGTTTTAGGATCAGGAGATAAGCTGGGTTTTGTGTTGGACCAATAGAAACGCGTTTGCCACGGGGCCACCAGCGATGATGGCGGTGCAGCTGACGCCGTCTACACAATCTGGCTTCTGCTTTCTTTTTTTAGTTTGTAACCAAGATTTGTCCAATGGTCCTTTTCGTACAAAGGCTTTTACTTATGAGACAGGGCATCTTTTAAATCTAAAACCGGTGGTACCTGGTGACATATCATTTGGGTAAGCCGCTGTGACTTCAACAGATTTTCTTTTTCCATCTTGAAAGTGCAGGGTTAAAGCAGTAGTCTTGGGATCCAACAAACGGCAATCCCAACCTGGGGTTACCGGTGGTCAACACATCCAGCCCGATTTGCTTTATACTCAATGAGCTCTTGAACTTTGCAAAACTGGAAGTTTATTTTTTTTTTTAATTACAAGTACTTTTTTTTTTTAAAAAAAAAATCAACTATTTGATGCTATTCATCTAAACACTCTTAATTGTAGTGGTGCTCCATTTCAATTAAGTGGCAAGTTTGAGGATTGTTTATTTTTATTGTTTGCCCCTCTTCAGGAGTAAAACTAGGATTCTAGAATTCCAGAGCCTCGAGTCAATGCTGTGAAGCCTCCTACTTCCTGTTACCTCACCTTTGTAGCATTGCACTTGTTCAACGGATGCTGTAGCGCCCAATGCCTGCCACAGGGCTTGTACAGTGTCTGTTTACTGTGACTCAATGGATTTTATTTCTGGAGCTTTTCAATATGACTTAAAGCAAAAGAAATTCATACAGTGGGGTAAATAATTCAAAGAACTAAAAAGGGGACTTGGAAATGAATGCATAAGACTCCAGAAGAGTACAATTGCAGCTCATTTGGAGAGATACAGGCTTTGTTCATGTTTCTAGTAAACACTAATTTTAATGCTATCCTTGAGGTTTCTTATAGACATTTTCTTTTTTTTTTTTTTGGAGCTGGGGACCGAACCCAGGGCCCTGCGCTTGCTAGGCAAGCGCTCTACCACTGAGCTAAATCCCCAACCCCTTATAGAGAATTTTTAGCAATCACATTCACAAATAAAATGGGATTCTAGTTACTAAGTCAATCAAGATTATATGTATCATTTGTTAGAAATAAGTTAATTTAAACATATTAGTTTATAGGCAATTGCCTAGGTTCTTCTGATGCTGAGGTTTAAAAAAACAAAACAAAAAAAGATTTCACTTTGAAATTATTATTTCTAAACATGTGTTTGTGTCGTTCATCTAGTACAGTTCATTTAAGTGACTTTATTTCCTCTTCCCATGATTTTAGTTGGAAGAGGCTGGCTGGGTAGGGTAGACAGAACTGGATGTTTTTAGTTGCTTAAATAATTATTGTCATGAAGTATATAATGTAAAACTATTTATGTTTTTGAATGAATTGGTCATATCACCAATAAAATCAGTTGTTGAGAAACCAATACTGTGTCTGCACACATTATTTCTTCTTAGCTCCGCCAATCACAATAAGGGTTTCTATATTTTTGGTTTCTATATTATAATTATAATATATAATTATATATATTATATATATAATTTTTATACTTGTGAGTAGTGATTAGAAAAGCAAGACAGAGACGTATGATTTTTTTTTTTACTAAGGTAAAAATGTCTGAAAGGAAGATATGGTAGAGAAAATTATATTACAAAGTAAGAAGGAAGACTAGAAGTGATGGTGAACTCCAGAGGCAGGAGGATCACTATAAACTCACGACCAGCCTGGTTTTTATAGCTAATTCCAGGCCAGCTAGGGCCATACAAAGAGACCCCGTCAAAAAACAAAAACAAACAAACAAACAAAAACAACCAGATCATACAAAGAGATGAAGACAGGGAGTTTAGGAGCAGTAGGAGCAGGCTGAGTTGTGTCCCCAGATTCTGGACACGCTTCATCTTGTGCCCACTGAGGGAGAGAACAGTTTTCCACAGATTAAGGAAATGGCGGTAAAGTTCTCTGGCACCTTCGTCTGTCTGGCACATATGAGAGTCTTGATTTGATTTCCAGCACAAAATAATGTCTTGGACTAGTTTACAAAATAGTCAGGTTTTCAGAAAGATCTGCAATCCATCCATTTTGCTGGGAGCACCCAGACTGTTGAACGTATCAGACATGATGGTATCCAGACTAAGTGTTCAGTATTTAGGGAGGAGGGTCCTTTTTTCCCTTGGCTGTGCTTCCAACATTCAGAACTCAGCAAGTGACAGATTCTAGACATGTTATAGATAAAGCAGATTTTAGAAAGTTACACAATGGATGGATTTCCAATCTTTCTCAAAACCGGAAAGCTTACAAATTTATAAAAGTCTACCTATTTTTGTTATTCTTTTTTTTTTTTTTTTTTTTTTTTTTGTGCTGGGGAGCATGTCAAGGCTCTCAGAGGGCAGGGTAAGGTGTCACAGAGCTATTCCTCCAGTTCTAGATCAATTGATCAATCAAATTGATTAGTTGACTTAGTTATGGTCTCATATCTAAAACTAGCCTCAAACTCCTGATCTTCCTGCCCCCAACTCTCAAATCCTGGATTTACAAACAGGTGCCATCACTCCTGGTTTCAGATTTATTTCTTTGAAAGTGTGCACGTACTCGTGTGTGAACAGGATAAATTCAGGTGTCATTCTTAGGAACAGAGAAGGGTCTTGCTGACCTAGAACTTAACAAGCAGCTTTGGCTAGTTGGCCTACAGGCCCTAGACACCTTGTCTCCTCCACAGTGCTGGGACCTCGAAAACAATTCCGCCAAGCCAGCCAGGCATTTTTACATAATTTATGGGGCTCAAACTTAGATCTGTGCTTGGTGGACAAGCACTTTATCAACCTAACTACATCCCCACTCCCAGCATTTTCCCTTGTCAAGCATATGCCAATCCAAACCAGATTAGGTATCAAATTAGAAGTTTTGGTGCCAAGACTGAACCCCCAGTGAACAGGATTGCTGGGGGGGAGGGTGGTAATGGGGGGAGGATGGGGAGGGGAACACCCATATAGAAGCTCAGGAGAGGGAGGGGTTAGGGGGATGTTTGCCTGGAAACTGGGAAAGGGATAACAATTGAAATGTAAATAAGAAATACCCAATTTAATAAAGATGGAGAAAAGAAAGAAGTTTTGGTGACATTGAATATTTTCAAAATATTCATTCTCAATACTTAAGAGATTATCATTTTAAAATAATTATTGTATCATTATTATTACTGTTATTAATTTCTTATTAATATTTACTTTCATGTGCATTGGTGTTTGCCTGCATGTATGTCTGTGTGAGGGTGTTGGATCCTCTAGCTGGAGTTACAGACAACAAGGAACTGCTATGTGGTTGCTGGGAATTGATTAGAGGTCCTCTGGAAGAGCAGCCAGTGCTCTTGACTTCTGAGCCACCTCTCTGGCCCCCTTAAGAGATTATCTTGAGGAAAACTACATTGATGTGACTTTCTAGAGGAAAAAAGATATTGAACAGAAAGAAGTGCTTGGAGTTTTCCTGACTGTACCTTTTTGAGTCATTTCCTCTAGCTCCATAAAATTGTTGACTGTCATCTGTATTTGGGGCCAGTTTGTCACATGGTTGGCCTTAGGGAATCCTACTCCCTCTATATTTCACATGTTTACTCAAGGCGGAGGGGCCTACTGCCTTATGCTACTCAGGAAATGTTTTAGATTCAAGCAGTGGAGCTAAGCAGTGTGTTTTAGGGCCTTATAGGCCTTATGCTTTCATAGCTGAGATTACTCAGCTGTATAGGTCAGCTAAAGCAATTTCCAGAGTAGCCGGAAAAGCAATGAATTTGTGTGGGCAGGTGTGTGTGTGTGTGTGTGTGTGTGTGTGTGTGTGTGAGAGAGAGAGAGAGAGAGAGAGAGAGAGAGAGAGAGATGCTGGGTAGTGGAAGAGGCATCCACACATACATGCCTTGCTTCTGTAGGCCAGTGTCAATCTGTCCTCAAGATCCCAGAGTGCTTAGGTTCGTGGCAATGTCACATCTGGCTTTTTAAATGTACGTTTGTTGGATTGGAGAAGTTGACTCGGGTTAAGAGCAGTTATTGACCTTCAGAGGATGCAAGTGATTCCCAGCACTAATGCCGGTGACTCAACTGTGAGTCTTGAAGAACCGGACGCACAGAACCCCACTGAGGCTGAAAGATAAAGCTTTATTTAGGGGAATGAACGGACGTCCAGGCTGTCTCCAAAAGAAGGAAGAGCAGCCCCACAGAAAGGGAGTTTTTATAGGTTTCAATTGAAGTTTTATAGGGTGATTTTAGTTGAGAGAGATAATGTTAAGGGAAAAAGAACCGTAGCAGGTGAAAGGGACTTCTGTAAGCAAACTTTTATGAGGAGGGCCTCTGGCCATTAAGATAGCAGAAGCCTGTGGCCAAGCTGTTCTTGTAAGATAAGGGGTCAGCAGACTTCTGAGAAATGCAGACCGACCACTTTGCACTTTCCCGATGGGGTGGTCTGTCTTGGTGTCTTAGGTGACTCCATCTTGGGGTAGCCTAACAACAACCTCCTGTAACTCCAGTTGCAAGGTACTGACACCCTCTTCCGGCTTCTCTGGGCACCTCAGACACATGGGGTTCATACATACAAACACAAATAAATGAAAATAAAAACACATCTCTAATACATGTACATATATATGAATTTATGTATATTTATTTCTTGTATCAATAAGAATTTGATGTCATGCTACTTACCAATGAAAAATAGATGTCCGCCTTCAGCAGAACGAGAAACCGTTCACTGTCTCCCAAAGTGCCCATGTGAACAATCCCTCTATGGAGGGTGACTTTGATAAGCAGTGTTGGTACGGAAGACCTTGTCTAACTAGAGAATTTTGTGCAGTCTGCGTGAAGGATTTCCCATCCTTAAGATTAGCCGAGAATAGAAATCAATGTCGTTCCAATAAACCATTGGAAGAAATTCTTGAGCATGAACACCACTGGTTTAAATATCGCTAGGTGTTTATAATTTACTTTTGCTGTCTTTAGACACATTAAGGAAAAATCCTAGCCCAGTTAGAATGCTCTTGTTTGACTTGATTTAAAAGAAATGTTTTCTCATTAGAGAGGTTTTTTCCCTATCCTTCCACTCAAAGGAGAACACCCATTTTAATATGATCCTTGAAGCCCCGTTTAGTGAGTAACAACGGACGTTTACTCGGCATTAGTTTACTGCATGCTCTTCATACCTTACGTTAAGGTTACCGCCTTTCCTGGCATAATTGCCTGAACTATTCTAGGTACAACTTGTAAAGGAATTAGACAGGCATAATTCAAAGGGCATCTGTTGTTTTCAAACAAAAACATCTATTGTTTCAGTCACCACTCTCCTCCCAAAGCTGTTGCTTTGCTTTGGGTAAAACACTTCCTGGGGGGAGGCAGGTATGCTTGGCTCTTCCTCAGAACAACACCACTAATATCTCTCTCTCTCTCTCCTCCCTCTCTCCCTCCCTCCCTCCCTCCCCCCATCCCTTCCCTTCCTTTTTTAAGAGCCAATGCATTAAGAAATCACATGAATAGAAACAAATAGTTCACTAATTTTGAAGTTGTTGAAAATGATCCATTAAAGGGCATGTGGAGATCGGAGAGAAAAAACGAAGAAGCATGGTAAATACCAAAGCATGATCCCTCTCTCTCTCTCTGTCTCTCTGTGTCTCTGTCTCTGTGTCTGTCTCTCTCTGTCTCCACCACCCCCCATCCCCCACCCCCACCCGTGTATGTGTGTGTTCTTTGTGTGTCTGCAAAAAATGAAGGCCAGAGGTCAGGTGTCTTCTTCTATCACCCGTGTCCTTGTTTTTGGAAACAGTATCTCCTGCTGGACCTGTAGCTAGCTGGTTTTGTTAGACTGGCCAGCTAGCCCCAGGTGTCTGCCTGACTGCACTACTGGGGTTCCTGGTTTTTAAGTGGCTGCAAACTCAGGTCCTCTGTATGTGTGAGCATAAGCAGTACTTAACCTGCCAAGCCTTGCCTAGTCCTGGGAGGGAGTCTTGTAGGCAGAGAGGAAAGGGGAGTTTGGGAGCTATTGAGAGAATAGTTCTTCTTATAAGACTTGATAAGAACACAGGAAAACTGAAAAGGAGATATTCCTATATAAAATACATGAAAGTTTCAAGCCCCCAGTTCCAGGACAGCCTGTGTTTATCTTACTCACTAGTAATAGCAGCATGTCCAGGAAATGTGAGGGAATAGAGGGTTTGTGTTAGGCTGAGCTGTTTCTAAGTGACTTAGCAAATTGGTAGATTTGCTAAGGAATGTGAGGGCTGGTGGAACCTGCTGGAAAGACCAGCATGGGGGTTGGAGGGCAGAAAGGGTGAGTAGGCCTAACGAAAAACTTGAAGATGAAAAAGAGAGATTTGCACTGTGCCTCCAGGCTGTTGAGGTATAATTGGCAAACAAAAATTATATGTGATTGAAGTGTATAGCAGGATGTTTTGACAGATACTCACACTGCCAAGTGGTTACCACAGTCAAGTTAATGAGTGTATTTATCACACACACACACACACACACACACACACACACACACACACACACACGCACACACAATTGCCTTTGTATAAGTGTTGAAAACACTGAAGACCTGCTCTTAAGGACCACTGAGATGGCTCAGTCAATAAAGACGCTGGCTGCCAATCACCAGGCACTGCATGATAGGAGAAACTTGACTTGCCCGAGTTATCCTCTGACCTCCATACACTCAGTGACACAAACAGTAAGTAATACAGTTTTTAAAAAGAGAAAAATCCACTCAGTACATTTGAAGCACACCGCCCTATAGTAAGCAGAGTTACTCTGTACTTGTGACTAAAAGTTTGTACCTTTGGGCCTAAGTCCCCTCTGTTTTTTGTGTGTTTGTTTTGTGTTTTGTTTCATTTCTTGCTCCTACAACTCTCTGTTGTTTCCATGAGGCTGTCTTCAGGTTGTCCTTGCAAAGAGGCTGGGAAACTGCCCTGTGTCTTGCTTCTTTCCCTTTGCGTAGAGTCCTCTGGCTTATCCACATTGCTGTAACAGCACACTTTCCTTTTCTCCCTCCACCCTCGCCCTCCCCTGCCCAGGGATGAATAGTAGTATCACCCTCACCACAGTCCATTCCTCCATTTACCTGGCCATACTTATAACTTATGGAGTCCTAACAAGCAAATAGAGCCACCTGTCAATTTGACAGTCCAATGAGAGAGAAGAATGACCATAAAGGAAGAGAAGGATTTATTCGGCATGGCCTGAGTGGGCATTGACAGGGACCAGTGTCCTAAGTCCCGTCTTCCATATACTAATAAAGCTTCAGGATTTTACAGGGGAGGCAAGAGCAGTGAGACAGACATTTGCACAGTCAAGTAATCTTGCTCGAACAATGTTCTGGTAGATCGCATGATCTCAGGTCTTATTCTGGAGATCTGTCTAGCATCAGATAAGTCACTTCCTCTTGAGTAGGGCAATTCAGTTCCGATCCTGAGAGGATTGCTTTTGGCCGGGGGAAACTCTCTGTTTCTGCCATCAAGTGTAGGCCTGCGGAGTTGTGATTGTTGGAATTTGAGATAAATTGGGAAGGACTCAGGGATACATCAGACCAGAAAGACAAGCCTGGAATAGGGACAATGTCTAGGTGCTACTTTAAGGGGAGCAAAGGACTGTTTCAAAGGCCCTTACTCAGTTCACAACAGATCTCAGCTGCTGTGACTATGACTGCAATAGCTGAGGGTCCAGGGATTTCACCACGACAGACTTCAGTCTCTATGATGGCCACCCACCAGTTGGGATTTTCAGTTTTTGGGGATCCTATAATGTTGCTCTCTATTTGGTGGGTCAATTTGAACTCTCACTAAGCACATAGTAGAGCTGTCCTTGATCCAGGATGTTACCAACATTTATCATGTGGCTGGTGTTTGCTATTTTCCAGAGGGTGGGAGGTAGTCACGTGTGATTTGGACTTCCTTGACAATTTGTGAAACCACGAACCGTTTCATACATCCGTTGTTATTAGTATGTCTGCTCAAGGCCTGCCCATTGTTATTGTTTCTTCTTTTTCACTAAGTGGAGCTGAGCAAAAGCAAACTAGCAGACAAGGACCCGTGCATTTGTTCTCTCTCTGCTCTTGGCTGTGAAACTGGAAGTTCCTAGCTTGACTTCTCTACAAGAATGTCACCAACCCTGGAACTGTAAGCCATATCAGCCTCCTCCCCGCTTTCCTTCTGTTGCTCTTTGTAAGAGTGTTTGAGCACAGTAATAGAAATAAAGCTAGAAGAGTAATAGTCAGGTGTGTTGGACTGTAGTTTTCTTATAGTTTCTTTGTTTGCTTGTTTTAACAGTGCATGGGATTAAGCAGAGGGTCTTATGCATTCCAGGCAAGCACCATGCCAACTAAGCTATATCCCAGATCTGTCTAGTTAAAATAAAATAAAATAAAAAAATCAATATATGTGTATATGTATGTATGTATGTATGCATGTATGTATATATGTATATGCATACTCATATCTATATGTTCTCATTTCTCGACACAGGATCTCTTATGTACTCTTGACTGTTTAAAACTCATTATGTAGATTAGGCTGGCCTCGAACTCAGAGATCTACCTGCCTCTGCCTCCTGAGCGCTGGGAATAAAGGTTCATGCACCAGTGTCCACTGAGCCTCAAGACTTGTGATGATTGATTCATTCTCTTTACTCAATTGATATTCATATTTTCAGTTTCTTCATGACACAGTTTTTAATGGGCTGTATGTTTTTTTTAACTGTGTTCATTTCTTCTAGATTATCCAGTTTGTTGGTGTGTAACTAATCACAGTTGTCTCCTATTTACTTATGAATTTCTGTGGTATTTATTAGTCAATAGAAAAATGTTAAACATACTCTTTTGCCAGGGTTGTCAGGACTTACAACAAGGAGGCAAGAAAATCATTATGATTGAGACCAGCCTAGGGTGAGTTCTAGGCCAGCCCCAGTTGCATAGAGCCTATATCAGAAAACTAAAATAAATAAGCAAATAAAATATACTCTTCCCTCTGAAGATTTAAACACCTCAGTCTATGGAATGAACTCGGAGACAGTCACCAAGAACACACAAAATTCACTTACCGCCTACAAAGCCTAGAGAGGTAAGATGGATGAATTGTGTGCCTATCTTACCAAAGGGTGAAGAGCTTGGGCTTCTAGACAAAGGGGCAAGGGGTGAATGCTGTCATGTTCTGCAGCTGAAGTCTGTTTGGTCACAGGCCTCTGTCTGGCCTCTCTACTTTGTTGGGAGGTTACGTGAGATGATGAAGTCTGTGACTGTCACTGTAGAGAGTGTAAATCTCTCTTACAAAGGACAGAGCTTTTCTTGTGTCCTTAGAAACCTGCATTTCCTCTCAATATGAAATATGAGCCAGTCTTTCATGCCAAAGAAACAGGTTCTGGGTAAGATAATTAACTCTCTCCCACAGATAAAGTTTCCTCTTTCAGGCCCTTATTATTATTTTTTTCTTTTAAAGATTTACTTAAAATCTTTTTATATCACCAATTACAGAGAATGATCAGCTTTACTAAGGAGAAAATAAAAAGAAAACAATATACGAAGGAATGGCCTCACACCCCTGAAAACCATTCTTCGGAGGTAATTGGATTAGAATTCTGGTGTTCTCTTGTATATCCTTTCCCTGTACACAGAGATGTAGCAAAGATTTTATTTTTACTTTTTATGTATTAGTTCATTTGATGCTAAGGAGATTACTTTTTAAATTTTTCATTTTAATTTTATTACTTTAATCTCTCTCATATTCTCTCTCCCACACATTCTCTTTCTGTCTATCTCTGTCTCTGTCTCTGTCTCTTTCTCTTAGTGTATATTTAATTTATGTAGAAAGATGTCCTTGTATATTATTGAACAAACAAAGGAGATGTATTGACCCGGTTTCAGAAATCTGGCTTTCTCTTTTTGATTTATTTACTTCTGTGAAGATTTCTTGTTTGTTTGATATTTTTGAGACTGGAGGTCCTTATTTATCCCTGGACAGTCTGGGGTTTTAGGCTAGGCTAGCTTCACATGTGTGATCCTCCTGCCTCTACTTCCTGAAAGTTGAATTATAAGTTTGCACCACTGTGCCTAGTTTGGTTGTTTGCAATAAGAAATTTTAGTGATTTGTTTAATATTCTTTAAATATTTCATTGTGTTCTTCTTTTAAAAAAAGACCAGTTTAGTTCCTTGTAATACCCCAGTAGCGTAAGTACATACAAATAAAACCTTCAGCCCCATTGCCAGAGTCCACATCTATGTACCACCAATGTAACACTTTCACAGGTATCGTTTACACTTCTCTCTAAGTGTATAAGAAACACAGAAGTATTTTTATATTTACCCTTTCTCTAAGGTTGGGGTTCTAGCACACACATAAAAATTAAAATCGCATTTAAAAGAAAAAATCAACATTTCCCAGACATTGTTTTAGAAAGTATCTAAATCTTGTCGATGTTCCATGATAGAAGAGCCATAAAGGAGCTCAGAGTTGACCCAGGGTAGGGCTTGAACGTCTGGAGTTCTTCAACGTAGAGTGTTGGAAGACAAGAACCCAGGGAGGAAGTTGATCTCAGCTTTGGTCAGAGATGCTTCTTTTGTCAGTGGGTAGAGGTTAATGAAGAGGTTCATGCCTGGTCAAAGTGCCATGTATGAGTAGCTGTGGTTGCTCATCTGTGGACGAATCATCTATATCAACTTACAAGGCCCAGGGAACATCCCAGAAGAGGGGATGGGATGAATGGAAAAGCTGGAGGATGGATGAGAAAACTGTGAAATGTCAACTTCTAAACATGACATGGCTGTTATATACATCACCTCACAGCAGCCATGGTAACCTGAGGAAGACTACACATCTGTCCAGTCAAAGTTGCAGCATGGATGGACAAGGAAGCTCCAAGGCCCTGTCCTTATCAGAGACATCTTTGTTTCTTGATGGTTACTAAGGGAGGGAAACGTACTCTCCTTTGGGAATGTGACCACTGGTAGGTTATCCATGTCCCAAGTGACAGTACCAGACCCATATGCAAAATCTATCAGGACCATACCTGCTCCTTAAATATAGAGATTATTTCCAAAGATACTGATTCCTAAGAGTGACAGTTGGCTTGGTTTTGTTTTCTACTTTAGTATAATATTTTTAGACTAGGCCTTACTCAAACTTTCAGAACAAGGCAGATGCTGCTTTGCTAGAATATTCCATGAACAGCCTCTCATCTACTTCCTCATGGTGTCCTTGTTCTCTGCAACCTCACGGGTCCTGTTTCACTGTGCATCTTTCTCTTGGCAGCCTAGTCTTGAAAATTCACATTACAATGATGCGTTAAACTCTAACAATCAGAACATTCTAGTTGTTTCCTAGCCTCAAACCATGCCCCTTCCATTCCTCCTGCAAACCAGTTCCCTAGAAACCATGTGGTCAGACTCACTGTTCCCACCACCAGGGCCAATGGTGTTTATTAGTCACTCTTCTTGTTGAAGCCAAAAACTTAGGAAGAAGCATCTTAAGAGTAGGGGCACATTGACTTACACTTTGAGTCCATCACAGTGGAGGCATGACAGGGTGTGAGGCAGGAGATCTTGGGATCTCCTGCCTCACAACTCAGCATCCCAGGAAGTCCTAATCTTATCCCTTTTCACTTTCTTAACCTAATTTAAGGTTACTAAATTTTGTTTATTTATAACAGCATCAATAACAAAAATTCTTAGTTTGGGTCTGGAGAGATGGCTCAGAAGTTAAGAGTACAGGCTATTCCAGAGGACCCAGATTTGATTCCCAGCAGACACAGAGTAGCTCACAAACTCTAGTAACTCCTGTTCCAGGGAACTGACAGGCCTCCCAGTTACCAGATATGAACATGGCACATAGGCATACATATAGGTAAAACACCTATACACACGAGGTAATGTAATTAAAAAATAAATATTAAAAAGTAAAATACTTTTATTTCATCTTTTCTAATTTTTTTCTAGCCTTCGCTGAGTTTTATTCTGATCTTTATTTTTTTAATCTGCTAATTTGGGGCTTAATTTGTTCTATTTTTATTCCCTTAAGCTATAAACTTAGATTGTTGATTAAACTTTTATATTTTATTGTTTCCTACAAGTATAAAAAGTTTAATTTGTAAAATATACAAATTGAAATATGGAACACATACACATTCCAGGATACTTAGAAAGCTTCCTTCCTTCCTTCCTTCCTTCCTTCCTTCCTTCCTTCCTTCCTTCCTCCCTTCCTCCCTTCCTTCCTTCCTTCCTTCCTTCCTTCCTTCCTTTCTTTTAATTACACATAAATATGTGCATGTGAGTGCAGAGATGAGAAGAAAGTGTCAGATTTCCTATGATCTGCCTGGTGTGGTTATTGGGAAATGAAGCCATGTGGTTATTGTGAATTGAACCCAGGTCACCCAGTGTTCTGAACCACTAAGTCATCTTCCTAGACCCCAGTGTGGCAGATTTCTATTGCTATAATAAAGACCATGACCAAAAGCAATTTGGAGAAAGAAAAGTATTTATTTCTGCTTATAGTACATTTTGGATAGAGTCAGGGTGGGAACTCAAGTCAGGAAGCCAAGGTCCTTGAGGAATGTTTCTTTCTGTCTTCCTTCTTATGGTTTGCTAAGTTTGTTTTCTTAGACAACCCAGATCCACCTGTTCAAGAGTGGAACCATTCACATAGATCTGGGCCTTCCCATGTCAGTTGTTACCCAAGAAAATACCCTACAGATTGCCTTACAGTGGTATTTTTTTCAATTAAGGACCTTCTTTCCAGATAATTTTAGCTTGTCTCAAGTTGACAATAAGCCAACCAGGATAATTGGTTCTTCCTTCATCCTCCTCAACATCTTGTATTAAAAATAATATCACAATATAAAACATAAATAGCATTAAAAGTCTCACAGTCTTTCAAAATTCACTCTCAATAAAATCTTTAAGTCTCTCTAAAAATTCAAAGTCTCTGAACTATGAGCTCCTGTAAAGTCAAAAAATAAGTGATAAGCTTTTATTTCAAGAGGGAAGAACCAGGGCACAGTCATAATCTGAACAAAACCATCCCAGACGCCACCAGTATAAAATCCTGAAGCTCTGTGTCTCACATCTGGGCTTCTCTAATGATCTACTGGGCATGGAAAGGCCTGATCAGTTCTATCTCTTGGGTTCGGCCATGCATAGTCCACAGCTTGCCCAGTTGGCTCAGGCCAGCTCCTCCCTATATCTGCATGAGCCTACTGGACAAGCTCTGCCTTGGTCATCACACCGTCCTGGCAAATCAAAAGTGCTGGTATCACCATTACAATTGGGATGTGCCCTTACCAATGACCTCTTTAAGCCTTTCTTCAGGGACTCCAGCCCGGCCACACAGTGCCAAGCCTCAGCTCCTCTCTGTGACCCCTTCTTGCTTTCAGCTCTTACAGATGACTAAGTTTAGCTGACAGCATGAGATGTACTCCATCATCTGGGCTAACCCGAAAAAAATCCTAAAATATTTCAGCTCTGTGATGCCAGTCTCTTCTTACTCATTAATCTCTCAGCTTCCACTGACCAGTATCAGTTATCCTACCAAAGCAAAGGGTTTGCTTTACAGGTTCTGGTCTCTTATTAATCACAACTGATTTTTCGTCTCTGGCTGACCAGAAACACATTCTTCATTCAGTACACATCACAAAAAAATGTCCCAAGTCCAGGCTTCCATCTTCTGCATTGCTCTCAACATTCTTATCTTCCAAGCTCCCTCAAACATTTCATTAAGCTCTGAGCACTGACTTGTTTTTCCCAACCAAAATTCCAAACACCTTCATGATCTTTCCTAAAAATAACACAATCAGGTCTGTTACATCAATATCCCGTGATCCTTGCCCAAAAGTATTTGCAGCCATGAACTTTCTCTTAAGGGGTCTTTGTGGGCAAAGCTTGTAGGTGACTAGAAGTTAGGGTCTGTCCAATAAAACTGGTTTCAATTATGATGGCCCTGTGCATATTGCCTCTAACAGATTGTATAGGCTCTAGTTTACAAACTTCTTCTCCACTCTTCCCAGGTTACTGAAACTGTCTATTAGTCCCAAAGCATCCTGACACTCTTGCTGTCCCCCACAGAATGCTTCTTTCATATTCTCTTGTCATCAAGTCCTGATAATATCTTATCATCCCTCACCTGGGCCACTGCCAATCCCCCAGTGTCCTGTTTGTGCTGGCTTCCTGAAAATATCATCAAAACAATCTGATCCCAGACAAAGCAAAGTCTGTTGCACATTGTACTTGTGGAGGTGGCCTGTACAAACTTTTGGTATCATTCCAGTGGGATGAAGGCCCAGTTGAATGTCTCATGAGGTTTTGAACCCTGGTTGAGGAAGACAGCGGCACTGTCAATGTGGAAACATGGGTAACGGTTATGATGGAACAGTTAGGATTGGAGAACACAGCAAGGCAAAGAGTATAAAGCAAAGAGATTTATTCATTTATTTAGAGGCAAGGGCTCACTGTTTAACCATGGCTGGTCTGTAGCTCAGTGTGTAGACTAGACTGGTCTTGAACTCAGAGATCTGCCTGCCTCTGCCTCTGCTATGCTAGGATTAAAGTTATGTACCACCATGTCTGGCTAAGCAAAGGATTTAAACTCTCTCTGGATATCAACCACCATCTGACGCTGTCTATAGGTCTTAGAAGATGTTCCTTAGAAGATAAAAATGAAGTTATATTCAGTTTGAGCTTCCCAGGCAAACATTTTGAGAAGCAGTACTGGGTGCTGACAAAGACAGCAAGTTGTGGGTACAGATGAGTTGACATCTCAGTTCTGTTCCTCTACTCACCCATTATTCAGCTCAAACAACATAGGCAGGAGCAGCAGAAGTAAATGTTTACTTCATCATATGTATTCTAATCATTAAATTAGCTCATTTAATCCTTACAAGGGACCCAAAGCTCTACTTTGTCTACCTTCCACAAATATAAGAACTAAAGCAGAACAGGGAGGTTGAGTCAATTACCTGAGTAACACAACATCTCTCTACTATCAGAATGAACTCTCAAAAGCAGGCATTCAGAATTTGCATAAACTATTTCAAACACTCCCTGAATACAGTCATGAAATCCTTCCCCCAGAAGATGGATTTTAAATGAAATTTCAATGCCCAACATAGGATACCTTCTTGTAAGATAGTGGTTAGGCAGATAACCCTAAACAACATAGGCTATTGCCATTGCTCCTGGTTGCACACCATAACAAGATGGTAAGACTTTAACATCCCTTAAGTCTTTAACATACCTTTAGGGACATCAAATATCACAAACACAGCAACATTCAATTGCTATTTTGAGTTTTGTTTGTTCATTTCGAAAAAGAAAACAGTTATTTATTTATTTATTTATTTATTTTTATTTATTTTGCACGTGCGTATACCTGTGTGCACACCACAGCACACATGCAGAGGACAGAGGTGGAAGTTGATATTCCTTCCACCGTGTGGGGCCTGGAGATCAAACTCAGGTCAGAAGACTTGATGGAAAGCCACTGACCCACCTCACCACTTTGATCATTTGTTTTTGAGACAGGATATCACTATAGAGCCCAGGCTAGCCTCAAAGTCACTAATCTACTGTCTCTGTCTCCTAAATGCTGGGATTACAGGTTTGTCCCACCAGTGCCAGCTTTGAATTGTACAGGTTTGTCCCACCAGGGCCAGCTTTGAATTGTTCAGAAAGGTTAATCCACATCACTAGTCTTCAGAGTTTCAGAAACGAACATACTTTCAGCATCTGATTCAGATATCTCCTCTGTTTTTCTCCTTCTTCTCATCACAGTCCTTCTATCTCCTTGCATGAAAGACCTCTTTTTCCATACTGTCCAGGAATGAATTAATTACCTTTATCTAAATTAGATCATTGAACTCATGTACATACATGTGTCATTGGGTATACTCGTTTAATTGAATTTATTTTTCAGTAGAGTTTCAAGGTCCTATGAAAAGTAAGTAAAAAGAACAGAGATTTTTTTTCATTTTCTAATGTATCCTTTACTCCCACTCCAGTTATTCACAAAACTCTGCTAGCAATGTTCTGCACTTGAGTGTGATGTTTGTTATATGTAGTGAGTCCTCATTGACTTACCACTGTCGGCAAAATCCAGAGCTTGCATTACAATTCGCTCCTGGTGTTGTCCTGTCGGTAGATTTGATCATATACAATGACACATATTCACCAGTTCATTTTATTAAACAAAATACTTAGACTGATTTAACTTCCTGTGTATCTGTATGTACACCTTATGTGTACTTGGTGTCCTCAGAGGTCAGAAGATGGTATCTGATATCCTGGAATTGAAGTTAAGAAATGGTGTGAGACACCATATAGATGCTGGGAACTGAACCTGGGTCCCCTGTAAGAGCAGCCAGTGTTCTTAATTGCCGAGCTATCTCTTACCCTCATATAACCACCAGTTTAATATCAGACAGAAGGTAGATGCTTGATTTATGGTGCTGTACCCAGTAAACTTATGGCAAGTCAAAATATATCATAAATCAAAAATATATTTAACATACCTCACAATATACTATAGAGCACCAGTTATTTATCCTTATGACAATGTGGGTAAGTGTCCAATTCTGGATAGCCTAGAAGGGACAGCATTTTCCACCCCTGAAGCAGAGCCAAAAAGGCATGGGTCTCCATGAGTGCTGATGGTTGCTATGGATGTGGGAGGGATTTGTTTGTACAATAATGTACATAATTTAGTTGATGTTCATCCTTCGGGAAATATTCTCCCTGCCAATGTTATGGGGGGGGGGAATTTGCCAAGTTTAATGACTCTTGATAATTAGACAGCATCAGTCCTGGAGGCAAGAATATGTCTAATGTCCTTAGAAAAATGGCAAATGCTAAGACCTTCAGGACAGCCTTTAAGGCTGTAAGAAAGAACTCTGAAAACACGAGTTTAATAATGTATAATTTCTCAACTATGCAAATTATAGGGATACAATGTGAATTATATAATGGGCTGTTATGATGAGATCTCTAGAGAGTGAATACAACTCTTTAGAATTTTTTATAGCAGCTCCCCAGAGAGAACTTGGAGGGTAAACACAACTCTTTTTTTTTTTTAATTTTTTCCTACAAATTCCAAAATATTTTTATAGCAACTTTTTTGAAGACCCATGAGCTATCCAGAGAGCTTTTAGAATTTTTACTATCAAGACAGAACTATGTCTAGCAGAAAGCTGTCTCAAGCAAGGAACTGTCTCAAGCAGAAAGCTATCTAGAGCAGACTACCATCCAAGAGCTATCTACAGAGAAGCTATGTAGGCAGCTATCTCGAGCAGACTACACCTTATCATTTGACTTTGAGTCATTCTTTTGCTCTTTTTGTCGTTTCTAAACAACCCTTCCTCAGGACCCCTAACCAAGCTAAGGTTGGTCTTTGGCAGGTAAATTTTGCAGTCTTCTCTGTAGTAAGAGACTTTTGGTTTCTTTAAAAAAAAAAAAAAAAAAAAAAAAAAAAAGCCCAGTTACGTTATGTGAATATGTTTTTGCTTAATCCCAGGCGTGGAATAGGGAGCTGCTTCAGATTGTCCACAGCAGCTGATTGTAATTTGTCGCATGCTCTGTCAGGGGCATGATTCTGCAAGCTGAAGATAGTTTGGAATTCTGGGGATTCTTGAGAAGGTATAAAAAGTCCACAGAGAGGCTACAGCTGTTCTCCTGGCTGCTGGTTCCTGCTGTTGTATGTAATTTTGCTGCTTTTGCTGTTTTGGTGGATTGCTGGTTGGAGATACCCTGACAATGAAGATTGGACTTGATCCTAGGAACTCAACCCTCCTAATCATCAGGAAGTAGTCTAAAGAGATCTATGCTTCCTTCCCACTCTAACCTTCTTTCTCACCTACCTGGTGTTGGGGGAATTGGAAGAGATTGACGTAGAGATAGGTGGTAGATATAAGAACCCAATAAAGTAGCTGAGAGTATGGTGATACTACTCAGATATTTTTTAAGTGGTAAAGTAGCCATGAATCATGATGCCTCTATAGCTCACCTATCAAGAAGCAGGTCCATGGAAAGATTCCTGGAAAGGAGTTCTCTCGATCCTGTCACACTGGCTTATTTGATCTCTAATCTAAGACATGCTGCTTTGAAAATCAAATTTGGACATGTACACATCAGCTCCTCTATTCTCATTATCCATTCCTATGCCCTCTTTTGAACCTCCTACAAACTGGATTCCAGCATTGTAGGAAGCAGGTGTACTGTGACCGTGACCTTAGCAGTGAGCTTCTCAGTGACATTTCTACATACAACCTGGGAAAAGTACAACAGGATCTCACAAAGGTCACTGTCATCTCCTTCCTTCTCTTCCAGTAAACAAAATGAACCTATCCTGTCTGGGACCCACATTATTTTCTTGCTCTCAAGTTAATGCAGTCACATGCATTAGCTAGATTGCTAAAGAACAAATCTCAACAAAACTATTTGTGGACATAGAAAAAAAATGCCAAGTATTCTAATTCAGATGCAGCATTGATTATCCAGGGAGGTTTCGTTTCAACTAGAAAATTATAAAAAAGCTTAATTTAGCTAAGCATTACAAGGTTATTAGAAATTCTGTATGTTTTTCTCATCTGTTACAAATTCTATTTGGAAAAAAATTAAACTGAGATTTTTTTTTCTCCAATAAGAGAAATTACTCAAGATTGAGCAAATTAATTTACTTTATTACTGTGCAGGTGTTTTATTAATGTGTAGGTGTTTGGTGAGCACTTACTGTCTATCTTGCCCCATGCTAGCCCTGGAAACACAAAACTGAAGGTGACATAGCCCTGCCCCAGTGAACAAAATTAGCCATTGATTTAAATTTTTTGCTTTGTGCAATATTTTATTAAATGTCTTTACAGAGCATCATCCAGCGTCCATATATGAATGTGATATTTTACTATGCATTTGTGCTAAAATACAGTCACAGCTTGCAGATTCACACCTGATAAAGGACTGTCAAGTAAAATGAACAACAAATACCAAAACCTGGATGATAAGAAAAATTAAGAACTTAAACTTGTAAAATGAGCAAAAGACCCAAATTGATATTTCAAGACATGTTCATGTAACATTATATAACTGGTAAATAATCATAGGAAATGTGTTTACATGTAAACAACAGTAAAATACCAAGGCAAACCCGTTAGAAAGTCCAGAGTCCAGGACCCGGGCAAGACAAATGTTAGTGAAGAGATGGTTCCAGCAGAACCCGTCATTGACTGTCAGTAGAAATTCAAAATGGCACGGCCAAGCATAGTCTGACAGTGCCACCCAGCAATCATGGCCCCTGGTATTTGCCAGAATTAGCTAAAAGTGAGTGGGAAATAACTCAGTCAGTACAGTGCTTGTCATGCAAACATGAAAGCCTGAGTGCAAGACATAGAATCCATGTTAAAGCTTGCTTTGGTAGGACACGATTGCATTCTCCTCCATTGGGAGTTCCAGATATTTGAACACTTGGTCCCCACTTGATAGCAATGCTTGGGAAGCGCAGTCCTTGCTGGGGGAAGTAGGTCACCGAGGTGGGCCTTGAGAGTTCATAGCTCCATGGCATGGCCAGTTTAAACTCTGCTTTGTGACTATGGCTGAAGATGTGATCTTTCAGCTTCCAGCTCCAACAGTGCATGGAAGAGAAGGGAAGAAAATGATACTGATTGAAAATATGACAAGCTTTTGAAATGTGCGTATGCTGGCTAACTTTATATCTGTTTGACACACCAACTGGGGTTATCTGAAAGGAGAGAACCTCAACTGAGGAAACGCCTCCATTAGATCTCTCTGTAGGGCGTTTTCTTAATTATTGTTTTAATGTGGATGGGCCTAGCCCTTTGTAGGAGGTGCCATCCCTGGGCTAGTGGTTCTGGGTTCTCTGAGAAAGCAGGCTGAGCACGTCAATCATGAGAGTAAGCCAGTAAGCAGCACTGCCCCATGACTATGCAGCAGCTCCTACCTCCAGGCTCCTGCCCTGTTTGAGTTCCTATCCTGACTTCCTTCAATGATGAGCAGCAATGTGGAAATGTAAACCCAATGAACCCTCTCCTCCCCAGCTTGCTTTATAGCCTGGCATTTTGTTGCAGCAATAGAAACCCTAAGACAGTGTGGAAACAAATTAAATCAAATCCTCAAATGTTTCAGAATGAGATGAAGAGGTTGGTTGGTAAGGACTCAGGTGTCCAGGCTGTCCCCAGTGTCTTAGCCTGGCAGGGTGACAATATTTGTCATTGAACACTGGATACACTGATTATTTGATCTTCCTGGTAATTATATCTTACAGTTATCTTTAGTACTTATGTTCCATAAAGCCAATCATAAATTAGCAAAATAATATATATATATATATATATATATATATATTTCTAGACCCAAAGTAGTGCCTGTGATACTTATGTAGAGATTTCAGAGTTTTCTTCAGAGACCCAACCATAGCACATTCAGGTGTGTGTGTGTGTGTGTGTGTGTGTGTGTGTGTGTGTGTGTGTGTATACATATATATATATATATATATGTATATATATATATATATATATATAGGCTTTCACTAAAAGGATTTTACACAAGTTAAAAAATTACAAAATTAAAAAATTTCAACAAAACTATACACAATAGGGATTTCCCCATGGGAGATGCATACCCATGCATACATAATTCTTGCCCCATGCCTCCTTCTTTTCCCAGTCTAGTAAACGTTTTTGTGATGGTAGCTTCTTCCTTTCTGGCGACTCCATCATCAGGTATATAAAGGATGTTCATCCAATGAGAACTCTGAAGGGCCCCGTCTTAGCATCACCACAAGTATTTACCAAAGGGGGCCTGAGAAGTCAGTCCAGAGGGCCAGCAAAGACAGTCCTCCATGGCTGGGCAGCCTGAGCCTTGGACGACTTGGATGACACATTCTCGGGGCTGCATTTTGCAGCCCTCTTTCAAGCACCACACTGCAGAACCGGCTATATTGCTTGGTGGCTGAGCAGTCAGTCGGGGGGAAGATGGACACACAGCCATGATCTCACCATATACTCCTCCCGCCGCTGATACCATCTGTTAGAGAAGTCATGGAGTTTGTTTGTTTATTTTGGTACTTGGGATTGGACCTGTGGCCTTGAGCATCTTAGGAAAGAGTTCTAGCCCTGAGGCATCTCCACAAGCCTTAGAGAAGTCATTTATTCTTTCAAGTACATGTAAACAGAAAGAATTAGCCAAGAATTCTTTATGCACATATAGGAAGATAAAGGGAAAAAAGTGCAATAAAAGTATCCCCCTGCCCCCGAGAATCCAGAAAAGGCCAAAGGAATAAAGATTATCTCACAGTGGATATTTCTATAGGTGTTATGCTTTTAGTCTGAAATATCCCTCATGCATTCGTGTTTTAAATATTGTTCAAGAGCTGGAAAAGCTCCTTAGAAAGCTGTGGATGCTCTTGGAAGTGGGGCCGTGCTAGTAGAAATGGGTCAACAGAGATAGGTCTTGCAAAGCTGTCACCTGGACCCTGGGCTTGACCGTCTCTGCTTCTGTCTGTCCTGATGTGCAGAGCCTCACACTCCCACACCATGGATCCCCTCCTCAAGGCCTTCCTGGCTGAGACAGAGTGAAACTCTCTACAATCATGAGCCAAAGTAAACATTGTTTCTCCTGAGCTGTTCCTGTCAGCTGTCTTGGCCACAGTGACACAAAAGTAACCAGTACTTTACAAGATGTGAAGTGACAACATTTTCTTTGTTCTCTACACGGAGTAACAAGTTTCGGAAGCTTTCTTGTTTATGACACCTCTCCCCATTTCCCAGTGACACCAAAATGGCTGTCGTGATTATTCGCCATCCATCATTGTGCACTATTTGTGTGCTGATCAAGTACAGCACCAGGTACCATGATTTTTTTACCACTACCATCCTGCCTTCTGATGTTCCAGGGCATAGCTGGCATTCTACTAAAATGTGGTTGAACCTAAGTTTGAATAAAAAGAGAAAAACCCATGAGTGTTCATTCATTGATTCCTATGTTCACATGGATCTTATGCTAACTAAATTGCTATTTAGTTTATTTTTCACAACCCTGACCTTGATTTTCTTTTCTGATGATCAGAAAACCAGGGCTTTAGAGATGCCGTACAATAACCTGCCAGTCATCAGACAGTCTAAGGTGCCAACTTACCCTCCATCTCCCTTCAAGTCACCTCCTAGTTCTTTTATCTGGGCCATTATCAGAAGGTTCTCCCACATTTAGGTGGGCCTTCCCACATCAACCAAAGCAACCAAGGCACCCCACCACATCCAGGCATGCCCACACTGAGAATTCTTCTCCAGTGATTCCAGGTTGTGCTAATTGTGTGCACAATTAAAGACAACAATAGCATAATACTTTTTCCCCCTGTTCTTAAAATAAAACTTCTTTGGTTCTTTGAAAGGTATCACAAGGCCTGAATTTTCTGTTTATGGTGATCATCTGCCATTTCAAATTACAAAATCAAGCAACAATCTCAGCCTAGTCATTAAGTTATCCAATTATGGTGGTTCAGGATGATTTTTCGTAAAACTTGGCAGCTGTATTATTCCATAAGCTGATGTAGTATTCCATCAGACAAAGCCCTGTGTTTTCACCGAGTCCTGAGTTCATACTATGTGCCTGTGATGTAACTTCTTTGTAGGCTCTGTGTTCACAGAACACGTCAGTGGGCTCTACACTCTTCACCTCTCTGCCCAGCACCCTATGTGCCCCTACTGGTGTGTGTGTGTGTGTGTGTGTGTGTGTGTGTGTGTGTGTCTGTGTTTGTATTACCAGGAGGTGAAGGATCAATGTGGGGTGGGAGGCCCCCACCCTCAGTCAGCTGACCATATGCTCTATGGGTTTACAAGAAAACCAAAAGTAAAAACTCTCTAAGAACTTGCTGCATATTAACTGTAAAGCATGATGAACTTACTTATGACACCTTCATGCATGCAGATCAAGCACTCTGTACATATTTGCCCATCGCCCTCTCTGATTCTGCCTTCCTCTCCCACTGTTCCCATTCTCTTCCCAAATCACCTCAATGTATTCATAGCTATGCATGCATACATATGTATTAGTTAAGTTTTAGGCATGAGAAAAAACCACATCAGATTTTTTTTCTCCAATCAAGCCATTTCATTTATCTTGGTGATCTTCAATGCCATTTATTTTCCAAGATATAACCTCATTCTTCCTTTTTAGCTGAGTAAAACTCTACTGTGTAAGTATGCCATTTTCTCTTTGTTGTTGTTGTTCCTTCGTCTTTCAATGGACACAGGCTGATTCTAGAACTTGGCTACTGTGAATTGACCCGGAATAAAATATGGATCCATGCAGTCATTTCTGTTGTGTGCTAACAGACGTCATCAATGTATACCTAGGAATAGAATAGCTTCAGTATATATTAAGTTTATTTTATTTTTAGCTTTTCATTTTTTTTGAATCTCCACCCTGATTTCCATAGTTGTGCATTAGTTTATAATCTCCCTCAATCACCATTGGGGGTGGTGCTGGTCTGTTTGTTGCTATGAATACAAATGCTCAATTCTGAATCTCAAGATCTGGTTGCCCTCCTCATACACACCAGGTTTCGTTCTGTCAACTTTGCCCCCCAGTTTAAAGCTATTGGTTAATAAAAGATTAGAGCCTGTGATTGGGCAGTAGGGAGAGAAGGCTGGACTTGAGACTTGAATGAGGAATCATGAGGGACACCCTGAGGAGAAAGAGAAAGAAGACAGACAGAACAGAGGTTGCCATGAGATAGGATGGACCCGGAGCACAAGGTGGAGAGAATCTCACCCTGAGGACACACACCAAACAGAGCAAGATGGGTGGTGAGATTCAAACTGCAAGTAGCAAGGGCCTATAGTTTGGATGTAGGTTAGAATAGTTCAGAACCTGCCCAGTCTAGGCTTACAGCTTATAAATAAAATGCCGGGTTTTGGTGTCTTTTAAGGGACTAGCTAGAATAAATATTTCCTTCACACTTCACCAACATTCTTTGTATTGTTGATAACGACAGCCCTTTCGCCTGTTCTGATTTTAATTTGCATTTCCTGGGTGGCTTAAAAATGTACTTTTTTCCTTTGATATATTTATCAGCCACTTGTACTTATAGAAGACTATTTTTATAATCGGGGGATTTTAAACACGAATCTGGCAGAAACGAGGAAGTGATATGTAGGGTATGTTGTGGTGAGTGTGGCATGAGAATCACCAGTATCTCCTTTCTAGGGTAAAGTACTGTGAAGGAGAGATGGACATCAATTTCACCAAGCCAAAGGGCCTGTCCTTTGCTCCTAACTTGGAGGCTTTACATGCCATTCATGGGTCTTATGATTTATTATCAGGTGTAAGAGTATGCTCCTAGGGCAAGGAAGATGTGTGAGCTGGGATAATGAGAGTGAGATGGTTTAAATGAGACATGCCCCTCATTGGCCTGTCGCTGTAAAATTATAAAAAATGTTGTCTTTTTTCCACACCAGAACCTACACCGCAGTGCCCCAAGCTCTCTGGTAGACATCTTCATCTCAGTCAGCAAAGCCTCTCACCTGCTCTGCTCCATCCCATATCACACTGCCGATGGCTTCTTTCTGAGCCTGGCAACAATCTCTCAACCCACGTAGTTCCCAAGGCAGGTTGCCACCATGCCAGACATACACATCCCAATTCCATGGTGCCCTAGTGTCTCTAGCCACCCCATACTCTCTTGAACTTAAACCGCCACATGAAAGAACACGCAACACAATAACCTCTGATCCAAATGATGAGATAGAATTGCCCACCTAGACATACAAAGCCCTGTACACCTGAATGATGACATCATCCTACATAGGTCCACAGATTTGAATACTTGGTCTCCAAGTGCCATTGCTTGGGAAGGTTAAGGAACCTTTAGGATCTGAAGCCTCCTGGCGGAAGTACAGAAGGTGGCGGGCTTTGAGATTTTATAGCCTGGACCCACTTCCTGTTCTCCCTGCTTTCTGTGAGGATAAACCTATGCTTCGACAGTTTCCTGCTCCTGTTACCATGCTGTCATCCCTACCTGCCACTGCTGTGCCTTCCCCACCATGATGGACTAGACCCCTCTGGGATTGTAAAGCTAAAATAAGCCCTTTATTCCTATGATCTTGTCAGGGCATCTTACTGCAGAGACAGAAAAGTAACTGACACACAGGGTAAAGCACACCTGCCACTTAAGCCTGGTGAGCTGAGCTCAATGGCCAGACTCCGTAGTAGATGGAGAGGCTGGATTCCTCAAGTTATCTTCTGACTGCCACCCTCACGCTCACTAGCATCACATACATACAATATCGTATACATGTATTATATACATACAGTAATGATGATAAATAAATCAAAATGTAAGCAGAACAGGCTCCCTTGTGAGGCCCTGCATCCCAATCTCAATACCACATGCAAAAACCAAACCAAACCAAAATGAAACAAAGAGAGAAAGAAATGTCCTTTTCCAGTTTCTCCTTGGGTTTAATTCATCAGAAAGAAATTAAGCCATTTCAAGACTTCAAAGCTGCAATGGACACAGATGATATGGAAGATAGAACAAGTCCCTCTCGAGGAGATGTGCTGTGGGAGGGAAAATTCTCAGACACTGTTTTTAGAGGAACTGGGTTTAAATGCCTGCCACGCCACGTGTGAGGTGTAGGTCTTTGAATGCGGTTCTATCTTTGACTTTTGGTTTGCATCTCTTTCTAATGGGGTCATAGGGGAAACGTCATCATGGTGCTCTAATGAAAGCCGGCACAACAAACTCTCAGATAGCATTCACCATGCCTACTTCATAACAAACACTTGCTGTCTTGTCACCATGTGGACGTGGAGAAGCCGATTGGTGCTGATTGCTAAAGTCAGGCTCTCTTGAGGCCTCTTATCTGATTGAGGAAACACCACATGGTGCAACGCTGAGAGAGCACAACACTGGCTCAGAAGGAAGCACAGAGACACAAAGTAGCAAATCAGAGGGGAGCTTCTGGAGAGGTGAGAAGAGGGGAAACAGCCAACAAAAGCGTGTGAAGACCGAATCCGGAGCAGATGTGTGTGAGTTATAAAGAGCATTCCTGTTCCATAATAGAGAGGATGGCCGGTCATCGGGGAAAAAAATGAAAAGAAAACCCAGAAAGTCTGAAGCAAACCATCAACGAGGCTTATGCCTCCCTTCAAATCAGAAATGGGCCAAGCCCAGTCATACATCTTTCCACAATATTATGCCCAGCGGGTGGTCTGTAGCAGGACAGTGGCCCTGTAGGATGGCAACGGATCTGAATAATCACTTGTTATCTGGTGATGTCCCAAGAGAAGGCAGTGTCCTGCACATCTGTCCTGTCTGTGGTGTGTGAGCAGACCTACTACGTGCTAGTCATAGCAGAGTGTGCAGCACCCACAGCGACGCACAGCACACAATGTGTAATAATGGGACTCAGCAACTATGTCTCTGGTTCATATAATTACTCAAAATTTTTATCAGCCTCTTTGTGTATAGTCATTCCATTTATAAAAACAGAACGTTTCCTGCTAGTGTGCACTGTGACATCCTACATCTCAGGTTTCTGATGTACTATCTCAGTTTCTGTAAACTCGGGCTGAAGGTCACACAGGAAATGGCCTAACACGTTTCTCAGAATGTATTGCAGATGTTCAGATATGCATATGAGAGGGCAGTTTACAGCTTCCTACTTCCTACCTGAGCGACACTCGCTCCCTTTGTTCTTAGGCTGCGCTACACATAAAACAAGACCTTAGAGACAGAGATACATACAGCCGCAGTGGCCATCAGCCCCAGTTTGCCCGGGACTGAGGACATGCTTGTGCAAAAACCCTACAGTGCCAAGCAAGAATGGTTCATCACGGCATACAATTCTCCCATGAATTGATGAATAGTAAAAAAAAAAAAAGACTAAAAGAAAAAAAGAGATGTGTACACAAATTCCTATCAAACCAAGAATCAAAATGAAGGCAGAAACTTAGCAAAAGAAGGTACATGTGTTCATGTATGAAACAGCTGCAGAATGTATCACTCCACCTCAGTGTTTTATAAATCTTAACAGTATTGGAGAATTGAGGGAGTGGCAGAGGAGAGGGAGGGAGACCGTCAGGATGTCATGATTGCACTTTTTTTTAAAAAAAAATTTTTTTATGAATAAGAAGTCCATATAAAATTAAAGACAACAATAAAGTATTCCCACTGACAAGGTAAGCGAACCCATTTTAGCCATCGTTGCTTTTTTGCTTTTGCTTTTTTTTTTTTTTTTTTTTTAGAAAAGAAATCCAGGGCAGTGAAACCCAGCTTTTCAGCAGGAAAAGCGCTTGCTGCAACCTGGTGCCCTGAGTTCGATCCCATGTGGTGGAAGACATGGTGGAGTTTCCCTTGGATTGCCCTCTGATTTCCCCATGAGTGACGCTAACTCATTCATTAAACGTGCAGGTTGTCAACTCCACGCAAGCTAGAATCAACAACTGGAAGTCCCACGGTAGAAATCATCTTTGGTTTTGAACTCCAGTACCCTGGTCTAGGAGCGGCCAACCTGGCAGCACAATTGATCTGGAACTGTGCCCACATTGTTATTTCATTCCGTTTTCCATTTAAAAAAAAAAAACAAAAACGGAGGCAGAATTAAAATGTTCCAGACAGTTGGGACCCATGTATTCGAACTGACATCAGCAAACTTTCCTGGCTGGTTGCCCGCCTCAGGGTGGGGGTGGGGCTGAGACCAGCATCAAGGAGACAGGAACTGTTACTGAAAAACACAGAAGCCCAGCCAGAATTCTCTAGAAAGAGCAGAGCCCCAGCCCAACCAGGCAGCAGCTACAGCCTTCCGTGGCTCAGCAGAGTGCCTGAATGATCTTGTGCCTTGTCTCAGGCCCCCTTTCTGGACCCTTTCTGGGCTACTTAACTAGGTCAGGTTAAGCCAGATGGCCTTTGTCCTCAGTGTCTCTCAGGACTTGACTTCAAGCCTGGATGGAGGTATTTGGACACAGCCTTTAACAGATTCTATAAGTAAACATAACAATTTTACCATTTAAGCGTGCACGTCAGTGGTGGTAGCTGCATTCGCATTCACTGCTGCACGAAACATTAGCTTTAATGCAGGGGCCTTGCTGAGGTGGCTCGCCTGGAAATCTGCAGTACCTTTTTACTCTCTAAGAACTTCAGAAAAGGAAAAAAAATATTCGCCAGGATTCTTTATTTGCTGCACTCCCTCCCCACCCCCTCCTGCTTTCTACCTCCGTCTTGCTGACGGTTTGCTGGGAAGTCACTGTTCGATGCTTTCCTGTGTTGGTCCACCCGTCACAGTAACAATACAGCAGGCCGATTTAGAAAAGGGGCTGATCGAGCTCACAGCCCCAGAAGTTGGAAAACTTCGTGGCAAATGACATTATAGGTCTAGAGCGCGGGCGTGGAAGAGATCATGTGACAAGATGGGAAGCCAGAGGAGACACGATGCTGTAACCTACTTCAGAATACTTTATTTACTCTTTCGAGAAAGAACACATACCTTGGATTATCCCTCCTCAGGATGGTAGCCCAGTAGCTTACACTCTCTGTCATTTGAAGGTTTTACCAACTGAAACCACAAGGCCAGTGACCCCCTTCCAGTATAAGAACCTCAGGTATCCAAACCACCGCTGGGCATCTTAAACACAAGGACATTCTTCAGAGGACTCAAGCTTTTGGCTGTTTCTACACCCCAGAAGACTCCCTCCACATTCCGTTATCCTGCCTCCTTAGACTGCTTCAATGGGGGCACTTCGATGGTGAACACTTCCGTCCTTTGTGCTTGTCCAGGTATGTGTTTGAATATGTGTTTATGCCAGTGGGAATGCACAAGTGTTGTGTGAGTGAGTTGTCACTTACATTGTCACTTCTCAAGAGTTCAGGCCAGCCCATCCCCATTCCTCTCCCCTATACCTTCCACCCCTTGTCAAATTGTTTCCTTGTGTTAGATTCAAGCTAAGTATTTTGAATGGGATGGGAAGCTATTACTTCCTTTGTTGTCTTCTCTCTCTCTTTGTTCTCTCTCTCTCTCTCTCTCTCTCTCTCTCTTTTCTCTCTGTTTTTTTTGAGATATAGCCTCACTATATAGCTCAGGCCAGCCTTGAACTTAAGCAATCCTTCTGCCTCAGTCTTCCAAATGCTGAGATTATAAACAAGAGTTACCACATCATGTTTTGAAGAAGGAGGAGGAGGAGGAGGAGGAGGAGGAGGAGGGGAGGGGGGAGGGGGAGGAGGAGGAGGAGGAGAAGGAGGAGGAGGAGGAGGAGGAGGAGGAGGAGGAGGAGGAGGAGGAGGAGGAGGAGGAGGAGAAGAAGAAGAAGAAGAAGAAGAAGAAGAAGAAGAAGAAGAAGAAGAAGAAGAAGAAGAAGAAGAAGAAGAAGAAGAAGAAGAAGAAGATTGGCACAAGGCAATGTACTATAATCCAGTTCTGATACTAGGTCCCTGCAGTTACCACAGTCCTACAGGGCACGTCTCCAACAAAACGGTTTTCAATTCAGATGTCAGCAGCAAGCTCAAGGGGTTTCCTATCACCTACACTGTGACTAGCTGCCTACAGATTGTGGGTTGCTGACCACTGCCTCAGGGTCATTAGCATAATTTACAGAACTCACTCAAGAGCTGCACTTACAATTACTATTTCATGAAGTGATGTCTAAAAGGGCCTCAAAAGCAGCTTCTCAGCCCTTTCCCTGGGGCAAACCTCCTTTGATTGATGCTACTTGTGCAGCAACCAGGAAGCTTCGGTGGTATATGATTGTGGATTTAATTGACATTTTCCTTTCCTTTTTGCTTATAAATAATTGACACATTTTACAAATATTTTATGTGTGGAATTCCTTTTTAAAAATATATTTTATGTGCATGATTGTTTTGCCTGCATGTATAAATTTGTAGCATCTGCTTGCCTTGCCTTTAAGGAGGTCAGATGAGGGCAGTGAATCCCCTGAAACTGAAATTACGGACAGTTGTGAGCTGCTCTGTGGGTGCCAGAAATAAAACCCAGGTTCTCTGCAAGATCAGTGGATGCTCCTAAACACCAAAATACCCCTGTGTGTGTGTGTGTGTGTGTGTGTGTGTGTGTGCGCGCGCGCGCGCACGCGTACTATGGTGTGCTTGAGATTGAACCCAAACACCTGCTATATTTTGAGCCCTGTGTTCTTTCTTCCAGTGAAGATCTTTTTCAAATATTTTGCCCACATGTCTATTATGTCCCCTTTACTGGTGAGTTTTGCATATTTTCTCCATATTTTAACTCAACTGTTCATGCAGCTACTGCTACTCAAAGTGAGACACAAGATGTTCTGGAAGGAATCTGTTTATTTTTTTTTCCAAAGCTGAGGAAAATAGAATGATTTTCTTCTTCTTTCTTCTTCTTTCTTCTTCTTCCTCCTCCTCCTCCCTCTCCTCCTCCTTCCTGCCCTGACTGTCTTATAACTCTATCTGTATACCAGACTGGCCTCAAACTCACACAGTTCTGCCTGCCTCTGCCAAGCTCTGGGATTAAAGGTATATAACACCACTATCCAGCTAGAGTGATCTTTCTTACTCAAAGCTTTATCTTTGGGCTCGTGAGCACTAAGTCTTATAAAGGGAGCAAAGGGCATTCAGTGAGATAGTGGGTCACAAGCTGGAATAGACCTTTGTCCTCTAGACCTATATCTCCTACCTCTCTAGACATCCATGGGCCTTCACAGGCACCAGTTCCTGCATCTTCTTTCAGACACGTACATTGCCTTTTTGTAAGTTAATTCATGTGTTTTTGTTAGTCGATGACATAACTTCCCAGACCCCAGCTTCCAACCCTCTCCATGCTTTGTGTCATCTTTTATTGTTGTTTTGAAATAATCCATTGTGAAGGTTTGAGTGAGAATGGCTTCTATAGGTTCACATATTTGAATCCTTGGTCTCCAGTTGGTGGAACTTCTTGGGAAAAGTTAGAAAGTGTGACTTTGATGGAGTAAGTGTACCCTTGGGCTTGGATTTTGAGGTTTTAAAAGCTTGGACTATTCCTTATAGATAAAGATGTAGTCTCTCAGTTACCACTTCAGTACATACACCATTGTCCCCACAATGACAGTCATGGGCTCTAACCCTCTGCCAGCGTGTGCCCCAAATTAAGCATTTTCTTTCATAAATTGCCTTGATCATCATGTCTTTCCATAGCAAATTAAAAATAACTTAAACACTTACAAACTCTAATTTATACTGTCCATTTACCCCTTAGAATGGGACCATCCATTGGAACGTGGTCAACCAACCAGGAATCACAGGCTTAAAGAAGACAATTCTGTCTTCCTCAGAAGCCATCAGAACTGTCTATGCGCTTTACTGAGGGGAAGAGATATCTGAACTGCTATGACGCCCCGTGCTATGACATTAATTAGGTTGGCCTTATGTAAGGTTTGTGCGGGAAACCATGGAGGCTGTGAGTTCATGAGGACAGTGATGTCCAGAAGACATCTGGTTTTGCTCCAGTCCTCCCTGACCTCTGTCTTTGATGACCTTTCCATGCCCTCTTTGCTCTCAATAACTTCTCCTTTCCTGTTGACTCCCAAAGGCGCTCTACTCTCTCCTTTCTGGAGTCTGTGATACAATGTTTCTATCATTCATGTGTTATAGTGTTATCAGTTTTGTGTCTCACCCGGCCATCATACTCAAACTGACTTCTGTTAAGGCTCTCCTAGAGAGGGGCTGTCTAGATAGGAATGTGCCAGGAATCTTTCCGAAAAGACCCAGCCCATGTACCTGTATCAAGTTACCTGTGAGGGCACCTGGCCACAGGGCTGACTTTAGGTAGCTCATTCACCATGATAAAGATTCTATGGCTACGATATCGCAGGCATCCCCTGAAATGCCACCAGGAAAGGACTAGAGTCTCTAACTCTCCTTCATAAAGGAAGATCAAGACCAAGTTAGAGGGACTGAGGAATCAGCTGAGAAGTAAACCAGAACAAAATGAAGGTTAATTAATCAGAGAGCAGCGTGGTGGGTGATGGTAGGCTATGCGGACAACAGATCTTGCTATTCTTTCAAAAAGGTTGTTTTGATTTTCACCTTCCTTCATGGTGAACCTTTTTCTCTCCTGTACTGAACTTTTGAACTCCAGTTGAATAAAGCAATCCAGTCTGTCCAAGGTGAAGGATCTCAGATACTCATGAAAATATAAGTTCTGTGTTAGTGTCAAACCAGGGAGAGCTAAACTAAAATCGAAAACTGCTTGTTCTCTGTTATAAGGATCATGTTCCCTGAGAGTAAACTATCAGGCTTGAAAAGAGAAATCCGTTCTGTAGTGCAGGTGGATACTGACAGGCAGCTAGCTCACTGGCAAGTGGTGAGCGCTCCTGCTTATACACATTGGTCACCCCATCAACACCATGAGAAACAAAAACACTATGCCTTGAGTCCATGCTTTTTGGTTGTGTGAGCCACAGGTCAAAGGTTATGAATGCAATTTGATATATTCTCAGAATCAAAACATTTTGCAGAGAGGACTGGATTCCATCAAGTAGTTCTGTTTCTTGGCTCTTCTTCCCCTGTACCAAGCTCTCAAATCACCAAAGCTTTTCACAGATTTCATTTTTATCAATTTATAATTCATAGTTCTGACATAGGAATTCCCTCTCAGCATCAAGAAATGAAAACACTCCACCAAGCTTGGAATGGGAGTGTAATTTTTTAAAAGCTCACAAATAAACGTGGAGATAAGTTTATAAATACGCTGAACTCAGAAAACTCAGAATGAGGTATGGGACGTTCTGCCTGGGTTCCTTTAAATCAGTGGTTCGCATGACCAGTACGTCATGACTCCTTGGGATCAAATAACCCTTTCACATGTGTCACACATCTGATAACCTGCATAGTAGACATTTACATTATGATTCATACCAGTAGCAAAACTACAGTTATGAAGTATCAATGAAAATAATTTTATGATTCAGAGGGTCACAGTATTAGGAAGGTTGAGAAACACTGCTTTAAATACAAATGTGTTCTGAGCTTCTTCTCTTTCCATTTCCCAGGGTGGAAGTAGACTGGACCTGACTGGACAATTCCTAATTTGCCTGGAGTTTTCTGCAACTAGAACTTCTCCCTTCTTGCTTTATTCCTTTGCTGAAAACTTCAAGACCCTACTAACCACCTCCACCAACCAGTGCAGCTGAGAGGCTCCCTTTTGTCACCTTCTTTGAACCATCCCTGGTTATTACAGGCCAGTTGCTGTGTTACTGATTTTGGCTGGAAATGGAGTTATTGAGTGAGTGGAGAAAAAGGGCATGATTGTTCTCTAGATCATATGAAAGAACACTTAGAGTGGTGGAGGTGGGGCAAAATTCAAAACAAAGAAACTGATTCTGGATGTGTAGAGGAAATCTTAATCCAGCAACAAGGCTGTTTTGGCAAGAGATCACATCCAAAGACCTTTTAGGTCTATGATCTGGCTGAAAGGCAGACACATCCTTAGTATACACCTTTAATCCCTAACAATAAAGGTAAGGTTAGTTTATAGAAGGAAGCAGCTAAGTTTGAAAGCGATGCCTAATTGAGGGGCAGACAGATGAATCAGAGAAAGATTTGATAGAGTAAGTCAGAGATAGAATGCACTCAACTCACATGAGAATAGCACAGGAAAGAGGGGGAGAGAGAACAGGGTTGACATAGATAGTGGTGGTACGTGTGGCAGCTTTACCAGGACGGTTTTACAGAGACAAGTTGCAGATAGAAAAAATTAGACACGGTTGAAGACAGAATGAGCCAGAGAATGAGAAGGAGCCAGAAGATTAGAACAGATTGCCAGAGTTAATATGAGCCATGCTGAGCGATTCAGTCAGAAGCCAAGGGAAGCCGAAGTTAATCAGTCAGCTTGGAAGACTAGATTGCGTGGAGGCTAGAATGTTCAAGGCCTAGTCCTAGGGATGAGACAGCCTAGGCTGACTCCATGACAGGCTTCAAATTGGCAGTTCAGAAGACTAGGCCTAAATCTCTGTTTCCAAGAACTGGGCAAGTCCAGACAAGCTCAGGGATCAGAAACTGCTCCACCACCTGACCTGAGGCAAGGACAGTGGATCAGCAGCCATTTCCAGACTTCCTCAGCAACAGTTTACAGCCCCCCCCCCCAGACCCCAGCAATGGATCTGGAATGTCCCTAGAGACAGAGCCAGTGATTAAGATAGATGTCACCTATCCCTCCCTGGAATCCCCCTAATGTGCTTTAAATCTGGCCTTCGAGCTCACTGGGGTGTCTCCATCTTGGGATGGGAGACCCTAACATACTAGACTTCTACAGAATAAATCACTCTTTGCTTTTACATACCATTGGAGTCTGGGGCATCATTCTTTGGTGAAGCATGGATCTTTATAGGGATAGTTAGAACAAAGAAAGAAGCACTCTCAGCTCAGCCCACGTCGTGTATTCGAACAGCTTGGGAACAGCTCTCATCTCATCCTGCCATCTGAGGAAATGAAAGTGACATTGACAAGGATGTATTGTAGTTTGGAATAAAATTTACCCCCTTTTCCTCCCAGAAAAATTTCCATGTCAGATAACTTCTGGAAACTTCAAATAGATATTTATTCAAATTTAAGATCTTATCACAGGACTGGAGAGATGGCTCAGTGGTTAAGAGCACTGACTGCTCTTCCAGAGGTCATGAGTTCAATTCCCAGCAACCACATGGTGGCTCCCAACCATCTATAATGAGATCTGATGCCGTCTTCTGGTGTGTCTGAAAACAGCTACAGTGTACTTATATATAAATAAATAAATAAATCTTAAAAAAATATCTACCACAATTCAGCAGAAGCGGGGAAACTTCTGTTTTGATAAGCACTGATAGTAACTTTTGGATTTAATAGAGACTATGAGGCATTTGCCAGTTTATATGCCCCACCCCCACACTATAAAAGGAGCTGAAGAGGTGGCTCAGTGGTTAAGAGCACTGGTTGCTCTTTCAAACAACTTGTATTCCATTGCCAGCATCTACGTGGTGCCTCACAACTAATTGTCTATGACTCTGGTTCCTAAAGCTCTGGGCACACGCTCACATAGTACACAGGCATACATGCAAGCAAAGTACATACACACAGTAAATGAAAGCCTTAAGTGCCACTCCCTGTCTTGGATTGTTGTGTGTGCCTGAGACATTCGTGTAACTTTGTGTCGCTGAAGTCTAAATGCAGAGTTTCAACTCCGCAGAGAGTTTAAATGCTCTCCAAACCTCCTCCACACCAGGCTGGGTTTTCTATCTTGATGGAAAGTTTGAGGTCGACTCTGTGGACCTTGAGTTGATGATAAAGACTTTAGTTCACTTCCAGGAAGCAGACATATCTTTAAAACCACAGGGTCACAAACAAGGGAATGCCATTATTGTTAGGATTAATGACATTTTCAGAAGTATTCTGTTTGTCTGAGGTAAAATCTTGGAAAGTAAATGAATAGGAGGGGATAATAGTAATAAGTGCTATAATCTATTCCGTGCTTTCCATATCTTTGGCATCAAGTAATATCTTAAACATTGGCTATTTTTGAGCCACCATGTGGTTGCTGGGAATTGAACTCAGGACCTCTGGAAGAGCAGTCCGAGCTCTTAACCACTGAGCCCTCTCTCCAGCCCAACATTGGCTATTTTTAATCACTAGCTGTGGTATCGTTATTACTTATCCTTGAAGTACCTTAGAGAATAAGTATGTTGAAAAACATTGCCCCAAGAATATCCCAATCTTAGAATTTTTCGTTTGAAATAAATATACTTTAAGAGTTACTTGCCCTTATTTGTCTCTGTGCGGGAGTGTGCACCTGAGTGCAGGCACACGCCTGGAGCTGGAGCTGTCTGATGTGAGTGAGAAAACTGAACTTGGGTCTTCTGTAAGACCAGTGCATGCTCTTAACCACCGAGCCATCTCTCAGTCCCAGAGATGTTGCGTTTTCCCTTAATGTGTCTTCCAAACTTCAAACATTGACTGCCCTCCAGTAAATATTTATAGAATGAAGGAATGAATGAGTATTCAAAGCAAAAAAAAGGGGTGAGATCATAGTCCTTCAGGATCTGCTGTATGCTTTATTTTCTCTTCCTTCTATACGCCATGCACCCATAGATTCCATGTAGAAATAGCTTTCTTCTGAATGTTGCTTTGCATGCTAACCGGCTGGCTCCTCCTGTCACGGGTGTGGCTGGCACTCATTCCGGCTGGCTTTTGATTTTATCTAGAGCATGGGCCAGGTGCATCTTCCTAGAATGCTTTGGGCTTTTGCCAAGTTTAAACAGTCTATTGCAGAGAAAATAGCAAACAGGGCACTGAAACAGAGATAGGAACTGGTTACCTGTGGATTGAAGGAAATGAAGGCGCAGTTCCACACCGTGAAGCAGTAGGAGCTGACTCGAGCCTCTGGGACAGAACGGTTAGGGTGCTTTCTTCTTCCTATATGCAGTTGCTATTTAACGGCGGTCCTCTTTGTTCTCCTGAGAATTGGGGTGAGGACCAGGACGGAGAAAAAAAAAAAGGAGCAAATCACAGTTGGAATGAGCCCATCAACGCAGCTGAGGCAAAGTGACTCTGTTTTGGAATAGATCGGATCTCATGTGGGCAGAAATAATAATTTCACCAACGCCTGTGGGTGAGAGAGGCAATATGACTCAAGTAGCTAATGCTAGGGTTGGGAGAAAGAGAAGATCCTTAAGATCTTTCCCTTTATCACTACGCAAGACCCCTCTCTTCAGAGCAGAATGTGCAGGTTCCTGAGGGTTGTCTGGCATTTCCAGTTAAACAAAATTCAAAAGTGAAGAAGAAATGAAAACATAGCTCGGAAGACAAAGTGCCCGGATATAGTTACATCAATGTCGAGGTAGGGCCTTGGGATTCTAGGGTGAAAATGTCATCAATGCTGTAGGGGGCTGGGACCCAGGTTTGGTGCAGATGACACAAGGCTGCCCATCAAGGTAGTAAGCCTATGAGTAGTCTGTCCTGCTGGGGAGCTTCAAAGGGTAACCCTAGCAACTTCAGACAAAGCTCAGAACTGACCCCCTCCCAGGGGGTGGGGGGACACTCCTGAAAATACAGCATGGAGAGTGCCCTCAAATGACAACTTTTTGTGGCATTTCCTGATCATGTTTGTAAGTGCTTGCTCTGCTGTGAAAGCAGTGTTTGTGTGATGTCAGGAACCATATGGTTTCTGAATTACAGTTGAAGAAACCATCCCTCAAATACTTCTCTTGGGCAAGTGAGACGGCTGGGTAGGAAAAGGCCCTTGTCAGCAAGCCTGCCGACCTTTAGACATTGACCACGTGGTGGAAGGAGAGAACCCTGCAGGGTGGCTAGTAGTCTCCTGACCTCCACAAGCATAAAGCTCTCTCTCCCCCTCCTCCCTAACTCCTTCTCTCATACACATGCACTCACACTAAGGAAATAAATGTAACAACACCAAAACACTACTAAAGTGGGCAGAGACTCTAGCTCAATGGTAGAGCGCTTGATTCGAGGCCTTAAGTTCAACTGCCACGACTGCAAGAAAAACACAAAACAACAACAGAAACCTCAATTCTGCTTTCTTCGGATACCCTGTTCTTTAATTGTATGACAAAAAATAATCTTTCCATTAAAGACTGCCCTTCCCAGGGATGGGCTCTCAGTGACCTCTATGAACAACACTGTTGCAGAACTTTACCAGGCTTTTAACAGTGTGTGTGTGTGTGTGTGTGTGTGTGTGTGTGTGAGTTTGTGTATGTATGTGTGTATGTGTGTGTGTGAGACTGTGTATGTATGTGTCTGTGTGTGAGTGTGTGTGTATGCTCATGTGCCTATGTATATGAGTATGTGTCTGTGTGAGTATTTTTATGTATATGTGAGTGTATGTGTGTTCGTGTGAATAAGTGTGTTTGTGAGTGTATGTATGTTAAGGAGAGAGAGAGAGAGAGAGAGAGAGAGAGAGAGAGAGAGAGAGAATAATAGGGATTCTTAAATCTTTTCCACTTCTGACTGCTTTTCACTTGGGAAAATTTTAATAACCATATACATAGGAAATATACATATATGTAATATAGCTATCAAATCATTTACTAATAATAATTGAGGGAGAATTCTATTTAAAGACAATTCCTTGTCATACATAGGAATTTACCATTTATTAAAGATGAAAAGAAAATTACATGCTAATGAGATGATCTCATTTATTTTTCCAAGAAGTCTTGGCAGAATGTGTCACCCTAGTGGAAGTAAAGCATCTTCAATGCTTTTCAGAGTTGATTGATGTTTTGACTTTTCAATCATCAATGCCGAGAGCCCTATTTCACATAAGCGAATAACAAAAAATGATAGATGCTTGTTTAGGGTCGTTTCAGGGATTATTTAAAATTCTACCCAAATTCCGAGTCGAAATTTATTTAACATTTAAAAAAATTAACTTGTCAGCAACTCAAGTAGAAAATTTTATAATTAGATGATCTAGTACAATCCAATCCAGAGAGATATCAATTTGATAGATGCTCAGAGAAGGAGCAGCTATTCAAAGTCTTTGTTTTCTGTAACTGAGCCATTGTTCCTATTAGCACAGGACTCTTATGTACAGTGAGAACCCTGCAGTTCCTGACACATTAGCTTGGAAGCCGAGCTGGAGTGTTTCAGGCTGTGTCTGTGGGCCCTGTAAGGTGCTGTGACAGGTACAGTTCAAAGTGCAGATGTCAGTGTCCAGAACTAAGACAGCTGTGACATCAGGAGAGCAATGTGGAAGATCCCTTCCATGAAACACCCAAGCTTGACCAAGCATTTGATTTTATCTCCAGCCATTGTACATTCTGAAAACCTTCCCTGTTGCCAAATCTAATAGTTATCTTAGTGCCCCATCACCAAACAACCATGCTTCCTTCCAGAAAGCTGCTGAGACACAAAATAGAAAGCTGTTCATTTAAGAAATCAACAAAAACTTGGGCAAATACAGATTTTTTTTTCAAATTGATTTACCTTAAGACCCAGCTATACCACTTCTGGGCATATACCCAGAGGAGGCTCCATCCTAACACAAGGACACTTGCTCGACTGTGATCATAGTAGCTGTATTCATAATAGCCAGAAAAGGTAGACAACCTGGATGTCCCTCAACTGAAGAATGGATAAAGAAAATGTGGTACATGTACATAACGGAGTATTACTAAGCTGTTAAAAACAATGACATCATGTTATTTTGGGCAAACGGATGGAACTAGAAAAACATCAACCCGAGTGAGGTGTGCTGGCTGGTTTTGTGTGACAACTTGACACAGCTGGAGTTACCACAGAGAAAGGAGCTTCCCTTGAGGAAATGTCTCCATGAGATCCAGCTGTAAGGCATTTTCTCAATTAGTGATCAAGGGTGAGAGGGCCCAGCCCATTGTGGGTGGTGCCATCCCTGGGCTGGTGTCTGGGGTTCTATAAGAAAGCAGGCTGAGCAAACCATGGGAAGCAAACCAGTAAGCGACATCCCTCCATGGCTTCGGCATCAGCTCCTGCTTCCTGACCTGCTTGAGTTCCAGACCTCACTTCCTTTGGTGAGGAACAGCAAAGTGGAACTGTAAGTTGAATAAACCCTTTCCTCCCCAACTTGCTTCTCGGTCATGATGTTTTGTGCAGGAATAGAAACTCGGACTAAGAGATGAGGTTACACAAATCTGGAAAGACAAACATGGTATGTACTCATTCATAAACGGATATTAGCTGTAAAGTAAAAAACAATCATGCTACAGTCCATGGACTCAGAGAGGCTATGTAACAAGGGGAGATTAAAGGGCGGGGGGAACAGTGACTTCTGTCTGGGAAGAAGAAATAGAATAGACTTCACAGGTGGACTGGGGGCTAGTGAACTTGGGAATAGGAGGGGTCAGGTGGCAAGGAAGGGAGAGAAAAAGTACTGGGAGAAGAGATTGGAATAGGGGGGCATTTCTGAGGCAAGGTAGAAACCTAGTGGGTACAGTGGGAAAGTCCAAGTCGACAAGAGTAAGCCTAGCAAAGACTCCTATTAATGGGGAACACGGAGACTGAACTGGCCATCTGGCCATCTTCTGTTACCAGGCAAGACATCAGGTGGAGGGATTTGGGACACCAATCCAGCCACAAAACCTTCCACCTACAGTTGACCTGCCCGCAGAGTGTTCTAGGACAGAGCTTAGCAGAATCATCATCAGAGAGACTTGATCCAGCAACTGATGGGGGCAGATGCAGAGTCCCAGGGCCAAACATTAGCTTGAGCCCAGGGAGTCCAGCAGACCAGGGGGAGGGGTCAGAGAGACACACCCAGAGAGAGCAGCCCACAGAGGCAACTAACTGGTCCTCACGGGGATTTACAGAGATCCGGAGCCAGTAGAAGGTTTGACCTAGGTCCTTTGCATATGTGTGGCTGAGTAGCTTAGTGTTCTAGTGACAGTCCTAACAATGGGAGTGCTCAGTCCCTGAGTCTTTTGCCTACTTGGGTGTGTGTATGGTGGGAGGGGGGCTTTTCCTCCTAGGCTGCCTCATTCAGTCTTGATGTGATGATATTGTGCCTGGTCTTATTGTAGCTATGCCCTATCTGATTGATGGTCCTTGGAGGCCTGCTCTTTTCTGAGGGGAGATGTGTGTATGTGAGGGACAGGGATCTGGGGGAAGAGGGGAAATGGGGAGTGAAGTTGCAGGGAGAGATGGGAGGGGAAACTGTAGTCAGAATATAATACATGAGAGAATGATTTAAAAAACAAATGCAGATTTCTGATCACTTGAAAAACCACAGAATTGGACTGAGTAAGAACTTTCAAAAACGCTAATGAAAAACAGGTGGATTCACCAAACTGCTCACCACAGATTAAGCTAAGTAAAACTTAGTTATTATGCAGGAGTGAACAAACTCGGGGTCACTGTAATTTTGAATTTTCCTTTGAAGTCACATTGGTTTTAGCTGTCTTACTTTTTAGATATAAGAAAGCCTTTTCTCCTTTCACTTATGATGTCCATGACTTGAAGCAATTTAAACAGGTCCAGAACTTGTTGTTTCTCTTGCTGCCCCATCACTTCTGACTTTGGATCCCTAATAAACATCCGCATTTGTCTCACAGATATTTGCTGAGGGAGGGAGGGTCTGCCCTCCTGGCTGCAGGATGTCATTCATTAAGCTCTTCATCCTGGAGAAGCTTATAAATGATTAATCCGATACTTTGAATTGCCAGATTTCATGGTACTTTTTTTTTTTTTAAAAAAAAAGACGTATTTATTATATATAAACATATTATATATGTATTTATGTATTATATATACAGCACCGTAGCTGTCTTCAGACACACCAGAAGAGGGTATCAGATCTTATTACAAATGGTTGTGAGCCACCATGTGGTTGCTAGGATTTGAACTCAGGACCTCTGGAAGAGCAGTCAGTGCTCTTAACCACTGAGACATCTCTCCAGTCCCATTCATGGTACTTTTTAAAAGTTACATTTATTTGCTTGTTTGCTGGTATATGGGTGACTGAGTACATTGAATGTCTGTCTTGGTGTTCCTGTAGGAGTCAAAGGATGACTTTGGGAGTTTATTTTTCTTCATAATATATGGATCCCAGGGACTGAACACAGGTTGTCAGGGTTACCAGTAGATGCCTCTATCCACTGAGCCTTCTCTGTGGCCCAAGCTATATATTTTTTTTTCCTCTCAGAATTTTGAAATTAAAAATTCTTTAGTCTCTAGAATACAAAGTAACAAGTTCCATCATGTCACTGACAGATTTTTTTGTTTTGATTTAAAAAAAAAAATAATGTTTGGGGCCAGTGAAATGGCTCAGTGGGTAAAAGTGCCTTAAATGAAAACCTGTCAAACTGAGTTTGATCTTCAGAACCCAGAAATGTGAAAGGAGAAAACTACTTCCCAAAAAGTTGTTCTCTGACATACATACCTGTGTAGTAGTGTCACTAGAGTCCATTCAAACACCCCCCCACACACACAGACACACACCCTTGTACACACTTGCACCCTTCCATATAATTAAAAAAAAAACTATAAAACCTGACATTTGGGCAACACAGTGTCAATAAAGCCCATAGAGCAATACCTATGTGTTTTAAGACACGTTGAATGATACTATGTATCACATTAAGATACTATGAGATACATAGTGGTCGAGATATGGCTTAGTGGTTAAGATCACTTCTGCTCTTCAGAGAACCTAGCTTTGATTCTCAGTACCCAGACGGCAGCTCATTATTATCTATAGCTCCAATTCCATACAACCTCTTCTAGCTCCTGTGGGCACTAGGCATTCATGTGATACACATACATGCAGGCAAAACCCTAAAAAGAAACTAAAAATAAATAATCTTTTTTAAAAAGCTATAATATATAGTAGTTGTTTTGTGGTCTCTATAATCATGAGAAGCTAAATGAAACTAGGGTAATTTCGTAAAAAAGCAACAATGATTATTTTGGATCAAAATAGGAGTGATTATAGACAAGATTGTATCTAAATGGTGTGGGAGATGTGGAAGTCAACCTTTGGAAGGAAAAAGTGGGATGGAGATCAAGGCACATCAGGCTCTGTGACTCCTGATCTTCGACACATGGCATTAGATATAAGGTGGCTTCTGGCTATCTGGTGAGACAGTAAAAATGAACCAAGGCCAGGGCGGTGACTGCTTCCCTCCTCCTCATGGAAGTCCTCCCAGATGAAGATGCTCCTCTCATTTCTTCTGAATTTTCTCATTAGACGGGGCTTTCATTGGATGACGAAATATGATTGGCCAAGGATTTGGGGCTTTGGGACTGGCTCAAACACTGGGCCTACAGACTGGGCCAGAAACTCAGAACTGCATCCTGATCCTGGACTCTGGAGTCAAGTTTTCTAGAATTTATCATGTGACTCCATCACCTCTCGCACCCCCACCCACCCTTGGTCCTGTTCCCACAAAATAGAAAATCATAGTTTATCCGTTGTCAAACTCTAGTCTCATTCGTTTTCAAAACAGAATCCAGCTATGTGCACAAGTTAGCCTCCAACTTGCCACAGCTTCCTACGTGCTTGCTATAGATGCATATGCCACCACTCCTGGCTTATAGCTAATGAACTTTAAATATTCGCTTTACGATCTGTAGCTGGGTGTTCTTAAACTTCAAAATGATCACAGGAGATGCTTCTCAACTTACAATGACCTTTGACTTAGTATATCAGAGACCAAGGCCAGAGCCAGGTCTGTGTGGCTCTGTGTGTGTGTGTGTGTGTGTGTGTGTGTGCGCGCGCGCGCGTGTGTGTGTGTGTGTGTGTTCCAACAAACCAAGACGTTTCACCCATTTCAAAAGAAGTTTCAGTGAAGTCGACACAACTATGCTGGGAAAGGAAATAGAGACCAATACCTTCTGTCCTGTCCTTGAGGCATTGGTAATGGTGCTTGCATCATTTAGGGGGAGAATGAAAGCTGGCCGCTGGCTGGAAGCATGTGTAGTCTAGTAAGTCTTCGTGGGACTATCTTTCTCGCTGTCCACCATGCTCAGCTTAGTGCTGTCTGTGGGTTAGTTTTGATAATCGCCAGAAGACTCTTCTTTATCAGATCTGTTCTTTCTGAGGTTCAAGGTATGTGCTCAAGAGAGAATGACTCAGAGGGTAAGCATGTCCGGAAGGGAAAAGAACACTATTACAGCAATGACTTGTTCCTCTTTGAGGTTTAGGGCATTGACTAGAAACATCTAGGCTTTGTTTGCGTGATTTAGAACTGGACGTTATGCAAGATGGATGCTGCTGAACTGCTGCTTATGACGTCAGCCTTGAAGGAAGAGGATTATCAGTTCCAGGTGAACACTCAGAAATGGTAAACTCCTGATGTGCAGAGATGAGCAGGAATTTGGGTTTTGTCTGCTAATTTTTTTTCTTGATAGTGTCTTCTGTAGCTCAGCCTCAGGTCTCGGGTTCATTCAGCAAAGGCTGACTTTGAACTTCCGGTCCTCCAGCTTTTACTTCCGGAATACCTGGAATGCTAGGCATGGACCACCAGACTGAGCTTCTGCCGTGCTGGGGAAAGGACTGAAAGCTTTCTGCGCACTGGGCATGCACTTGACTAACTGAGCCGTAGCCCAGCCTCTGTCCCACAGTTTAAGGTAGCACATCCTGCAGGGCCAAATGAAAAGCCAGTGCTTTTAGGAAAAGCAGCTGGTATAGCTTCAAAACCTCTGGTATAGCCCCATAGACCGTGTATAAATTAAACACGCCCTAAGCTTGATTACATTAACCTTGGTTACATCTAACATGCTGACATGATGCTTAACCTCATCTACTCAAAATGTGCTCAGAATGTTCACACTAAAAATGCAGCTGTACAAAGCCAGCTATTATATAAACCTCGCTGTTAAATGAAGAACTGACTGTACATGGAACTTACTAAATGCAAGACTAGACACTATAAGCCATGGGACAGGCCGCTCCCTCTCAGGACCACCTGGTGACTGCTACTGCTCAGCGTCACTTGAGAATATGCTCACCTATTTGCTCGCTAGCTTGAGAACAGGTCAGAATTCCAAATCTGTTGTTAAGTGGGGAACCATGTGAGGTGTGGCAGCTCATGTCTGTGGTATCAGTTCCTCAGGAGACTGAGGTGGGAGAATCACTTACACCCAGGAGGTAGGGCCTAAGTTTGCCAGCATCCTTAGACCCTTTCTAAAAGGAAAGGAAAGGAAAAGAAATGAAAGGAAAAGAAAGGGAAGGAAGGAAAAGTTAAAAGAAATAGCTTAGCAGGTAGAGTACTAGGGGTTCTTCCAGAGGACCCAGATTTAATCCCCAACCCTTACAACCTGTCTTAAAGGATCCAATGCCCTTGACTGGCCTCCTTAGGCACCAAGCATGCATATGTTACACAGGTATACATCAGGCAAAACATCCAAACATAAAATAAAAATGAATAAGTCATTAAAAGAGAGAAGGAAAACAAAATAAAAAAATGTTGGGGTTCATCTGCCCAACAGATCATGTAAGGGCATCCTGCTCCCACGGCTATTCAGAGTTTTCTTGTGACCAGGGACATTCACACTGTAAGCTAGAAAACTCTACCAGATTGCAGCTCTCACATTCACTTAAAAAGTATTAAAGATTCTTCTAATTCAGATCTAAGATTTCCCTTTTAGCTGGTTGCTTCTCCTTAGATCAAAAAGTGAGATTACAGTTTGCTCCAAGTATACACCTTTGCTTTTCTTTGGTTTGCACTGTATAAAACTTTGGCTTCCTTCAAGCAGAACAATAGACTCTGAAATGGAATTATATCTTAAGATTTTAACAAGGAGTTTATGCTTTTCTTCACCAAAAAGTCACTGTTAGTAAGTTAGCATCTGTTGCTACAAGCTGCGACTGCCTTCGGGAACTAACACTTCCTCCGATTTTGCTTTGAGGAATTTTCAACCCTTGGATATTAATCTCCTCATCATTATTCTGATCACCTGCCTGGTGCATTGGAGTCTCCCAACGATTTCAAATGGTTCCAAGAGCCTCTCAAATGACTGACACCAGAATCCTGTAATTCATGAAAGTAGCATGGTTGCTAGGTGGTCTCAGATCTCTGCCCTTCAGAGTGGCTGTTGATAGTAACATCCATCTGTCAGATCCTTCAGACAGCAATGCCCTAGAGTCCCACTCTTAGTTGGTTGAAAGGATGAGTCTAAGGAGGGAATTGGTTTAGCAGAATTGAGACAGAGAGTGTCTAAAACATTGCCGATCAAGTCAAACCACCTATACCTTTTGGGGACCTTGGCCTTGCATAGGCTGCAAACAAATGAAATTGGCATCATTTCTATCGAGTGCTTGCCTCAGCCAATCATAAGCAGCCAACTAATGGCGATATGATGTATTCCAACATGGAATTTTTTTAATATCTAGATCACTCCTATTTATTCATTATCATAATTATGATGCTAATTAACAAATTTTTTTTCCGGAGCTGGGGACCGAACCCAGGGCCTTGTGCTTCCTAGGCAAGCGCTCTACCACTGAGCTAAATCCCCAACCCCGCTAATTAACAAATTTAAGCAAAACAGTTGGACAAGTGATAAGACTAGGATGCTGCCTTGAAATACTATGCCACTTACATTCAGATTAACAGAATGTAAAGCACAATGTTGCTCTTACTTAAAATTTGATTTGCTATTGTCAATAAGGACAAATATCCAACTGGACATGACAAATGTTATCAATAGGATGTTTTAATTATTTCTCTTCACAGAAGAGGGTTGTATAGTTCTCTTTTTAGCTATTTGGACTTTTTTTTTTATATAAATGTCATAATTTCATTTCTATTCATTCCATGCAAAATTTCTGTTAAGTTGTAAGAGCTAAGAAATATATCATTCTTTCATTCATCAAATGTGCTGTAACATTTCTTTTTCAAAACGTATTTCGGGGTTGCAGGGATATCTCAGCAGTTAAAAGAGCGTACTCCTCTTGCAGAGGACCTAAGTTTTGTTCCCAGCAACCACACTGGACAGTTCACACCTTCAGTCACATCGAATCTGATGACATTTCCTAGCCTCTTCAGATACCTGCACATGTGTGGATTACACATAGAGACATATGTGCTTATACATGTGCATATACCTAGTGTAGCAATAGAATAATATTAAAACCAAATATTTTATACGAAATAATCTTAAAACCAATATTTTATACATGTATACAATGTATTTCAATAATACTCATCTCTCACCTTTTTCAGTTCTTTTCAGATACTACAACCCTACCAACTTCACGTCTTTTTAAAGAGCTTAAAGGGATGGCCCTGAAGTGTGGTTAATATACCCAACGACTTTCTTAGGGATGCAACTCTGTGGCCATCTCAGTACTGTTTCCTTCTTGGTGCTGGAGTTTTGTCTGGTTTGAATCATGTCTGTGCCTGCTATCACAGACTTTCCAGTTCACAGATGCAGCAGTCCTATTGCGTCTGGAAGCTGCTGCCTTCATGGGATCATCCACCACCCCTTGCTCTTACAATCTTTTCACTTCCTCTTCCATAGAGATCCCTGAGCCTTGAGGGAAGGGCTTTGATGGAGACATCCCATTTAGGGCTAAGTGCATTGATGCCTCTCTGCACATTGTCCAGTTATAGGCCTCTCTTAATTTCCCCTCTAATCCAAGAAGGGACTTCTCTAATACAGGCTGAGTGATACACTAACCTGTGAAAGTTTTGTTTGATATCCTGAGTTGTTCGTGTCTAGTTTTATTTCAGTTTGGATTTTCTTTAGTGATTCTATTTCCCTGTTAAATTCTACTTTATGTCTTGAATTGCTTTAATCAACTGTTTGTGTTTTCAGTCTTCCTTAGTGTATTTATTCATATTCTCCTTAAGTTCCTTGAACATATCCATAATCACTATTTTAAAGCCCTTGTCTTGCTTGTACTTTAGCTCAATTGCTCTTCTCAGGGCCTGCTGTGGCAGGGTTCCTTGTTTCTAGAGGACGCATGTTGTCTATGCATTTTTCCTGCTGGGATCTAGGTACCTGCAGTTATGATAATAGAAGTGCTTTTTGGCATAGACATCTGCTCTTATCCTTGTTGGTGTGTGTTTACTCCACTCCTTGGTTGCTGTTGTCCACTCCTAGTCCTAACCAAGCATGATGGCTATGGGGTTCTTGAGTGTCAGCCTAGAGTGGTTCTGTGGGTTGTTGAATGTCACAAATGGATGAAGATGAAACAGAAGGAAACACTGAAAGGGGCAGAGGGAAAGAACTAGGGACTCTCTGGTTCCATGCCAAGAGGCAGAGACCTCAGTATTGTCTAAGATGGACCCCCCCTTGCTGACCACATTTCAGGGAATCTCTTCTGTTTTCTTTCTACCAACCTCATGGCTTCTTTTTCAGGCGCCTTGCACTTCAGAGCTTCCTTAGTCCATTTCAGAAGACTAGGTAGTTTCACGGACAACCGAAATCTGTTTGGCCCCTGATTCTAGATTATTCCATTCCAGAAGAAGTTGAGAAGAGTGACAGCATTCTTTTTTTTGGATGTTTCTTTTTTCTTTCTTTCTTTTTTTCCTGTTTTTCTTTATTAACTTGAGTATTTCTTATTCACATTTTGAATGTTATTCCCTTTCCCGGTTTCCAGGCCAACATCCCCATAACCCCTCCCACTCCCCTTCTATATGGGTGTTCCCCTCCCCATCCTCCCCCCATTACTGCCCTCCCCTCAACAATCCTGTTCACTGGGGGTTCAGTCTTAGCAGAACCAAGGGCATCCCCTTCCACTGGTGCTCTTACTAGGATATTCATTGCTACCTATGAGGTCAGAGTTCAGGGTCAGTCCATGTATAGTCTTTAGGTAGTGGCTTAGTCCCTGGAAGCTCTGGTTGGTTGGCATTGTTGTTCATATGGGGTCTCAAGCCCCTTCAAGCTCTTCCAGTTCTTTCTCTGATTCCTTCAACGGGGGTCCCGTTCTCAGTTCAGTGGTTTGCTGCTGGCATTCGCCTATGTGTTTGAGTGACAGTATTCTTTTACCAGGAATCCTTTCCCACAATAACTAAACAAATCCTGAAATAATGGCTTTGATCCTTCCCTAGGGCAATGTCCTCATGACCTCAGAGTCATCACCTGAGACTCTCACCTCCCAACACTGACACATGAAATTGGGGAGATACATTCTAACCAATAGGAGCACCACCCACATTTATCTGATTTAGATGATTTCTTGATTTGTTTCTTTGTAAGCAGCATTGGCCCTGTTCCCAGCACCTACAAAAATGTCTTATACACTTACACATATTCGGTAACTAATAAACACCACAAGAACCAACCATTTCCTCCCCATACAGCTTACAGAGTTTAGCAATGTTTTCCTTTAAATCCCCAGATAGTAACTAATTTAAGAACTGTGGCTATACAGCCCTGAGCGTGCAGTGTAAAAGCAGTCATAGACAATAATTGAAGGTGTCTGGTTGACCATGGTCCTTTACATCTTTCTTAAAATCAATCTGTAGTCCAGACAGATTGAGACTTTGGGCACTATTTCATAGAGGGTTGTGATGGTTAATCCTTATTGCCAACTTGTCTGGTTTTGGAGTCACCTTAGAAGGCACTCCTCTGTGAGTGTCTTTGATTTCCAGAAAGGTTTAAGTGCAAAGAGAAGGCTTACTCAAAATGTGTGGGGCTTCATCCTATGAAGCGGGATCCTAGACTCGACACAAAGAAGAAAAGGAGGAAGCCAAGTCGGTCACCAGAATTCATCTCTCCCTCCTTCATGACTGCAATCTCAGCATGGCCAGCAGTCTGTTGCTCTTGTTCAAATGCCATCCTTGCTGGACTGTTACCCCTCAAACAGTGAGCCAAAATAAAACCCTCTTAAGTTGTAGTTGTCAGGAACGTTCATTACAGCAGCAAGGAAAGTAACTTATACTGTGTTATAGATTAGCCTGACTGTGTGTACTTGCCTGTTTCCATAACACAAACCTACTCTTTCACCCTCCCTCCACAGCATGGTTTTCAGCATTTCATACCATCAAGCTCTTAGGATAGGAAAGGCCAAGTGTACCCTCAAAAGCCCATATGAGTGAACATCATATGCTTCAGTCTTTCACTGAATAATATCAGTTGACCATTTCCTCTCTGAGTCTTCAAAACTCCTACCTTCAAGCTTTGATCACACCCCACAATTCCCTAAATGTTCCAACATTGTTTTGTTCTCCATGGCCTGTGTGGTAGTCTCAGTAACAGCAACTTTACAGTTAGAAGCTGGTATTTCCCAAGTAAGCCAGATGAAAGGCAATCCCAGAGTCGGTTTATTTCTGTTGCTTCTGCTATTATTATTTTTAGACCACCCTGGACCCCACTAGAGGGAATGTTCTTTCCTTCCTTCCTTCCTTCCTTCCTTCCTTCCTTCCTTCCTTCTTTCATTCAACAAATATGAAGAACATAGAAAACATATTTCCTCATGCCACCTATTCTTGACAAGTGTATCTAAATAAATCAAATAGGTATGCCTGGTGGGGTACATATCTACTATTCTGGAGGCAAAGACAGGAAGATTGAGAGTTTGAGACCAGCCTGGGCTACACAGTGTCTTCTAAGCCAGTCCATGCAAATTAGTGAGACCGAGTCCAAACAAAACAGAAAGAGACCCCACCACCAACCTAAACACTTGCAAAGCTTTGCTCTATGAAAATATAATAAATGAAAAAATAAATGAAAAGGTCAGTCTTTTTCTTTAATGTTAGATCTTCATGCTTGTTCTTTTGAACTTTGAACTAATTTGCTACTAATGATCATGCTATAGAAAAAAATTTTCATTTACGAATGAAAATGAGGGTCTCTGGGTAATTTTTGTTGGCTATTTTCTACCTCTTTTTGCCTAGGCTGCTAAGGTCACTGATTCTCAAGTCAGCAATTCATATAGCCAGGAGTTTGCTGGAAGAGTGCCAGGCAGGCTGAAATAGCAACCTTTTGACCATGACTTCTGGGGGGAAAGGAGCCCTCTCTGCAATCATTGCTCATGAAACCTCTGGAATGTATTTGCACAAAGAGCTCATTGAGAGTTGACAGGCCCGATACAGCCATTCCTTTCTTTCTATGGAGGAAGCATCAGCAATCACAGCCATTAGAGTGTTCCATATCTGCACAAGGAGGAGCGCAAAGCTGTGTGTGTTTTGAGTAATCCACCAGCCAGGCTTCCCCTGTGGGCGGAGGTCCCTGGAAAAAGCCGAACCCCTGAGTCAGGGCAAAGGCTGCCAGCTGAGGCAGCTTATTGAGCCACATGGAGCCTCCCCATCCTTGTCCGGGAGAAGCTGACAGGAGGCAAAAGAGAGCCTCCTAGAGACAGTAACCAGCTGAGAACACAGAAATGCCAGCCACTGTTGTTTCAGAAAGCAGTGATTAGTTGTCATTTTAGCAGTTTTACCAAAAGACACCCTCCCAGCCTGCTTCCCGACGTCTTCCCTGTAGCCCAGTGTCCACAGGAAGGCCAACTTTATTAGTCCTCTTCTTGTGTGACTCTTCTAAAAGGCGAAAACATGTCCCAGGGGTAGAAAACATCAAAGCAAGCCGAGCTGAAACAGATGTGGGGCTGTAAATGGTTTCTTTCCCTCGGTGGGGGGATCATGTTCTAAGGATGGATAATTAGGAAAGGTTACTGAGAACTCTAAAAGCTTAGTTTAAAAAGATGGAATGCTTACCGAGCGGCAGGACTGCATTGCCTTGCAGACACGAAGGAGCTACAGTTTTAGGAGCGAAAGCTCAGCACATCTCTTACACATAAAACAGAACAAATACAAACTGTCGTGTATGGGAAATGGACCAAGAGTTCAAGGCCACCCTTGGGTACATTATACAATCGAGGCCAACCTGTAGAACATGAAACCTTATCGCAAATAGTCAAAGCCAAAGCTAACAAACCCGCAGCAAAATAACTAGACATTTGTGTGGGGGCCCACAGTCCCACCATTATGGGCTCACCACCATCTACCCAAACCTACAAGGACCTCCTGTGACAGGGATTTCTGTAAGAACAAAATAATATTAATGGAGACTGTTGGCTGAGACCCTTCAGTATGCTGGGCTCCTGGTAGGTATACTCTCAGATTTTATATCCAAGACAATTCTGTTAAGGAGCTACAGTTTCCTTCCCATTTTACAGGTTCGGGAGGGTAAGGACCTTGGTAAGTACTCAGACTGGAGCAGATACTCCTTAACTCCAGGGTCAATTTCTGCCTAGTAGACCATTTTGAAAGCAAGTTTATGTCCACTACAAGTTACCTAGAATCTCGGCGGATTCTAAACTTGAGTTCCATAAAGCATCTTCACTGTAAATTGTCTCCAGTCTGGACAGATATTTGGGGAGAAAAGGGCAGAGTTTGGATTAAATAGCTCTTTCCAAGTGAGTATAGTCTCAGACACATGATGAAATTCTATTTTCCTCCCGTGTTGCCAAGACAGTTGGTTGGTTAGCTTATTTATTAATTATTTTTCTTTTTAGTCCTAGCATAAACCAACCACACAAACAGTCACCTTAGCCTGAAATTCAGAGAGGGAATTACTTACCGAAGCAAAGTAACATTAAATTTTATTCAAACAAATAAAAACGACCGCAAACCCAGGAAACCTACCGCTCTATGGAAACTTTGAAGCAATCTTTAACAGGGGAAGGGAAAAAAGCAAGCAGATGAGGATGTTGGTTCAGAAAGCAGAAACAATGTTTATTTCTTAGCTGCTTTAGTCACCAGCAAAGTTAGCATTGCCTTGGCTTTAACAGCTGATGAATTATGAAATAACAACATGTCAGATTTTGAAAATTCTGCCCAGTGATGAGACAATTGTCTCTCAAGCAGTGCAGGCTGGCTCGGCAGCCTGCTGCCTTGTCGCTGTCTCTTTGGAACTTTGGAACAGCTTTGTGTATGGGGGTGGGGAGATACCAACCACCACCTTTCATATCACAGAACTTTTCTTCCAGGACCCGAGGACTGAGCCCAGGTCCCTGTGCTTGTAGCATATGTCTACTTCTGAGCTAAATCCTTAAACTGCTATTTCAGCCATATTTTTTGAGCAGCTAATTTTGTACCTGGAACACTTCCAGTACATAGTTCCATCCATTTATGGTCCCATAGGTGCCCTAAACCAAAACTTCTGCAGTTCCGGTTTCCTTGAGCAGCCTCATCTAACCTGGGTGTTCATAGACTGTACTGGGTTTGTCTTGGTTGAGTATTTTTAATGCAGTTTTTTACTTTGTCATTGAGTTGTTTATTAATTTCATATTACTTATCATTTTGCATTGCTTGAGGTAGAGGCCTACTTCACTTTACAGCCATCTCTGTGCATTCTCTGGTCTACTGCACCAATCCATTTCTCTACAATACTCTATCAATCCTGTTATAGTGGCTCTATGTTCTTTTTCTTACATTATTGACTGTCTTTGTACATTTTACACAATTTTAAGGATCGTATTGGTGTTGGAAGAAGAATGATAACTCTGAGCCCAGCAGACCCCTGCCTACTGGGGCCTGTGAATATTACTGACAAGACAAGGGGACTGTGTAGGTGTGATAAAGTGCACTGATTAGAGATGGGGAGGTGACTGAGAATGAGACGTAATGATTCTTACCCAAAGCACACAGGAGGAGTCAAAACAAGAAGAGTAGGCGGCGAGATGTCAGAAGCAGAGATTAAGTAAAACACTTGAGGACAGAGGGAGAGTCAAACACCCAGAATCCTGTACTGGAAACTGAAACAAAGAGAAAAGGAAAAGAAAAAAAAAAAGCATATCCTCTCTTAGAGTCTCCAGAAAGAGCTATGCTGACTGGCTCCTTCAGTAGGGGATATCAATCAGTTTTTCTGTTTCTAAAACATACTGCCCGAAATAGTCAACCTACAAAGAAGAAAGGTTTGATTTGCTTTACAGTTTTCAGTCCATGTGCTGTGGGTTCTGTTGTTTTGGGTTATAACGAGGCACTGCCACTTTGCTGGCAGTGCAGAGAAAGCTGTTTACTTCATGACTTCTTGGCATGGCAGACAGGAGGCAAACAGAATAAACTAAGGTTTAGGGTTTATTTAGTAATATTCCTTTAAAAATGTGTATGGTTCATTTGCCTGCATGTTTATTGATGTGCCATGTAGGCACAGACCAATATGAGCCAAAAGACGCAAGTGGGTGCTGGGAATTGAACCCAAGTTCTCTGGAAGAGCAGCTAGTGCTCTTAACTGCTTAGCCATTCTTCCAGCTCCAAGAGTTTATTAGTAGTGTTCGGTCAGACAGTCAGTGTATATTTAAGTATGGTACAATAATAAATATGTAATGATTACAGAGAATGTACCACATGCTGCCCTGCTACCCTTACAGCATCCTCTCCAAATCCCAGATGAAGGAGCACCCTGTTCCAACTTCTCATGGCTAGAGATTCGGCTTAGAGAGGGCTAGGAAGTACTCGGAAGCACATCTAGTGGCAGACGTGGAACCTGGTCGTTCTGCATTGAAGCCTGTGTTTGGCCACTGGGCCACCCTCTCCCATAGCTCGAGGCGGGAGTCCCGGTGCATGCTGGGACTATAGGCTTGAGCATCAACTCCAGGAGCGCAGGGAGCCCTGAACCCTTGTGCCTGGTACAGGAGCCGTGGCTTATGCTTCCTTAGTTTTCCACCTTTGTGGAAGGTTCCTACTTCAAATTTCTTCTTGGAACGGGGCGGGGATTGGGTGGGGGTAGAGTTACCAATTTCAACACTTAGAGGTAATATTTATTTTTTTAAAAAGGGGAGGGAAACTGTCTCTATAATAATCGACGGGAAACATGACGCTCTCCTTTCCTGGCCTCACCTGTGCCTATTTACTGTAAGGCTTTTCTGTGGTGACAGAGTCTGAAGAGTGTTTTGTCCTGTGTACCCTGGGTGTGGCTTTCCCTCCTTCAACTGTGTTAATTCATCCTGAACACTGCTTGGGAGGGATTTGTGCGTGGATTGGTACTTGATGAATGTCTTCCTTCCAGTGATACAGGAGTCTCTCTCTCTCTCTCTCTCTCTCTCTCTCTCTCTCTCTCTCTCTCTCTCTCTCCCCCCTAACCTCTCCCTCTCCCCCCCTTCCTCTCTTCTCCTCGCATGTATATGTGTGCGTATTCTTTTTTGTTTCTTTGTTTGTTTAAGGTAGGTTTCTATTATATACACCCAGGTGGTCTGGAGCTCAAACTGTAGGCTGGCCTCAACCATATAAAGACCTACCTACCTGTCTCTGCTTCCCGAGTGCTGGGATTAATGGTGTGAACCACCAGGCTTGGATTTTTCTGTTTTTCTTAAAGCTGGCACCTAGAGGTTGAAGGTAAATTAGAGTCTTAGTGTGAACAGGGTTCTGAGTTAGATCCCTAGCCCCTAAAATGAACAGTCCGGAATGGTTGAATCCCCTGGATAGATAAGTGAGGTTCTTTTAAAGACAGGGATATTCTTTTACTGAAGCACAATACACTTGTTAAAATCTCTAAGTTAGAGCCAGGGAGATGGCTTCGGGTTAAGGGCACTTGAGCTTGGTCCCTGGATCCCACAATGGAAAGAGAGAATTAACTCCTGAAAATTCTCCTTGGTATGTGTGTCCAAGCTCAGATTCAGACACAGACACAGACACAGACACAGACACAGACACAGACACAGACACAGACACACACACACACACACACACACACACACACAGGCCACTACCACCACCACCACTACCACCACCACCACTAACACAACAACAACAGCAACAACAACAACAATAATAATAATGCTTTTTAAATCTGTGAATTAACATGGCTACATCGTAACTGGCAGACTCTGAGACCCTTTTCCAGTTTCACCCACCATGAGTATTGCAGCAAATGAGTTCCTTGAGAATTTCCCGTTGTATTACATTCAAAATCCCTATAACTTCCTGCAGTGTGCAAGAATTGGTTTCTGGCCAGCCCTGGGCTTTTTAGACCCACAAAGTATGTCCTCAAGAACCCCATCATTGGAATATTAGTGAGGAAACGCCGTATGAAGGAAACGAGTGCGTTGCAGAAGCGCTATACTGCTGTGGTTTGTGTGACGTATGCAGTCTACAGGCACAGGAGCTGTTCCCACAGGCTTGAGTTTGTACACAGAGTATGTAGAACTTTTCTGATCTATGAATGGGATCCTTTTCCCTGGAGAAAGTATTAGCCTATTGCATTCAGATTATTCTCATGTGCCCAAAATACTACAAGAAGGCCCTAGAGAACTTCATAGCAAAGGTTAATGCTTTTCAGTATATTAACAATAACTACTGACAGCAAGACTGAGTTCACTTCATCCACTGCAGATATATGTATCCAGTATACACTGTCCAGTGCATCCTGAGACAGTATTGTGTGAGTGAACTCCATCGAGAACCATTCCCCATCCACCCAATGCTGGGGAAACTGCATTTTACTTAGCAGTATTTTTTCCCCCTGAAACCTGAAAAAAAAGTATCATAGGAGTCCAAATTTGGGGATATGGAATGCTTGATCAATCAGTTCTATCCAGTTTATACTGGAAATACTTCTTCATTTCAGCAACATTACATATGTGACTGAAAATCTCCAATATGCTAACAGAACAACTTTGAGTAATTCGGTGATTGAATTGCTAATCCACTGCTCATGGCAATATGAGAAAGCCTCTTTTCTCTATGCCTTCTTTTTTTATTTTTTAGTACAGGATGATTTTTTAAATAGATTTGATAACTTCACAGGAAGAAAGATGAATAATCATAGCATTTTTCAGGAAAAATTTCTTGTGTCTAACGATTAGGAAAAAAATAAGCTTATTGAAATAAAAATTAGTGGCTAAAACTTTTCTTGACCTTTCTGAGCTTCATGTTGTATCTGGGGCCTTTGAGTAATTCAACCACACGTGGATTGGATTTGTAGTTTATTTACATATTGTATACATATTCGTGTGTTTATGCATTTATTAGATTGGTCTGGCAGAGGTTACAAGTCCCACCATGGCAGTAGAAGAGTTAGGGACTGGAAAGCCAAAATTTGGCTGAATCCAGGCTGACGGAAGTCTCTCAGTAGGTGGAGTAGTTCCTTCTCAGGGTCTAAAGCCTGAGGGCCCTGGGCCTGTAAGTCCCAAAAGAAGGAAGGGACCGCACATCTCTCCTGTGATCTTCTTCCATCAGAACCCCTAGCCAATTTGGATTACTCACCCACATCAGAGCAGATTTACACCCTCAGTTTCCTGACTCAAACAGCAATCTTCCCCGGAAACACCCTTATAGATGAAACCAGAAAGATGCCTTGTTAGCTTTCCAAGCTCCCCACAAGCCAGTCATAGTGATACCTAAAGTCAAGCCCCCTAAAGACTTTCACAGATCGCATACAGACTAGTGGTTTGGAGGAGTCAGTCTGCTCACCTCATGCTCGCTTTGTGAGTCCACAACTAAATTTCCCCCAGCACTCTGGTCACTTGATTATAGACTGTCTGCCACGCACTCTGCGCCTCTAGGAAACTACTCTTTTTATAGTTACTCCAATTGCAGATTTTTCTTCTATAAAAATATCTTGTGTGGCAGAGTCTACGCAAATATCCCATACTTCATTAGAGTCTCTATTGATAGATTTATGTTGCCAAGGGCTGGTGGATTTCTATGAAGCCAGATGACTCTAAGACATGGTGGTTTCCCTGTGCTGGACGATCAGTCTAGTTTCTATGCTTTTTTGGTTTTTTTTGCCTTGCTCTTGAGAGCAAGGTTTGTACTCAGCATCCTTGCCTCAGCTTTCACATTTTCCTCCAAAGAATGCCGGTTTCTTTGTGGGGAGCTGCATCTTCTAGAGGCTAACACTAGGACTGTGCCCACTACTAACTGGGGCTTCTCTAACTATAGACAAAGCTGGGGATATAACTGTACTCAAGTTTGTGTAGCTGTGCACATGCCTGTGTATCCATAGGCATACATGCATTTTTACATGTTTTTGGGTCTTTTCTATGTTGGTTAGCCTTCATTATTAACTTGACTCGACATAGAATTTCCGAAGACATTGAGCCACATCTGCAGGAGTATCTAGAAGTTTCTAGGGAAGTACCCGAAGAAGGAAGAACCACACTGAATATAAGAGGTACCATCCTCCTGGGACAGGAGCCAAAAGGGGGGAAGGAGTTGAACTCTGGGTAAATGCAGTAGCTCCCTGCTTCCCGATGGCTGTGATGTAAGTTCAAGTGTAAGTGTGACATAAGGCTCCTCCACACTCTCCCACCACTGTGGACTGACTCCCTTAGGCTAGGCAGACCATGTCTCAACAAACAACAAACAGACAAGATTCTGGAAGAGACAATGGGGAAAACATGAAGGCATTTTTCCAAAGCAGAATTGGTTCAAGGTGGGAGAATGTTGAGTTAAACTAAGAAGTGTTGGGAAAAGGGGAGGGGAGACATTCCACAGAAGCGGTCAGTGTGATTGACATGGCTCTGTGAGCTGGGTGATGGAAATGGCTGACTCCTAGCCTGCTTAAACGTGGCTTGCTGCTGATGGACTTCAGAGTTCTTCGCTCACTCGTGCTGGAGCCAGCTGGGCATGGCTGTGTGGATGAATGTCAGCTGGATGACATTGCTAATCTTTACTCAAACGTTCCCTGCTTTTGGGAACTGTTACTGTAGACAGAGAATGGTAGATGTTCCCAACCAAACATCAGACACGCAATAAAAGCCTGCAGAGCAAAACTTAGCAAAAAGTTTCATATTCACTCAGATAGAAAATTTACAGATTAAGAATAGCAGCTTGAAATGTGTAATCTTTTTTTTCAGTTTTCTGTTGAAAAAGGCACTAAAATGACAGTAAAAGACTTGTTTTCTGGAAACTCATGCATGCAGTGAGACTGTGTGTGTGGAGGAAATAGACGAGAAAGATTGGAGCATTCGTACGTGAGGGGAGAGTGGGAGTGACAGAGACTCAGTGAACTGAAGCCCAAGCTGGCAGGACAGAGAATGAGTCACTTGTCAGTTTGTGCCCTAGAAGCAAGAGCGGGATGTACAGGACTCAGTGTCACCAGGTACTGAAACAAAAGCTACTGGGCAAACAGGGTCTTATATTAAAGATCCCTTCTAAGGTCTTGAAGATGTCTTTTGTGGAAATTCATTCAGCCTCTGACTATGTTGTCTAGTGTGGTAAATGTGTGCTACCTATGTCCTCTGAAAGACATCAGATCACAAAGCTTCAGTGAGGAATAAAATGTAAAATATCCTGGCCTGGCCAGCAAGATGGGTGATCAGTTGCCACCAAGCCTGATGGCCTGAGTTTGATGCTTGGGACCCACATGGTAGGGGAAGAGAACAATTCCTAATATTATTTCTTATCTTCACAACACACACACACACACACACACACACACACACACACACACACACACACTACTTGTAAGAAAAAAAAGTAAGATAAGCATTTGGGCATAGGCTTCTGCCTAGTAGGCCCTCAGTCAATCCTCAGTACTGCAGTCAACAAACAAAACACTGATAAAAAAACAAATAAAATAACAATCCTATGTTGAAGCACTATTATATTTGGTCATCTGGATTGGATAAAGCATGATTACACTTAACTGCTATTTCTTTTTTAGTTTTAATTTAGAGATAGAGTCTCCTGTAGCCCAGGTTGACCTTGAACCAGATACGTGGTAGAGGATATCCTTGGACTTCTGATCTTCCGGCCTCTACCTTTCAAGTGTTGGGATTATAGGTGGATGCCATACACAGTTTTTAAAGTGTTAAGGATAAATCCCAAGGCTTTGTGAATGTCAACCAAATTCTCTATTAAGTGAACTGTATCCATTGGTCTATTTTTACTTCAAATTTAAAACTATTTCTATAACTCATGCTACATTTCCACCAGAACATGATGCTCTAGAGTGTATTGGCTAATGGTGACTTCAGGGCAAGGGCATAGGTGAAGAGTTTCAATACTAAGTATGGGGTGGTCAAATAAAAGGTAAAGTTAGCTATGGAGACCCAGTGATTGTGGATTCTTGACAGCTAGGTCAAAGATGGAGATATTTGATGGAGGAGAAGCTAATCAATCTAAGAAAGCCTTAACATTTCAAGTCAGACATGACAGCTCTTGAACCTGTCTCTTTGACATTGATGACTGCCCATAAATCCCCAAGCTGTACAAACTCCTGCTCAATCAATAGAATGCCCCTTTCAGCCAGTGGACAGGCACACATCAGCAGGTGCATGTGTTTTGAGATGGTCAATGCAGAGAGCTGGCACTGTCTCCCAGAGTTTGCTGCAGCATTGGGCTTCTATCCCTCACGAGCTTCCAGCTCTTTCCTTCCCACTTTTCCATCTCCCTCTTAGAGTCTCCTGAGATCACCTTTAAAATAAATTACCTGAACTGGATGGCCTGCTTCTGGATCTACCATGATGGAGCCTGAGCCCAAACACTCCAACAAACACACACTCGAAGAAACTCTTTGAAGATTCAGAGGCTAACACAGTTTGAGGGCTACATTTAAGGTAAAGACAGGTTCTGAGCTCAATTCCCAGCATTGTAATAAAGGAATAAATAGATGAGTGAGTGAACAAATGAATGAATGAATGAATGATATAAAAACATCTACCTATGGCTTATGCTTCATGCTGCCTTGGTTCATGGAAATAACGTTGAGTCATAGCATAGTACTAAATGTGCAGAGGGAGCTTGCAGGTTTTGCTCCTCTCACTGAAGCTCACCAGGATATGGGACTACACTTGTCTGAAGATTAGAACCCGCCATATTCTGAGCACACAATAGGTGCCCCTCACTGTCCCACGTCCTGTGCTAGATTACATGGGTTAAAGCCAGTAGCCCACTGGCTAAGTGTGACAGGAACTCTTTTGTTAAAGGAGAACTCAGCTTTAATTCACTTTGGGTTATTTCTCTCCTCAGTCTATCTCATATCCCAGGATCAGCAAGCCAAGCCCCAAAGGCAGCCTTCTCATGATCGGAACTGAAACTGCTCACCCCACCCTGAAACAGTAACAACTTCCCTTGCATCAGCAAATTCCCAATCACCAGACCTGATACAATGATCAACCAGAGCACGATTTAGCCAAGTCTGTTGCACTAAACTTCTTCCCTTATACAAACCTGGAGTCATGTCCTGGAGTTGAAGGGCTGCTGGTGACACTGATATAAATTTTGTTTCTTTATCACTGTCCCTTATTTCTGTGCTGTTGGCATTTTCTGGAATGAATGGTCAGAGCTGGAGGTTCTCCACTGAACCAGGCTTTTAGCCTAGGACTCCAGGACACAAGGAGACACATTCAAAGGGAAGAGACAGAAAGTAGGGGCAATTTTGTTGTGTGGTGGACAGAACCTTCATGACAGACCGAGGGACCCAGAGTGACCCTGAAATAAGCAAGCTGGGGAAACAGCAAGAAGCAGCAGTCCTGGAAATCCAGCTGGGGGCTGCAGAAGGAAAGGCATCCTCCAGAGGGAAGATGTCCCATGTATTTTATGACCTGCTGACCTCTATGCTATCTTGGTCAGAGGCCACACTGGATTCTAGGCCTTTTAGCTATAGAGCCCACCTTCTTGGTCACATATACTTTGCATGATTGCTGCCTGGAAACATTTTCCAGATTCTAATGTGTTTAAACATGCTTACAATACACTGCCTGGGCATGAGACTCTACAAGTCTGATCTAGTTGGAATAAGTCAATAGCTTCTGAGAGAGCTGTAGTGAGGGGCACAGGCAAAAGGATCCAGGAATGGGGCTGAAAAAGAGCCAGCTCACTTCATGCAAGACTTGGTTTACAGTGCTAAGGAGAATGACCTAACGACATCAGAGTGTCACTGGAAGGCTCGCAGTGATGCCACCTGGAGAGGATCCTCTTCTGTGTTCGCTCTGCTGTGAGTTTCAGTGTAAAAACCTCCCATTTTTGTGGTCTCTCTAGCGCAGCAGTTCTCAACCTGTCAGTTGCGACTCCTTTGGGGGGTCAAACAACCCTTTCACAAGGGTCACATATTAGAAATCCTGCATATCAATTCTTACATTGTAATTCATAACAGTAGCAAGACGACAGTTATAAAGTATCAACAAAAATGATGTTATGGGTGGGGGGGTCAATAATAGCAATGAGGAGCTGTATTAAAGGGTTGCAGCATTAGGAAGGTTGAGAACCATTGCTCTAGAGAGGTGGAATGAGTATTCCTCTGGATCTTTTGAAAAGGTAATTATCTTGGACAGTAAACACAGATGCAGCAGGTGTGTGTGTGTGTGTGTGTGTGTGTGTGTGTGTGTGTGTGTGTGTGTGTGTAGCCGCTCCTGGCCATGCACACACAGCCCATTGTTGCACTCTCCCAACATCTTCATGTGGCCAAGAGAGTGATGAATGGCTGAATTGACTTCACAGTTTCATTTGATCCTGGCTAATGTGCTATTTTCCAAATTAGTGTATGGTTTTAGACCAGTTATCTGAGGGTAATTTCTAGAAAGCACTAAGAAGGACTCATTAGGAGAATGCCATTTCTTTGTAAAGTTATAAGAGCTAGACAAAGGCCTTATGATGTCCATAAACCACTGACAGACGTGAGGGTAGGTGGGGGATCTGGGAGGAAAGACAGAGAAGTATATACAGGAAGTCCTTTAAAGAGTATGTTGGGGAGTGTGGGGGCTGGAAAGATGGCTCAATGGTTAAGAGCACTGGCTGTTCTTCCAGAGGTCCTGAGTTCAATTCCCAGCAACCACATGGTGGCTCATAAACCATCTCTAGTGGGATCCAACACCCTTTTCTAGTGTGTCTGAAGACACCTACAGTGTACTCACATACATTAAAAAAAAAACAAATAATTTTTTAAAAAAAGAGTATGTCAGGAGCCTGGTAGGGCCTCCTGGCTTTTCTCTTGCTAATAAAAGCACCAGGTAGTGGTTGTGCCATCAAAAGATGGGAATCTCCATGTTCAGAACACTTAGACTTCACAATAAGCTAATGGAAGGATGTGTGATCTGCCAAGCAGGATGGCCTAGACTTTTATTCCAAACCAAGTTATAGAGTAGAACCAGAGCTGGGAATGTTGGGGACACAAAGTTATTCACAGATTACTAGGGAAACCAGGAATGCTAAACAGGAGTGTTTCCTCAGTAGAGGACATAAAATACCTGTGTTCCACCCAGAAAGCTGAGTGTGGATATAGTTAGTGGTCTGGTGACCTTATAGTACCCATCCCCCTAACTCCCACCCAAACGTTTATTCCAGACTCTCCCTAGACATTTATCTTTAGCTATCAGTTAATAAACCCATCTTTAGGAAAGATGTCATGTGTATTTTATGACCTCTATGCTGACCTCTATGCTATCTTGGTTAGAGGTTGAATTTTAGAGATGTGTTATATCTTAATGTCCTGTACCCAAATCTGTGTTCATTTGCTCAGACTCCCTAACAAAGAGCAACAAATTGAAAGGCTTCAAACAAACAAACAAACAAACAAACCCAGAAATCTATTTTGTCAAAGAGGCTAGAAATACAAAGTCAAGGAGTAGGTAGAGCCACACCCATCTGGAACTCCAGATCAAATCCTTCTCTTCCTAACTGCTGCTGGTGATTGACAACCTACTTCTCCAATCAGTGACCTCATTTCTTAACTGTTGCTGGTAATTGATAACTTATACCTTCAATCAGTGTCCCCATTTTATATGATGATCTCTTGTCTGAGTATTTGGGTCAAGTTTCTCTTTTTATGAGGATGGCAATCACATGGGATTAGGATCTACCCTAGTGAGCACATTTGGAAGACAGTTTCCCATTGAAGTTACATCATGAGTACTGAAGGGTAAACCTTAGACATCATTTTTAGATGTAGATAGTTGTCACAGTTCAAAATGTGATGGTAGATGGTCATAACAGATGTTTGCATGTTGGTGTGACGTTAGCCAGATGAAGACAGAAAGCATCTCCAACACCAAAAGGCTCCCTCAGCCTCTATCCTCCCATAATCCCCCAGTACACTGTTTGTTCTGAACACAGCAGCCTTGCTTTGTGTGCATGATTTATATTTCATTCATTACCATTAAGAACCAAAATAGAAAGACATTTTTCTAATCATCATCAATTCTAGGAATGCTTTTATCATGGCAGAAGGAGGGTTTATAACAAGGAATTTGAAAATATTTTATTTTAAATTGTGTTTATGTGGTGTGTGTGTGTGTGTGTGTGTGTGTGTGTGTGTGTGTGTGTGTGCAAGTGAGTGCAGTGTCCACAGAGGTCATACTCAATTTGAGGCTAGAAATTGAAGTTGGGTCTTGTAGAAGAGCAGCATTCACTATTATCCACTAAGTCATCTTTCCAGTTCCAAAAATTGATTTTTGGAGAGAATATCTAGATAGCATGTTTGTACTAAAATACTAGAAGAATAAATAGTAACAACCAGAACAAGCATGTTGTCAATGATAGCCTGTGTTTCCAAGGCTGGACTTTGAGCTACTCAAGACAGAACTCTACCAAGACTTTGTACTTTAAAAACAAATGTATTTGACCTGGGCAGTAGTGATGCACATCTTTGATCTTGGCACTTGGGAGACAGAGACAGGTTGACTTCTGAGTTCTAGGCTAGTCTAGTCTACAGAGCGAGTTACAGGACAGCCAAGACTACAGAGAGAAACTATGTTTTGAAAATCCAAAGTCAAAAAGCACAATAAAACAAAAATATTATTTATTTGTTCATGTATATATGTATGTACCTACCGATCTATTATCTATCTATCTATCTATCTATCTATCTATCTATCTATCTATCTACCTATCATCTATCTATCTATTTATCTATCTATCTATCAATCAATCAATCATTTATTTATCTATTGAATCGGGATCTTTCTCTGTAACCCTGGCTGGCCTGAAACTCACAGCCATTGTCCTATTTCATCTTACAAGTGCTGGGATTATAGGAGTGAGCTGCCTCATTCTAGCTAAAACAGTATACATTTGGGGTCTTAGGCAACCTCCAAGCACTATGTCACTTATTCATGGACATAATTTTATTTAATTTTGTACCATGAAAACCTTTTGGGAAAGTATGCCATTTTATATATATATATAAAAAAAGATTAACTAGGACATAGTATGTTCGCCTTGCAAATAGCTGACCCCCTAGCTAATAAATGAGTCCTGAACTCCGACAAAGGTCTTTGGATTCTCAGATTAGCATTTGGTTCAGAAAATGTTTGGTGTGTGACCATTTTGGTCATCCTACCACATTGTCTTTGCTTTCAAAAGAATGAATAATTAATCATCCTTGGAGAAACCTCGGTAAAAAAGATAGTTTTAAAGCAATGCTCTCAGAGAAGGTAAACTCGAGGTCACTTGGAATTGGGTATGGTTCAGATACAGAAGGAAAGAATGAACGAGAGATGGGCAGAAAGGATGAGCAGAAAAGTCAGGAAACATGGGGGAAAGTCAAGCAGGTGACAATGCTGGGCCTGAAGCACAACTCAGGTTGTAGCTGGAGCCGAGTCAAAAGCAGGATTGAGACCGTGAAGAAATCTATGCCACAATCACAGTGGTTTTCCTGAGGTGACACACTCATTCCTCACAGACTTCTTTGAGATGACACATGCTCTTGCTATCCTAGGCCATGCTATACTATGCTATTTCGCAGGGTAGGAGCCCTCCAGCTCACCTCAGACTCCAGTGTCCCCTATGCATTAACACACCGTTCAGCGACTTTTGAGTGTATGACATCCATGAAGGAGATGAGGTGTCACCGCAGCATTTTACGGAACATAGTTCATGGACTTGCATGTGAAGAAGCAGCTTGGGAGAGGAATTGAACGTGTACATCTGAGGAAGGGTGATCAGGTAAGAGTTTCAAGCAATGCAAGGTAAGTTCTAGAAGTAGTAAGCATGGGAAGGTGTGGGAGGGGAGGAAAGGTCATTCTTGAGAAGAAATTGAAGATACAATCGCTAACAGCTAGTGAGTCACTGGAGGCCAAGAGGTGAGATGTGGTTTGCCTTCTCAGCCGTCACAGCTATGCATGCCTGCACGCATGCACGCAATTGCTTGGCTGCTTCTAACTCACCGACACAGTGAGTTTGGCTAGCTGTCTGAGACACAGAAATTGGAAGACAACAAGGAACTAGGTGAGAAATGAAGGGGTCATTTGCTAATCTAGAAGAGAGAATTCCCTATCTCCTCTTCTCCCCATTTCCTGCTGTCTTTTCCAGTTCTGGACCTGTTCATGCAGAAAGAGTACCATCTATTTTTAGGTTGAAGATTCCTGTAAGGACCCAAGGAAGCTTCCTCAGAGAGGCAGGGAGTAAAGAGTTTATCAAGAGTAGCATTGTGTTGCGTATTTATAATGTGCCTTTATATATTAGCCACAGGGTCTGTGCCAAGGGCCTGTGCTGTTTCACTAGACAAGAATGTCAGAAAGTATTAACCGCAGCCTCACCTTCGACTGCTGCCTAAGACTGCTCCCCTACAGAGAGAGACCTTCTGTAGAGAGTAGCTAAACCTGCTTCCTTGTTCAGCTGTGTACTCTAAAACCACCTCCTCATAAAGCAGGCTGTAAAATAGACATGCTGAGTTTCTACGCTCCTGGTTGGTCTCCACCAAAGCACAGCCAGCTTTCTGTATGTGTGTCATTCACACATGTGTGTCTGCCTTTTCTTCATTACCTCGTTGCCCAAGACAGGTTAAGTCCGAAGCTGTGCACTTGCAAAAATTGGCTCTTGAAATGCAACTGCGGGTGGCAGAACAGAACCTAATAGGCACACAGCAAATACTAGTCTATTTTGACATTGCTTTGGGATCATGTTTAACTAAGTGGATGTTGATACATTCTCCTTGATCCCTACATTTAGTGATCAATGGTAAATCTTAGTGAAGTTGGGTACAAACCAGGATGTCTCTGCGGTTCAATGCTCCTACATGGGAGTGTGGGGGATGAGAGGTTGTAAGCTGCTTTGTAGGGTTTGAAAATGACTAAATGGAGTTAAATACTCTCTGTATCAGGGCATTGTGGCTGCAAAATCACATGATTGACTCAAAGAAACAAAACCAGAAATGTAGGGAAAGAGTGTGACATAATTCAGAAGATCTCAGAGAAATCAGAGTTTTAGATGAGAATGGGTGAGGTGGCCGAAAGCAGAGCCTGAAGCAAGGATTTCATGTCAGTCTTGACTTGGTTACTTCCTGGAAATTCTATTCTGTATTGAATTGTTTAGCACTGTGTTTGAAGTTCATGAACAATTCAGACTGGATGAACTCAGTTACAAGTCTTCCCCTTCACTGTGTAGTTATTGAAAGAGTAAGTACTCTGGGTAAGGATTCTTCATGCATTAGTGAACTCTCGAGGGAGAGTTGGTACATGCTGTGCAGGCTGAATTATGTACCTTGTCGCCATGGCAGTTTATGACCATATCACTCTGAATGTGTTTGATTTTGTCTGTACTCAGGGCAATCAGCTCTTATGGAGAGAAATATTTGGGTTCAGGACAATTGGACTAAAGGGTTACTGTCCATCTGCTAAGGGGTTTTTAAACCTTGGCACAATTGATATTTTGGGCAGGATGATTCCTTTGTGGCTTGCCTCATGTATCACAGAATGTTGAATAATACCCTGGCTTCTACCAAACACATATAGAGGAGAGGATAATTGTACCTCAGTTTCCAAGGCAGCTTAGAGAGCAACTGATCCATTAGCCTCCTTGCCTTGGAGAAACAATTTCCCTCAGAATCCCAAAAAGATTTTGCAAAATTATTTGGTAAGGAAAGAGTGGAGTTGATGGGGTCTGTGGAGCAAAGAAGAGGAGAAAAAAATATGGGTCTAGAGAGGGACACAAGCAAAAGAAGTAAAAGTGTCACAGATGAAGGGGGACCTGTGACTCTGTATGCTCATGACCCCAGGCTGTAGCTCCCACACAGACCTGAGGCCTATGCAGAAAATGAGCCACTCTTCCGTGCCAAGAGCAGAGGCCAGACTTTGGGCAATGGCTTGCCCTTTAGAACAACTGTCCTGATCCTTCTTACCAAGCTCTATGTGCCTCTGGCTGTCAGACATGCACACATGTTCTCACTGCTTCCTCTTCGAAAGCCAACAAGGAAGGAGATAATATTAGCCCTAATTTGTTAGATTAAGCTATTGAGGGCGAAGGAGAAATCGAACTCTTTCTGGTGCACACACAAGATTTGGCTGTGGTGTCTGTTGGTTTGTTCGTTTGTTGTAGTTTTAATTGAGAGGCTGGGGATGCAACCCAGAGTTTGACACAGGCTAACATGTGTTTTGCTGTGGAACTCTAACTCCGAAAGGATTTGAGTGAGACTGAGTAGCCAACCTCTGAGCATAGGAATGCTCCAGCCTAGACGGTCTTAAATTCAGGTCCTATGGACACGGAGCACAGAATTCTTCCTGTGCTCCATTGAGATTAGAATGGGTGAAGTGATGGTCTTCGTCTCGTGTTGCAGTGCAGGAACAGGTGGATGTCTGCACCTCCAGCTTTGGAAGCGAGACTGACCTTGAACCCAATGCTGGTCTGCTTTGGAAAGGCAGCTGGTCCCTGGAATACCATCCCAGTCTCCAGCTGGTGCATTAGCTTGCCGATTCATCTCCTCTCTCCCGTGGCCTGCAGGTCAGCAGGCTACTCGATAGCACCTTGGCCAGAGACTCAATGGCTAAGGAAAGGAGAAGAAGGGAAACTTAGCTCAACTTTTGTTACCTGAGGCGGCAGCTGAAACCAATGCCCACAAAGGGAGTTTTGTGTTTCCCATGAATTTAAAATGTTCCCGTCACTCATGCTATCAAACGTCCTAAGCTGGTGATTAAGGGAAGAATGACATCATTGTGCAAGCAGAGGAGTTTATGAGGAAAAGATGACCAAACACATTTAGTACATTAAAACCTTAACATCAAGGGTTGCAAGGGGAGAGCACTCTCCATCCTTGCTCCTGCCTTGATTGGCACGTAAAGGAGATGTATGGGAAAAAAGAGCCATGAAAGGCCGCAGATCTACCAGGGTCTGAGTCATACTTCACAGCCTCTGTGTAGTTTCTTCTCCCCTGAAGCCTACATTGTCTTTGTTTTGTTCTTTCCAGTTTGGTTCTGGGTGCATAGAAAGGAAGAAAGAGAGGGAGAGGGAGAGGGGGAGAGGGAGAGGGAGAGGGAGAGGAGAGAGAGGAGAGAGAGAGAGAGAGATGGATGGATGGGGGAGGGGAAGAAGGGAAGCAAGAAAGAAAAGAAAGAAAAATCAAGACAACCCCCCCAAAACAAACAAATAAACAAGTGTTCTTAATATCAAGATACTGAGGGTAACCCCATGGGAAGACCAGCAGTCTCAACTAACTTGGACGCCCCCCCCCCAACGCCAAGATCGCTCAGACACTGAGTCACCAACGAGGCACCACACACTACTGATATGAGGTCCCCAAAACATATATAGCAGAGGACTGCCTTGGACTGGCTTCAATGGGAGAAACACCTAACCCTTGAGAGAATTGAGGTTCCAGGGAGTGGGGCAGTCTGTTGGGGTACGGAGCATTGGGGACATCCTCTTGGAGACAGGGGAGGAGGTACGGGATGAGGAACTGTCAGAGGGTGGACTGGGAGGCAGGTAACAACTGGACTGTAAAAAAAAATAGTAATAAGAACATCGAGATGCCCTTGTGCCAGAAAGGTACAGGCAGATTAAAAGCAACCGTTGAGGAAGCAGTGGCTTCGTATAGGCTTGGTTATTGATGGGCTTTTGATAAACAAATAAGAAACTTATTCCCTAAAAAGGAAAACAGGTGTCTTTTCAAAACTTGTCTCATTCTCTCTCTCTCTCTCTCTCTCTCTCTCTCTCTCTCTCTCTCTCTCTCTCTCTGTTTTCCCTTTAAAATTTACTGCCTCGCAGAACTTGGACTACTTTTGCTGTTTTACCAGTGGTCTCTGTTTGGACCAGATATTTCCAGATTCTTGATGTCCCATTCAAAGAGTTGAAGACACTCACACAAATGTGTGTTCATAGTAGCAAGGATTTTTTATTTGGAAGCAAAGCAAAACCCTAGGCAAGATTCTCTGCAAGAAAGTACCAAGACTTCCTCAGAAGCTCCTGGCTACTGACCAGAGTTTCCTCTTCCTGGGTCCAGGACTTGGTTGCTAGGCATGGAGTGTGACTGGTCTTTTGTTTTGATTGACAGGCTTGAGTTATGGAAACCTTTATTCACTGGGAAGGCCTTTTCTCCATGATGCATCTTATTTTAATAATAATAATAATAAGCATGCACGACCATGCATAGGGATATGCTGCTAAAATTCTTTCCCAGAGAGAAACACACGACATAAATCCTTCTTTTACAGTCCTAATGACAGAGGCACAATTCTCCCAAAGTTCACTCTATGAGTTCACTGGGGGTCTGAGTGTGCCTTTCTGCTGCAGGAAAGCCTTTATCTGGCAGGAATGAGGGCTTCCCTGGAGCCACATAGATGAAGCCCTTTCCCCCATCCCCCACCCCCGTATCCTTTCCCTGACCGTATTCTCTAGGCCCTTCTAGAAGCCACAAGCAATTATTGGGAATTGTGTACAGCAGGTGGCTGGGAGCAGTTGGATACTCAGATGGGTCTGGTGACCCTCTCCACCACGTCATGAGAGAGTGTAAACAGCTAACAACTTTGGTTGGGATGATCCTTTGGCGGGAGGGCACAGTTGAACTCCCGAAGAGGAGAGTTGCTTGACTCTTGGGATAGTCACTGACAAAAGCATAGGATAATAATTTGAGTTTTCCTAAAAGTTCATTCACAGGGCAAAGTTTGCTTTGCTGTGCATGTGTCCAAAACTAGCCCAGGCTAGAAGAGCCTACTGCACCTTATTCCAGGATGCCTCAGGGGGTGTTTGGCTATGAAAAGGGACTTTCTAGGTGTCAGTAAGTACTATAGGTCAAAGTGTCTGAGTGCTTTGTTTTGCTTGACATACATGGGGGTGGGGGTCTTAAGTTGCTAAGTGCCTTGTTGGTAAAGATGTGTGTATGTGGCTCAAGTTAAGAGGGGTCACCGGTTGCTAACCTTTTCCTACCCCTGCCTGTCCCATTACTGAGAGGGAAGACTGTCCTCAGGCCTGGGGATGGAACTTGGTTAACAGTCTGCTTGCTGAGCACGCACAAAGCCCTAGCTTCTGTCCCCCATATTGCATATACAGGATGTGGTGTTGCATGCCTGTAATCACGGCATACAAAGGTGGAGGCAGGAGAATTAGAATTCAGTCATTCAAGACTACATAGCAGGTTTGAGAACAACCTAGGATCTACAGGCTTTTATCTCAAAACACCAAAGCATCCTGGCTCGTAACCTAGGAGTGCACCGAAAGCCTGCTTACAAGCCTAGGGGGAGTTTTGCCTTAGTTGAAGGATGATTCTGTTTCATTTCTGAGGTTGAAAGTTAGACAAGACATGAAGGTTCCGAATTTCGACTTGTATTTCTTTTTTCATCGTAGTCTCGGAAACTTTTTGAATGCTAAAAAAAGTAAAATTGCAACCAACCATGGTATGTTGAGCTCCAGTAAGACCAGGCGCCTCCCTCATGCGGAAGGCAACCCAATAGGAGGAAAAGTTCCCAAAACAGGGAAAAGAGCCAGAGACAGTCTCTGTTCCCACTGTTAGGAATCCCGGAAGAAGACCACGCTACACAGTTATAACATATAGAGCGTCTAGGTTAGTTCTATGCAGGCTCCCTGGTTCTGAAGAGAAACAGTGTGGAGGGGGCAGGGGTGGGGGCAGAGGGAAGGTAGGGGGGAGGGAATGGAGGCAGAGGAGGGAGGGGAAACTGTGGTCAGTGTAAGGGGGGAGGGAGGAAGGGAGGGGGAGAAAGAGAGAAATATATTTATATATTTTAAAAGTAATATTTCTCTTTTATGCTTTTTTCCTTTAAAAATTGAGCATGCTATTACTCCTTTTCTAACAACAACAACAACAGGAACAGCTTTTTTGAGCACGCTGAAAGAAAGCAGATGGACTGGGCAGTTACTAGAGTAACACCTGCAGCTTAGAGCCATGGGCTATGTGCAAGGAGCAGGATGTCTTCTACGCTCTACTGAAGTTGCTTTGTCTGTAGCTTCTGGGCATGGAGTTCTTGCCTCGAAGGAGGACAGTCCAGACTAGCTGAGGTGCACAGCAGAGGTCACAGGACAGCAGGTTGCATGCATGCTGGCTCATGCTACATTTCTAGAATATCTAACTTTTTAAAACCATGAAATGGCTCAGATAAACACAGAGTAGAGGGAAAGCCATTAGTTAGAGACCAGAAATGAAGCAAGGCAAGAGAATGTATTAGAAAGAATATCTTTCTAGAGGAGGAAGCAGGTTGGAGGAGGAGGAAAGTATAGTCACTCAGTATTTGTATTCCACCGTAGGAATCCCGGAAGAAAATTTGGAAGCTCCAATAAAAGGTCCAGGGGTTGTTTGGACAGCATGGGCTTTCTTACATGTACTCTATGTGTTGTGTGTAGTTCTACATACACCTTCACATATACACATCTCATTAACATCTTAAATCTCTATGAAAAGTTGAGCACGTTGGGAACACAGTGGGTCTTGGGTCATACAGTCTGGAGTGCTTCCGTTCAGCAGTTGCAGGGGGTTTCCTCCTTGCCCTCTCGTTTCCCTCATGTGCTGATGTTGCAACCGTTGTGTAAGTTCTTCCCTGGCTCACCATCAGGCCTGTTCTCCTTCCTCATCACTACCCTGTTTCCACAGTGCAGAAGATGCCCCTGTGGATGGAATACTCAAGTGCGTTCCAGAGAGACTTCGTGTTGATGCGAAGCAGCAGTGACTTAGAAAGGCTGAGAACACAGACCCTGGCGACCTGGAGAGGCTGTGCTTAGCATGGGAATCACAGAGTGGTCAGTGTTCCAGGAAATGCAAATGACCAAGGAGATCCTATCCCGTTTGGGTTATTTCCCTGTGTTAGTCATCTGCTGCAAGTGATGCATGCAGAAGGAAGGGATGTTTCGCTCCTTTCAGTTCTTCCGGGTTCATTCATTAGGAAGCCACTGGCTGGTGGCTGAAATAAAAGCCAGTATAATGTTTTGTTCAGTGTTTCTGTTGCTCTGGGAGGAGCACAGTGCATGTGTGTGACTGTAACTACACAGTCAATGAGATCACATAATGATGTGGAAATATGATAATTCCACTTGCAAATTAACCGCTCATATCCTTTGCATTTGAAATTTATATGCAGCTGATGAGATGACGTAGTGGGTAAAGGTGCCTGCAGCCAAGCCTGATAATGTTGAATTCAATCCAAGGAGCTAGTATGGTGGACAGAGAGAACCTATTCACAAAGTTTGTTCTGTGACCTTGGCAGGCATACTGTGGTATGGGAACACTGTGGTATGGGCACACTATGGTACACTCATTGGAGATCATGGGTGAACGTGCACACATAGATAGATAGATAGATAGATAGATAGATAGATAGATAGATAGATAGATAGATAGATAGATAGATGACATTTAAAACAAATGTGTTGGTACATTAACATCTGTAATCTCATGTCTTGGGAAACTGAGGCAGGGTAAATAGGCCTCAGGTAAATAGCAAGACTTCTGTCTTATGATAAATGAATGACTGAATAAATGAAAAGGTAAATAAATAAATAAATATTTAACACCAATGATGCTTGAATGATAAACTCATGCAAGTTATTTCAATGTTTTCTAATTAGAATGACACCGAACATTAATTATGAGAAACATATTATTTTATAATATTGAACAGTAATTTCCCTGTGGTTTGAACAAAGTTCTATTTTTTTTTTAAAGTTTGTACTAAAGTACACAAATTATTTAGCTTGCCCTGTCCTTGGATGGGCTGGAGACCATATTTTGAGAAGTAAGAGGTCACAGGCACATTTTGAAGCCAAGGTCTGCTGTGACTGTAGGTTGCACTGTCTACTGGTTCTATTTGTGATCTCAGGACAACTTTTATGAAGCTGGTTCTCTCTTCCAGCTTTTTGTGGGTTCTGGGGACTAAACTCATGTCGCCAGGGTTTAGAGGCAAGCACATTTATCCACTGAGCCATTTTGCTAGCCCTAGATTCATTTATTGTGGTGTGATCCAAGTTTTCCTTTAAATAAAACCAATACACCAGTATACCCCCAAAATCTCAGACTTCTGTGTGTTAGGACATCTTCAACTGATAACGATAACCTTGATTACATACCATGTAGGGCTGGGGGTAGTGGACTGCTTGCAATGGAGGCTCCAGGCTCTGGGTTCCACCTCAGCGCTGATTACGGTTCTGGATAAACACCCTGTCATTCTTACAACTTTAGAAAGACTGGAATCTGGAAAGACTAATTTCTGCTTTTAATAATTGATTTCTTATGCTACACACCAGTCACTTGCTTTCTAGCGAGGCTTGCAGTTTCTTGCTGAAATCTAGACATGACAACTTCACTGGAAGAAACGTCTAAATGGGCCTTTTGTGTGAAGGTTTGTTTGGCTGGCTGGGCTTCAGGCTCTCAGTGTACTGTTTGCTGTCATGGTAGGTATTAGAAACCAAGGTTTCATGCGGCATACTTGGTGTGGCCTCTGAGCCTCCCTAGAGACTGCTTAACCTCTGAAAGGCGTTCTCTAGGGCTCGTGCCCAGTCATTACTCAGCCCTGTAGATGTAGCGATGAGCTGTGGGTTTCTGTGCCCATGCGGTAAGCATGTGCTCTGGAGTGGGGTCTTCATCAGTTCCCCTCGCTCTTTTTTGTTCTTTTTTTTCCACCTCAGATGAGACAGGAAGTGTCCTAGAAAGTATTTCATTCCCAGCCCGGGGTTTCTACCCTGTCTTTGGTTATTAGTTCCCGGATGAAACACACACTCACAGACTTTATATCTACAATATGCCTTAAACAACACAAGAGCTGGGCAGCTGCCCACCCTCCACACTGTAGGAATCTACTTTCCTATCCATAACCCGAGTTATTACTTACTATGCTTCATCTGGGCTGCTCTTAGCTCTAATTGGGCAGCCCTCAGGGCCACGATCTCTTGACTCTTAACCCATGGCCACTTCTCTTCTCCTGCACCTTCTTCTCTTCATGGACTCCTCTGATCTCAAGCCATGAACCCTAAACCCCACCAATGTATCTTCTTCCCAGCTATTGGCTGTTGGCATCTTTATTCACCAATCAGAATTAACTTGGGGGCAGGGTCACAGGGTCTACATGCAGTCTCCAGGTCTCCTGGACTGCACTTAGCGTTACAACAGACAGTAAAAGACAAAACCTCAACATGGAAGGCTGGTGCTGTCTTTCTTCCTTCCATTTAGTTAGGCACTATGTTCTCTTAAGGGCAGGCCTCACTGAAGAACAGAATATTCTGGACATATTGTAAAATGGAAGCTGTGTATGGACTATAGTCCCAGCACTCAGAGGCTGAATCAGGAGAATGGAAAGTTCAAGGTTAGCCTGGATTGTACAGCAAATTGTGAATGAATGAATGAATGAATGAATGAATGAATGAATGAAGTGGCTCTGTTTCCTGCTGAAAGCATTTTCTTTGAGCTTCACTGTGAGAACATACCAGGGCCTCTGAAAGTAAAACTCAAGAACATCTTTACAGTCACCTGAATTTATGAGTTTGTTCCTCAGTGCTGAGAATGAACCCAGGGCCTTGCACATGCTACTCAGGCTTCTACTGAACTACATCTCTGCACCATTAATTTACTTTTGAACAGGAGAAAGAACACATAAAATTTATTACATGCCTCATATATGAGGGTATCAGGCTCAGAGAGAGTGACGTTGTCTGGTCCCTATATAGAGGGGCAAGCAGAGGTGGTCCGGCCTGAGAAAGCAGAATGGAGTGTGGTTATCAGCACAGGGGTGTCTCACGGGGCAGATCAAGTCTCCCAGGCAGCAGTCGCCTGTTGTCATCTCTGCCTGGTCCAGACCCATGATGTTCTCTTCCTGTGGAAAGACTCCTTGGTGCTGTGCAGTCGGGAGGCTTAATCCCTGATTATCTCTCCTCAGAGCGCAGGCTATGGGATGTATTCTAAATGTGGACTCCCAAAAGCAAAGACAAAGCAAATTTGCAAGCTTGATTCCTGGGGACTCGAATCATCTAAGACAACTGATACTCTGGACAGCCATGTAGCGGTTTAGTGGTCTCTCTGCTGCTGCTGGAAAAGCCTGAAGTCCATGTTCATCTGTCTCCCCAAGTTTTAACTCAGTGATCCGCATGGAGCCTCCAGCAGTCAGACTGAAGCAGTGTGCACTTTCCTAACTGGGACGGGTTCATCTGGACACTTCTCCTCCCGAGATAATGCTTTGTTCTTTCTAACTCCCTCTATCATCTCTTCAAGTCAGTCAGATAGTATGACTGGTTTTCATTTTGTAAGCAGTCTTCTTGTTGGTGAGCACAAGAGATACTTTCCAAAGTCTTAGGCTATACCAGAAAGAAGGTGGCTCCTCATTTACTTTTAATGTGACCCATATAAGTTGGATTTCAGAGCTAGCCACTCACATATCCTCCATTATTGGCCTCCTGAGTGGGAGAGGACAATTGTGTACCACCAGGCTGGGATAGGCTTGAGTTACAAGGGGTTCATTAGGGACCACACCAGTTGCCTTCATTTTTTGTTTCCAAGTCTCAGGCTCTGTTCAAGGACAGGGATGATTATCAACCAGTTTAGAAATCACTGGCAATAGGACAGACTGTAGGCTGACTGACAGGAGAAGCAAATGTCCCTGTGTGTGCAGTAGATAAAAGCCTGAGTGAATGTGTATTTTTGATGTGAGCATGGCCACGTCAAAGACTTCAATACCTCAGACCCATGAGAATCGGAGAGCCTTCTCCCAGTCAGGCTCAGGCTAAGGGATGTGGCAAAGCCTTTCCTTGGTCTGAGGATGAATGTTGACAGTGTTTATGGTTGATTTTTTTTCTTTTATCAACCATAGCTTTCTCCTTCCAGATGACTGTAGCCTAAGACTGCTTTCCTACAAACCCCACCCACCCACACACCAGAATTAGCTAACCATTGTTCCTTTCAGACATATATATATTATACATGCACTGGGTTTCTGGGCTGCTAGTGCAGCTCCTTCAGAGTGTATGGGCTACCAGAGCCCAGCTTTTCTGTAGGCGTGTCTGTTGTATTCTCATTACCTGTAGCTCCAGTCAGGCCAATCCCCAAACCATGCAGGTCACAGCATCCCTGACGGTAACTCCTATTCTATCTACTTACTATTGCAGGTAATTTTGGCTTATCACTGGATAATTCATCCAACTCTTTATTGTTTCTTATTCCCAGTTAGAAGAAAATTTCCAAAGGGAGAAAAACAGAGATGATCCTAATTTATTTTCTAGTTTATCTGGTGCTGCAAAACAAATTATCCCAAATCTTCGTGGATAACAGAAGAAATGTTTATTATTTCAGTGTCTGAGTCAGGCATCAGCTGCATAGCTGGCTCTGTCTCTTAGTCAGCTGAACTCAAAGCTTGGCCAAGGGTGCAGATACCTCTAGGGCTATCTTGGGGAGCATCCATCTGTGTCCAGATTCACTCATGTGGTTTTGGCAAGCATCCGGTTCTCTCTGTCTATTCTAGATAGCAATCCCTTGCCAGACAGGATTCTCTGTCAGGATGCTCTCAGTATGGAAGTTGGCATCTCTCAGAGGAGAGGAGAGGAGAGGAAAGGGAGAGGAAGAGAGGAGAGAGAGAGGAGAGAGAGAGAGAGAGAGAGAGAGAGAGAGAGAAGTCATCATTGCTTCTTTGTAAGCTAATTTTGGAAGTGGCATTTTATCACATTTGCTGTGTTCTGTTTGCTAGAATGAATCACTAAGTCCAGCCTACACTCAGAGGAAAGAAGTGCAAAAGGACATGAATGCCAAGAGGCCGAGACCACTCAGAGTCTCGTTAAGGAGGCCAGTCATACGTTGGTAATTAGTGCTTCTTAGCCCAAAACAAAGGTTTCAGGCATCAGTTATGAAAGTGTAGTTAAGCTCTTGTATGGGAAGTAGATTTAGCTGGATGTCCTGAAGAGGAAGAAAGGTAGTGTCGGGAGACAGCCGTAATGAGCTGAGAGAGGTGGTAGCTGAGTTAGCAGTGGCTCCAGGGAATCCAGGAAGCCCACAAGTACTGGTTTCCTCTGTGGAAGTGTCAGGGCAGCAGGATTTCCGATGAAATGAGTTTGCCGGCTTGCTTGGGGCTGTCACACATCTAACACTGTAGCATCTGGAGATGTCTAGCATTTGCAACGTCTCTTAAATAACAAAACAGGAACCCAGATGTCCTTCAACAGAGGAATGCATATAGAAAATGTGGTACATTTACACAATGGAGTACTACTCAGCTATTAAAAACAATAACTTCATGAAATTCACAGGCAAGTGGATGGAACTTGGAAATATCATCCTGAGTGAGGTAACCCAATCACAAAATACACAGATGGTAGGCACTCACTGATAAGTGGATATTAGCCCAAAAGCTCGGAATACCCAAGATACAATTCACTAACTACATGAAACTCAAGAAGAAGGACGACCAAAGTGTAGATGCTTCAGTCCTTCTTAGAAAGGGGAACAAAAATACTCACAAGAGGAAATATGGAGACAAAGTTTGGAACAGAGACTGAAGGAAAAGCCATCTAGAGACGGCCCCACCTGGTGATCCATCCCATATACAGACAACAAACCCAGACAATAGAGCAGATGCCAAGAAGTCATGCTGACAGGAGCCTGATATAGCTGTCTTCTGAGAGGCTCTGACAGAGCATGACGAATACAGAGGGGGGTGGTCACAGCCAACCATTGGACTGAGAACAGGGTCCCCATTGGAGGTAGAGAAAGAATTGAAGGAGCTGAAGGAGTTTGCAACCCCATAAGAACAACAATATCAACCAACCAGACACCCCCCACCCTCCACCCCCAGAGCTCCCAGGGACTAAACCACCAACCAAAGAGTACACATGGAGTGACCCATGGCTCCAGCCACACATGTAGCAGAGGATGCCCTTGTCAGGCATCAACAGGAGGAGAGGCCCTTGGTCCTGTGAAGGTTTGATGGCCCAGAGTAAGGAAATGCCAGGGTGGGAATGTGGGAAGGAGTTGGTGGGTTGGGGAGCACCCTCATAGAAGCACAGAGAGGGGGGACAAAATAGGCAGTTTCCAGAGGGGGAACTAGGAAAGGGGATAACATGATTAAATTTACATGAAGTATAAATAAAGAAAATATCCAATTAAGAATTATTTTTTAAAGTAGCTAAAAAAATATGAACTAAAATGAACTGTTTCCTCATGTTGGTTTTGGTTAAAACTATATCACGGCAACAAAAAAATAATACCTACCGACTTCATGCTTCTTTTTATTGGATAGTTTATGTATTTACATTTCAAATGTTATCCCCTTTCCTGGTTTCCTGCTCTCCCATACCCTACATATATGGCTGGAGCCATGGGTCCCCTGATGTATCCTCTTTGATTGGTTGTTTATTCCCTGGGAGAGCTCTGGGGGGGTCTAGTTGGTTGTCTTCATGCTTTTATATATATATATATACACATACATATATATATACATGTATGTGTGTATATATATATGTATATATATATATATAATTTTTAAAAGCACATTTTAAAGAGGCCAATTAGTGCTGTAGATAATAGGTGTGGACCTATCCACTGGAGCATGGAAAGGCTTATCTCTTAAAGTTAGCAGTTTGATTATTAGGTTCCAAAATATGAACTGAGGGCTGGTAGAGCATATACCTCCAAACCACAGCAGGAAGTTAGAGCAAAAAACAACTTTTGTTTTGTCTTGTTTTTGAGCTTGTCTCTTACATATTTCAGGCTGATTTGAACTTGCTATATAGCCAGAGATGACCTTGAACTTCCCGATCCACTTCTCTTCCTCTACCTGATGAGGTCTTGAATTATACCAGATATATTGAATTTAGAAGAATTATGTAGTCCTGTCTTGGCACTGTTTATATTTATTCTTTATGTGTAGGAGAAATTGCAAAGACGGCTGTGGCACACTGAACTTCTAAACAAGAAGCATGGCACACCATGTTCCTGAAGTCAGAACACTCCTCACATTCTTTTAATGTACTTCTTCCACATAGAGACCCTGGCGGCATGAGTGCTTGCTGTCCAATCGGAGGTAACACGCCACCCAATCAGAGCTGATAGGCTTTCACTGTATAAGTAGTTGATCACATGCAACCAAGCTATTCCCTGAAACCAACTCTGGAGTGGTTCATGTCAGTGGTCCATGGGCATTGTGGTTTTATTGAGGAACATCAATAAGTAACAACAGCTATCATGTAGTGTTTATACGTTAAATTTTTGTCAGAGTTATTTCTTTCTGTATGCGTAGGGGCGTGCTCATGGGTAAGGAGGTAGGAGAACAAGTTGCAGGAATTGGTTCTCTTCTTTCATCATGGGGGCTTCAGGGATCAAGGCAGTCAAGCCTGCCAGCCAGAAACTCTGCCTGCTGAGCTGTCTCACCAGCCTCTGCAACTCTTTACAAACAGGCATTGCTCATGCTTTCAGCAGCAGAAGCTGTAGCCCAGAGGAGTGAAGCCTGCTTCTAGGACTAGTGTCAAAAAGAAACAGAAGCGGAGTATCGCCTCACGCTGCGAGGATCCTTTGGCCTCTGTTTGATTGGCTTAAATACAAAACAAAAAGAACTCATAGGATGCAATGGTCAAGATGTAGGTTGCAGTCAGGCTGCATGGCTGATTCAGGATTCAGTTGTTTGTTCCTATTCTTCTATGTCTGTGCTTCTTCCCAGACAAGCTACTTGGGGTGGTAGGATGTCTTTAAGCAAGTTCAGACATATAACCTTCCAGATGTAAGTTGCCCTAGAAACCATCATAAAAGTCTCCTGAATGTTCCCCTTGACAGGTTCCAGTTGGATGACTATCCAATTAATTAATTTTGAGGCATGGTTTCACTATATAGACCTGGCTGGCCTGAAACTCACTATGTACTCCAGTCTGGCCTCAAATTCACAATGATCTCCTTGACTCTGCCTCCTGTGTCCTGGGATTAAAGGTCTGTAGCAAGCATCTCTGAACCTATTATCAGTGAATGGAATGGAGTGTTTGGCCAGGCCTAGGACAGATTTCCATTTGAACAATAAAAGTGTTATGCTACCCACCTTTGTTCTAGAATGCCAACTCCACCTATACACAGTAGTGATTTCCCTAGAAACGAGTAAAGCTCATTACGGATCCAACTGATTCCTACTAAAAGAAGTAAAAACAGATGCACAGTATCTATCTTCCGAAATCTCGTGGTTTTAAATGTGACAAACATTTTAAGCAATTTGCCTTCTAGGTTAGTAGGACTTTTGCAAAAGGCTTCTCCGGTCCCTGGCCAGCTGCCCTGGCAGATGTTACGTGGGACAGAGATGAAACATTTCTCTCAAGTCTTGCCTGAATTGCAGCCTTGCAGACACAGTGAATGACTGGGGTTGTCCCAAGACACTCAGATTTAGAGCCATGACGAATGAATGGCCCGAGGGGTATGAGTATGAGTCAGCCTTCTGCACAGGAGCAGAACTGATGAACAGGAATGACAAGAGAAGCTTCCAGAATGAAACTGGGTGGTACAGCGATGGCTGTCTGCATCTGACAAAGCCAAGGACCCAGAAGGTTGTGCCCTGGGACGCTGGCTGCCTTTGCCATCCCACTGTGGCTCCGAAGGCCTTGAGGGTCATTGGAAAGCTTCTGGTCTTTAGTCTACACTGGAAAGACAATGACTCTGGGTTCCAATGGGAGTAAAGGACAGCCAGAGATGAGGCCGTCTCAGGTTACATTCATTTGCCATCAGGAAGTGAAGGCAGACAGGAAAAGAACCCCTTCCTTCCCCTCAGACCACCAGAAGGGGAAAGGCTTCCTTACCTCATCCAACCTTCCCTGAAAAGTCCCTCAATGATCCATCCAAAAGCATTTCTCTCAATTGATTCCAGATTCAATCAATCAATTTGACAACCAGGATTAAGCATCACACAGCAGGGGGGGAGTGGATTTACATTTTAAAATAACAAATACGTCTTAAAAATTAAAATTCTGTGCCAAATTTGGAAGGAAAATTAAAATTTTAAACATAGTAAGAATTTCTATTTAGGTTTCCATCACTTAACTCCTAAGTTTCTGAATCTCCTAGTGGTCCCAGACATCTTCCTGACTACTACAATAGCAGTTCTAGGTCTCTTGGATTCACAAACACAGAGAGAACAGGAGTCAGAGGGAAAGTGGAAGCCGGGCCCAGAGTAAAATGGTGGTCTATATGAGCAAGTGTTCAGTTTACTGGTTATTTCTTTCTTGCTAGTGTTGTAAGACCCCATAGAAGCCTTATCTCAGGAGCGCCACCAACAGAGCACAGATTAACAAAGTGACTGCTGCAATAGCATGAGGGTATAAGGTTTTTATTCCATGTATGTGGGGTTGTTCATCCATGCAGGGAGAGGTAACCCCAAACCCAAAAGCACACAACTTTTATTCGTTACAGAGGGCAGACTTCAACAACAGGGTTAGCTGGCCTATTCTCATTGGTGGTACACAGGACAAAGGATCTGGTCAGGTATTGGCTGGCCTGCTCAAGGGGCTGTTCTTGGCTTAGTCACTTTCCTCATCCAGCCCTACACTTGGCCTTGGTGAATCACTGGGAAAGGGCTAAGTTGGCACGTCCCTTAGGGGAGCGGGGTGAGGGGTGAACTAGGTAGTCGGGCAGAATCAGGATGACATCTTTCGGTTGTTCTTGGAATTTACCACAGGGAGGGGTAGGGAGTCTTTCTGAGAACAGTTTTTGTTGCTGTTGTTTTTTGTTTTGTTTTGTTTTGTTTTGTCTTAATTAGCTTAGTTAGAATCTTGATCACCAAAACTCCAAAATTTTATCATATCACTGGGCATCATGATGTCAGATGTATCTCTCAGAAAGTTTGCCATAGGCATCCTGACCACCAGATGTATTTCTCAAAACCTTGTTTTTATAACTTTGTTTCTCATATCTATGAAACTTTATTTCTTCACTAGGTCAGTGAATCTTTATGGATGTAGCTCTCTTCAGCAACTCAGGCCTGACACTGAACACATTCGATTTGAAGAAAGTCTCTTCCTCAGTTGTGTCTTTTCATATGATTTACCTCCACATTCTGAAGGTGGGGTTAGGGATGATACTATTTTCTCTTGAGAGCTCATCAGCCATTTCTGTACTCCCAGGAAGCACTTGGGAAGGTCAGCACTCCTCCTGTAGTTAGGGAGAGCTGTTCTTACTGAGGGCTGGTCTCCAATGACTACCATACTCCCTAATGGACTCAAACGAAGTTCCTGTTATTTTATTCTATTTTTTTCAGATTTATCTTAAAGGTGTCCAGGAGGCCAGAAAACTACATTGGATCTCTCAAAGCTGGGTTTCCAGGCACTTGTGAGCTGCCTGATGTAAGTGCTGGGAACTGAACTCAGGTCCTCCGCTAGAGCAGCCCTCTGCTTGCTCACAGATGCTGGGGCCTCTCTCCAGTCCCCTCCTGTTCCTCTATCTGAGGCAGAAGCACATAACAATGGCAACTAGACAGCGAGTGAACAGAACACGAGAGCACAGGCACTAAGAACAACAATCAATAAATGGGACCCCAGGAAACTGAAAACCTTCTGCAAAGCAAAGGACACCGTCAATAGGACAAAACAGAGGCCCAAGAATGGAAAAGGTTTTCACCAACTCCGCAGCTGACAGAGGGCTAGTATGTGAAATATATAAATAACTCAAGGATCTAGACATCAGCAAACTAAATAATCCAGAGGTACCGGTTTAAACTGAGAGTTTTCATCAGGGAAATGCAAATCAAAAATGACTTTGAGATTCCATCTTATATCAGTGCTATGGCTAAGATCTAAAACACAAGGGACAGCTCTTGCTGGCAAGGACGTGGAACAAGAACACTCCTCCGTTGCTGGCAGGAGTACAAATTTGTACAGCTCCTTCAGATATCAATATGGTGGCTCCTCAGAAAATTGGAAATGGAGTTACCTCAAGACCTAGCTATACCACTCCAGGGCATATACCCAAAAGATGTTCCATCCTTTCACAGGGACACTTGCTCAACTATGTTCATAGCAGCTTTATTCATAATGGCCAGAAATAACCTAGATGTCCTTTAACCAAAAAAAAAAAAAAAAAAAACTAGATAAGGAAAATGTGGTACATTTACACAATGGAGTGTTATTCAGCTGTTAAAAACAATGACAACATGAAATTTTCAAGCAAGATGGATGGAACTAGAAAACAATCATGCCAAGTGAAGCAACACAGACCGAGAAAGACACACAGGATATGTCCTCACTTCTGAGTGAATATTAGCTGTCATCAGTCCAGGGGCCTAGAGAAGCTAAGTAACAAGGAGGGCTTAAAGGAGGTGCAAAGATCTCCCTAGGAAGGGGAAATAGAGTAGATTTTCTGGATGAACTAGGGGCAGGTGGGGATGGGAATAGGAGAGGAGGGTGCGGGGAGAGAAGGAGAAAACACTGGGAGAAAGCACTGGAGTTGGGGGACATATGGGGGTGAGGTAGAAACCTAATGAGTGCAGTGGAAACGCCATGAAACCTACAAGAATAACCTTAGCAAGGACTACTAGTAATGGGGGACATGGAGCTTGAACTGGGCACCTGGCCATCTTCTGTAACCAGGCAAAGCCACAAGTGGAAGGATTGGGACACCAATCTAGCCGCAAAACTTTCCACCTACAGTTTGTCCTGCCTGCAGAGTGTGCTGGCATAGGAGTCTAGCAGAACTGTCATTAAAGAGACCACAACTGATGGGAACAGATGCAGAGCCCTCCAGCCAAACATTAGGTGGATCTCAGGGAGTCCTGCAGAGAGAGGTCGGAAGGATCAAAGGAACTAGAGGGATCAGAAACACACCATGAGAACAGAGTGAACTGACCAGGACTGTGGGGACTCACAGAGATCAGGGAGCCAGTAGGAGTCTGACCTAGGTCCTCTGCTAATATGTTATGGGTGAGTAGCTTGATGTTCTTGTGGGAATTTTAACAGTGGGAGCAGGGGCTGTCCCTGACTCCTTTGCCTACCTGTGGGGCCCTTTCTTCTTACTGGGTTGCCTTGTCCAGCCTTGATGTGATGCTATGTGCCTGGTCTTATTGTAACTTCTTATGCCCTGTTTGGTTGATGTCTCTGAGAGACCTGCTCTTTTCTGAGGGGAGACACAGCAGAGATGGATCTGGGGAAAAGGAAAGGTGGTGGGAGATACTGGGAGGGGAGAGGAAAGATAAAATTTGATTTGGATGTAATATCTGAGAGAAGAATAAAGAAGAAAAAAGAAAAGAAAAAGTGGGGTTAATAGCTCTATGAGGGGGAAGTGCTTTCAATTATGGCATGACCAATTCCTGCTTACCCTCTCTAGCCTTGGGAGAATGAGGCCAGGACAAGAAGGTGTAGTCAACACTGTTGTGGTTGGCCAAGGCTCAAAGAAACACCTGGCTGAGCTCAGTGCGGCCACTACCTAGAGCTGTGCATTCAGGAACCAGGCATCCCCCAGTGAGTTTCCTGCTGAGAACCTGGCTTGGCTTGGTATTCCCTGGCACAGGGAAGGTAATGGGGAACTCCATATGGAGTTGTGGCCTGGGATCACTAAATGGCAAGTGCTTGAAAAATTTCAGATGTCAAACTGAAAAATTACAAGCCAGTCAGTAAAAGAATTGGTTAGCTCATCAGAAAAACGAATAAAACACCATAACTAAACCCACAAGAGAAGAAATGTATAAGTTGCCTGGTTTTTGAGAAACACAAATAGAAAGAAAAAATTTTTTCTCTACCAGGCGATCAAGATTAAAAGACATTCAAAGCCCAGTGTTGGTAGGCATTGGCAGAGAGACTGTTTGTGGCCAGACTCTAGCTGGGTTCTCTGCGCCCTCTTCTCAACTTGGTTTCAGCCTCTAAATCATAGGCTTGGCAGCACAGATGAGACTTAAACATCAACCTAGCTTCTAGAAGCTCAAGGCTATGTCCTCAGGATGACCTCAGCTGTCAGTCTGGCTGCTTGGGAAGCTCAGCCCTGGAAAAGAACTCTGTTATTTAAGCTAGCACAGGCCCCTGACCAACAACTCAAACTATACTGATTAATAAGGGCTCAGAGCTGTGAACCTGCTCCTATCCGTATAGCTTGAGATACTCTATTTTGTGTTTCTAGGAAATCATCTGAAAGATTTCAGCACTGGGAAAGATGTTCAGAACACAAGATGTCCATACTGTCTTTCTATAGGTGGGTGATGGATAGGAATATGTGTGTGTTTCCAAGAACTCCATCTAGAAAGGTTTTTTTTTTCTAAGCTGAAAGGTAGACTGCATGACGTTTACCCTCATTTTTGGCATCCTGTTATTGTGTATTTTGTTGTAATAAGCATGCATCTTTCCTCTAAGAAGAAAAGAATACAAGGATGTTTCATTTTTATGCTGAGAAAATGGATTGTAACCAGAGACACTCAGCTGGGAATGGGGCCCTGGGCTTGGTTGTGGCTTCAATGGTCTTGCTACCCAGCTCTGATACTGAGGGTGTCACAGTAATGTCAACTTCCGACTGCAGGTTCAAGTGAGGACACAGGAGGGATTTGTGCTATTTTGCCTTCTTTCTCATTTTCTGTGTTTTTCAACTAAGTATGCATCATGCTGACAAAGTACCAATACTATTAAAATGTGTTCATTATGTTTATAAGAAAATTCTGAATAGCCAGTGAAGATTTTATTACTTAAAAAGTTATACATGTATTTATTTTATACTTATTTGTTCATTCAGACTGTGTGTGTGTGTGTGTGTGTGTGTGTGTGTGTGTGTGTGTGTCGGGGGTGTGGTCAGAAGATAACTTGGAGCAATTGGTTCTCTCCTTCTATGATATGGGTCCTCGGGATCAAATGCAGATGTCCAGACTTGGTGGACTTTACCAACCGAGCCATCTCAACAGTCCCAGTATATTTTTTGAAAATCACCTTTATGCTAAGAAGCTAATTTTGAACATCAAACGTTCAAGTACCTCTTATAATTGAAGCCATGGCGGAATTCTTTCTCCATTAAGTTTTACTAGCTGTAAAGTTATTAATGAATCTAGGAAATTATGTTGTTCCAGTGTGAGGAGGTCCGGTGTTCTTGCTGGGGCCACTGGGCAGGAAGTAACCCTTTCCAGGGACCTTCCAAGCAGATGAACTCCAGAGTCTGAGCTTTGTGGGTTTGCCTTAACCATCATAGGAGACAACACTTCAGAATAAAGCTATCCACGGAAATGAGTCAAACTAACAGCAGGGCGAAGCCAAGTTTTGGTCCTGGGCTTTTATTGGAATGAGAAGTTTGATTTGACGTAATTTAAATTTTGGTTGAGTTTCTGCTACTTACTTCCCCAAGGTTATTAACTAAATACATGACCTTGGAAATTTTCCATGATTCCTTAGTTTATGACGCTAAGGACACACCTCCTGTCCATGACCCCTCTGACCCTGGGCTTGATCCCTCACTAGAGAGCAGGGGGATGGGTATTATGTTGTATATAATATGTGCTAAAGACCAGGCTGTTGAAAGCATTTGTTTACAGAGAGTGCTTGCGACAGCAGTGCTTACTTTATTTGTCTGGGGCATCTGTATCAGTCATGTTTTTAGGGTTCTTAGGTGAAGATATGGTCTTGTCTGTGTACCAAAGGACTAACTGGCTGGGACAATATCTGTGGGATGGAGTTAGGGATGAAAAAAATGAACTCATGAAAAATGTGAACTTGTGGGTTTCAATACTTGTAGATGTTGACATATAGACTTTTGTGTGTGTGTGTGTGTGTGTGTGTGTGTGTGTGTGTTTCTCTAGCTCTGTGTACTAATAGTCCTGGGAGCAGTGATTTTCTGCTTAATGGAGAACACACTCAACTAGAGCTCTGGAAAAACTTCTGGAAATTACCAGACTGGGTGGTAGATAATAGCAGTCACATTTGGAATATCTTGTGCCACAGTAGAGAATTGTTCCAAGACTGAAGAGGACTTATCACATATACACATAAAAGCCAGACCAACGGATCCAGATTACAGGGAACAATTTGAGAACCAAAATAAATAGTCTTACTAACAGAGAGCCTGTTGGATAAAGTATGATTTTTACAAGTACATAACAATATAACCACATGCTAAATTAAAAGGTTGATGAGCAACCGGGCTACCTATGCATATTCAGGTCCTCATAACAACAAAGTTCTCATTAATTATAAGGGACAGAAAAAGATTTTTTTTCCAGTAGGAAACCCTCATCAACATTGCCATAATTAAGTACTCGAAGTGAGCATTTGTAGGGAGCAGTTGGAAAATCGTAAGTCAGTTCTGACATACTATTGCCAAAGACGAGTAACCTGAATTGCACAGCCACAGCCACTCTGAGGGACACCAAATGGAACAATTGTAATGTTCACAAGTGTCAGGGCTGCAGAAGTCATGGGAAGGCAGAGAATAACACCAGATTGAAGGAGGCGAAAGAGGCACAATGACTAAGTATAAATGTGGTCTGGGTTACATCTTTTCCTATAAAGGACACTTATTGAGACAATGGGTGAAACTTGAACTACACAAGGACTGGAAGCATCACGTTGCGATGATTTCTTTACAGGCAGAATACAGCAGAGACTGGCTGACAGCAAGGAACTCTGTAGACAACACACTCATAAATGTCTTCTTCCCTTTTTTCTCCACCACTCCCTTCTTCCTCTTTATCCTCTACTGCAGGGCATGGAAGCTCTGAAATGTCACGTGCCCTGAGTTGTAGCTCCATCCCTGTTCTTGCAATGTTTGGGATTCTCACTGAGCAAAAATAAAAATGAAAGGGCTAGAGAGATGGCTTAGCAGTGCAGAGCACTTGTTACTTTTCCAGAGGACTGGCGTTTGGTTCAAGCATCCAGATTAGGCGGCTGACAACTGCCCGTGGCTCTAGCGTCTGAGGATCTGACACCTCTGGCTTCCTAAGGCATGCAGATTCATACCAACATGCAGACAGTCGCCTACACATAATTAAAATATAAAAATAAATCTTAAACGAATCCGCAAACAAACAAAATTCTAAAACCAAGAAGCAAACGGGTCAGAAACAAGAGTTTGGAAGGCATACGGCAGGGGCTGGGGTAGTATGGCCGACTCAACTAGCTTCCTAGTGCTTTGATAAAACACCATGATCCAAAGAAAGGTGGGAGAAAAGGGTTTATTTTATTTTCACTTCCACATCACAGTTCATCCCTGAAGGAAGTGAGACGGAAACTCAAGGCAGGAACCTGGAGACAGGAATGGAACAGAAGCAGCCATGGGAGAGTGCTGCTTATTGGCTTGCTCATCATGGTTTGCTCAGCCTGATTTCGTATACACCCAGGATCACCAGCCCAGGGGTGGCACCACCCAGAGTGAGCAATGACCAGTTATGAAAATGTACCACAGGCTTGACCACAAGCCAATCTGGTGGGGCATTTCCCTTCCCCCTTCTCAAATGACTATAGCATATGTCAAGTTGATATAAGACTCACCACTAAAATGGCTATCGGGGTTAAAGAAACTTGCTTGTTATTTGATGGGGCTAGTAATGGGCTTGGAGATGTATACTCTATCACAGAAAGGCTAGGACAGTGGGGAGCTGAAGGAAAGATTATTTTTTTAATGCTTTATCTGTTTTAAGCCCTAGCTGGGGCATTTAATTCCAATTTAACCATTATATAAATGTTAAGGATGAAACTTTAATCCGCATTGTAAAAAAATGGACAAAATGAGGAGACTTGTTCAAAGCAATACAAGCTATCAAGTGGAGCCATTTAAATGCCAGGGTGTGTGATCTGAAAAGACGGCGAGACAGCAGAGAAATGGTACCATCAAGGTACTAAAGATAGCTTAACCTTTGCCCTCAGACACTGAGAGGGAAAATGACTGTTTGCTGTTGAGATTGAGACCAGGGTGTGAATAATCTGAAGAAATGTGCTTGTTGAAGAAAGAGTAACAGAAAAAGATGGAGAAACACCTTCACTAACAAGTGAGAGGGAGCAGGAGTCCAAGGAATTTGCAGAGGCCTGGGGGTATGACTATCTGACTTTTCAGGTGGCTTTAACAATCCCCTCTTCTGGGTTTGTGTATCTTGTGTGACACTCTCCCATTGAGTGAGTTGAGTTTATGGTCTTGCTTGTGATAAGGTAATAGAACAACTTAGAAAATATCACTTTTGTAATGGATGTCATTACCAATGAAGATGAGGAGGAGGAAGAGGAGGAGGAGGAAGAAAGGGAGAAAGAAGGAAGGAAAGAAGGAAGGAAGAGGCAGGCAGACAGACAGACGGATGGAAGAAAGAAAGGAAAGGAAGAAAGAAAGAAAGGAAAGAAAGAAAGAAAAGAAAGAAAGGAAAGAAAGAAAGGAAGAAAGAAAGAAAGAAAAGAAAGGAAAGGAAGAAAGAAAGAAAGAAAGAAAGAAAGAGAAAGAAAGAGAGAAAGAGAGAAAGAAAGAAAGGAAAGCACGTCAATACTTGTGGCACTTCCATGGTCATTTGTGGTGTGTACAGAGTAGAGGCAAATTTGCATTGCCCAAGATAGGAACTCCAGCTGAGGGTGAACAGGGCGTTATGTCTTTGTTTCAGCTTGCATACTATAAAGAAGTGTCTTCTCCTATGTTTTTCCTTCTGTCCTTTTTGTTGATTTCACTCTTTAAGATGACTCCCAAGTGTAATGATGAAATACTGCCTAATACTTTTAAATTCACGAGGGCTATTATAATGTGTCATCTTTTGCTATTGTGTTATTGTGATGCTAGGAATCAGATTTGGGGTCTTGAGTGTGCCAAGCATAAGCCCTCCAGGGCTACAACTCCAGCCCTGTGACAGACTTGACTTGTGGAGAGGTTACATGTGCAGAGGACCTTTGCTCTGGTGTGGGAAATATTCAAGCTGTTGGCTACGAGCTCAGTAAAAACATATTAAATAGGTGCTTTTAAACACACACACACACACACACACACACACACACACACACACACACACCCCTGTGTGTTGGTCAGTGGATGAAAGTGCTACAATCAGAGTCTCCTCTCAACATAGCCCTGTGCCTTTTCAGAGAGCCAACAACAACTTGGCAAAGGCAATCGTGAACATGACAGACAACTGGAAAATTCATCTCATCAACTTAAGAGGGAAGAGTTTTAAAAGGAAATCAAGGCCGAAATGTCCAGGGCTGTATGTTCCTCTCTAGGGATGAGACTGAAGAAACAGGGGAGAGCAGTTATTTCTGTCAAAACAGTTATATACTTAAAAAAAGAATTATGGTTAAAAATGTTATTTTAGGGGCTGGAAGAATGGCTCAGCCCTAAGAACTCTTACTGCTCTTGCAAAGAACCTAAGTTTGATTTCCAGCGCCCGTGTAAGTTGGCTCACGGCTGCCTGTAACTCCAGCTCCAGGGAGTTCAGTATGTTCTTTGGCATCCTGAGGCACTGCATGACATGGTGCACACAGAGGCGAGCAGGCAGGTAGGCAGACAGACAAACAGACACACAGGAGAACAAATGCATGCATACACATACAGAAAAGGATCTTTAAAGGAAGTTTTTATGGAGTAAATGTGAATGAAACATGTAGGCAAATCAGCTCTGTAAAGCGAGTCCCACTCTGTAATGCCCAACGCTGTGTGAGGTTCAACGCTTTGAAGGTCATCAGCTGAACTAAAGACTTTCTTGCCCGTCTAGAATGATGAAATTGTGGTGGCTCCTGGCAAGGCTTCTGCACACCGACTCGGCCAACACAGGGAAATGGCAGAGGAGACCATACAAAGCCAAGCAGCCGTTTGGAGACACAGTCTGCATAGGCACAGCTTTTCCATGACCTCCCCCTGAAAGACGCGGCATTGATGGCTGAAAGCCTAAGTTGTCCTTCTTTCTAAATTTTAAACTTAATTCCATAAGACTCCTTTTTATTCGAATTATTAATTAGGCTCTCCGTTTTACCCCTCACCACTCCTAAGAGTGTGCTTGAAAACACATGGGTTTGCATAATGCCTGCCTTTGTTTAGCATGTGGGTTTGGGAAAAATTTATTTCCTTTCCATCTCTGCCCTGTGACTTAAGTGTTCCTCTGAATGTGTAGCTTGTTGCCCCTCACAGCTGTGCCATGCTGAACAGTGTACACCCACCTCATTCTACCCAGTTCACCCCATCCCTCCTTTCCCACCACCTCAGGCTACAGCATGGAAATGCTCCTAAGTGTCCACATTGTCACAGTCTGGCAGCCTTTTGTCTGTGACGAGCTCAGCCTTGTCTTTGCTTTTTCCATTCCTTGATCCTGACAGACACCAGACTCACCCTTCGGTCTTGAGAACACTAACATGCTCACGTTTTATTAGTGTATTTGTTTATTCAGAGTGCTGTGACTTCCCGTGGAGGACTATGTGCTAGGACTCTGTGATGCTGGGGAATGGAACCTAGGGCTTTGTCCATGCTAGGTAAGCACTCAACCTGCTGAGCTACTATTTATTTAGTTAAAAAAAAAAAGGTATAGTTATGGTTTCCAGCTCTGGTTTTGCCTAAAGGCTATGAAAGTTCAAAAAGACTCTAGAAAACAAAAAGGGAAACAAAGATAACTGAGGTTGAAATGGCACCACCCGCTGCGTGTGTGTGTGTGTGTGCATTCGTGTATGTGTGTGCACGTATGAAAGCATGTGTGTGCATGAACACATGTATGTGCATGCGTATGTATGTGTGTATGTATGTGCATGTGTTTGGATGTATATGTGTGTGCACGTGTGTATATGTGTGCATGTGTGTGATTTGCTGGGGATCAGACACAGAACCTTGCTCATTCCAGTGTGTGTTTCTCCACTGAACTCTACCCCAGCCCTTAGTATGCTTTACTTTAAAAATAAATGTCATGAAAATGCAAGCAACAGAAAATGTCACGAAGAGATACTTCCAAAGAGTAAATGGTCCATTTTAAAAGTACAGTGCAAAAGCCTCCAAGACATAAAAGGTAAAACTAGACAGAAAACAATAGGGTTAAATGGCTGGGAAAGTCAAAATGCATAAGGCTTTTTGCCTGTGGCAAATGCCCAGCATATCGTGTTCCTGCTCAGGGAAGCCACAGAGGGTTTCACTGAGTTGAAAAAGGAAACCACAGTGTGTGGAATCTATTTTTATTTTTTGAGTTACACAGTAGGGGTGTAGAGATACATTGTGTTCTTACATATTTTCATAATTTTAATCCATACTATCCAGATAGAATTTATTTCTTTACCAAAACAAGTCTAATATATACTTTATTCTGAGCAATCCAATACACGTAGAAAACTCTTTAGATATAGAAAAGATTAATGTGTGCACACCTAGATATTCCTAAAGTAGCAGACCACTGGGGCATATGGATAAGACAAGAATTGTGCAGAACCATAAAGGAACTCTTAAAATGACATCCTAAGTATGTGCGCTAGGGAGGGTGGCTTCCTTGCTTATCGGTATGCCCTAGGGAGGAGCCTGTATGGCTTCAGTAGGAACTTTGGGGTCTCCCTCCACCCCTAGTTATTTTCACTCTTCAACCACTCCCACCCTGATGACTCCTTGGTGTTCCCTTAACTACAAATCTACAGGAAAAGGTGCAAAGCAGGTCCTGGCAGTCCAGACCAAAGCAAGAATGCGCAGGGAACAGACGCTAGAGCAGAGCGATGTGAGAGTTACGTCTACCTGATTATGGGCTATTTTCCCAGGATTCCCTAGAAGCCTATTCATTTGATGAACATGATAGCTTTTCTCTAGCACGTGCAATTAAAGTAACTTGTTTTTTTGAAGACAGTAAGATAGCATGTGCTTAAATATTGTAATGGTATTACCGTCCTTAGGATATTCCAAACATCATTGATTTGAAACCGCTCACACTAAATTTACTATGTCACACCATGAGTGAGTCATTTTCCATACACGGACTCGAAGAAAAGTGTGAATGGCGTGCCTGTTTGCCTGTTGCCATATCTGGTTGTGAAAAGCACGCTCTATCAACAGTCCCATGTCTACAGACTTGCTGAGCCGAACTCTGCAGTTCTCACACCATCGTAGGTTTAACAGAGCTAGAGGAACCGTGTAATTCATCTTCCAAGATGGAACATGTAGGAGTTGATATGCTAAGCAGGTGAGCAAATCAGGATATTGGATAACAATACTCATTATCACCATGATGTTTGAGGTGGGCTTCCAAAGGGCAGGGCAGGCTGTGGGAGCCGACACTGGGGTTTTTCTATAAAAAAAGCCCAAAAAAAAAAAAAAAAAAAAAAAAAGAGGAGGGAGATTGAAAAGAAGACAAAGGTCAAAAAAATACTAAGTTAAAAGGGATCAGCAGGTGAAAGGGATCAGCAGGTGAAAGTAAGGGGCGGAGCCTTGTGAAGGAAAAGGAACTGGCACGGGTATATTGGGTGAGCTTGTGTGGACGACAGATGGGAAACGGACATAAGCAGATAGAGCCAGAGGAACCCTGGCGCCTGGGCTTCTTCAGGGCTCAGCTCTCCTCAACAGAGCCACCAGGCAGGGAACGTCTTCACTCTGTGCCTGCCGGCTACTTGGTAACAGATGACTTTGAAGAATGATTCTAAAAGTTTTTCGGATGTTTTCAGTTTGAGTCTGGTGAGTCTATGCGTTAAGAGAGCCACACTTTTGTGAGAAGGACCCACCGCTTTTTTCAGGAGGCCATGGGTGATGTTTCACTGTCTGTAAATGTTGAATTTTTTTTTTTTTTTACAAGCATAGACATGGTGGTGCGAGCCTGTAATGCCGGCACCTGGGAGGCCAAGGCAGGAGGATCACCACAAGTTTGAGGCCAGCTTGATCTACATGGTGAGTTCTAGTCCATTTAGGGATACATGGTGAGATCCTATCTTGAAAGAAAAAATGTTTTTGACAAAACCAAATGATATTACAGCCACCTCTGTGCACTCAGTTGGAAAATCATTTAAATAAATGCACAGAGTATGGAGGCCAGGGTAGGAATGGATATTTAGGGTCAGCACACTTTTTTTTTTTCTCCTGTAAAGATAGTGTTTCCGCTTTGTGGAGAACTGTCTGTTGTCAGTATTCAGTTCTGGTGAAGAAGGTGCAAAAGAAGCTTCAGACAGATAAGTATTAATTTTTGTTTTCAACTGTTAAGTGTGGAAACCACCTTTCCTTGTAGTGACCAGGTCATAGCCTCGGTATAGCTTGCCAACCTCTGCTAGAGATGCACAGATTGGAAGTTGCCATGACAATATAAGGGGTATCTAAAAACTAGAAATGGGCTATTTCGGAAAGGCTAGTATATACTTGCATTTAACGTTAGGCTTCTTAAAGCAGACTGTGCTTGCAATGCATCTGAGTGTTAATTTTGGATGATTCGATGTTACCCAATAATTTCTGAGTGGGCCACCTGGGAGTTGGCACACAAATCGTAAAGGTTGGAGCCTGCTCTGTGGCCTGAAGCATAGTTCATCTTAAGTTTCACAATATGAAGTTCTTCAGAGACCATTAGGGAGTGATGTTGTAAAGGAGCGATTTACAAACAGATACAGAAAGTAAAGCGTACATGGGTTAGAGAGCCCAGGTTCCTTCTGAAAAACTGAAAGATGACTGATGTGGATAGGAAGGGAGCAGATGCCTTAGCTGAAGGGGGTTTGCTATCTGTCTGTCTGTCCTATTCAGGCTCAGCTTTTCGTAGAGTTCCAGAGAGCCACATTCACAGGACAAGGCAAGCCCTGTGCATCTTAACTCTAGAGCAAGCTCTGCAGGGAAGTTCAGTCAGTCTACAGAAATGTATCTACGTCTGTCAAACAACAGAGTTAGGCTTTGCTTTCGGTAAACACCAGTCTAAGGAACCGAGTCCCACTGCACCAAGGATTAACGTCAGAGTAAAACGGAAGGTCCTATCTTCTTGCTAAGGTTCAACTAAAATCATTGAGGCACATAATTGGCAAAATAGGAAAATACACAACATTTCATAAAATATGTTAACCGTAAACAAATTCTCTTCCCATTTTTCCCCCTGGAGGTTTCCAATGGCACCAGGTGGTGCAAAGTGGAGATGTCACCATTTCTGTCGCTTCCAGGTAGGTGCGTCCCAGCAAAATCACGAAGCAGAGAGCGATTCCTCCCGCAGGCCATTAGGGCTTTTCTTTCAGCTTCAGGTCAATGCTGGATGGAAGTGGGTTGAGGGGAGAGAACACACACCAATGAGGAACATTCAACTCAGGCACCACTTACTTTTATCTTTCTTCAAATAATTTAAAGAAATTGCCTAAGCTTTTTATGCTAGGAAATAATCTGCCAGTTGTTAAGTTTTTCTACAAAGTATTGACTCGAGGCTGAAGGGATGGCGCCACAGTTAAGATCATGGCTGCTCTTCCAGAGGACCTGGGTTAGATTCCCATAACCCACGTGGCAATTTACAACTGTTTATAACTTAGGAAATTCGACACCCTCTGCTAGCCTCTGTGGACATCGAGCATGCACAGTGCCCAGACATACAAGCAAGCAAAATACTCACACACATATAAATAAATAGGTAAATAATATTGGCTGTTTCTTTTTACAGAAATGCTCACGGAAGCATTTTACACCATTTCAAAAAGACCCAGGAATGGAAGGTTCACGTTAAGCCTCAAACCCGAAGTGAAATCAGATAAAGAATATCTCTATGTCTTCCTATTTTGCGTGACCACTTTCCTTTCTTGTGATAGTCAGGATTTGGCATCCACTTGGCTGAAGAGATGGTACAGCATGCTTCTGGGTGGGTCTGTGAATATGTCAGCTGTAGAGTCTGGGCTGGGTGGTAAAGACCCGTCTTGAATGAGTGGCAGGGTCTACCAGACTGGGTGCTGGATGAAATGGAAAGTGACAGAAGCCGGACAGAGCCTGCTGTCTGCTCACACCACCCCTCCCTGACCAGAAGTCTTTTCTCCTGCAGGTCCTTTTAGACCTCAGACTTCAGGTTCTTTTGCCTTTGAACAAGGGCTCATGCCTGAAGCCTTCCAGAGAGCCTCCATCCCTGAACTGGGTCTGCATAGTGTCTCTGGGGCAGCTAAGCATCAACTTGCTTTCTTAGTTCTCTTAGCTCCTCTCTAACATGGAACAAACATCATCTTGGATGCATACACAGATACACAGGAAGAGAACTAGAGTCAGTGAACAGTCGGAGAGGACTCTAGTCACGATACAAAGAAGGGCCAGTAATGGGAAAGCAACATGTCACGAAGTCTGGATTTCTCTCTGTCCTTCTAACGCATCGGTCTTCCTGGGGTGGACTTTCCTCTGGCCTATGTGGCGAGCAAGTCCCTTCTAGTAACTTTGCAGACAAAGCCACGTGTACTCTAGAGAACTTGCTGGTCTAGGGTGTGCAAATGTGGTGGTTTTCCTTTGGAATTCCCTCAGTAACTTCAGCAGTGTGTATCTGCGCTCACTGACCGCATGACCCACATCCTTCCAGTTCCCATTTCTGGAATGTATCCCATGGAGATAGGTTGACACAGCCTATCTCACCACTAGGGAAGGAGTAGATCTACCTTGACAATAATTCGAGCTTGAAGAGGCTGCTGTGACAGATATGACGAGGGACAGCTCAAAGGGGACCAGACACTGGGGTTGTTTATTTCTTGTGCCATCAAGGATCTGACTTACTATCTGCAGGTTTCCAGTTGGGCGGTGTCTTCTTTCATCTACTCGACCCTCACATCTGTTTCTAACTTGCACAAAGCAGGACATTTAAAACATGCATTTGGTTCTAAGAGGTTCTATGATGTACTTGGAAGCCAGGGCTCGGTCTGAGTTGGTAACTGCAGTCTAGGCCTTTGACAGAGACCTGATCCAACACGCCAGAATATATATCTCAACACTTCTTTTTTGTTGTTCTGACTCCTTTGCGAAACGTTTTTGGGTTTAAATCATTGTTTTGTTTTGTTTTGTTTTCAAGACCAAATAGTTGAAAGACTAAAAGCTGTTTACCCAGAGTAGAGAAAGAGCAGCCGAGGACAACTTCCTGATAAGCTGGTACAGGAAACCACTCTGCAGATTGCTTTTAAGACAACGGTTACCTTGTGGGGTTAATGAAGGCACTGATATTGTTTCTGATTCACCTTCGCCACATGGAGCCGTTGACCATCTCATTTAAAAATACATTACAAATGGAGATAGCCCTGTGTTAACTTTGTCATGTGGATGACTAAAATCCAAACCTAACGTGAGGTGGAAAGCACGGAAGGTAATTTCCTAACAGCGTCCCTTTTGAGACTGACACAGATGGCAACCTTTGACCAGAACTGAAAGCAGACGGGGGATTCCTCCAGCCTGGGAAGAGGAGCTTAACTGTCCATAACCGGCTTGGCCCTGTGCAGAGTGACCTACCATTCAGCGACAGGCTGGGCTCACCTCTCGCGTGCACTAAGTGAGGTTCCTTACAAGGCAGGTGGCAATATTGTTTAGTAGCAGTTTAAAACACTTGTGTTTTATGGAGGAGGGGTGGCAAAGCAGGAGAATGTTCCTTCTCTCTGTAGAGAACGGGAGGCCACAACAGGTCTCTTACATCTCCCTTCATTCTTAGCTGGACTGAGCACCCTTGAAAGGCCTGGGCCCAATTTGCAGTTCGTCCCTTCAGTCCTAGCTACAGGGGTAAAATGCTCCCATATAGGCAGGACTCTACTATCTCCCCAGAGGCTTGGAGAAGATGAACAGGTTAAAGCATGTACGCAAGCAACCAAAGAAATACCGGTCTGGAGGTCAAGGGAGAGAATTCTTGCCCACTCTAGTTTTCTGTCTGGGGTCTCATCCTGCTGCTCAGGGAGATGATGCCTGGTAGGTGCTCAGGAAAGACAGGGATGAAGGAAAGGGAAACTTCTAGGGGACATGTTCTTCTAAGAATGGGAAGTAACATCAGCAATTCACAGCATGGCTCCTTTCCTCCCACCCAGCCCCGGATGGAAGCCACACAGGAATAGATGCATCACCCTGTACACCAACCCCAAAGCCCTCTCACCAATAGGGAACAGACAAACAAGGCAGGCAGAGGAATGGGTAAGCTCCAAGATGTAGCAGCAATAGGCCAATGAGGGGCAAGCTGAACAGTGGGCGTTGTTTGTGTTTAGGGGGCAGTGCTTCTAAAATGCTCTGAATTTGAAAGATAGATTACAGTGGAATGAGAAGCTGAGGTATGTTTGCTTTGCAAAAACATCTTTGCTTGAAGCAAATGCTGCTGTCATCTCAAAAGTTTGGACAAGAGTGACCTGTAAGAAAAAAACTACATGATTCAGAATGTCCCCTTACAACATCCATCCTGCTTTTTGTTCCTTTTTTAAAGTTGGGACTCAGTGTTTTGTCCCTAAACTTCCTTTAAGCTGTAAGGTCAACAAGGCAGCTGCAGACACTGCTGATTTTCTATCTTCACTTTGGACCCGGAGGAGAGTGTGACAAGATATGTTTAGGTTGATCTTTGGTTGTCTTTCTTGGTCCCTGGCAACAAGAATAATCTTCATTCAAGCCAAATTAGGATGCCCTTGCTGGGCATCCAAACAGACATGGGCAGTCTCATGTGAACAGTGTCTGTCCCTTGTTAGATGAGAAGCGGCAACCTTTCCATACGTCTACCTCTCTGATTTGAAAGCCACCAACTCTGGATCTGCAAGGTCAAGATTCAAACCCCACCTCACCCCTTGACCCCGTTTTTAATTGCTGCAAAACATGGTTTATCCACAGTTCCTTTTTCTCTTCTGTAAAATGTACCCCATAAGCTTACTCTAGAATGTTATCAGGTACTGAGTATGATTTCTTACAGAGTCTGATACAGGCTAAGAACTCTATGCATGTTCAATTTTTACAGGACAGCAATATATATATCTAACTATATAATTCCAGAAGTCCCAGGCAGGATCAACTGCCTCTTAGAATTTGCAAAGCAAAGATATTTCTCCTCTAGTCACCAAATATCAAATTCACACGGAAGGTTCCCTGACTGTGATGGATGATATAATTCTGAAAGCCATTTTGCATTCCTCTTGCCCCAGCATTTTTACAACTGGCCCCAAAATTCCTTTGCAAATTTTTGGAGTGAGAAAGTGGGACATCAGGTAAAGCATTCGGTTGCCTTTTGTGGCGATCACTGAGACAACAGTAGCTGGCAAATGTCTCTGTCACTTGGTCATTTCAGGATCAGAGTTCGTGAAAGCTGAACATCTCGTTAAGTTTACCCAATCCTGGATGCACCAGTTTCCTTGAGCCCAGCCATCCCATACTACATGTAAGCGCATAGCTGTTATTGGTGGTGAGTCTTACTCCTTTTCCATAGAAGTCATTTCTGGATCATTGTAAAGGCAGCTAGTTCTGAGTGCAGAGGAGAACAAACAAACAAACAAACAAACAAACAAACAGGAAGTAGTTAACATTTTCTCATTATTACTGCCTTGTCAGCATCTCTGGTTGGAGCATTTGAAACTGTTTAATCTGGTACCATTTGCTACTCCTTTTTCAATCCCAAATTTATACCAGAACAAATGATGTTACTAAAAAATGATGCTATTTTAGCATCATGCCTGAGATATAGCCATTGACTGAGATATAAAAATATCAATAATAATAATAATAATAATAATAATCTTCAAATACCTCCAGTGGTTATCTGTCCAAGTCACTTTTTCTTACTTTTTAAATCTGTTCTTATGCAGTGAAGATAAATACTGAAAAAAATTACATAGCTCAAATAATAAAAAAAATTTTTAGACATAAAGGAAAACTTTAAAAACATCTGAATTTTGTCTGCACGCCACACAGTCAACCTTCAGTTTTCACAAGAAGGATTTTTCACGGTGTGGAAAGAAAGACTTCTCAGGTCATCTCTACTTGATGTCAGTGCAGGAGAAGGGCAGGACACTCACCCCTACTGGAGGGTGGTGGGGGGCTGGCAGTGCTCAGGTGCAGTTATGAGTTCTAATACTACCTAAGCGAGACAGGTCCAGGAACAGAGGAGTAGCCTTAGCAAACGGTGAAATCAAAGTTATTGAAGGCGCCCATGTCTTTGTGTAACTTAGCTGTTCTTGATATCCATAACATCAGTGTGATAACTGTGCTTACGAATTTCAAACTCACCTTATGTCAATCCCTAATATTTAGTACACTTCAGCTTTTATACCTGTTTCCTCCTCTGGTAAGTCTCTACCCCCGGACCTCCTCCAGCAAATGGGAAAAATGATTTAAAAGAGTCTATGGTTCTTTTTACTTATTTTTTAAAAAGATTTTAAAAATTGTGTGTATGACTGTTTTGTGTGCATGTATGTATGTGCACAGCATATGTGCCTGTTGCCTGCAGAGGTCAGAGGATGGAGCTGGATACCGCCGAGCTGCCATATGGTTTGGGGCCACCAGATCCTCCCAAGCCAGGTCCTCCCCAAGTGCAACAAGCGCTCTTAACTGCAGAGCCACAACTCTAGTCAAACTAATCCTTTTTAAATGCAAGAATTTCTTTTCTGCTGAGTCTGACTGAACAAGCTGATTTTTCCACTTGCATGAGTGTTTAAGACTAATTCAGTATTTTCCTGAAACTGTCAGGTGGCTGTTTCCCTTGCTACCCATGGCACCCTCCCTTCCCTTCCTCACCCTGCTGGTGGTCTGGTATTTTTATGGAGAAGATTTGGCAAGCCTAGACAGCAGGCAGTGAGCTTACAAAGGCCAGCGAAGCTGGAGCAGAACCAAGAAAGGGAAACCTCCTAAGCCCAGGCTTTCTGCCTTTTAACTTTAGCTGATCTCTCTCGAAAGAGAACAGCGATTTCAGGTGTTTAAATGCTACCACTGAAACGGCAGCAGATGGGTTCTTCCTCGTTTGCGAACTAAGAATGGGTTTGCATATAGCACAGACCCTTCAAAAGTATGTCCTACCTCTGTGTGGATATAGGGTTCGAAAGAAAGCTGTCAGGCAGAGCCAGTTCTATGGAGGTAAAGGAAGGGTGTTGAATAGCTTGAGGTGTGTTGTACCACATGTACCAACATGATGGGGAGGATGAGGATTTAAAATGTCTTAGGGATGGGGAAAGGCACTAGCTAGGAAGGCTCTGTTCTTTAATGTTTACTATCCGACTCAGGTAAGAGAAGTCCAAAGTTTTCTAACAAAGCCACATGCACAGTCACAGTAACAGAACGAACCTGGGGAGAGCTGGCTTCCAATTTTAGATAAACAAGGATCATATTTTCTGAGCTAACACTCATACAGAGTCTGCCCCAGGATTTAGGGACTGCATCTAAGGCTAAAACATGGTTAAGGAGGTCCAAGGGGTACCAACCTGGTTGGATTTTGAGGCATTCCAAGCCTCTGTGGGCCAGGTGCAGTGGCACACGTCTTTAATCCCAGTCCTTGGGAGGCAGAGGCAGGTGGATATTCATGAGTGGTCTAGTAAGCAAGATCCAGGCTAGCGAAGGCCACCATGGGGAGACTCAGAAACAAGAACGAGAAAAATACTGAAAACCAACCCCCTGTGGGGTCAACAGAGCTCAGTTCGCTTTCTTTATATACACTCGAGTGTGTGAACACTGTTAAATTTCATAATCGAAAAGAGTAGAATGAACTGGGGTTGGATTCTTATGGCAAATGGCTTACCCAACGAATCTACATCAAGAATGCCAAGACCTAATAATTTTTATTCAGGCATTTAACATGTAAAAGATTCAGATTTTAGGCAAATAATTCTATAGGCTACCTGCAACACCAATGGCTAGGTGGGTTGTTTTAATGAGCAGACATTTGTAGCCGTACAGGATAAATTCACTACTTAGCATTTATTTAGAATTGGTAGCTGCCCTGAACATTGTTCAGGATTTTTGCTTTTGTTGTAAAAATTAACATTATAAGAACCATTTAAAATGGAGATTAATGTAATATGGCAGGCTTTCTGGATAGCTGTTGTATATATTTAATAATGTCTTTGCGGTCTTGGAAATGAGGAAAGAGCATGACTTGGGGATCTGTCCAGTCAGCTCTGGCCTGACATTCCAGGGCTGTCTCTCAGTCCCACTGGGCAGAGGTTAACTTGTAGATTTATTTCCCGCAGTGATATAGCTATCTCTGTCCGGTGGAAAGATAGCCTCGTGTCACTTTATTGCCCCACTGAACATTAACTAACTAGATATCTAACCCAACTATCTTATCCAAACAGCCTTTTGTGAATTCCCCATACCTAAAATCTGCACTTGGACTTTCTGTAGATTCAATTGCAAGCTGTCAAAAACAGTAAATGGAAAACTAGAGAAATAAATCATTCCTAAGTCTTAAGTAACTTCTGGCATAGCACGTTACCCATTGTGAATGACAGGTATGTCTGTAGAGGAAAACAGTGCAATCAGGGGCTGGAACTGTATGTGGTCTCAGGTATCCATGTGGTACCTTGGAACAAGGCAAAGAGTGATGGCTGCAGATATGCAGCTTAAATTCTCCTCAAGTTCATGGGAACTCCACTGGTTTCCTCACTAAATAATCCATCTAATAACATCACTCGGCCTGTGTTCATTTTATGTTTCCTGACAGTATATCTTTGCCCTTTTCCAGGACTGTGTTTCACCAAGACCGAGCAGTGTCTGGCCCCAATGAAAATAGCGTTATTAAAAAAAAAAAAAAAAAAAAAAAAAAAAACAATAACAAAAGCTAAACCAAGCATTCGTTGATTTTCACTATTATTTTATGTGTGTGAATGTTTTGTTTGCATGCATGTCTGTGCACTGTGTGTACATGTAGTGCTTGGAGAGGCCAGAGGAGGATTTAGGATCCTTTAGACCTGGAGTTACAGACAGTTGTGAGCCCTTATGTGGGAATAGAACCCTGGTCCTATACAAGAACAGTCAATGCCATCCCTCTAGCCTCAGAGTGTGATTTAAATCTTGGCTATAAAACAAATTCTACACAAATCTTCCCAGTTCTTTGTTACTGTTATGATATGAATGGGAGTGGTTCTGTTGCCTCGATATAGTTAAAGGTTATGCAGACGCAATACTCCATGTAACAATGTCTGTGATGTGTTTTCTGGTGATATCCTGAATTTCAGATCCAACCAAAAATAAATTAAACAGTGACAAATGCCTTCCTCAAGGTAACCAGGATTATGGGAAAATAGATTATAATGAAAACATCAGTGAGTACATGGGCCACAGGAAAAAGGGCATTTTCAAGGTACAGCCTTATTATCAGGGCGCAGTAAGAAAACATCAGGCATGCAGATCCCCCCAGTCGTTCCTGAAACGCGGGCCAACATCACACCAGCCGCAAAAATGAAAACCCAGGTCTTACTTAGCCGCTTCTGACGCTTCCCTCAGTTGTTCATCCAGTCTGCACGAGCAAAAATTATCGATGGAGAAAAGAAAGAAACAAACAAACAAAAGCAAGCAGAGCGTGAGCGAAGCGGAGCCAAACGGAAGAGGTGAGTGTTGGCTTTTTTTTTCCATAACTGTCTTCGGGCCCTTGGAGACACACTGGGCTAAACAGGGTGCTATTCCTGCCTGTTGGGCAGTAATGTATGTTTGCTTTGAGAATCCTGTCGTGAAGGTGATGTAGATGTTGTAGGGGTTGAGCAACATGCTGGCTAAATAAAGCTCAGAGCATTCGTATCAGTGTGCTGGGTCTGGTTAAAGTTAGCTTGCAGCCTGGGCCAGTCAGGGGGGTATCTCTTTAGTAGGTTTCAGTCGCAAACCGGGTTGACCTCAACAGCTTTGCACACAGGACAAAGACTTTGACAGGAACACAAAGGACTGATAAACGGACTCTTCCTCCGGCAGCATGTTGAGGTCACCCACAAATACAAGACCGGAGTACACACACAGGGGGGGTCCAGCGTGAATACAGATCTCCAGATTGTTTTTTACCTCACACTTCTCTTAAAAGATTTCTCTTCATCGTACCTTACAAGATAAGAAACGGAGGCAGTGAGGACAGCGAGGAAGGGTGGGGAAAATGACAGGTAAATGCTTTCATCAGTCAGAACATGAGAGAAAAACACTCACCCAGACAACAACGGGCTATGGAGGGAAAACTTACTCGTGTTAGGCACAATTGTCAATTTACAATTCATAAATATAGAATCAATTTTCACTATTTCTAGATTCAATATTTGCAAGTTTGCCTGCTCACTAAGACATCTGAAATCCCCAAAATCAATGTACAGTTCTTTCAGTCATTTGTGGACACGGACAAGGTGACAAAAATTCTTGCCCTGTGTGCACAGAATCGGCAGAAATCCAGCAGGATGAGGTGGTGCCTTCCTGTCTCAAACAGTTTCTTTGCTAAATGTTTGCCACATTTTTGTGCTTTTGGCTGGTGGTTGTGCTATTTAAAACAGTGGTGAAGCATGTTACCCAACATTGCCTGTTTGTGGGCACGAGAAAGCCAGTGCATTTCACAGAAAACATGTGTGGCCCTTAAGATTGTTTTAGGTACAAGTTGTGGTACTGGGGCCTTGAGAACAAAATTTTGGTTTGTTTTGGTTGTTTGGGAAACGGTCTTTCTGTGTAGCCCAGGCTGGCCTCAGGCTCAGGGACCTTGTGTTCCAGTCTCCTGAGTGCTGTGATCACACGTGCTTGCCACCACACCTGGCCAAGCAAAGGGTTGCTACTCACTAGTCAACAGTATGTGTATACACTAAGAACCTTTCTCTAACAGACACACATGTGAGCCAAGGTTATATACTGGTGGATGATGAGAACATTGCATCCAGCCCCGGATTTCCCTCAGGAATAGTGGCTCATGTTCACCGAGTGTCTACAGTGACTCTATTGACCACAACCGTCCCTAGCTAACAAGGGCCAACTGCCATCAACGAATATAAACTGCACTCATCCCATTGATGCCAGGCCCTACCCAGCTGAATTCTGGTCTTGGGACTGTCTGGGATCAGATGCTCTGAATGTCATTCAGTAAAAGCAAATAGTTCTGACTGTGTTCGATTTGAAAATTTCACAATGTGAAAGATGAAGCGACGGGTGTTAGTAAAGGACATGGCAGAAAAAAAAATGCCCTGGGGTGTATAACAATGGCAGGAGGAAACAGATGGGGAGGGACCAGGAGGACCCACAGTGCTAGGTTCTTCCTCCAGAAAACAAGTCTTTCTAAATGGAACTCTTCCTCTTGAAGCAGCTTTTCCAAAAAATGCACCCCTTGAGAATACACGGAAGGTGCCTGGCTATGACTAGCTTCTCAACTGAACCCCCCTCCCCAGACCCACAGTACAGCAAGTCGCCAAAGCAACTCAATCATAGCCCATAGTAGCTTTCTGTTTACTGCTCTCCTTCAGTCCTCAGGCCAATCCACGCTCTGAGAACTATTTCCCCATTTTTACAGATGTGAACATTAAGCCTGGGAGGGTTTTCATAGGCTGCCTGGAGCCTCAGACATTGAGAGGTGGAAGGGGAGGTTCACATCAAATTGCCTCTGAAGCCTGCCCTCTTTTCATCCCACTGTCTCCGACACGCCACGGAAGCCCTGCTGATTTCCTGGAAAATAGCCACTGTTCACTCCCTTAGTAAGTGAGAATGTCCTTGTCATCTTTTGCAAAGGTACAAGAGGTGTTGGACAAATGAGGACTGGAGACAGAAGCTTGTCAGGCTCTTTTAGGGGCAGCTCCTCAGAAAGGATCAGATCTGGTTTTTGTCCTTGGACAGAAGCCAGAAATGTTTGTAGTTATGTCCTGGCTTGAGGCTAGAAACGCAAGTGTGTTTGGGGCATATAGTCCTGATCTGGTTTCTTGTTATCCCCCCTGCCCCTTTTCTACATAGAATACTCTTGTCTGGAAGCGATATATGAGGCTGTGATAGAAACTCGGGCACATGAATATGTGGTACGTGGGACAGCTGGGCTGATCAGATCCCCTGTCTATCCCAACATGGTCCCATGTCTCAATCTAGAAAAGTCATATTAACCCCTAGATAGGGACATTTGATGGCACCCTTTCCTTGGGACCTGTTCTTACTGTACAGGAACTCTGTTGGTATCTTGTCTACAAACTAACCTCCATTCTAAAACTCATCCTCCCCATTGTCTGTGAAATTCATTCTTTGAGTCTGTGGAATAAAGGACCCAGAAGCCAGTGACCTGGTGTGACTTTTGGCTATTAATTTTCCAGGACCCTAGACACCATCCCACCATCGCTGCTTACCTGAAGCTTCCATTGCTCGCAGGAACCCCCAGTTACTCCATATCATTATTTTTTAAAGGAAGGGTGGGTTTGGGAGACAGGATGCAGCTTCTGGCATATAGGCCAGAGCTGGAGGGTGCACTGGTTGAGACTCAGTGAGGCTCCTGAAGACTGAACCCTGGTTAGGATCTGGTAAACACTGTGCGGCTAAGCTGAGTCACCTGACTCTAGTAAGGTTGTCAGTAGCCAGTGTTAGGGACCGATTTGGCTGATGGAGAGAAACCAAATACATCTATTTGTGAGCCATTGGGCTTAGGATGACACCTGGAGAAAGATGAAAACCCTACTAGAAAAGCATGAGGACATTTGCTGACCGGATAATTTGGATATGAACTCTGGTCCTATTCCTGCCTGATCCCTCCTCCTACTTCCATGGGTAACTTCTTACTCACTTACCTCCCTGGCATCTGTGAAATGGGGCCCAATTAAGTTAAGTGAGCTATACAAACACAGCTCTTCTTTGTTCCAGGGTAAGCGGTAATGGCAAAAGAGAAGACCCCAGCTTCTATGTGTGTGCTACTGATAGTTTTGGAGGCCTCATCAGAAAGTCTGTTTGGCTATCTATTTTCTGGAGGGAGATACAGAGCACTTGTCTTTTTCTTAGAGCCGGTGATCAAGTCCCTTTCAAGTCCAATGAAACAAGAACAGGTTAATCAGACACACCAAGAGACAAAAGCAGGACAGGACCCACAGAGAATTAGCGGTTCTTTGCAACAATGTATCAGATGGGAATGTCCATCCTCTGATATCTGTCTTCATATTCCAGAGCCAAATACTTGGAGTTAGCTTTTATTACTACTTTCAGACATAATCTGCACACCCACAGTGTACGTGCTTTCCACCCAGGCTGCCTCCCTCCCTGGTCCTAAGCAAGGAAGCTATTTCTCACCACCCACCCACTCCTCAACAAAGGCACTCTCTAATCTTCTGTCTAAAGGCGTTGAGGACAAGGTGGGGAGGTGGAGGGATTTGAATAGTCTTTTCTCTGTATCTATTTTCTAGGGTCATGTACTAGGATTAAGTACAAACTACTTAAGGAAAAAAAAATCCAAATTATGGGAAGACCTTAATATAAAGTGTAGTGTAACAGGTATTAATGTCCTAGTTAATACTAAGGATGTCTCCAGGGTGGAAACAAATTTCAAGGTAAAAATGTCAATAGTTAATCTTGGTTGGAAAAATATGATCAAATATATTGTATGAAATAAACAATTTTAAAAGTCAATAATTAATCATTACAAGTTCCGTGAAAGAGGATCCGAAAGAATAGCAATGTTCTAGCAAAAGCTTTATTTATTAGCTAACAGTTAATATCCCCTTTAGAAATAAGATGCCATTTCCCATCATTCTAGAAGGGACTGTTTCCCGTCCCCCTTCTCTGGTGAGTAATTTCTCACCAGCACTCTGAAGCCCTCACACTTACTTGATGATGCTCTCTGGAATGTGGATGCAGTCCATGGGGATCAGCCCACTGAGCTCGGATAAACTAGACACATATTTAATTTTACTGCTGAATTTTGAGCTGGAAGAAAAAGAAAAGAAGACTTACTTCATCAGTGGCTACACTTCCGTCCTAAAGCCATCGTCTTTCCCCAAGGGTCTTCTTGCAATTCTTTTCTACATTATTGTCAATGGGGAAATGGGGACAAAACCCAGGCTCTCACACACGCTAAGCTGCCCTCTGACCTATACCCACATCCTGAAATCCTGATATGCTCAAGCTTGACCCAGTGTGCTTGCAGAACAGAAAGGATAGCATTATCTCGGCCATTGTTATGGGCCCAGTTTCATAACTGCTTTTTAATATTTTTAATTTCTCAGAAGTTAATACATGAGCACTGCATCTCCGTCATGCATCTAACCCTCCCCTCCCCTCACAAATTCCTTTCTTCTTTATTATTGTTATATGCCACGCATAACACACATACATACACATATATACATACATACACACATGCATACATACATGTCTATTAGAAATATTAGGAATAGCCATTATTTTTAATCAACAAATGTGTGTGTGCATGTGTCCATGTCCGTGTGTGTGTGTGTGTGTGTGTGTGTGTGTGCGCACGTGTGTCTGTGTGTGTATTTCCTGCATATAGCAGGTGTTGCTGTGAAGTATCGAGTGCTTTGTGAACAGCTACGTTGTGCTAGGTAACACATGACACCTCCCATGACACCTCCCATGACACCTCCCATGACACCTCCCATGACACCTCACATGCACATTTTCTTTTGTTTTATTTTTTAGTGAGAACATTTTAAGCCTACCTTCTTAGAAGTTGGAAAGCATAAAACACATTTCATAATGCTAGCCACAATGTTGTATAAGCACTCCCTTGAGCATCTTCATTTTCTACCTGAAATTGTGCGCCCTTTGAGTATCTTCCAACACTGGCACCTTGAGTTTACCAATCTACTCTCCAGTTCTGTAAGTACCAGGCTTTCAGATTCTGCACTTGCCTCTCCCTCAGCAGCCATGGTGGACTGGTTCCAGAAACCACCACCTAGTCCTGGAGGCCCCAGGTCTGATAATGTTAAAGTCTGTTCATAAAGTACTGTAGAATTTACATAGGAATTATGTATACGGACTGAAAATTCTCTCTGAAAACAAACGACCCAACAAGAAAAAGCCATGTATGTATTAATATTTTCCATAGTAATGTATAGGCTATAGCAAAAGCTGTACTTGTTAGATAATACTTAATATCTCCTTTAAAAAAAGATGCCATTTCCCATCATTCTAGAAGGGACTGTTTCCCCGTCCCCCATTCAGTGGTCGGCTGACCTCACAGATACTGAGGGTGGACCCTATGAGGAAATCGTGTGGTATTTGGTCAGACATTGTTTTACATGGTTTATGGGAATTAACTTTTTTTTCATTACATCCTGGTGAGGAAGATAATATTTTCTCTCTTTTTAAAATAAGAAAGCTGAGGGTACTCAGTGGGGGAGCCCGGAGAAGCTGTGCGGTCTAGCCTCAGAGTCCACACTCGTGAGCACTGTGTTCTCATAGGTCTGGGTTATGGCTTAGTTGCCATCTCTGTTCATTCATTTTAACAAGCAGAACTATGATGAGTGCTTCCAGACTCCAAACTTTTCTTTTTTTTGTTTTTTTCGGAGCTGGGGACCAAACCCAGGGCCTTGCGCTTGCTAGGCAAGTGCTCTACCACTGAGCTAAATCCCCAACCCCTCCAAACTTTGATTATACTAGAAAAGCATGTGTAGATTTACTTTCCTCTCAGTTTTCAAAGTGTAATTAAAAGATCTTTTTACTTGTTAAAACTTTCAGTAAGAAAGCTCATTCTGGAGAGGTCAACATTCAAAGCTGCATCCCAATAGAACTGGATTTGAGTCACGAGCGATCTGTAACACAGGGATCATCTTAGATGTGCGTAAGTGCATAGAGGTGCCTGGAAGGAGCTGGATGAAACGAGTGGAGACTTTGTCCCCGGGGACAAGGGAGAATGAAAATGCGTTTTCTTCTTATTTGTGTAATTGCAAACTGGTTTAAAGATATTTCATTCCACTTGAAGTGAATTTGCTCAATGACCTAAAATTCTTTCATGGTTTCCATGAGCCTCTGAATTGTGTGAACTGCCAGTTAATTGGCTTTTTAGCCATCCCTCCTGCTCAGTAGCTTTCCACACTTTTTTTTTTTTTTTTTTTTTTGTAAATTTACGTCTATCATTAATGTTTTACTTGTGGCTTTCACCAGGGAATGTGACTTGTGAACAATCCGACTGCTTCCAATATACTTGCATTCTTCCAACCAAGTCCTGAGTCAACACACATTCCCAACAACACGCTCTAAACTACTTCCTTTGGAGTTTGGCACTAGACTGGAGGTTGAATAAAAGACTAAGCAGACAAGTGAGGAGGAGGGCAGCAGACACACGCCGACCCCTCTGAAGGTTTGTTCACTGGAATGGATGGTTTTAAACACCGTGCTCTGCCCTTTGGGTCTCCCGCTTTCTCTTTCCTCTACCCGGATTGCTTTTCTTTGTAGTGACAATTTTGGAATTTTGGCTTCCTTAAAAAACACAGATAAATATGATAAGAATATGTTTTCATTTAAATCCCAGGATATGGGGCTGCTTCAGACCATCCACAGCAGCTGACTAAGATTTGCCTCATGCTCTAGCAGGGGCATGGTTTTTGCCAGCGGTAGATCGTTTCTGTAATTGTATGATGTTTGGAACTCTGGGGGTTTTCAGAGGCCTGGTAATTGTTGGTGGATCACTGTTGATTGTTGTTGGTCACAGGTTGTTAAGTCATTGTGCCCCATGAAGAAATAAGAAAAATTGGTTATCCTGATGGCAAAGATCAAATTTACCCCAAGAAACTCAAAGCCCCTAATCAGCAGAAAGTAGTTAATAACATTGCCCCTCCTTTTCTTTCTATCCTTTTCTCTCTCCTGTCTAGTGCTGGGGGATTGGAAGTGCGGAGAAGAGTGGAAGAAAGAAGAACCCACAAAGTAACAAATGGCAGCTACATTTCTTCTTAGTCTGTTAGCTAACCCACCCAGTCCCTCAAAATTCACCTTGAAGGTGGCCTAGACAGCTCTACACACACACACACACAAACACACACACACACACACACACATGCCACACCACACCATGCTTTTCACACATTACCCTCAAACGCATCCTTATCTAGAGATATCACCCCTACAAAGTGCAATTCCACTTGGAATGGTAACTGCCGATTTAATTTGCCTGTAATCCACGAGATTCGGAGCTCCTGGGTGCAGTCATTGAGCTGTGGAGTTTCTCACCAATGGAGTGATGGGCGTTTGGCACAGACAAATAGCTCATTTTAAAGATTTGTTTCTCATTTACCTTCACCAAAGATGCTGCTCTTTAGCTATGGTGTGTACACGTGCGTGCGTGCGTGCGTGCGTGCGTGCGTGCGTGTGTGCGCATGTGAGTGGTCACAGGACAACATCAAGTATCCTTTTCTATTAGCTTTTGTCTTTTTTTCCCCCTCTGGCTGAAGATAGAGCCTGTGCTTTTTCAGCTAGGCTAGCAGCCAGAAAGCCACAGCTACCTTGCAGGCTTTGCCTCTTCTAATGGGGTTATAGGAGTTTTCAGGACCCTGTCTAGCTTTTATATGCATGCTGGGATCTGATCTCCAGTCATTGTACATGTTCACCAAGTTCTTCCCCCCCCCTTTTTTTTTTTTAATCTTTATTAACTTGAGTATTTCTTATTTACATTTCAATTATTATTCCCTACCCGGTTTCCAGGCCAACATCCCCTAACCCTCCCCTCCCCTTCTATATGGGCTTCCCCTCCCCATCCTCTCCCCATTACCACCCTCCCCCCAACAGTCTAGTTCACTAGGTGTTCAGTCCTGGCAGGACCAAGGGCTTCCCCATCCACTGGTGCCCCTACTAGGCTATTCATTGCTACCTATGAGGTTGGAGCCCAGGGTCAGTCCATGTATAGTCTTTGGGTAGTGGCTTAGTCCCTGGAAGCTCTGTCAACAAGTTCTTTTAATCATGGAGCCAGCCCTGTCCATAGAGTTTTTAAATGGCCGACGAGAACACCAACCAACAATAATTTAGTGATCAGAAATAAAGTGTGACTGGATCACAGGCATTTACTTGTTTCTAAAGTGTCAATGGTGGAGTTGAGTACCTGAAACCAAGAGCAAAGTTATCACTAAGACCTAACCCGTTGACTGATTGCTTACGACCAATAATTTAATTATTTCTTTCATTAATTCATTTATTCACTTTACATCCCTGTTGCAGCCCCTCCCCTCTGGTTCCAGTCCCACCCTCCCAAGATTCTCCCACTACCCCCCGCCCCTTAGAGAAAGGGAGCAGCCTCCCTTACAATTCACCCTGGCACATCAAGTCTCATCAGGTGCATCCCCTCCCACCGAGGCCAGACAAGGCAGCCAAGCTAGGGAAAAGGGATCCAAAGGCAGGCAACAGAGTTCATTTAAGTCAGAGACAGCCCCTGCTCCAGTTGTTGGGGGGGCCCACATGAAGACCAAGCTGCACATCTGCTACATATGTGTAGGGGGTCCTGGGTCCAGACCACGCATGCTCTTTGGTTGGTGGTTCAGTCTCTGTGGGATTCCATGGGCCCAGGTCAATTGGTTCTGTAGGTCTTCCTGTGGTGTCCTTGATTCCTCTGACCCCCATAAACCTGCCCCCCAGTCTCCCAAGAGACTCCCCGAGCTCTGCCTGATGTTTGGCTGTGGGTCTCTGCATTTGTCTCTATCGGTTGCTGAATGAAACCTCTCAGAGGACAGTCATATTAGGGTGATTTAATTCTATTTGTTTTACAATCTTAGGACTTGAATTTAGGGCCTTGCCCATTGCACATGGTAGGTAAGTGGTCTACACTAAGCCACTGTGTGCTATCCATTATCAATTTTTAAATTCATACGGCAAAGAATATTTTATTTATTAAAAAATGTATGTTTACATGATGACTCATGCCCACAATCCTAGTACTCATGAAGCTGAGGCAAGGCTGGGTCTGCTGCCATATGACTTTAATCCAAGAACTCAGGAGGGAGTGACAGGAGGATTTTTGTGAGTTTGAGGCCACCCTAGTCTACACAAAAAGCTCCAAGATAACCAGGACTACATAGTGAGACCCTGTCTCAAAAACAAACAAAGAAACAAAAAAACCCCAAAAAACAAAAACAAGCCCTGCCCCAAACAAACAAAAAAGAAAAGAGGAAGAAAGGAAAAAAAGTGGAGGAGGAAGAGGGAGTTAAGGAAAGAGTTGGTGATGACGCTGAGGCAGGAGAAGCTGTCAGTTCAAGATTGGCCTGACTTGGGCTACTTAGTTAGTCACAGGCCAGTCGGGGTTATAGAGCAAGACCCTGTCTCAAAAGCCCCAAAACTAAAGCTTGCTTAATAAGAGCTGAATTTGGGGGTCTGGTGAGAGGGCTCAGCGGTAAGAATGCATACTGCTGTGGATTTGGTTCCCAGCATCCCCATTGGGTGGCTCAAAGCTGCGGTAACTCCAGCTCCAAGGGCTCAGACGCCCTCTTCTGGTCTCCACAGACACCAGCACTTATAGGCAATGCCTGTATAAAACTTTTTTGTACTTTTGTTTCTTACTGATTATTTGGGAATCTCACATCATGCACCCCATCAGTCCTCCTGTGTCCACCTCTCCACCCATGACCCCCCTCCCAACAAAGGAGAAAGGAAAGAAAACTCCATTTTGTGTTGTTGATATACTCACTGGAGTATGTTCAAACTCCTAGTGGCCAGACCCACTAGGGAAAGTAAGTCTTTCTCCCCCTGCACCCCGCCAGAAGCCATCAACTGTGGAGAACAGAGCAGCTGCTGACCAGTAAAGGTGCCAGCTCTCCCATATCCAGGCCACCTCTGTACTGCTGTGCAGTGTCTGGCCAGAGGTAGGGCTCATACAACATTTTAAATAGGCTTTTGGTATTTTTTTTTAAGCTAAAATTTGGGCTAGACACATGACCCATCAGTTAAGATCGCTTATTTCTCTTCCCAAGGATGTGGGCTTGAGTCTTAGCACCCTGTAACCTCAGATCCAGAGACCAGACAACCTCTTCTGACCTTCTTAGGCAAAACACACATACACAGAAAATAAATTAAAAATAAATAAAGCAAAAGGCTAAAGTTTTAAAAGCTTATCTGTGTACACTAACTCTTACTCTCTTAACAAAGAATTTCTGTAGTTAACAAGCAGCTTTTTATAGTCCCTGCACTCTCTATAGTATTCAGAATACTACTCCTCTCTCTGTGGGGGAGCACACTTGTGCCACAGAAGATAAATTTGGGGGACTGGTTCTCCCAGGTCACCTGGTTGAGGCAGGATCCTATTTCTGCTTCACTACTCTAGGGCACCGGACATGAGTTTCAGGGTGATTCTCCTGTTGCTATCTCTTATGGGAATTTTGGGATTACAGATGTAGACCACATCTGTTTGGTTGGTTGGTTGGGTTTTTGTTGTTTTTGGTTTTGCTTTTGTTGTTTTGAGATAGGATTTCCCTATGTAATGGCCCTGGCTGTCCTGGAACTTTTTTTTTTTTTTTTTTTTTTTTTTTGTAGATTAGGCTGGCCTCACAGAAACCTCTCTGCATGCTGGGATTAAAGGTGTGTGCCACCACATCTGGCTTTTAATGTGGGATTCTGAGGTTTGAACTCAGGTCATGGGTTTGGGCAGCAAACATTTACCCACTGAACTATTTTACTAGCCCACACTCCCTAATACATTAAAAAAAGAGTCAATCCATCAAATTCCTCATACTTTCATACTTTAATCATCAGTTCAATTTTTTTTTTTTTGCCATCAAAATCCTGCTACTAAATTGTTAGAGTCAGGAACAAGAATGCTAATAAATATGGTCATAATAATATTTAGTATTTTAATTATTATTAGTTAAAGTAAAATAGCACTCCCTCTAAAAATATCTGGAAGGTACAGTGAAAAAACAAACAAAAAAGCAATACAACTCTCCCTTATTTTACATGTACACACACACGCACGCACGCACGCACGCACGCACGCACGCACGCACGCACGGACACACATTTTACATTTAGTTATTATCTACCTTGATGTTATGTGAGACTTTATACTATTTTTAAAGGTTTCTGGAAAATAAATCCTGTTCCACTCATTAAACCATCTCAACCTTTACTACATTATGAACTGTGTCTTGTTTTCTTCACACCCCCAAACATGAAGTCCTATAGTGCCTAAGTCAAGCGTTGATCCTGACATCTGAGCCCGAGACACCTCTCAGACCTGCCCCAGATGCTTCGCTCAGTTTTGGTGCCTGCCCAGTTCTTGCCCAGAGGAAATGACACACACAAGGCCTGCACTTTTGTCCTTCCTAGCCTTTACTGTCTCATGTCACTCAAATATTCTATTTCATATGCATTCGCTAATGTGACATGGGACTCTCACCTTCATTGTCCACACTTACAGGAAGCAATTTACAGGTCAGATTTTGCAATAGTTGAGGAAAATACTTATATAAAGTAAATATCACTTAACAAAAGTGTTTACTAAAGAACCCTATGGCATGAAACTTGTGATCCTTCTGCCTCACAATCCTGATAGGTGTGGGCCATCGCATCTTTAAGTGAGGACTCTTGATGCACAGTACAAAGAATCCTTCCAGGAAGCCAGGTATAAGTTAAGTTTCCTTGGATCCTCTTAGCTTACAAGCCCTTGTTACATACTTTGTATTTTTGTACCTTTTTTTTGCGTATTTTGAAAACACACCATGCAGTCATCTTGTGGCTACCACAGTTATACCTTATAAAAGGCCGAGTCACTGCAAGGATTGTTCTGATGAACCAAGACGGGTGGACAATGATGAATGACTTCAAATTCTTGCGCAACCTATTTTGAAAAAAGGAAACAATTTTAGATTATTGCTAACTTGCTTTCCCATAGAAAATAGATCCTCAAATAAGAATATATGCAGTTCTGGGGATGAGTTCTTAGGAAGGTTACAATGTCTGATGTATAGAATGTCCAGGGTTAATTTTTTGAATGCCTTTTGTATGCTTTCTCTCTCTTTATCCTCAATCCTGTGTATGCATGCACGTGTGTGCGTGCGTGTGTGTGTGTGTGTGTGTGTGTGTTCATATGTGTGTGTTCATACGCATGGGTATGTGTATAGGTGTGTATGCATTCCTGCAGAGAACCCAATTTCTAGTGTTATTCTTCAGGAGCCATTTACCTTGTTTTCTGAAACAGTCTCTCATTAAGACCAGAGGTTTGCGGGTCAGACTCTGCTGACCAGCCAGCGAGCTCCAGGAATCTGCTTGTTTCTGCCTCCCCAGAACTAGGCTTACAAGCATGCACTACCACACCTAGTTCTTTTTTGCCCAAGTGCTGGAAATTAAACAAAGGTCCCTGTGCTTTCCCTGGCAAGCACTTCATAAACTATCTCCCTAAATTCCTAAAATGAATTTTGAGACATAATTTGACACTTAAATCTCATTTTTCCACCAATGCAAATATGAAAGAGAAGGGTGATACAGCAAACAAATGTCTAACAACTGCCATGATTTTGCTTCATGACGATCTTAAATTTTGTCAGCGTTATCTTGGTTAACTTGAAAGAATATGCTCTCTTACTATTTAACATTAATTAACTAATTAATTGGTTAATTTTTTTGGTTTTGGTTTTGAGACAGGGTCTTGTGGCCTTAAACTCACTGGGTAGCTAAGGATGACCTCTAGCTTTTGATCCTCTTACTGCCACTTCTGGAATGCAGGGATTATAGGTTTCTATGCAGGTGATGGGACACAGTGCATGGGCCAGCATTCTTCCAGCTAAGTTATAGCCTCTAACCCTTGACAATGTATTTGGTCTGACTAAGCCTTATTTTGTTCTTTTATAAAGAAAATTGACCATTTTAATAATTTTTGGTTTTCATGCACATTTTTTTCCAGTATTAACAATGCTACTTTATTATTGTTAGATCATAAAACAGATTTTAGTCGAAGTCAACAGGGCACTCTCATGGCATTTATGAAAGATGCCTCATCTAATGGGATGTAATACATACTAGATAACATAAATTCATCATTTGGGTATTTTAATTTTCCTATAGAGGGCAATACAGCTTGAGCAGAGAGGTAAGTGTCTTGAGGAAGGGGAACACAAAGGGGCAGTCATCGAATACTGAAATAACACAAGAGTTTTGTCAACCATCATGACCCTAGTACAGAAAACCGTAGCCAGGTTACACGACACCACTGAGACTCATGGGTACCTCGGTTTGTCCACTCGAGTTGCACCAGCACACTTTCAGTCTAGAATGTGTCGGGTCTGTGGCTTCAGGACAACAGCCAACCAGATCTAGGAGGTTTAGCTTTACGTATCACATGACACTTTCATCAATATTTTGACACTTTACTGCTTCATGTATGAGTGACCTGGTATCTCTCTAAGGCATGACTGTATTCCGTAGGCTAAAAGAGAACTATTGAGGGAGTCGCAACAGGGTTTAAATGGCTGCACACACATACCGTCTGTCAATCATCTGGTAGCATTTCTTCATCCAGCCTAGCCCTGGCATCTTCCGCCTTGGGGTTGCTCCATTTAAATACACAATCATGTAGTCTTCCGCTACCATCAGCTCTAAGGTACTTATTACATATCTGATCACAGGAAGGAAGAGAAATGTTTTCAGTTCCCGCATGAGAAATTTCATTCTATTTACACCACAATTTAGTGACATTCAAATTACAGGGTGAACGACATTGAAGAACGGTGGTACGTGGTATCTTTTTCTTGAGAACAATGCATCAACATTGCCCTTTTATCTGTACATGTGCAGCCGCCCTAGAAAAATATGTGGGTTTAAAAGCTGACATTAAAAAAATAGTATCAGCAATGTTATCAAACATTAAGGGCAACTCAGATTAAACAAGGTCAAGAGTCCGTGAAGGCAAATTTCCCTCACCAAGACCATGCTATCAGGAATAAAAACATACCCAAAGGAAATGTCATAAAAGTTTTAACTACAGGCCAAACTCTACTCATTTGCTTAACCTTCTATTCTATGAACAGAATTCCCTAGAGTAAGGCTCTGTGACTGAAATCCTACTAGCTTCTTATCAAAGGCTTGGGACCTGCTAGACCATAAACCCGTTCAGTGAAAGATGTTTTATCAGTCGTCACATGCCCACAGAGGTCAACCCAATCACCACTCACAGGAAAAGGTTTTCCATGACATAGTGGTAATCCGCCCGGCTGCTGTCTGGCAGAAAGCAGGCAGCAAACACAATGATGGCATTCAGACCGTCCCCATAGTATCCTGGGGACAAATGAAAAGATATGTGTAACCGAATGAAATCCCTTAACAAGCTCATATTGTTCCTAAAAAGAGAAATCTGAAATCTTGTCCAGCGTGTGTGTGTGTGTATACGTGTGTGTGTGTACGTGTGTGTATGTGTGTGTGTGTGTGTATGAATATATGATATACCATAAAATAAGTAAGGATAGTGAAAGATACCCTATACATATATACACATGTATTTATCATTTAATGGTTAACACTTATATAGAGAGTATTGAATGTATGAGACACATCGACTCATATGTCTTTAACTTAAACTACACTGATTTACAAAAATGCTAATCTATATGAAATTTCATTCTGATGGCTGAGAAAGAGGTTGTATTAGACCTATATTGGTCCTCTCTAGTTTGAGATCCAGTTAACTGTGACCATCCAGTCAATGAATTGCAATACAATCCCAGACCCACACACTCCAGTAACCAGGGCCTAGTAGAGAGACATGCAAAATACCTTAATTTTGATTTCCAGGCCTACTCATTTGACTGTAGTGATCCTGGATTCTCTGGATATAACAGGAAGTGCAGGAAGATGTGGTAACTTCTGGCCAGGCCCAGAATAAACAGCACAGAATTCACAACTTCATATCATAGAGAAACAGTGTACTAAAAAAGGGGGGGAGGGAAGTGCTACCTAAATTCTCCTTGAGCCCTATGAAAATATATGCATTTGGGAAAACTTGAGAATCATTTCCAGATAAGTTGGGTGGGAAGTACGGTGGAAGTGTTATTTGCAGGTGGAGCTGAGAAAAACAGGATCTGTGAGATGCAAGTAAATCTACCATTCAAAGTCCAAACACCTCGGGACATTATTCCCATCCTTTCAAATAACTGATATAATTTTAGCATTCTCTTTCCTCAGAGTTTATTTCTGACATGAGGCACCTGATGGATGGCAGGTGCTGGTCAACTCCCTATGGTAAGTGTTTGGAATGAACTGCGTCTCTGATCCATAAAAAGGATGGCAGTCCCTCAGATTGTCATTGGAGAGTGCTGAGGGATTAAACTTAGGACCCCAAAAGTCTTACACTCACGCTCTAGCACTGAGAGACCCTAGACTGGTTTTAAATATGTCCATTTGTACTACCAGGGCCTGAGCCTAGAGTCTGCCACTGAGTTACCTCTCCAATCCTTCACTGTTTTTATTCAAGGTCTTGCTAAACTGTCAAACTTACCTTGAACTCACTCTGTGACCTAAATTTGTAATCCTCCTGCTCTAGTAGCTGGACTATAGGCATACACTGCCCCCCCACCCCGACCCTACTTACATTTGTCTGTCTGTCTGTCTGTCTATCTATCTATCTATCTATCTATCTATCTATCTATCTATCTATCTATCTATCTATCTATCTGGTGTTTGAGTATGATGGGTGTATACAAACATGTTCCTTGGCCCACCAGTGGAGATCAGAGAACATCCTGTAGGAGTCAGTTCTCTCCTTCTATCATAGGAGCTCTGAGCATAAAACACATGTCACCAGGCTGGTAGAACCCTGAACTGCTTAGCCATTGCCCCAGCCCACTAAATATCCCCATCCACATACTTGTAGTTTACATTATATGGTTCCAACTTTGTAGTCATTACATAGAGATGCCTTTGAAGCTTTGAGCAGGACAGGACAAGAGTACCCTTAGGCCTGATCCCGTTCTCCCAGAACTCAAGCACATTTCATTTCCCTTTCAGAACTGTGACTCTGGCTCTGGCGGTGACAAATGTTGATGGCAGATTGGGATGGCTTCCCCTTGATGTCCCTTATAGAGATACTGATTATGACTCTACCACCAACAAAGCAGGAGTAAAGTGAACTAGCAGTGTATCCAGTTGTGGGCTTGTAAGGGTGAATGATTTGGGGTGTTGTACAGGGTCTTTTTTTTTGCCATATATCTAAGATGCTACCTACATCAATATTACATCTGGTGTAGCACATCTGTGAGAAAGCATTCCCTCAGCCTCCCTCTGGACTTGCTGCTTTAAGACCACGATTCCTACTAGTTAGTTATTTACCAACTTCTGAGAGTGTTAACATGAAGAAAATCTCGAGACATGTATTTTTAAGTGAGGAGTTCCCATTTCAAACAGTTTTACTTCTGAGGACTCACAAATCAATGGAAATCCACAAGGGATGCTGACGCGAGCTAACATGAAGACATACAGTTCAGACAGCACAGGAGAATGTAAGTGACCAACACAAAAGAGTTGACACCACAGTCCCACTGGGAGAACAGGCATGAACACATCTTTCCAAACATAGCTGTCAGCCGCAGGTGTCAGACTCACTGAGATCAGGACTATTCCGTGAGCTTTTCTGCTTCTGGAGGATTCCTAAGAAATGTTATGTGTGGTCAGAATACAGTGGCACTGCAATCCCTTCATCACCTAGCAAAGGACTACACAGGGGCCGCTGTCCGAGTGACGCATCGGCTTTGTACAAAGTTGCTGAATTTACAAATAAAAGCAAGTCTAGGCACTTTGGGTAGAAGAAATGGGACAAAATGAAAGGGTAGAAAATAAGAGGAGGTGGGTGGTGCAAGGATAGCAACAGAGGAAGAGGATTCTCACGGGAAAGCTGGTCCCCTAAATAGTGAAGTGGTATCTTTGGAATGAGTCTTTGGACATGCTTGGAAAATAACTGCTCACCAGTGAGATGTGGTAGCATATGCTGGCAATCATAGCACTTGGGATGCCAGAGCAGGAAGATTATTAGTTCAAGGATTCCCTGGGCCATATAGCTAGATCCTATCTCAATAAAATAAAATGAAATGAAATTAAAATAATTAATTGAGTAGGAACAGTACGTATACTGAGGAACTTTGCTCTGTAGTCCTCTATACAGATGCTTTCCGGATCAGCTAACCCCTTATCTTCTACCCCAAATCATGCCACTGTTCAGGGAAAGTTGCCTATTGGTAACAGCATAATTCATATGAAATTTGGTTTGTCTGTCTGTTTGTATTGGGGATTGCACCTAAGTCCCAGCCCTGGCCGTGGAAATGTTCTACTGTTGCGCCTCATCTTCAGTCTTATTTTTACATTCACTTTGATTCAGTGATTCAATAAGATGTCTAGATTGGCCTCCAACTGCTCTATAGCCTAGGAAAGCCCTAAATTTAGAATTTCCCTGTCTTAGACTCCCAAGTAGTTGGAATCACAGGTCTGGTGTGGAGCTTGGTTGTTTAAATCTTAACTTGTCAGACTCTGTTCTCATAAACAAGAGGTGGATGTAGGATGCATGTTCTGGTGGTGGCCGGGGATGGGTGGGTGCCAGCAACTCCACCATGGAGCCTCCTGAGGCCCTACGGAGCAGTGGTCGCAGACCTTACCTGAGGTGACACAAGAGGCATGAAAGAGATGTGACCCAAGTTTGCTGGCCAGCAAATGGAATGGAGAGAGAAGGAAAGATGTCACAGGACACACACACACACACACACCAGCCAGCAACGCTTCTGCCCATGCTTTCCAGGCTCGTCTGTCCAGCAACACTGCAGAGAAGGTTACCTGAGTCTCCTAGAGTGAAACAAGAGAAGTAAAAACAGAAGAAAGGAAACTCCTCGTTAACGTCTTTGGTATGATGGCTCTTGGTTATTCAGTGACCTTATTCTCAGCGCTAAGTTTAAAAGATATACATATCAGTTCTTGTTTCCTCATGACCTCATGACATGGGCTATGCAAAACCATCCATCAGGCGTTATGCTTTTTTTAGTGGTGGTGTGTGAGGGGAGTTTCATGGGACCATAGGATGTGAACATTGGTATTACAGTCTGCCTCTGTCTGCAGATAGAGTGACTGAGGCCAGAAAAGGTTAGGGGATGTACCGTGGTCTGAGACCCTGAACTGTGCACAGGGTGTTCATGCCATGGTTACCAAATCTGAAGAGTGAATTATAAACACAGCTACAAACACTGAACAGCATCTAACCCTATGTCAGTTTCTTTAAGCTCTTGGTTGCTTCCATCTTGCAGTTTCCTGTGCTGAACACTGTCCTACCAGAAGTTTCTCTTGGGGCTGACAGGAAACATCTTCAGAGCAAATGTGGATACAGCACAGAAGCAAGACTCGTGTTTACTGTGCCATCTATTTTGACATGTTCCCCAGAAGCCTGGCTGGGAAGTTTGGTTGGCCTTGGCCACTAAGATGCTATGTTGCCACAGGGTCTAGGAAAGTGGTGTGAGTTTCCAACATGGCAGACTAAGCTTCATCAAATTCAGAAGTAACATCTAAGCAATTTTTATCTACAGCACAAAAGCTGCCCAGCATGTAGGAAGAGGTGGCCTCTTGATCACGCGATGAGGGTACAGCCAGAGGAATATTCATGCAGCTGGGTGCCTGGAGGAGACTGAGGCAGAGCCAGGGAAAGGAAGGGTGGCCTTCTCTTCAACACAAACTGACAGTCATTCAGACAAAAACCAAGTGCACACAACATTGTGGAGAGGAGCAAGGGCCAAGGGGAGGAGGCAATGGGGATGGAGCTCAGCAAACAGGTTCCCCTCAGGTCACACATGGACTTTAAAGAGACTGTGGCAGGCAGAGACAGTCTTCACTACCAAGTGTACTCCTGATGACCACTCTAGTGTGATTCCAATGACTTGGACACCAGGACACCCAACCCATTTGATTTGACTGAGCTTGAAAAAACAAATAGGTGATTCCACTGAGGCATCAAGAGGTAGTTATCCTTTTGGTGACAGCAGAACTGTGAGCAGCCTTTTCATGACATGGTACTCTAAGACAAAGAGCTAAGGGCAACCATGTCCAGGCCTCATCACCATGTGACTTTGATGAACTCTGGCAGACTTTTCTATATTTCCTCTTCATTGTAGAGAAAGCCCAGTTAACCATTTTGTAGTCAACCTTTGTGAGGTTTGTTTGTTTGTTTGTTTACTTCCCCAAAGTAAACAAACCAAAACTATCAGAGGGGCACTTTGAAGCAAGGACTTCTGTGAACACTGGAGAAGAACTCTGGTTCTGTTTCTTAGCTCAGCAAGGGTTTGACTCTACAGTCCTTGGCCACTCTCAGTAAGCTTTGCTCAGCCTCATTCCAAAGGGACGTGGGAGAGATTCCTCTCACAGGATCCTACTCCTGCCCACAGCAGCCATCACAGGGCCACACTGCCATTCCAGATCATATAGTAAGGCAGGAAAATAGAAAAGATCAATGGCTCCTAAGAGCGTCCTTGTCTCTCAGTCAGTTTCCTTGGGTAGCCCTGGTGCTCCTGGGAGGTAGTGGTACATGGAAAGGAAAATGAGAGATGCATTAGGGAAGGGATGACTGCCCAAGATATCTTCGTGCTCATTAGAAATCAAATTCTCTTGATTTGATGCAGTATCAAGAAGGGCGAAGGATACAGCTCAGTGGTGGAGCTTTTTACCTAGTATATGCAAAGCCCTGGCTTCAGCCACCAGCACTGAAACGTTAGCTCTTAATGCACTACCAAAGTGTATTTCCTAGTTCTCACTAAGGTAGAGAAGGCACCGACAGCAGCAGTTGCCTTGTGAACTTGCACATTTTCGTGGATGGCTAGGTAGTTAGGGAGTTGCCTCGAGATGACAGGAACGGGACACATGCAGCCGACAAACCAAACAGCCACTGATGTTTTCTGAAGTCAACAACATTCAACGCAATGTCTGTGCTCACCTGACTTTTTTTTTCCTGAGGGCTCCAATTGATCAAAGCCACTTTGGTGCCTGGAACTCTCCAGGTAAAACAATTGAAATACAAACACACATTGCCAAATGCCTGGGTCTCTTGCCAAAATGGAGGTTTTGACTGTGGTTAACTTTTGTCTGTTCCAAATTTAATGTGGTTCATAGAAAAATAAACTTTTGGTAGGGGAATTAACTATTAAGCTGAGTCTAAAAAGATATGTTGGAGCCTCTGAAGGGGATAGGAAGCTCCTCTCGGGCGGAAGTCTTATAATGATCATTAGGTTCTATGTGCCCAGAATTCAGTTGAACCCCACATTTGTTTCCCAGTGAACAATAAAGCTTGCTCCTCCCATCTCCCAGACTCAAATAGATCTTGAATACCTCCATGAGAAATGACTCTCCTATAGGGTTCGATGACCTTCATGTCAATCCGCTGCTCCTGCTCTCCAATTACCACCGTCCTCCATAGCCGGTTGTCTTCTCGCTCTTCTTCAGCCGTATACTCTGGAATAGACTCTGACTCTTGACCAGAGCTTCTGTTGGCCATGGGATCTTCTGGAAGTGAAGCACAGAATAGGACTTCACAGAGAAAGCCGACAAGAGACTAGATTGTAAGACACCTCTTTGTGGAGCTGCCTACTGGAGCTGCACACCACACATGGTTTCCTTAGGGGCAGACAGCAGCCTGACCACACAGCACCTACTTTATGGACTGATTGAAGAACCGAATTGTTTCTTAAGGCCATGATGAAGTAGGAACAATTGAGGTTAGAGTTCTGGTACCGGCTCATCCTTGTTCATGCTGAGTAAACACTGTCTTTCTGGTTGAGTGATATCAGGCCGAGATACCTTTGGCTTCCTCATGCCATCTCCCCCAATTGCTTGGACTGTTTGAATGCCTTTACTTGGTGACACTACCACTCTTAGACCTCTTCTGGAAGACTCTTGAGACAGGGATGAAACCACTGTCCTGTTGTGAAACTAGGACACATGCTCATATAGAAACCTGGTAATGCTCGCCAAGCACTGTTTCAAAATATGCTTCAGTAAAGACTGCACAGGAGATGAGGAACAAGCAACTTTGTAGACTGGAAATTTTGGGTTCAGAAAGCAACAAGAGCAGCAAAAACCCCATTGACTACTCTTTGGTAGAAAGTTTGTTCTTATGCATTCAAAATAACCATCATGTTTATTAATAAGAATAAGTTGCAACTGCTACTTTTACTAGAAGTACTAGTAGAGTTTAACAAATGTATTCTTCATAACTTCAAATGATATGAAGGGAAAGACTATTTGTATCTTTTCCTATCATTCTGAGATGCTACCCTTCATATTTTTACGTAGTGGGAAAAGACCGTTTAAATTACATCACTCTTTGTCACAATCTTCCTGTAGCACAAGGACAGTAACAGTGGTGCTGCTCCTACCCACTGTTACTGGGTACAGCAGCAGGTACTAAACATTATCTCAATACAGAAACTGGTAACAAAGCTAGCAGCAAATACAGTCGATAGTGTGCTCTGTGAATTCCCTTAAGCTACTGACAGGCCTTGAGCATGACTCTCGGTCTGAAGAGGCTGGGAATACCTTGGGTTTTGAAACTTTGTCAGAATCACCTTTACTACTCACTTCCATTGACATGTCCAACAGTTAGCTTAGAAACCTACTCAGACCACTCAAACTTTGAGAAGGCGAGTGGGCAAACTCAGAAGAGCTTGAGCACGCTCTTGGAACTAGAGATAGCCTATAAGGACCCACAACACAGCGTTGCATCCTGGAAGATTTGGCAGTCACTAAATATACACCAGCAACTAATTACTCAGTATTGGAAGCTGAAGCTCAGCTGGGAAGCCCGCCCTCGCCCTTGCCTTTTTGGTCAATACCAACAGCCGTACCACCCACAGAGCCCTGGCTCATTCTGGTTCCATTGTGTTCCTAGCAGCACTCAGCAGCTTGTCAAGATGGATGGCAGGAACCGTGGTTCGAGCTTGCTCTAATCTGTCCATGGTGATCTCTGTGCAGTGATAGGAGAGGGTTGTGTGTGTGTATTCGTAGTCATCTGTTTTGTTTCTGTTTTTTTTCACAAGCTTTGTTGTTTGGGGTTGGGGGGGGTCCCTTTCTTTCTTTTCTCTCTTCTTTTTCTTACTATGTACTAAATAGCCCTTATTCAACTTATTAAACTAAAATGCATGTCACACAAACACAGTAAAATTATTTTGGCAAAAAGCCCTGGCAACACCATGGACAAAGATAGTCTTTTCAATAAATGGCACCGGGACTCCTGGACATCTTACAAGTAAGAAGATGTATGTCTCAAGGTTTCCATTGCCGTGAAGGGATACCATAACCAAGGCAACTCTTTTGAATCCGAGGTTTAGTCCATTGTCATCATAGTGGGAAGCATGAAATCATGCAAGCAGACATGGTGCAGAAGGAGCTGAGAGTTCTCCATCTTGATCCACAGGCAGCAGAAGGAGACATTCCCTCCCACACTGAGCATGGCTTGAGCATACAAACCTCAAGGTCCACCTCCACCGTGCTTTCTCCAACAAGGTTACACCTCCTAATAGTGCCTCTCCCTATGACTAAGCATTCAAACACATGAATCTATGGGGACCATACATATTCAAAGCACTACAGTGTATATACAGCTGAAGAGGCAACTCTGGTTATGATCACTTGCTGTATGAGCATGAGGACCAGAGTTCAGAGCTCACCAAGCCAGGAACAAGCCATGAGTGGTCCAGTGCATACTTATCCTTTGCACTGATGGGAGCAGAGGCAGGAGGATCTCTCTTGCCATAAAATCTGAGTTCTGGGTTCAGGGGGATACTCTGCCTAAAAGGAATAGGGTGGCAAGAGATAAAGGAATACACCCAGTGCCCTCCTCTGACCTCTCCATGCATAATACACACATGTGTGTGCAATACACATACATCATACTCACACATACATAAACACATACCCACAAAATAAATAAAATAAAATATGTGTGTGAATGTGTGTGTATATATACATAGGCAAACGTGCATTTGCATCTGCTTACAAATTAGCTCAAATTGGATCATACATCTAACATAAAATGTTCAAACTATAAAGCTCAACGTAAGAAGATAATGTAAGAGAAAATCTACTTGATCTTGGCATAGAGATGATATTCATCTGTTTGTTTGTTTGTTTGTTTGTTTGTTTGTTTTAATAGGGTTGCCATGCCACCTTGGTTGGTCTAGAACTCATGAGCAAAAACATGCCTCCTACCTCAGCCTTGGCCTGCAGGTATGAGCCGCCTGTCCTGGGTCTGAAATTGATGACTTTAAATTCATGAAGTAAGTAATTGAAAACTAGACTGTGCTAAAGTTGAACACAAGTTCTATGTAAAACAATACCAAGAGAATAAGAAGGCAGCTACAGACTAGGAGAATAAATTTATCAAATACAAATCTGGTAAATGATTATTATTCAAAATATACAAAAATGCTTAAGACTTAACAATAAGAAGATGAATAATTTGATTAACAGCTAAACAGTAAAATGGTGCTGGTGCTGTACCTCAGAAGTGGAGTGTTTTTCTGCTATGTACAAGGTCCTTTGTTCAGTTCCTTGCAACACAGCACAACAGTTAGACACATGCACACATGTGCATGTGTATACATATACACATAGAGGCAAAAGAACTGAGCACACATGACCAATGAAGAAAAAGATACTAAGGAATCATAAGAAAATATGTATAACATCATTTATCATTACAGCATTTTAAGATAACACAACAGTAAACTATTATTATGGACACTACTACTAGAAATTCCAAAGTCCAAAACATTGACAAGCACCAAACTAGTGAGAATGTGGTGTATCAGGGACTCTCATGGGGATGGAAATATTCTGGTAACTTCGGAAGACAGTTTGGAAGTTTCTTATAAATAAACTTCATTCATACAGTCCAACACCTTTGTAATTACCCAACTGGAAGGGTATTTCCAGATAAAATCTCCACATATATGTTTATAGTCGCTTCACTCATACTTGCCAAAACTTCGAAGCAACCAAGATGCCTGTAAACTGGTGACAGAAAAACAAAGTGTCACATGCACCCACTGGGAAGTCAGTGTCACATGCAGACACAGGGATATCACTGCAGGCTGAAAAGAAATGAATCCTCCAGATGTGAAGGAATCATAAATGCATAAGAAAAGAACATCTATCTGAAAGACTACTGACTGTGTGATTCTACCTATATCACATTCTGTAAAGGGCAAAGCTGGAGAGACAATAACCCTTGGCAGTCAAGGTTTAGATGGTTCTGTGTGGCAATTTTCTGCCATATGAAACCCTCAGTAGTCTAAGGAAAGCTAATTAAGACAAGATGTTCTAAGGGAGGTAAAGCTGTTTAGCCAGTAGGGAAGCCCCTTAACTTCAGAAGTAAATAATTGAAAGGCTTCAGGAAGTCCCTGAAACTGACTACATTACACAAGGCTCTTTCCTCTTGAAGCATATATAAGCTGTAAGGACCATTGGAAGACAGATAATCTAGGCTGCCTAGAACACTCTCAGACAAGCTGAGCTGCATGGAAAAGGCAGAGATCAGCCCTGCTGCCCCAAACAAGCCCAGAGCAACCCACCTGCCTGAAACAGACATGTTCTACATGTTGAGCACTGCATTCTGTGCAGTGTGCTAAGTAGGCTTTTGGTGATGGCTGTGGGTTGAGTCATTTCTGCTCCTGTAAGTAACTCCTCAACCACACTCCTGTTAGTAACCCCAATAAAATTCACTGTTTAACTGAGTTGAACTTTGATGACATCCTTGCTTTATTCTGTTGTTGGTTCCCTGTCTGGGGTGGGTAGATGTTTACTGATGTCTCCATAGGAATACTGTCACACAACAAAGAGGAAGGAAGGATAAATCACAGGTCACTTCTCACTTTGTCTAAATCCACAAAATGTACAGTTTCAGGAGTGGAACCCCAACATAAGCCATACTCTAGCACAGAATGGTATGCTTTCAAGGGAGGCTGTTAGTTGCTATAGATGCAAGTGAAGCTAGTGAGGGAAGTTGTGAGGGCAGGGGAGGAGGAGGGAGGGAACTAGATATTTGACGTGCAATTTGGATGTTGACCTAAGAGCTCTATAAACATAGTTTATTAGTTGAAAAAAAAGTAACATTTAAAACTAGAAGCAACAAAGAAAGTCTTAAAATACAACCCCTTATACTTTATAAAAATGAACATGAGAATTTCTCTGTCTAACAATTGATCCTATCCAATAGCACAGGGGTCTCCTCAGCTCAGGAATTATAACCCTAATCAATTTAAAACCAGCTCTCAAGTATTTTACTGTGTTGAAGTCTCTTAGTTCATCAATTCCGTGATAAAATAGTTAATTTTATTGTATTTTGTTATTTTGCTTTGTTTTGTTTTAAAGAATTTGCTTTGTCATCTTCACATAGCAGTATTACGTCATTGGAGCTCATATGGCTGTAGGGTGATTTTCTAGGAACAGCATCTTGCTTGCGTCACTGGGTGTGGAGCATTTAATTTTCACGGATATTTTCATCCTTGAATATGTCACACTAGAATATGTCAGGGTCTGTTTCCTTCTGTTTTTAAAACACCAGAGACTGTCAGGATTTTTAATCCTTGACAATTTAAGATGTGTTTTTCTATAATAATTAAAGAGGGCGAGAATTTTACAATGTCCGTTGCTATTTCTGCTTCTCTCATTCATGCGAAAGCATCTGCTCATCCTCTCCCTGTGGCCCTCATTGATCTGATAGAAATGCCTACACAGAACCCCAACAGGTACTGCAATGACTGCTTTCCTTGTACTTAGCTTTTCGATTGGCATGCATGCTGCATACTGATTACCAAAAAGAAATTTCAATTTTGCTCTTGACATTTCTCCTGTCTTTTTAGTGATTCCGGATATCTTAGTAAGTTAGTTCTTGTCAGCTGGACACAAGTTTGGGAAGAAGGGGCCTCAGCTGAGAAAACGCTTCCATCATACCACTTGTTGGTAACGACATAGGGTATTTTCTGGATTAATGTTGATATGGAAGGACTTGGCTCACCGTGGGAAGTACCACCGCTGGGGAGGTGGTCCTGGCTCTTATAAAAGGGGGAACTGACAAGGTAATAAAGAGTAAGCAGACACTCCACCATGCCTCGCTTCAGGTCCCCAAACCTTTGGGGTTCTTTCTTGAGCTCCTTCCTTGACTTCCTGTAATGAAGCACTGTGGGCTGCAAGATGAAGTAAACCCTTTCTCCCCCATGGTCTTGGTCTTTGCCAAGGTCATGGTCCTTATCACAGCTATAGAAAGCAAATGAAAACAATAAAAAAAGAACCCTTCTATCTTAAAATCATGTACATGCGAATATAGACACCTGCACAAATGCACAGGCACACACATAGGCACACACACATGCACAGACATACACGTAGACATACGCATGCACACCTATGCATGCATACACAGCACAAACAAAAACATATAGGCGCACACACATATAGGTACATACAGACATAGCCATGCATACACACAGAGAAACATATATTACATGCACATTTTCATTTGATTGTTTTTGAGCCATTAGTCCTAATGCTTCAGACTTGTGAGAACACAGGCATTGCTATGGGTCCATCTACTTCCCTTCTCTTTGGCATAAATTGGGAGAAAAGAAGAATAATTTAAGAAACAGGGGATGTGGTTCAGCAGCAGAATAATTACTAAGCATGAGGATGGTAGGGGAAGAACAGTGGAGGGAGGAAGAGGAGGAGGAGATAGATGGAGAATAAGATGGAGGGGAAAAGGGAGGAAGGAAAGAAAGAAGGAGGAAGGGAGAAGGGAGGGAGAAAGGAAAGGAAGAAGAAGAATCTTTAGAGCACTTTAAGGACTTGTTAGGTGTCCATGTTCAGAGCCAATAACACAAGCTAATAGGCAGTAAAGACACTCTACTCAGTCCCCCGAGTTAGCAACGCCTTCCTGACTTTGATAATTCTGTTACATCTTTAACTCCCTGTCTATCCATATCTATTACAGATATGTTCTGTCTCCATTTAACTCTCCCCAGGTCCTCCAAATCAGTCCTCACTATGGTCCTCTCCTACTCACGAAGTTTTTCTCCTCACTGAAAATCCTTTCCCTGGCAGGGGTTGGAGACAAGTAGGCCATCACAGATAAGGAAGAAGCCAACCAGAATGTTTCCTCCTGGCTTTCTGAGATGACATAACATATGCTCTTGAATGTTCTGTGCTACACTGACCACAATGGGGTCAACAGTGGTCTTCCTATAGGGAAACACATCTGTGAAAGCTGGCCAGCCTTCTATATCTGGACACTGCATGGATGCCAGGAAAACTCTCAGAAGGCATGGTGCCTGGTGTTTTCTGGTTTTAGCGAAGACGTCCAGTACACAGCTTAAAACGCTAAAATTCCCTTGGTGATAATTAACAGATAGGAAGTCAATTTGGGTATAAAAGTTTAGTGTAGGGGCTAGAGAGATGATTGGCCAGTTAAGAGTGCATACTGCTCTTTACAGAGAAGACCCAAGCTTAGTGTTCAAGACCCTCAGTGTTGGTGCTCCAGGGGATCTGTCTACCTCTTTTGGACTTCATTGGCACCTCTGCTCACATATTCACACATACTCTTACAGAGAGCTGGATGATTTAAAAATATGATAAAGATGCATCTTAAAAAAATAAACTCAGTGTACAAAAATTTCAAAAAACAAAACAAAACAAAACCCTCTTTCCAGACACACAAGCATGATGTCATCACTTAAATGCAAAGTGTGGAAACAGGACTTGCTTTATAAAGCTGGCTGCCTATTGGTGCTGGAAATAAGGGGGAACACCAATAGAAATGTAAAGGGGGTGTTTCTGACTAAGATCATCCTGGCATGCCTGTCAATCAGAACTTAATAGAATGGGATCATTTCCTCCTTGAACTTGGGGTATTTTGTTTCTAGGGTGAGTATCATGATGCGTTGAAAGCAAAATTCAGGCTTACTCTTCATTTGAATGAGTAACCTCCAAGCCCCTCACTATCTCTGCAGTCCTGATTTTGTTGGCATAAAAATCAAGCCTTAATGATATTTCCCAACTGTTTGGACACTGCTATAAAGGAAAACTGATTGGAAGGGAACAAGCTGGGGTCTTTCAATGGAGAGATTAAATTGTCCTTCCATAGGAAAATTGGCAGTGTTAGGCAAATACCCTGGAAAAGCATCTGCTCATCAGCTACCAAATAAAAGAGGTACTTGTGGGAAAATCCCGGAAGTTGTAAAGGACAGATTTTCAAAGCAACAGTGTGGCCTACAGAAGCAAACATGTGAACGTGAACTTTCACATCTTGTTTTCTGTATGCAGGCTCAATTTAGTAAAAGACCCTACCCCAACACCTCACTCATCAGACTGCGATGGGAAAGCAGCATGAGCAAGAAGCCAACACAATACTTGGTCTGAATGTTGTCTTAGTTATGGTTTCTATTGCTGTAAAGAGAAATCATGAAGAAAAGCACTTAACTGGGGCTGGCTTCCACATTCAGAGGTTTAGTCCACTATCATCGTGGAGGGAAGCATGGCTGCACGCAGGCAGACATTGGTGCTGGAGCGTAGTTGGGAATTCTGCATTTGGATCAGCAGGAAACAGGAAGAGCACTGGGCCTGGCCTGAGTTTCTGAGACCCCAAAGCCTACTCCTAACATACTTCCTTCAACAAAGCCACACCTGCCCAGCAAAGCCACACCTCTTAATAGTGCCACTCCCTAGGAGTCTATGGGAGCCATTTTTATTCAAATCACTACAGCAGCTATTGTGGCTACTTACAGCTGTATAACTCTGGGCGGACCGACCGTGTAACCTCCCTGTGTCTTTGTGTTCTCACTACTGTGGGAGAAAATGGTCTATTTTACCACAGTAAATGTGAGGCCTACAGGAATTATCCCTAAAATACTTGGGATAGATCCTATAAAATACCATAGTAAACATTACAAACTGTCAATATTGGCAAAACGAATTATGGCCACTTATGAAAGACTATACTTAAAAGTATTTGCTAATCAGGCTGGGAGCACACCAGGACTCTTATCACTTAACCTTGTCTTTAACATAAAAAAAAAAAAAAAAAAAGGCAAATCCCTAACCAAGATGAATAAGAAACATTTTCCTTTAGAATGCATATTCCAGATTCAACGTGCTTACCTGAAAATTCCCAAGACAGAAAGTTTTTAAGCACTTATTTCATACACTAGGTCTTAAATATATTTATATTCCAATCTTCCTATCCATGTCTGCTATATAGAATACAGCTATTCACACAGACTGTGTTTTTGGCAGTTAATGTTTTCTCTTGCTTATTTATTTGTCTATAATCGTGTTTGGATATGCACCTTTTGCTTGAAATCAAAGGGAATTTTAGAGTTCAACATACACTAAAATCCAACTCTGTGAGTTTAAGACCTAGAATAACCGAGGTCATTAAATTGCCTCTTTCAACATGACGATATCAACTAAATAAAAGAGCCCTGTCAGCAAGTGGCAGCTTTAATTACCAGCCAGCTCAGGCACCACCACTTTGCGTGACAGATTTACTATTTATAAATAAAACGCTCAGATGTGGTGTGACAAAGCTCTCCACAGAGACAGGAAGCAAAAGGCAAGGGGAGGGAGGGAGCAGCCATAGCAGTCTGCAGTGCAGTTACAAGTCAGTAGATTAGCAAGAGAGGAGCAGGGACAGCAGGGGACAGCTGGAAGAGATGTGGGGTGGGGGTGGGGGGTGAGAGCAGATGGGATGGATGGAGTATCTAGGGAAGACTGAGGTGGCAGAAAAAAATGAATTCAAGGTATCCTTTGATTTCATATTTGTGTCTTTTTTAACTGTCAGATCAAATATCCAGATTATTAAGCTTATCTCCCAACATCAGTAGAGTCAACCAACTTCAGGAAGAAAATATTTGGGGAAAAATTACATCTGTACTGATTGTGCACAGATTTCATTCTCATTCCTTCGTCAAATATGCATTTCTAGTCTGTTGTGTACTATGACTAATATAGAGATGGCTTAAAGTGTATGGAGGATGTATGTGGATTCTATACAAATGAAAAGTACACAGAAAGGACTTGAACATCCTTAGATACTGGTCTCTGTATCACTACTGATCACACGTGTGCAGAAACCTACAGAAAACCATGACCAGGACAAAACCACAGCACAAACAGTAAGCCCTGCGGGTGTGGTCCTGCACTGTCTTAACCTCTAAATCTGCCCTGGTTGTGGATGCTGTCCCTGTAGCTCAGTGACAGTGGGCTGAATTAATCTTTTAATATGATGGATTTCTCAATCATATCTTCCTACAGATGGGGTTTCTTGTCTCTAAAAGCCTAGCTGTCCTTTAATGGAAGTGTTTCTTTTCAAGACTAGAAGTTTTTTTTTTTTTTTTTTTTTTTTTAGCATGGCGTGGCATTGTGGTTGAAAGTCTTTCATTTTGGTTTTCAATTCAAATTTTAGAGAAACTACCCAGCTTTAAGAGGAACTGGAATGGCAAAGATGCTTAATGGTGCAAATGCTTTGTATTCCTTTGCACTTCTGAACAAGCCAAATGTCACCAAGCACAAGATAGAATTACAGGAGACTACCATTCCCACCACAACTGTCAGTCCTAAATCCTAAATGTGGAGACTTCTCTTTGCCTTCCTTATCTTTACTCCGACCTGCCCACTCCATCCTTCCTTCCCTCTGTTATTTTCTTGTATATTTTATGTATTTACATTTCAAATGTTATCCCCTTTTCCCCTCTCCCATCCCCCTTCCCCCTCCCCCTACTTCTATGAGGGTGCTTCCCCTCCCACACACCCACTTCCACCTCAACGCCCTGGCATTTTCCTACATTGGGGAAACGAGCCTTCACTGGACAAAGGGCTTTTCCTCCTATTGATGCTGGACAAGGCCATCCTCTGCCACATATCAGGCTGGAGCCATGGGTCCCTCTATGTGTACTCATTGGTTGGTTGTTTAGTCCCTGGGAGTTCTGGTGGGGTTTGGTTGGTTGATGTTGTTGTTCTCCCTGTGGGGTTGCAAACCCCTTTCAACTCCTTCAGTCTGTTCTCTAACTCCTCCACTGAGGTCCCTTGTTCAATCCAATGGTTAGCTGCAAGTATCCTCATCTGTATCAGTAGGGCTCTGGCAGAGTCTCTCAGGAGACACCCATATCTGGCTCCTGTCAGAGAAGTCTTTGCCCTGAGAAAGTATGCATTCTAGTGGGGGGCGGGTACAAGGCAGGGGGTGGGCGAGGGAATCCAGTAAATGTCAATCAGACAAGCAGGCAAATCATTAAACAACAGTTTCAACAAAGAAATTGCAGAAAATAAAGGAACACTGACTGAGGGGCTGGGAGCACATAGGTGGGGAACAAATCACTGAAGGCCTTTCGAAGAGGTGGCACCTGTCTAGTCAGGGTTTGAGGGGTCTGAGGGGGTGAGCATTCTAGATAGCAAGGATTTGTATAAAGGGATTAGTAAGTTCTTATTTCTCTTCTTCAATCTTTGCATCCTAGATTCAAGTCCCTTTCTTTGTACATGTAGCCTCAGTTTTCCTACACGTAGCATAGGGTAGAGAATTCACCAAAGGGTAATAGTTACCAATGAATAACCTCTGGGAACTGTACCTACTCTATCACATTCTAAATTGTCAATCATGGACACCCTGGAGAGGGATTCCAACAGAAGCTTCTAAAGTCACGGAAAATAGTCACCTGGACAACAAAGAAAGAGTTGTCTGTAATGTTACCTAGACAGTCATTTATGTAACATAGGTCTCTAGGAAGCTTACCATGGCCAGTGTATTCAAAAGAATCTGCTTCATCAGGGGTATCGAGTTCATCCACGTTGATGTCAATCTCATCTGGACTGTCTAGGTTATCATCAGAGAGAATAGATCCTTCACTTTGGTCCAGAGAGAGGTTGATATTTGGGGCTGTAAGTTTGATTCTTCTAGGGTGACTGCCATTGAGATCCAGAGAATTGGGAGGTTCTAAAGAAGAAAACCAAAGCAACATTAGTTCATGCACATGGCTCTCCAGAATGGACCTGGGATCCAAGGGAAAAAAAACCCTAATAAGGGATTTGGATCCTGCCCCCAATTGATCCTTATGTCCTCTCTTCCTTGTTTGGTTTTATAAGACAGGTACTTGCTATAGAACCCAGACTGGCCTTTAATGTGCAAGCTCAACCTTCAGTGTTAGGATATGGATGTGAGCAATTTGGATGCTTTTTTTTCTTTCTAAAGATTTTTTTTAAAAGTTTAATGTGTATGCATGTGTATGCCACATATATGGAGATACCAGAACAGGACATCAGACATCCTTGCAACTGGAGCTATAGGTGGTTATGTCACCCAACACAGGTGCTGGGACTCCGGCTCTCTGAGAAGCAGCAGGCATTTTAACGGTTGAGCCATCTCTCTAACCCTCCACTCCTGGATCCTCTCCTTGGAAAAAAAAATCCCTCAGTATTGACTTCCATTCAGCACACTGTCCCTAGCCATATGAAAACAGAACTTGAGAGATATTGCTAAATGGATAGAAACCTTTGTTTGTTTGCTTGTTTTGTTTTAGTGTTTAGGTTTCAGAAGTCACTGTGCTATATTTGCTGAATTTTATGGAATTATTGAATAACATACTGAAGAAACAATAGTTAAGCACATATATTTTCTTATGGTTCTTATACACATTATTCCTATCAAGTGGACGTTAAGAACTTTCTATTAAATTCATAGAAAACACTAAAAAACCTATTTTTCAGTTCTGACAGCTCTGTACATAATTATTCAGTGGCCTTTCCTGTCTTTCCTTTTTCTTTTTTCTTTTCTTTTTTTTTTTGTTAAAGCTTAAGTACATTAGTACTTATTTGAATTTACCAAGAAAATCACCATATAAGCCAGTATCACCCAACATTACTGTTCATAACAGTCACGATGACCCATGCTAAGGCTGGCAGAAGCAGTTTGCACCCTCTCTTTGCAGTGTGTCTCTGCTGGTGAGCCTCTTACTGGATAGGAACAGAGTTGGGCAAGCCCTCTCTGTACAAGCTTATCCAAACTAGAGATATCCATTGTGAGCTAAGAAGAAATATTTGCTCCTTATCTCTGGTTCCAACCATCTCTGGCTCCTAAATTCTTTCCCTAGGATCTCATTTCATTTGCAAGATCTATTTGGATTATACTGATTTTACATCCTGAATTTGAAGCATCTCTATTGAATTCTTTCGCAATGGGCTCAGCAGTAGACAGACTGTCTAGTATGGGTGGGGCCCTCAACTCTGCCCTTACCACCACACAAAGTACAACAAAACAATCCAAAACCTCTTGTGTGCTCGGATTACACATTCGTGGGCATGTTAAGGTACTGGGGGGAGGGGCAGTCTTTCTTCTATGCCGTCAGAAAAAAAATCACGAAAACAGCAACATTTAAAGAACATATCAGAACGGAGTCGATGGCATTGTGGGACGTTCACCTGTTATCACGCTGTTCAGGAAAAGGAACTGGGCACAGGAATGTGAACTTTTAACTTGAGCCAAGTTCAAAACTACCCCTAACATCCTTGAGTGAGTGTAGCCTCAACTGTTGCAAAGAGGCAGAGGAGCATTTGAGTTGGACTTCGATCTACCATGTGTCATGTATGGCCTGCTGGTAGGCACGCTAATGTGATGGCAACTTTCTGGTGACTGTCCTCTTAATTCCCACGTAATGTTTAGAATGTCTGTTGTTTGCAGCTCCCTCCTCCCAGCCCCCCTGCACCATCTGAGCTTCTCTGGAGCACTCCAAATTCTTGTTTTCCAAATTTTTCATTTCCAAAGTCTCAAAGAAAGCTACTGATTTTGGGTTGATTGGCAGTACATCTTGTCAGAGATGGGATGTACCTTCAATGCTGCCAGGGACATAACACGCTTACAGGTGTCTTTGCTTTGTTGTTGTTTTGTTTTTGTTTTTGTTTTTTTTGTTTTTGTTTTTGTTTTTATCAACTCCCAGTAACTTTAGAAGATGTGAATTTTTTCAGCTTCCAAACCTCCTATCCCTTTGGCTAAGGTCACAAAAATTTATTTGTCCTTTGTTGCCTGTTGCTTAGGAAGAAAATCTCTTTGACTGGGTGTCTAGGACAGGTGACACATGTGGTAGAAATTTGTATTATACGAAAGGAAACTAACTTTCTTTCTTGTTTCTTTTTTCCTTCTTTCCTTCCTTCTCTCTCTTTCTCTGTTTCTTTAATATTTATTTATTTTATACTATGTGTATGTTTTGCCCATATGTGTGTTTGTGCACCATGTTAGTGCAATATCCTTGAAGGCCGAAAGAGGACCTTGGATCTCTTGGAACAGGAGTTACAGGTGGTTGTGACTTGCTATGTGGGTGCTGGGATTGAACCCAGATCCTCTGGAAGAGTACCCAGTCCTTATAACTGCTGAGCCATCTCTCTAGCTCCAGAAAGGTAACTTTCATGTTTAGCTATTGTCCTGTTTGAATAAGAGTACCCCCGACTGGCCATGTATTTGAGCGCTTGGTGTGGCTCTGTTTGCAGGGTTTACAGAATCTTTAGAAGGTGCAGCCGGAAGAAGTACATCACTGGAGGCGAGACTTGGGGTAGCTTTGCCTCGTGTCTCACTCTTTCTTCGTCCTGTGTGCGGTTGAGATGGGATTGCTCAGCTTCCTGTTCCTACTGTCACACCTTCCCCACCACTGTGAACATGGAGTCTCTGGAACTGTAAGCCAAAAGAAACTCTTTCTTGAGTTTGCTCTACAGCAGGAACAACAACAACAAAAACCAATACAGAAGTTGGCACCAGGAGTGAGGTATTGCCCTAAGGGTAGGCTTTCTATTGTTCGAGTGCCGAGCAGAGCAGGAAGCCTCTCCTTAACAGCTCTAATCTCTTTAGTAAATACAGACTCTTCCCACATAAACTTGAACGAAATATTGTTTCTTTCTGCCCCAACTGCTTTTTATCACTGTAGATCTTCACAAGAATAATCAATAAGTAACAATGTCACAGACTCAATGTTATGTTTTAAAAACATTTCTTCCATCAAAGAAATTAGTCTATTACTTCTTAATTTATCCTCACACAAATTCTTAGGACATAGACAGAAGTCACCTGGATTCTTCTCCAAAACCGTGCACGAATGGCCTCTAGCCCAGTTGCTAATGAGGTCCCCCTTTCCCCCTCTGAAACCTCATGAGCCAGACTTCCACTCTCCCCATTGGTCTCAACATTGTCTTTCAGACTCCTAGTAGAACCTGCTGCTTAAGCTCTGCTCACAACATTCAATGGCTTTTTCCAACTTCCAAATTCTTCCAGAACCTGGCACCAAGGAGACTACCACCATGGAGGTAGATTCTTCTAGAAAGTAATCAGCACTCAGAATCTGTGGGGGACCTGGAAATAAATAAGAGTCTCCTCCATGGTATTGGATTTGAAGGCAGAAAGGGGTTCACAGAGAGCATCTGAGGCTTAGCACTGTGTGGCAGGGTCAGAGTCCCCTAAGAGAGAAGAGGGAAAGCCATTGGTGAAGGTAAAGGTGAAGCCTCAGTTGCAGTAAGGACACGGAATATTGCAGATGCCTTGACTGTGGGATGCCCACTAAGGACAGTGGCAGGTATGGAGTGGAGTAGGAGCTACAAGACAAGCTATGTGACAACCAATGGCAAAGCCAGAGATGTGAGACTGCCCAGGCCCTTTGGAGCCTAGAAGATCATGAATGAGTGAGTTCCTGATGTTAGACATTGACCCTTTTAAGTTGTTGGGTTTTAGTTTTACTTTGATTTGATTGTCACTACATCTTGGTCCTTCCCTCTTAGAATTAGAATAGATATAACTTTAAGAAAGTGTGTGGGGGGCAGTGAGCCCACAGTTAAAAGACTTTGGACTTAAGAAAGACAGTGGACTTTTAAAGTGTTGAAAATGTTAATGACTGGACTTTTAAAGCTGTACTATATTTTATTTTAAGGTATTAATGTGAGACCTTGGGATAAACAAGAAAGGAGAGGGTGTGGTGTAATGCGATGTATTTGAACACCATGTTAACAAGGAATAGAAAGTCTTAGGTTCACCTATCAATCTGACACAGCCTGTTATCTGAGGGAGTCTTAATTGTGAGATTATCTGAATCAAACTTGTGGGAATGCGTGTGAGGCATTTTCTTGATTGCTAATTGATGTAGGAGGGCTCAGCTCACTGTGGGATGTACCTGGGCAGGGATTCTTGAGCTATATAAAGAAGCTATTGGAGCAGAGGCCTAGGCAGAAAAGCCAGTAAGCCGCTTTCCTCTATGCTGTTTTCTTCAGTTTGGGCTTGAGCCTCTGCCCTGACTCTCCTTCATGACGGGATGCATGTGGCCTGAAAGTGTGATGAACCAAACAAGCTCTTTCCTTCCTGAGTTGCTTTGCTCACAGTGTTTATCACCGCAGTAGAAAGCAAACTAGGATGGTTCCCCATGGGGACGTGCTATCCTAAGAAGGCTGCAGAACAAGCAGCATTTCAGAAATGCAGGGTCTCTTCTGGCTAAGCCTGGGCCCTCATCTCGATAGGTTAAAATTCCCCCATGGTGGTTTGAAACCAGACTGTACCCTCTGAAGCCGTTTGGGTATTTCAGAATGAGTTTCCTATGTACTCGGTTAGTACAAAGTCATAAAACCAAGCAACTTAAGCAAGAAGCATACTCTCCTGAGTGTCTTCTTTTCCTGTTGCTGACTAGTCTCTGATGACTAGTCTCCGATGACTAGTCTCTGAGCTTCCTTTTTAGGATATGAAATTTGAACATCCTTGAAAACCTGACTGCAGAGGTTGAGGGGTATATCTCAGTGGTATAGTACTTGCCTAGTGTGTATGAGGCCCCAGGTTCAAGTCCCAATTCTTTCTGTCCCCCAACAAGAAATCATCCTGTCTTAGGGTTTCCATTGCTGTGAAGAGACACATGACCAAGGCAAATCTTATAAAGGGTAACATATATAATTGGGGCTGGTTACAGGTTCAGAGGTTCTGTCCATTATCAAGGTGGGAAACATGGCCGATTCACATGGCAGTGTCCAGGCAGATATGGAGCTGGAGGAGCTAAGAGTTCTACATCTTGTGCCAAAGGCAACCAGAAGGCTGTTCTCCAGGCAGCTAGGAGGAGGGTCTCAAAGCCCACCCCCACAGTGACATACTTCCTCCAATAAGGCCACACCCAGTCCAATGAGGCCACACCTCCTAATAGTGCCACTCCCTAGGTCAAGCATATTCAAACACGTGAGTCTATGTGAGCCAAATCTATTCAAACTACTACACACTCTACTTTGAAAAGCCATATGGAATATGATGTTAAAACTTTTACACATGTGTATCAAACAAAGGCTGGACTGCATGCTCTTACTGGAGAATTTCCAATGTTGAGGAATACACATTTTGTTCATTTTATATGTTCCTCAATTAGAGTTGCCCAAAATTTGAGCTTTCAATGAAAATACATCAGCGGAGCTTTGAGGGATTGTATCTATTAGTTTACTTACTTGAAGAAGACACGGCTGAGGAATGTTTTGCATTTGGACCTTGGAATGACTTTAGTAGAGATTTCTCAGGATTAGGTGCTAAAGGTTAAATAGATGCTCAAACATTAGCCCTGAAGTTGGCTCTCAGTACCTGACTGGTGCGTACTCTACAAATTACTCAGTGGTTCCACATACCCTTTAATGATTGTCAGAGCAGCTCTAAACAAACATTCTTCTAAAGTTCCAGTCTAATCTCTCGACAGACACAGCCAACAACTGATTTAATTCTACTTTCTTAGTGGGTCTTCAGAAAAAAATTAAGTACTTTAGTTAAACAACATTTCCAGTGTGAGAAAAGACCTCATGAATTAACTGCCTTACATATCCAAGGAGCAGGCTACTAAAGTCATGGCCTGCTAAAATGCAGGCTGATTGGCTTGTAAGCCCCTAGACGAAAGGTTCTTCTTCTAAACCAAACTCCTCTGTTCTTCCTCAGTAGGCCTGAAACCAAATTCTTCGTTGTGCTTAACACATTTTATATTTGCCTATGACACCATAATCGTCATTAATCATTTCTACCAAGAGACTAAGAGTGACTTTACCTGCCTCAGAAAGGAATCATTCTTTAGTTATCAGGTGCGCATGTGCACCTTACATAAGTCAACCACAAAATACTCATCACTGTGGATGGTGTTCATCCAAGCCCTGTTTCTCTACAATGACCTTAAAGGCCCCTGGTTAGCTTAGGACTGATGGGAGTTACTAGATTCCACTTAAAGGAGCTCAGTGGGTCTACAGATGCAATCAATCTCTGACCCTCATTTTCCCTCAAATGAAAGACTGGGCCTTCTCTAAGCTCAGGAGACATGTTTGATCATCCAGTCTGAGTCCTACTAACTTTGCACTCATTTTTCTTCTTTTCTTTTATTGGATATTTTCTTTATTTATATTTCAAATGTTATCTCCTTTACTGGTTTCCCCTCTGGAACCCCCATCCCATCCCTGCACCCCCTAACTCCATGAGGGTGCTCCCCCAACCACCCACCCACTTTCTCCCACCTCCCTGCCCTGACATTCCCCTACACTGGGGCATCGAGCCTTCACAGGATCCAGGGCCTTTCCTCCCATTGACGCCCAACAAGGCCCATCCTCTGCTACATATGTGGCTGGACCCATGGGTCAGGTCAATCCATGTGTACTCTTTGGTTGGTGGCTTTGCATTCTTAAAAGATTGATGAGCTGATTCAAGATTGCAACTTATGGTCACTTGTAGGCTGATGTCATTATGTAGGTAAAGGAAGAAAAGATAAAATGAGGCCTGTCATTGAATGAGAAGGAAGGGAGGCGAGAACAGAGGTTTTAGAAGGGAGAGAGAGATGCAGGAGAGAAGGAGCTAGAAGAACATGGCGGCAGATGTTAAGATTCTTCTCTGTGCATGGATACAGGTTGTTATGACTATTTTTAAGATGTGAGTGTGTACAGGATTTTGTGCTATCTAGATGGGCAAATTATATCTTATCAATTGGATCAGAGGTTATTGTTCTTTCATGTGGCGATTTAATTGAGTTCAAGAGAATGTGTGGTGGCTGGACACACCAAGCCCGCCATGGAATTGGGATGTGTATGCCTGGCGTGGTAACAACCTGCCAAGGGAACTGTGAGTGAAAGCAAAATAGCGTGGCTTTCAGACCGCTGGGGTCAGAGAGAGAGCCCGGGAGAAAAGCTCAGAGCAGGGCATGCTAGAATCGGTTACACCATTTTTTTTTTCTTTTTTAAAGATTTATTTATTATATTTACGCTGGGATTTGAACTCAGGACCTCTGGAAGAGCAGTCAGTGCTCTTAACCACTAAGCTATCTCTTCAGCCCCCCGTTTTTCTTTTCTACCATGACAGTCACTTACTTACTGGTTGTCCCTTTCAGAGCTTGCAAATATAATTGCCACACAGAGGCATTAGCTAACTTCATGCAACAAGCCTTAAATGGCGGACAATAGTAAAATGTAAATACATTGGTAAATACTAAACTGTCCTTAATGAAGGAAGTGGACGTACAAAAGCAATTGGCATTAAGTGTTAGTCCCGCTTCTCAAGGAGGTACTGTAATTACAGATTGCTATCTGTATACGCCCGAAAAATCATTTTACCCACTCTTCCTGCGAGTTTTTATACTATCCTGACACAGCCTAGAATCATCAAGAAAATGTCTCCACCAGATTGGCTTTTAGGCAAACCCATGGGACAGCTTAATTAGTAATTGAAGTGGGACAGCCAAGCCCGCTGTGGGTGATATCACCCCTGGGTACCTGGTACTAGATGTGTACAAAGGCAAGCTGAGCAAAGACAGTAAGCAGCACTCTTCTGCAGTCTCTGTTTCAGTTCCTGCCTCGGGTTTCTGTCATGACTCCCTTTGATGATGGCCTGTGACTGAGACTTGTAAACCTGAATGAGCCCTTTCCTCCCAAAGTTGATTTCCCGAGGTCACACTTCCAGTTTGAAAGTTTGAGCTGACCAGCACCCATCCTGTGCAGTTTACGATCTGCACAGTTATCTGTGGCCTAATTCACCCTCTGTATTAAATCGGTAGGAAACAGTGGCAAGTCTCCATACTTCTGTAAGCTGTCCGAGTGAATTATTAAGCCTGAGGATGGAGGGGCTGCGGACACTCCAATTTGTAGCCAGTTGGTCAGAGCACACAGGCCTAGCCGTTGGCAGCTAAGTAGGAACTGTCTGGTGGGACTGAGCCTTTAACCTTTGGGCAGTGGGACTGCCTAGGGAGATGTGTCAACAGGGAAACAAACCATAGGCTACCCAGCTGGCATCTATATGAAAACTCAGACATATTTGGTCACAGGAGTATTTGTTCTGTGGGACAGTATGGTAGAAGTGTTTCCTAGCTTCACCCAAAGCCAGACTGATGGGCTTTCCTGGCACAAAGCATTTAGAAAACATCTGGTGTGACCCGCAACTCCATTCTTGTCCTAAACAATGTTACTGTGCCTTTGGTATAGAATCGCAGACGTCTCTCACACTGTGCACCATGGAATGTCCTAAAATACCACTTGAAAATTTTTCCCTTGAAACATTTGAAAAAAAAACCAAACACTCTGTATGGGACAGAAATTCTCAGAGCAGTTATATCCGAAAGAAAGTTTGTGCTGATTGCTCTACCTATATATGCTATTGAGAATTTAGAATGACACCAGTGGTATTGAAGAATGAAATTTAAAATTTTTATTTTTTAAATTCATTTAAATAGCCATACTTAGTTGGCTGCTACCAACCATAGCCTCCATGATTTTTATTAGTTGAAGTTATACTGTGCTTTAGAGACGCACAGTGGTTATTATTGACGATAGGACTTTTTTTTTTTTAAGTGTGTTGGTATATGGCTTACTTATAAAGCTTTTGTCTATTAAATACAAGGTGCTGCTGTTCAAACTCAGTACCAACCCCCTTTCAAAAGGCCACATGACTCGAATCTTGAAGAATACTTTAAATACTACAAGAGCAAACAAACCACATTGTGTTCTTCTCATTTCATTAGGCTAAGATAACTATGCCATGCTCAGGACTTTGGTCTGACTTTGGCCTTGGGTTCGGTTCAAGGGAGAGACTTTACTATAAAGTAAGAGCCATGTGTGTTATAACTGAGAGTTTATAACTCCTTTTTGTTTATAATTCCTCTTTGCCTTGAGTTTAAACCCTTATAAAGTAAAGGTAAATTTTTCTTTTTTTTTCTTTTTTTTTTTTTGAACTGGGGACCCGAACCCAGGGCCTTTAAACTTGCTAGGCAAGTGCTCTACCACTGAGCTAAATCCCCAACCCCATAAGGTAAATTTTTGATGGTGTGTGTGTGTGTGTGTGTGTGTGTGTGTGTGTGTGATACTGAGTTTCAAACTGGGCTCTGTGTATGCTAGAGAAATAGTATACCACTGAGAAACACTTTCAGCTCTAGCTTGACGTTTTATAGTTAAGACACGGAGCATTCTTGTTAAACTATTTCCCACATTAATCACCCATATCATTATGTATCAGTTACTGAACATAGACAGAGTCTGTAATTTCATATTGTAATTTATAATAGCCAACTATAGGAACTGAAAACACTGACAGATGAGGAAGGCCCAGGAAAGCCCTCGCTGTGGCTCATAATTGTGTGCACGGATATTTCAGTCAACTCTGAAATTAACCAACCCAGGCCTGACAACTTTCTCTTACACAGTTTTTCCCTCTCTTTACTTTTGTCACTGACATCACAAGCTGAATGCATAGGAAGTGGTCCTCTCACTGAAAACTAATGTCTGCACGGAGGAGGCCATGAGTAAATGAGCAGATATTTCTCTCACCCGGCCTCATGTCTGTGGCACTGGGACTCAGCACTCCCTCCTCGAAGTGGATATCCATTCCTTCATCCTCTGATGGGGGTCTGAAAAGAAGCAAGAGGAAAAATATTAAACACACATGTGCACAGCACACATGCATATACACACACATACACATGCAAATACACACACATACACATACACCCACTCACATACACATACATGCACATGAACACACACCTACACACATATATACACATGCACATACACACACACACACATGCACACTCGCACACGGGCACTCACGTTTGTTTTATTGTCTTTAAAATGAATAAACAGAGTAGAGGCTAAGCATTTCAACTGATTTGAATACGGCGAGTATGTGAGCGGAGCCCATTGTTACATGGCCCCCAGTACAGTCAGTGTGAATGAGAACCGCAAATGTCAATTTCACTGACACCCTGAACAGCAGTTTGGCTGTGCACAATGGCCACTTCTCTCAGCTCTCACAAGCAAATACAAATCAGGAAGACTTCAGAAAGAGAAAGTGCAAAGAGCAAGGGACATTAAACATATATTTTTTCCACCATGAAATGCGACAGATGTGCTTTAGAGTAGACGGATCTGACTACTGACCCCATTCTCCTCCTATAAATGTGGGCCTAATACCTCAGTCACATGGGCCAAGGGCATGATACTCCGACGGGCTTACTTTTAAGCTTATGAATTAGGAATTATACGACCTACCTTGCTCAGTTGTTGAAAGGCAAAGCAATGAGAAGTAAAGGCCTCACATCCCTGAGAAGTCAGGGACTGACACTCTTTCCCTCCCCCGCTGTTGAATATTTAAAGGTTCTCTGTCACTATCTGTTAGTAAAGATGATTCTCCTGTCTCTGCTCAGAGTGGAGCCCAGTCCCTGTGTTATCTTCCTCCACAAAACAATGACCAAGGAAAGTAGGAAAACAGAACTTGACAAATCTGTATAATCTTCTAGAAGGCTGGTATCTGTAGACCATGAATTTCTTTCTTTATTTTTATTCTTTGGACTTTGTACAGTAAATGCTCACCTATCTTGGTCTTATATCTTTCTTGTTGGCTTCCATGGCATTTTAATCCCTTATGGTAAATCTTCAGATCTAGGCACGAATCCAAGTTGATATATGTCGCCTTCTTATTTTACCTCTAAATTTATGTCTTTACTTGTCCCTTATTAATGAGCCTTTTCTCCATGCCAGTCTGGATGTACCAAACAATGAGAGTTTTACCAACTTCTGTAGGAGTCAGGCTAAGTTCACTCGTCATTGACAGAGCACTGAGTTGACAATAGAGATTCTCAGCCTCTGGTAATAAGAAGACTGGCTCTGTTTATTGGACAGATATGCATTGATAGTCTCCTATGTTCTGAGAATATGGTGGACCAGAATTCTTAACCTCTTCCTTGTGGAGATAGAAGGATACAGTTGAACCCATGCATAGTGTTCCACACAGCTCTGCAGTTGGAGAGATGGCTATGTCTTCCCCAGTATCTCCACAGACCCTTCTAAAACACAGCACTAGGAAGTTTTAAACACACCCAAAGCCCAAATGCTGAAGGTTTGGTTTCCAAGCTGTAGCACTCCGAGAAGGTATAGAATCTTTAGGAGGACAGGCCTAGTAGAAGGAAGGTATGTCATTGGGAATAACATTGTCCAAACTATTGGGACACTGCCTCGTCTCTGTTTCCTGCCTGCTGTAGCGATGCGCTGTAACTCACTGCTGCCACGATATTCTGCCTCACCACAGGCTCAAATGCAGCATGGCCCAGTGATAAGAGACCAAAACTTCTGATACAACGATCAGTCAAATAGAATCCCTTCCCCTTTTTAAGTTATCATTCAACTGTCTGGTCAGCAATGGGAAGCTGACTAACATAGGGAGTGTCTCCTTACAACATCTGTGATTTGACTCTATGTGTTCCCTAAAACAGATCCAGGAGCAGAGCTGAGGGACGCTGAGTAAAGCTGGAGATGCTGTAGTACAGTGCCTGTCTGGTATGTGCAAAGCCGTGTATTCAATCTCTAGTTACACGTGCAGGCCAGGGGAGGGCACTCAGTGTCCTTCTCTATTGCTCTCTTCCTCGTTCCTCTGAGACATGACTTCTCATTGAACCTGGAGCTCACGCTTTTCAATGAGTCTAATAGCTACACAATACTTCTGTCTTTACCTCCAGAGTGTGAGTCCAACTTTTTCTGTGGGTGCTGGAATGCAAACTTCAGTTAAGTCTGATTAACCAGCAAGCCCCCTGTCTGGCCTCAAGGCCCTGACTTTGAAAATCCTAAGATTCAGAGGCATAGATTCCTGATTTCTCAAGATAGTATAGTTTGCCATATAACACACACACACACACACACACACACACACACACACACACACACACACACACACGCACACGCACACGCACACACACGAGTGTGCCCGTGTGCGTCATCTGTGTGATTCTCCTTAACACTCTCTTGATACCTGTCAAGTAGAAAAAGGCTGCTAAGAGCAGTTACAGTCAAAACTGAGGTCAAGCTGGGTGTGGTGCCATGTGACTGTTATCTCAGCACTTGGGAGGTAGAGACAAGAGGACCAATGCCAGCTTCAGCTCCGTAGGGAGTCTGGGACCAGGGTGGGTACATGAGACTGTTTCTCAAGAACAAAAGACCTGAAAACAAAGCAACTAAATCAAATCACTTCCTGTGTGAGCAACTAAATCAAATCACTTCCTGTGTGCTACAAAGCACATTACTCCATCTTTTCATTCTGTTTCCTCACCAATAAGAGGCGAATGTGGCAATCCTTCACTGTGCGTGATGACAGAAACTGTCACTCCTATCCTTGTGTAGTGAATTTTGCTCTCCAATCTAAGCGTTTTCTCCATGTGAGGCTTCATGGGAACAGCAATCAAATCCATCTTATTCACTGTTAGATCTGCAGTGCCCAAGTGAGTAAATACCTAATAAACGTTACACAGAAGACCCTGAACACATACACATAATTTCTCTAGCCTTCCGTCCTAGAGTCGATCTTAAAATCAATGAATAAAAAGCCTCCAGATTCCTCCCCACCATCACACTGACCTCTCAGCAGACGTCAGAATACCCACTTGACCGTCCACAGGAAAATGCAGGTCCCCGACTCAAAGTAGGTATGGGAGGGCTTGAAATGTGACAGAGTAGTCACCTAAATGTTGTGGAGTTTATGAGTTCTGTGAGTCACCAGCAATTCGATGAGGTAATTATAGAAGTTCTGGATATGAGGTCAGGGTCCTGAGTTGTGGTTCCTTTAACCATTGTTGGGTGGGCTGACTGAGAAAACGGGTTCTGGGTTTTAAGGGATTTAAAAAGAGACGATAAATATTCAACATCCCAGGCTATGCGGAATAAACCCAGCACAAACAAAACCTCCTGTAAAGGATCAAGCATTGTTTGAGTTTCAAGCACCCTTACGTTTAAGAAATCACAGCAGACGCAGTGGGTTAATTGTATGGGTTGCACATGTTTAGACAAAGCATAGCTAAGATTCCTCTGAACTGTACCTGGTGAGAATCCAGGTAAAAGGTAACTTCACAGCTGCACACACCTGCAGATCTGAGCATGCCCTCCTGCTCACTAGTGTTCCAGAATGAGCCTGAGCCCTCCAGCACGAAGTGGCGACCTTGGAAAGAATGTGCTGGAAGGCCATGCAGGCAGGCACCAGGGAAGGGAAGAGCTGAAGGTCACACTCAGGGGTGCGTGGCGGCAAGAACTCCGCCAAGCTCATTCAGAAGCTATAAGGGCAATCTGAACCATAAGAGCCTACCACAAGCTAGGAGAGATCCAGGAATGTTCTTAGGAGCACGAACAGCTGTAGAAAAGGCATGTCCTGGCGAAGAACAGTAGGTGACAGAAGGGTGCCGAACTGGCTACATGTCTCCACCTAGAGGACGCCTCAAGACTCTGTGGTTTCTTCGCTGGATGGAGTAATGTTGCCACATGGCCCTGACTTCTAATCTTTGGGGAGAACTTTCCTGGCATTGGGAGCTAGGTAACCCCATAACTGACTGTAGCTAATGGAAAGACGTAGGAATTGGTGCGTGTGCTGTCGCCTCCCTCCTGCCTCGATGGTTGTGAGGGTTCTGCCCTGCTAGATTCTGGTGCCTATGATGAGCTAAAGCCAGTTGGGTACACGCACTAGGAATGTCTTGTTCTGCTTCAGATTACACAGCAAACTCTATTCCTTCAAAGGGGATACCTGGCTCACGATGTGGTCAAATACCATTGCTAATGTGGTTACCCTACTTCCATGGTCCCAGCACAATCTCTTGTTTACAACACATATCTTCTTGCCAGGGTTGTGTAAGTAGAAACATACATCTTTAAAGCTAGGGCAGAATTTTGGAAGAATATCAAAGGCTTTCTAGTAGTCCATACATTTAAGTATCAATGTATCACTTCTATGTTTTTTACTGTCATATATAAATTCATATTTACTCAACTCACTCAATCTACCTAAAATTTTTAAATGGGTGCTTGATCCAAGCAAAAATTATTTTGAAATGAATATTTATAATAGGCATATAGTTAGATTTTTTCAATTTCCTAGAATAAAGTAGTCATACGAATTAAATAAAATATTGCTTTTAACATCAATTTAGAGGTTCTTTGGTTTCTCAGTTTTTGGCTTTCTGTCTTTGCTAAGAAGGTAAGTCTTAGCTGTGCCTAGCAGGGTGTACGGCCTGGGCATTGGCTTCCTCCATCTGCCCCACAGCTACAGTTTCTGTGTCTTCTGTTACCACACACAATTCCAGTCTGAAAATATTAAGTGGAAGATTCCAGACATGAAAAATTAATGATTTAGAAAACGGTTATATCCTTGTTATAATTCCTTTATTTTTATTAGTTATTTTTAACCTCTTACAATACTTAATTGACAAATTCATGTACAAAAAATACAATGTACTGTCCATGAGGTGGGTATACTCTACCACAAACACAAGTCCCATCTTATGAAATTGAATATCTAGACAATAATTAATACACTCCCAGGCCTAAGTGCTACCAAGGGAAATGCTTCATTTATGCTATCATAAATGAAGTTACTAAAAAGTCAATTGGACCACTAAGATGGGGCTTAGCAAGTAATGTTACTTAAACCCTTAGGAGTCATGCTGCTTAAAAAGAAGTATCTAGCTGGATAAAAGGTGACACACACCTTTAATCCCAGCACTCAGGAGGCAGAGACAGACCCAGAGCCAGGTGGGTAAGATTTCTAGACCAGACAGACATGGTGCTGGAAGAAAGTCATAAACCTGGCATGCTATAGAAGGCTCTGGAAGAACTCCCTCTCATGAAAATAGATGAGGAAGTCTCCATTCTCTGGCCTTAGAAAAACAGTCAGAGAGGTAAGTGTCTTTGATAGAAGACAAATGCTGATCTCACAGAACTGAAGATATAAACCGTGTGCTAAGCATGTCCTCATTTCTATGACCTAAATGACGACCAAAACCCAAACCACAAAGTTAAAATGTAAAGTTCACCTAGGATCAAAGATGACTTGGAGTTCCAGAAGTAAGTATTACTTGATAGCACTGACTAGGAATCACTGGAAGTACTTTTAGGAAAAATAATACAATAAGACACACACACACACACACACACACACACACACAGAGAGAGAGAGAGAGAGAGACAGACAGACAGACAGACAGACACAGAGAGAAAGAGAGAGACACAGAAAGAGAGAAAATGAACTACAGTAATAGGGGCATTGTGAGTTATTGCCAAGAGACTCAGAAAATGGGGGGAAAAGCATTGGTGTAAGTACTTTCAAAGAGTATAAAAGAGGTTATAATGATCAAAGAATGACTTCCAACCACTGTGTTGGACCACTAAGATGGGGCTTAGCAAGTAATGTTACTTAAACCCTTAGTAGTCATACTACTTAAAAAGAAGTATCTAGCTGGATAAGGTGACACACACCTTTAATCCCAGCACTCAGGAGGCAGAGACAGACCCAGAGCCAGGTGGATCTTTATGAGTTAGAGGTCAATTAGAGGTTTACATATCAAGTTTTAGACCAGCAAATGCTACACAGTCAAGACTTTGTCTCAAGAGAGAAAAAACAGTGTCTAAGGAGCCAGTCACAATAGGCATTGTATTAATATCAACTAAATGGTTGTTAAGCAGAAAACACATTGTTAAGGTAAAAAAACTATTATTTAGTATTAATAGGGATCATTTTTTAGAGGATGCAATAATCTAGAATTAATGAACACTTTAACAACGAAGCTTCCAGGGGTTGGGGATTTAGGTCAGTGGTAGAGTGCTTGCCTAGCGAGCGAAAGGCCCTGGGTTCGGTCCACAGCCCCAAAAAAAAAAAAAAAAAAAAAAAAAAAAAAAAAAAAAAAAAAACAACGAAGCTTCCCAATATACAAAACACAACGCAATATAAACTGAAATGTATAGTAGATTTCGTAGAGAAAAAACTTGAATATATATCTTAGGAATGTATTACTTTAAAAAGGAAATACACAGGAGCACAAGACATCTGGAGAGTATAACAGTAGCAAGTCTGCATTCAATAAAAACATACATGTTTTCAGACCCAACACATAGGATGCCAATCCGAATACACACAAAGGTCAGTGTCATATGTGCTATTCTTTAACTTCGGGCCATACGTGTCAAAAACATCAACCTCATAACTACAGTTTAGAGACTGAAAGGCACTTGTAAGTTATCACAGAGTAAAGCCTACTTGTCTCACTTACCCCAGGTGACAAGGAAAGTGGCCTTGAATTCAATCATTGGAAATTAGTATGATCCGCTGAATTAACTAAGGGTAAAAGTCCCGAGAAGCGAAGCCCTGCTGCTTTGTGCTTCAGTGCTCTTGACACTAACTCTGTGTCCCCCTCCAATGATCTGAATGTCCTCAAGTTCAGGGACATACTTGGAATTCGCATAGGTTGATAGATTATGTACTCCTGGTATTTATGCTTCTAAGTAAAGGAGGGTCAACTGCAGTGGTGTGGCAGTCCTTGTACTACACAGAGCAACATAGCATTGTTGCTAAAGGCATCCTCTTACACTTAGCATATTGACAAAATCAAATCTACATTTCGCAGAGCCTAGCCCCCCCCTCTGTGTGTGTGTGTGTGTGTGTGTGTGTGTGTGTGTGTGTTTGTGTGTGCGTGCACACAGGTTTTTTTTAAATAAGAAATGAGCAATGAACCAACAATACTTGGCATACACAGTCAGCTCTGCTAGATGTAATGTTTTCTGACAGGCATGTACACCCAGTGGCAGGGAGTGCCCCTTTCTCAGAACAACCACTGTTTAAAAATTGGCAACTAAAAAACACAGCTTCACAAGAAACAATGCAGTGGGTCAAGTTGGGGTTGGGATTGTTCTTTAGAAAAGCATTCTTTGATTGTACTGATACATTTTTTGGGGAAAAGGGCATATAAATAGAAGTTTTCTCTAGGTCATAGTTTCTATAATGCTCCCAATTTCCTTCTAGTCGACAAAGATACACATGTATGATAAAATTGCTTTGGCCAGAAGTGAGATAAAAAGAAAAGAGAAACAAAGGTTTCCCTGGGGTATTCACTGTTCTTGGTTACTTACATAAATTAGTTCAGCGGTTGGAGGGCTGCCAACTCACGATTCTTGTCTGATAAGGTGGCTTTGAGACTTAGCAGTAGTACTTGTCACTCTGTCAATCCCAGAGCTCTTATCAAATTGCTCAGAGCAGGAAGAGGATGGGCATACTGCAGGCTTCCCACTCAGCTCCCCTGAGCCCATAACAAGGGAAGTGCACACAGTAGGTGGCTGGGCTCAGGCCCATAAAGTCAGCTCTTGGCAACAAGCCCCCACCCAGGGGCCGGAGATCCTTCTGCATGCCAACTCTGCAGCCAGGCAGGAAATGGACTCTTAGATACCTGTAGGTCCAAGGGTGATCAGGCCAGGATGAGGAACAGAAATGAGGAACACAGCAGGCACAGAGAACATATAGTGAGCGCTCCCCCTGGGCTGCCTTCTCTGGGGGATCTAGGGGGAAAGACCTCTGTACCTCTATAACACCCCACCTGCTGTTCTCACAGGAATTCAGGGGCATCTCCTTACACGGGGTCAAATTGTTGGAAGAGGCACATCACTGGGAGTGGGCTTTGAGGTTTTAAAAACCCATGCTACTCCCAATGAGTGCACTCACTGTTTGCCTCGTGCTTATGGATCAGACGTAAGTTCTCATGCCTGCCTGCCTGCCTGCCTGCCCTGCCATGCTCCCCGCCAGGAGAGTCATGGACTCACCCTCTGGACCTACAGCTCCAATAAACTCTTTTTTTTCTTTCTCTCTCTCTCCATGAGTTGCCTTGGTCCTGGTGCTTTGTCACAGAAGTAGAAAAGTAATTAAGACAAATTATCTTCTGGCTTCTACAACTGTGCACGCACACTTGCATGAATGCACACACACATACACATACTCATGCACTCAGAGACACCCACCTGACCCCAACACACACAGAGTTTAAGTCAGGTGGGTATTGGGCTCAGTGAGCATGCCTGTAGCCTTGCTCCTCAAGAGGCTGAGGCAGGAGAACGGTGAACCTGAGGCCATCCTGAACTGGGCTACAAAGGTCCAGGCCAGCCTCAGCCACGTAATGAGACCCTGGTTCAGTGTCCCAACCTTCTAAAAGGAGATTAAATTAGATGTCAGGCCACCACATTGAGGAGGGGAGATTTATAAAGTTCTTTTACAGTTCACAAGCAAAATTTCTCACAGGCCTCTCAGACCCAACACATAGAAAACTGAATCTGCCATCTGTACAAATCAGCAGCATCAAAGTTCATCTGCAATAGGCCCCACAGATTCTCAGATCTCCCCTTTAGAAGGCAGAGCCTAACTCCTCTCCTTTCAATATGGACTGAATTTAGTGATTTGCATCCAAAGATTACAGTAAAAGGAGGTGATAGCACGTAAATTTTAAGGCAAGGTAGGCACCCAAAAATACAGTTCCCCTTTGTTCTCACTTGAATCACTGAGTCTGGGCCAAGGTCTGGGCACCTGCTGCCATGCTGTAAGGAAACTCAAGCAGCAGGGTATAGAGGTCCAGGTGGCCAGGAACTTGGCTTCCTCTAAAAACCCAGTAAAGAGGAGCGGGGGTGTGGCTTGATAATAGAGTCCTATATCCTGATCCCTTGTACCAAAATGAAATGGGTGAAGACTCAGAGCAGAGCGTCTGTCCAAAGCCATGGTAGCAAAGAAAGCTCCTCCCACCTCAGATGTCCTGGAGGCATCGATATAAATCCCTGAGTCAGAACCATCTAACTATTTCACTCTTGAATTCTTACCACTCCAAACCTTGGAGATACTCAACATCCGCTGACTTAAACTGCTAACACTGGGCATAATTTACTGCACAGAACTAGCTAGCGGATATAGTTCCCTTCCCCTGAACATGGCCACACGTCGCTTGAGCACCCAAGCCTGGAGCTGGCACTCATTCTTCTTAGATCCTGTCTCCCCAATCCAGTCACCTGTACAATTCTTCAGATTCACCTACCCTCTCTTCATCTCTACGGGCTGTGATGCTTCATCCTGTCAACTTGACAAGGATACACGACTGCTAAGGAGCTAATCTCTGAGTGTGTCTGTGAGGGCATTTCCAGGAAACTTTAACTGAGGAAGGAATACCCACCTCACTGGGGAAAATGAGGAAAATGCCTTTTTTTTTTACTGCCCCTTTATGACTACAGACTCACTGTTAACAGTCACCTCATGTTCCTGCTGCTGTACCTTCCTAACCGTGATGGACTTTACCTCCTTAAAACATGAGCCAAACAATACTCTTCTCTCCTTACTTAAAACATTGTTAGTCAAGTCTTTGGTCACAGCAATGAGAAGAGTGATCGTCCTAGTTAGCTTTGTCGTCTGAGGGTGTCTCAGCTGAAATATTGGCTAGATCAGACTGGCCTGTGGTCACATCTGTGAAGGATTGTCTGACTGACGATTGTTGTGGGAGGATTCAGACCACTGTGAATTGGCGGTGCCAATCCCTAGGCAGGTGGGCTTGGGCTATGTAAGAGAGTGAGCCAGTAAGCAGTGTTCCTCCATAGTTTCTGCCAAGAGTTTCTGCCTTGACTTCTTTCAGTGATGGACTGTGGCCTGAAAGTTGCTTTTGGTCACGGTATTTATCGCAGGAACAGAAAACACTCAAACAGTAGTCAGTACACTCAAACAGTAATTAGGACACTCAAATAGTAACCAGTTCACTGACAAGCCATAACTCAGGCTTATTCTTGAAGAATTCTCCTGACCTTTGTCTCTGTTTTAGCTTTTACTGTTTATTTCCTCCAGATTGCTAACTGAACATGCTTGTTGGTTTCAACCTTGATGCTACTCTCTGTAGTCCTTTCTTAGGCAGATGGACCCTCTACCTACTTAGCCTGTGAGGTCTGCTAGTTCACTCCAGCTCAGTTGGCCAGCTCAGACGCTAGATGTGACCCTCAACTCAGAGGTGGTCAGGTCCCATAGAACCCTACGCTGACCTCATATGCAGCCTTTGGGCATTCCTTTAGTTTGAGCATAGGACTCATTCAGGATGGAGATTAGGAGCTACTGAACAAAAACTAATATTTACATATGGAAAGAATAAAAGGGATATGAATAAGACATATTCCCTGGAATAGATAAAGCTCTGAGTTTAATGTCTAGAACCAACAAAAACTTTTATTTTTTTCAGACAGCCTTGTAGCTTAGAGTGGTCTGAGACTCCCAGTCTCCCTGCTGGGACCATTGCATCTGGCGCCCTTGAATTATTTTCATTAACATGGTTCTTCTTGAAAATGTGACTTGGGAATATTTGGTGTACAAGAACTGTTGACTTACAGAGTATGCAAAGTAAAGCTCATCCAGGAAGGCATTTACTACCATTCCCAGCAATAAAAGGAGCAAGTGGAAATGGGTTTAGATAAGGAAGAATGGAAGTTTTAGGAGGAAAGGGAAAAGAGTGGACACTTGTTTTCCTCCAGAACTGGAGACATCAATGCCCAAGACAACAGGATCTGTTGGATGCTCCAGTAGGAACGGACCCTCCTAGGGCTTCAACTCTAGGCTCCTGCAGCCTCTGTACCCTACTTCACCAGCTCAGCACCCACTGGCAATGAAGAGAAGCGCACAGGCACAGCCTGGAGCTGGAATAAGCAAGCTCGGGAGTTCTTTTTCACACCACACTATCACGACTTTGCTTCCTCTCTCTGTAGTTGAAAGTGTGAGGACACTTAGATGTGGGATGATCTGGCACCAGAAATAGTAGCCACAGTAAAATACACAGACACACTTTCAACTGCTGCCCCAGCAGTTTACACACTGACCCAAAGTATGTAGTGGAGGACCTGTGTCTTCCTGCCCCGGAGCTGGGCACAGTAGAGGATTTTTCTTTCTCTCTTTTTGTTGATTATTTTTCCTTTCAAGAGCCAGATTCTAGGTGTGTTCTGTTTGCATGCCACACGTCAGCTCTGCCCCTGAACACAAAGCATCTATGAGGTGAGTAGGTACACTATGAACCAGGCGTCAGGGGAACCTTGCTCTTAATTCAAGGTCTGCCAAATCTTTCCCTCTCCCCCAAGGTAAAGCATAGGTGGTAGGCTAACCTGGACCCGGACAGTGCTGTGTTTTGCCAACCTCTGCCCCCAAATGAAAGAGACAGAGAAGCATTTTGCTTTCTTGATGTTGCATGCATCTTTTTTTTTTTAAAGTGTGAAGTTTTAATATTGGTGCAAATAGCGCTCCTAAATGTGTCTGTGCTCTGATAAAGGGTGTAAATTGGGTTGCTGTTTCGGGCTATATTTATCAAAATGTTCAGTGGGACTGCTTTTGACATGCCATTCTAAGAATGGTCATGCCTATCTGAGCACATATAAAAGATGTTTAGCATTAAAAACAAAACCCAAACCACCTTTTTTGTCGAGCAGTCTGAAATTGACAGTAACAAACAGGAGATGATTCAACCTTTCCATAATTATGCATGCAAGATGGAGGCAAACCCACAATGCCCTGGTCTAAGCAGGTAGTCGGCTGAAGTACGGCCCTGGTCAGATGTGGAGGTATCCCATCTCATCCAAAGAGAACAGCCCTCACTTGGCTTTAGAGAGACAGTGAGGCATTACACTTCAATAACCTTCTCTCCCTTTCTCTCTAGTCTTCTGTGCACACAGACTGGGTGATGATTGTTGAGTAGCTTGGGGCTACATCAGAGACCTTCAGAGAAACATTAGGCCCAGATGTTGAGAGCTTCTTGTCATCTCTCTTGTGGTTAAAAAAAAAAAAACAGCAAAAACAAAACAAAACAAAAAAAAATTAAGAAATACATTTTGCTCTGGGCCTTGGTCACTGGCTGCTTATTTAGTTACATAAGGAAATTTTCCACTGAAAGATATATACACTTGAAAATGAAATAATTACTTTGTTTTATTTTAAGAAAAATAAAAGCTAATCTAAATGACGATTAATAGGACAGTTGTCAACTATAACATGGCATTCACCATTGTAAAATGCTAAGTATATTGGTATGTAATAGCATTTAAGATATGTATAATTAAGAATCCAAGTTAACAAGGAGGCATGCTTTGAGTGCTACTATTTACACAAAATTCATTGCACCCATTTTTAGGTTTTGTGTGTATGCGTATGTATGAATGTCTATATGGGGTAGGTATAGAGAAGGAAGGAATTTCTTTATTTTTCTGTTCTTTAAACTCTAAAAATTAAGCATTTTGCAAAATTAGGACATAAAAAAGAATTTGAAAATAATAAAATTCTTTAGTTGCAAAGCTTCTGTAAGGCAAATGACACTGTCATTAGGACAAAATGGCAAGCAACAGATTGGGAAAAGATCTTTACTAATCCTACACCCAATAGAGGGCTAATTTCCAATATATACAAAGAACTCAGGAACGTAGACTTCAGAGAATCAAATAACCCTATTAAAAATGGGGTATCCAGCTACACAAATAATTCTCAACTGAGGAATATCGAATGGACGAGAAGCACCTAAAAAAATGTTCAACATCCCTTAGTCATCAGGGAAATGCAAATCAAAACAACCCTGAGATTCTACCTCATACCAGTCAGAATGGCTAAGATTACTCAGGTAACAGCAGATGCTGGTGAGGATGTGGAGAAAGAGAAACACTCCTCCATTGTTGGTGGGATTGCAAGCTGGTACAACCACTCTGGAAATCAGTCTGGAGGTTCCTTAGAAAATTGGACATTCCACTACCTGAGGACCCAGCTATACTACTCCTGGGCATACACCCAACATATAACAAGGACACATGCTCTACTATGTTCATAGCAGCCTTGTTTATAATAGCCAGAAGCTGGAAAGAACCCAGATGTTCCTCAACAGAGGAGGAATAGATAAAGAAAATGTGATACATTTGCATAATGGAGCACTACTCAGCTATTAAAAACAATGAGTTCATAAAATTCTTAGGCAAATGGATGGAAGTAGAAAATATCATCCTGAGTGTGGTAACCCAATCACAAAAGAACACACATGGTATGCACTCACTGATAAGTGGATATTAGCCCAAAAGCTTAGAATACCCAAGATACAATTCACAGACCACATGAAGCTCAAGATGAAGGAAGGCCAAAGTGTGGATGCTTCAGTCCTTCTTAGAAGGGGGAACAAAATACTCACAGAGGAAATATGGAGACAAAGTGTGGAGTAGAGACTAAAGGAAAGGCCATCCATCCCATATACAGACACCAAACCCAGACGCTATTACAGATGCCAAGAAGTACATGCTGACAGGAGCCTGATATAGCTGTCTCCTGAGAGATAATTCCAGAGCCTGACAAATAGAGGTGGATGCTCACAGCTAACCATTGAACTGAGAATGGGATCCCCAGTGGAAGAGTTAGAGAAAGGACTGAAGGGGCTGAAGGGGTTTGCAACCCCACAAGAAGAACAATATCAACCTACCAGATCCTCCAGAGCTCCCAAGGACTAAACCACCAACCAAGCGACCCAGGGCTCCAGCTGCATGTGTAGCAGAGCATGGGCCTTGTCCAGCATCAATGGGAGCAAGGTCCTGGGTCCTGTGAAGGCTTGATGCCCCGGTGTAGGGGAATGTTAGAAGGTGGTAGGAGGGAGTGGGTAGGTTGGTGGGAGAGCACCCTCATGGAGGCAGGGGGTGGGGAGATGGGATGGGGAGTTTCCAGAAGGAAAACCAGGAAAGGGGATAACATTTGAAATGTAAATAAAGAAAATATCCAATGAAAGTAAAGAAAAAAAAAGAGAATTTCTAAATGGTGCGTGGTGATGGGTACCTATATTTCTCGGGGTTGGGAAGTAGAGGAGAGAGGATCAGAAGTTCAAGGTGATCCTAGCTGCATTTTGAGTTCAAGGTCAGTCTGGGATACACGAGAGCCTGTCTCAAAGCAAAACAAGACGACAGAACAAGATGCAGGCAAGACGACTAAGCGGATAGAGGGACTTGCTGCCAAGTCTAATGATACAAGTTCAATCATCAGGATGCACAAGGCAAGAGGAGAGGGTACTCCTGCCAACTGTCCTCTGACTGCTACAGGCACGTCCATCCCCCCCAAAAATGTAAAAGACAAAGCAATATACACAAACAAAGCCAAGAGTTTCTAGAAATCATTACTTAGACAAATTCAAATCACAGAAGAAAAAAAGGGGTGTGTGTGTGTGTTTAGGGGAGTGATGCTAAGGAAGCCATAATTTCCCTTGGTTTATCTGTAGCAATATTAGCTCTCACCCATGGACAGCATCTCTGGGTTTTGATATTTCTATAACAAAATGTAGGACGAACAACTCACAGGGATGACGGCAATGCTAGCATCATGGCGGAGAGCTCAGGCTGCAGTCAGCCAGTGCTACTCCGCTGCCACTGCCCTCTGGCCATGGGTCTACCGGATTAGTTCATCTTCCCAAGCATTTTCTGATGATCTAATCTCAGGAGGTGGAGGAGAAATGAAAATAACTCAGGCTTTGGCAGCACTACCTGCTTCTCTCAGCAGTTGCTACGTACAGCCTCACTGACCCATCCTTTTTAGTCATCTGTCTTGACCTAATTCCATTTCATTTTGCATCCAGCTTTCAGCATCTGTATGATATCATTTAACAGTTTTCCACTTTAACAGTTTTTCAGCCTCAGGAGTCACCCCCCCCCACACACACACACACACACACACACACACACACACACACACACACACACACACACACACACACACGCGCGCGCGCGCGCCTTTTTTATTCCTGTTTGTCTATTTTGTTAGAATGGCTGACTCTACTCTTGCTTTTGTTTTCAGCTCTGCATTTTCTTTGCTAGTCTTTGCTTAGTGACATTATGCTTGCCCTTGAGGAATAGGAGAACCAAATCAAGTCAAAATAAACAAACTCTCCAGTTCTCCTAAATATCTCCCTGGCTCAAAAAACGTCTTTACATTTTCCCCTCTAGTTCTGGGATTGATCTGAGAGTCTTGCAAAATCAAGGCAAGTGTTCTATCACTGAGCCATGCTTTGAGCCTTTGAGGCACTGCATTCTGTGCCTGTTTCATATGTAACGAGGGAAGAGTCTGTCTAGACAAGTGTAACTAACCTCAGAGCTCCTGCAGGGCAGAGGAGAGAGCAGCACGGCAGGCACCAGAAAAGCCAGAAAACACTTCTCTTTGGTGATTCCCCTCCATCCCACCATCGTTTTCTTCTGTCCTAATGGGTCAATTATTCCCTGCTTTCCTCTAGCATTAAATCCTTTTATCTGTTCAGCACCACATAGTCACCATCTTGTTACAAAAAAAAAAAAAAAATCAAATCATTTCTTGGACCCTGCAGAGGGCCCTGGAGAAGCCTAGAGGCAGTCAGCTTGTGGCAAGATGCAGGTAGATTCTGGAACCCACCCAGCTGTCAGTGTCCCCTGTGCCCCGGGGCAAATGAGACCTAGAGTGGGACTGTGGTGCACATTTAAACCATTGTTCCTCAAGTCTGTACTCAGTACTACAGATGAAACCCAAAGACCTCTGGGCAAAATAATAGTGGGAAATGGCAGAGATGATGGAGGGTCCCTCAGCTTCAGGGACCTTAGCACGTACATGGCCCTGTTACAGATCTCCAGATACTCTATAGAGCCTAACGCTGTTCAACTTTGTTTCATTTCGATGAAGCAAGCTTTTCTTATCTTTTTCCTTTCCTTGTTGCTCTATTCTCGGACTAACATGTTAGTGAAGAGCAAACTTTGAGGATCGCTGAGAATCAGGTAGCATGTGCAGGCCTCTCTGGGCCTTGTGGATTGTACTTAACAACCGTCACAGTGACTACATTGCCTGACGGAAATAATGAACCACTTCAGTCTAGTAATGGTGGGGAGGCATGAAGGAGCAGCTCGGTCAATGGCAGTGGGAGTGTGTGTAGAGGCTGTTCACATCACAGCAGAACAGTAAGCTGAGTGTGGAAGAGAAGGAAGGAATTGGTAGCAGCTATACCACCCCAAGGTCTGCTTCTATTGGCCAACTTCCTCAGCTAAGCTACACCTCCCTCCAAGGCCTCTGCAGCTTTTCAAAACACTAGCAGCAGATGGGAAATAAGCATTCCAACATGAACCTGTGGGTTGTCCTTTAGATTTGGGCTATTAACATCATCCCCCAGCTCCCAAATGACATCTCAAAATGCAAAATGCATTCAGTGCCCAGTCTTACTAGTTCCCCAAACTGCTCAAAACTGAAAGTTCAAAGTCTCTCTTAAGACCCAAGGCAAACTCTTAACTGTAAACCTTAATAAACCTAGGAAGATATTTATATACTTCCAAGACACAGTGGCACCAAGGAAAAAAGTTCCCATTCCAAAGTTGAAGACTAGGGCCACAAAGAGGAAGTGTAGGACTAAAGCAAGACTGAACCCAGCAGGGAAAGCATTAAATCACGGAGCAACATGTCTGGCACCTAAGGCAATCAGTGACATGATATGAGGTCCTGTAAGCTTGGGCCGCCCCATCCTCATGACCTTACTGTTTACAGCTAACACTGCTGCTCTCCCCTGGGACTAGCCCTACTAAGTGTCTATAGCTGTTCCTGGCAGACATCACAACATGTCTGGCATATCCAACAATCTAGGTCTCCATTTTTAACTTAGGAATCCAAACAGAATTACACAAAGCCTTTTCAGGGTCTCCTCAGAGGAAACTTGACCTTGCTACCACCCATTACCTGAAGTCAAAGGCCTTTCTGAAAATATGGGTGTAGGCCTGTGTGGCACTTTAACAATGGCATTCTGCATGCCATTAAGAGCAGTGCAGTGTGTGAAAAACGAGTCCCGCCATCAGCTCAAGCAGCAACCAGGGAACCTTGGATCACCCTTGCAGCAGTCACCAGTGGTTAATCCTGGGGGGAAAACTCCCCATGCAGCCTTGTATGGATGAAATGCCTGAGGAAGAGTACCCTCTTCTCAAAGGAAAATCTTTCAAATGGGTTTGCAGTTTAACACCTTAAAGTCTGCAATGGGTTGAATACAGCCACTACTTGAATTGCCAGGAAAAAATCAAAACAAAACTGTGCAGCTGCTTCTCAATGACATTAATCTCTTTCACAGCCAAGGATTCTTTCTCCAAGCTAAGGAATCCAAACAGAATTACACAAAGCCTTTTCAGGGCCTCCTCAGAGGCCTTTTCTGGTCACAATGTCAAATTCTTCTTCTATAGGTTTTCCTCTGGATTCTCCCTAAAAATCTGGCTAAGATCACCCAGCAATTACAGCAAACTCAACACTGGGCTGGCTTGAAATTTCCTCTAACAAATTAATGCTCATTGTGTTTCGGTTCAGTTTTATCCAGTTTCTGAGGACACAGGTAAACACACACAAACTTTCTGCCATAATGTCACATAGGTGGCATCTTGTCCAATGCCTAATAAAGTCTTTGTTCTCATCTGGAACCTGGTGGGCACAGCCTTTGCTGTCAGCATTTCTACAGACATCTGGCTTTCCAGCCCCACACCAGGATGGCACTTTAAGCTCTGCATATGGAATCACAGGAAAGACATGAGAGAGCTGCTCAGGTCACAGCAATGGGAGGTCATGGCAGAGGCTGTTCACATCATGATGCAGCAAGAAGCAGAGAGCATGACAGGAACCAGGGTGGTGTAACCTCTAGAATTGGACAATGAAAGAAATGGTGGAGGTACCACCAGCCCTGACTTCAAGTTGGACTACAGAGATATAGTAATAAAAACTTCATGATATTGGCATAAAAACAGATACATTTATCTATGGACAGAATTACAGATACAGACAAAAACCCATCTACCTACAGACAGAAGCCAGATATACACACTAGAAAAAAGATAGCACCTTCAACAAATGGTGCTGGTCAAGCTGGTTATCTGCATGCAGATAAATGAAAAAAAAAATATATATATACATATATATATATATATATATAAAATCACCCTACATAAAACTCAAATCCAAGTGGATCAAAGACAGAAAGCAGGATACACTGAACCTGACAGAAGAGAAAGTAGAGAGTGGCTTTGAGTGCATTGGCACAAGAAGGAGACAACTTTCTGAACTAATAGTGTAGACACTAAGATTAATAACTAATAAATGGAACCTAATGAAACTGAAAACCTCTGTACAGCAAAGGATACCACCAATTGGACAAAATGGCAGTCTACAGAGTGGTAAAAGATTTTTGCCAATTCTACATCTGCTAGAGACTAATATTTAAACTATATCAAGGACTCAAGAAACTAGACATCAGCAAACCAAATAATCCTATTCAAAAATGATGGTATAGATCTAAACGGAGAATTCTCAGTAGAGGAATTTCAAATCACAGAGAAACAAAGAAATGTCCAACCTCCTTAGCCACCAGGAAAATGCAAGTCAAAACAACTCTGAGATTTCATCTTATGCCTGTCAGGATGGCTAAGGTCAATAACACCAGTGACAGGTCATGCTGGCGAGGATCCGGAGCAAAGGAAACACTCCTCTATTGCTGGTGGGAATGCAAACATGTACAGTTACTATGGAAACCAATGTGGCAGTTCTTCAGAAAATTGGGAATCACTCTACCTCAAGACCCAGCTATAACACTCTTGGGCATATACAAAGGACATTCCATCCTACCACAAAGACACTTGCTCAGTTATGTTCATTGTGGCTTTATTCATAATGGCTAGAAACTGGAAACAACCTAGATGCTCCTCAACCCAAGAATGGGTAAAGGAACTATGATACATTTACAAAATGAACTGTTACTAAGCTATTAATAATAATTAAAAAAAAAGACGTCATGCAATTTGAGGCAAATGAATGGAACTAGAAAATCATCCTGAGTAAGATAACCCAGACTCAGAATATGGGTTATATGATGGTATCTGGGTTGGTTTCTCCAAGTCCTCTCTCCTTGGCTTACATATGACTACCTTCACGGTCTGTGTCTGTGTGCATCCAATTCCACTCTTCTTACCAGGAGGACACCAGTTAGGTTAGACAAACATGGCATGTATTCATGTCCAAGTTGATATTAGCTGTTAAGTAAATGATAATCAAGCTACAATCCACAGACCCACAGAGATTAGCTAAAGAGGAGGGCTTAAAGGGGGAAGGGCAAATAGAATGGATTTTATGGGTCGACAGGGGCGGGTGGAGATGTGTGTGGGAGGAATTGGGTAGGGGTAGAGATGGGATGGAGGGAGAGAGTGTGTGGAGAGGTGACTGGATTGGGGAGGCATTTGGGGGTGGTATGGAAACCTAGTGAAGGAGAAACTTCTTGTAATCTGTGAGGGTGTGCTCTATAAGGACTCCTAGTAATGAAGTACACAAAGGCTTAACTGGCCATCTCTTGTAGCCAGGCAAGGCTCCCTGTAGTGGGACTAGATTTCATTTGGTTGAGTTGTTGGCCGAGAGGTACTGTGGAAATTCCCAAACAACACAGGCTCATGCCTGAGAGGGGAAAAGAAAAAGAAAAAGAAAAAAAACAACAACAACAACAAAAAAAAACCCAGTAAGCTCTAGTAAGAGTTTTAATAAATACTGTAGTTTATTTCTTTAAAAAGTTATATGTTTATTTATGGAATTTGGCACTTAATACTTTTGGATCATACTGGTTGGCCACCGGTAACTGCAATAGCAGTTAGAGAAAACATCCCTTAATGAGTGCCTATATTTAGATGTAACAGTGTTTCTGCCTAGATTCCTTTTTGATAATGACACATCCATTTCCCCAAGTGCAAGTACAAGGATTAGTGAGTTGGGGTTAATCCTTCTGCCTTCAGGGATAATGAGGCCAGGCTAACCCAACCAACACAATCTCCACCCTCTGCCAGTAACTGATGCTAGGGTAAGAAAATAATCTAAACTGTTCCAGTTAGACACACTGCAGACTCTGCTGGAAATCAGAAGAAATGAGTGCTTGCTATGGAGATTGCCAGCTGCCAGCCATGGAAACCTCAGTTCATGTAGCAGTAGCTGAGATTTAATAGCTGAGAAGAGACAACAGAGAAGAGGAAAAGGGAAGGAAGAGAAAGAAAAACCCTGACTATGATTTAAGTTTCTCTGTTCCGTTCTGCCTAGAATCAGATTAGTTCCTGAATTTTTGTAAGCCAGGGTAAATTAGACTTTTGCCACCAGAGATACAAAGTTGTTGTGAGAAATAAAATAGGTTGGGGAAAAATATGTATATTCACAGATGCCTTTGTTTCTCTCTTCAGATGTATTCCACAAGGATTTGTTAGTTTTCTACTGTGGCCTGGAAGCATTTAAGTGTCCTGTCATTGTTGTGGTAGCAAAACAAATGGGTTTACATGTATACATTTCTGTTTATGAACATGGGGTAAACTCCAGAACACTTCGGAACAACAGTCCTTGAAATTAGTGACTGACATACGATGTTGGATAAAAGCATCTGGATACTTTGAAAGCATGTCACACAGGAAGAAGCCATGGGCGTATGTTGTAGAAACTGTTCACATCATAGTGGACTGGGAAGAAGAACGATTGGAAACAGGAGTGTGCGTAACCATCAAAGGTCTACATCTGCCAGATAAGGTACTTTTTAATTGCTAATCAATAGCTATACTAATTGATATATATATATAATATATACTATTTGCAAGTTATTTTGATTACTAATGAATATATTTATGGAGTACTTGGGAGGGGATTTCCAGAGAGGAGTAACCCAGTAGGGAGAGCCCATTGTGAATGTCGGCAACACTATCCCATAAGCTGGGGACCAAATAGAAATGGGAAAGAAGGAGAAGTCAAAATACAAGAGCAAGCTAGCAGGGCTTAGGAATCCTGGACGGTCATGGTGAACATGCCACACCCTCCGTCCACGACGGACTGAACATTGAAACTTTGAGCCCAAGTAAGTCTTTCCTTTCTTTTGCTGTTTCTCTTGGGTATTTTAGTCACAGTAGTAGTAGTGAAACAAATGACTAATGCACATTTCAAAGATATGACTCAAGTCTTTGACAAAAGGTCTGCTATATTAACTACTGTTATTATTTCTACTCTTAGAGGATTTGGAGTGACTGTAGCTTATTCACATTATTATTTGGAGCCTCATACTTAGTGTGTACCTAAAAATAACCTTGAATTCATGATCCTCTCACATCTACCTTGCAAATGTTAGAGGATGGACTACCATGTCTCCTTTAGCTCAATGATAAGAACTGGATTGCAAATGCTACATAGGCATTTATCAATTGATTTAAACCCATAGCCTATCACTGTGATTCGTGAACTTGGTCATGGTACCCAGAATTAAATCTAAGGCTCATCACTGAAGTTTCTGGAAGCTGGGAACCTTTTACCAATGATGGAACTCTGAGGAATTCCTTATAGATCGACTGTCAACTCTGAAGGTATCTGGTATAAGTTGAATTACATTTCCCCAAATTCATATATTGAAGACTGGAACACCCCAGTATATGATATGTTGATGAACTAAAAAGTGAAAACACACTGCAAATGTGAGTGGTGTCATTCACAGACTGGAGACCCAGACTGAACAAAAGAGGAATGGGAGAAGCTTTCAAATAATTAATCAAAACAAGGTCATTGGGGAGGATCCTAGTCTAACCTAATTGGGTGCCCTGGTAAGAAGAGGGGATTTGGACAAACACAGACCATGAGAAGCCCAAGTAGACACATACAAGCCAAGGAGAGAAGACACAGAGGCTTGCTAGACTTGGTTGAAGAAGTTCCAGCAAACAAAAATGGGGCAAAAGTCTCCCCTGACAAATCATTTTGCAAAGGAGAACATTCTGGAAGGAGCACATTAGCTCATCTCTTCTCAGATGCCCCGTACTGCTGCCTGACAGATCTAGAGAGACACATGCACCAAGTTAGGCCCAGGATCGAGAGAAACCTTTACTTACACATACCCCACTGTATAGCTTAATCATGCTCTACGAACTTAATTTACAAGCCTTGATTAATTCCCTACATTCCCAAGGGATGCATTCCCAAGCTCCCAGGACTGTTAACCTCATAAAGAGAATGGATTCATGTAGTCATTTCATTTCCATTGGTTTGTCATCATGGTGTGAGCGTAGAAAGCTGTTTATGAAAAACTGTTCAGGCTTTCACAGAGTCCCAGTACTAAATGGGATTGCTTGAGCCTGTCTCACACACCCTCTCATTTTCTAGTTACCAGGTCCCCAGTGGTAGATAATAGTGTCGTGGGCACGGCTAAAAATGTGGCTTAGGAAAGAACGTACTGCTCATGCAGAGGACCTAGGTTCCATTCCCAGCACTTCTCCAATGGGAAATAAACGTAATAACCGAAGGTGCACAGTCACCAAGCTAGCGAGAAGCAAGCTTAAGCTAAAGTCAAACTGAAAAATACAAAAACAATTATAACTCCAGTGCCAGAGGATCCGATGCCCTCTTCTGACCTCCACAGGCTCCTGCGTGCACATGGTACAATTACATACACTCAGGCACACACACACACACACACACACACACACACACACACACACACACACACACACACCACGCGTGTGTGTTTATTGTATTTAAAGTCAGCAATGGGAAATAAAAATTTAGATAACAATCCGTTCACACTCACCAAGCTAGTGAGAAACAAGCTTGAGTTAAAGTCAAACACTCAAACATACAAAGTGTCATGAAAGGCTTATCATAGGGGATCTAGTCTCTGACTGTACAGTAATGCATGAGGCTTGATTACCTCTGACTTAGACGAACACACAAAGAAAGCATCGTCATGGCCTGGAGAGGCATGGGGCTTGTCCATCCCCAGCTTGATTTTTTTCCATCATCACTACCAGCTTTTCCTTACTTCAGTAACATTGGCTATCCATTCATCTGTCTTACCTGCCTAATCTCTCCTGCTCCTTGCACTCCTGGGATTATATTACAGTGTTTTTACTCCTGTTTTATTTTAGAAAGAGTTAGCTACTTCTACAACTTCCCATTTCATTGACCTTTCCGAGATATTTCTGGGATGGGCCGTGGGAAAATGTGATTGCTAACTGGTGACATTTTTATCCCCTTTCTTCGTGATTCTTTTGTTCATGGGCAGTGGTCGTGGCTTTAGAACTGGGACTCCCAAGCTAGATTTGGATAACACGAAACTTTGCTTTTCAGAGCAGTGTGGAAAGGACGTGTTTGGCTACTACATTTTTAACTGGAAGTGATTTTGGGAAAAAAATAAAATCTGTCTACAGGCCTGAATCATCATGGCTTCCAGATCAACTTCCCATAAGCCCTGACAGATGTGCCTTCTCCCTGATGCTCACTGCTTGCCTCTGGGCCTGTTCTGATAAAAGTTCAACAAACATTTGAATGTTGGCAGCATACAGAAGTGTTAACTAGTCTGGAAGAGGGGATTACAAAACAAATAGATCAGAAACACATCTGCTCTCTGTGGATCTAAACATCAAGGAGACCAAAGAGAAAAGACAGACAAATCCACACGGAACACAGAGAGCACTGAATGCATTAGTGGTGATTTTGGAAATGGAGAGACAGGAGTAACACCTAGAGGAGTAATCTCTAGGGATAGGTGGGCAATGCCCCAGTTGAGCTCTCCAGATAAGAGCTGGCAATTGATACTACTGGGAAGCAATAAAGAGCAATAAACAGCCTTCCTATCCTCCTGTATTTTCCCTGGCCTCTATGCCAACTGTCAAGACTCACTCTGCTGTTACAACCTATGAGTCACTCTCTAGAGCTTGTCATGGGCGGCGTTTGGTCTATCCTGGGTTCCAGCTGGTTATAGATGAGTCACACAATCACTGCCCAGGAGGGAATAACCAAAGGAAAATTTCCCCTTGTTCTTCATACCCTTCCCTACTATCACACCACAGTATACACAGGAGTCTGCAGGAAGCTTATAAAGACCAAGGTGCACTTTGGGGCCATGGAGGCCGACGACAGACCTGGATGTTCATTTTCAGCTGGTGCCGCTGCCCGAGTTGGAGTGATCCTGCTCTGAAGAGGAGAGTTGCACTTTCTTAACCTTGCTTATATTAAGGAACTCACCAGAGCAGCAAACTCGGTCATGATGAATAAACAGATGTCCGATGAAGAGCCCAGAGTAATTCCAGGCACTGGTCTGCCACCCCCTCCCCCCATCTTACTGCATGCTGTCAAGCCCTACATTCTTCTCAGTTGCAGTAAAACCACCTGACCTGTGTGAGCCCCATAAAGGTTCAGATAAGAACACCGTCTTAGAATAGCATTGAGTCAACAATACCATCCTGCTATCCACAGCACCCTGAGCTGGAGAAGTAACTCTCAATTTATGAATTCCTTCTTTATTATCCCCTGAACATGGGTTTATGCTACAAAATAGACTGTTCAAGCCCTTCATGGTCACATTGTCAGCTGAGAGACTGACCATGACCCTAACCAGTTAGAAGCATTTCTCCCATGTGAATACAGTTGCTTTGGTGGTCCTCTCCTTATTCTTTGCATGTTTTATGACCCAACATCCAACCTCAAGCTTGACAAGTCCCTGAGCATCCCATGGGTCCTCACTGTCTTCCATTTCCACGCCCTACAGCTTTCTTCCTTTCTGTGGCTCTGAAACTGCCTCCCTCCTTCTGATCCTAGGCTCAGGTCCAGTCCATTAATGTACAGTTAGATTTCCACCTGCTGCCATATTGACTTCACTGTTCCCACATTATCGAGGCAGTTCTAACTCAAACAACAACAACAACAACAACAACAACAACAACAACAACAACAACAACAACAACAACAAAATGACCATTGGCTTTCCAAGCCAACATAATACATTTAATTCAAAGGGATTTTGTTCAAATCTCAGGACTTAGCCATTTAGTCAGTTTTCTCCTAGCTCTCTAATTGATCCACTCCCCACGTAGTACAATCAAATTCTCTTAGCCTTCCATGTTACTGAAGACTCTCTTGACTATGCTTGGATTATGGAATTCTTTCCACCATAAACTTTCCCCACAACCTGCCAACTCTACCCTACCCCCAACTCTACCCTACCCCCAACTCTCCCTCATCCCCGATAAACCCCATTTTTGTCCTCTACCACGAAGGAACTGGAGCAGCCCAGTCTCTTACCTGGAAGCACCCAGAGTCCCCCCAGTTGTCCCTCTTACTGAACTGCCTTCATTCTGTGTCCTTGGCAAGCCAGTGGTTTCCCTTCCTCCTCCCCAGGACGGTGAAGGAAGAGAGTGAATCCCATTTAGCCTTCGCTCACATGCAGCCCTTAAGGGAAACATTCTGTTCGAAATAAATATACCTGTGCTGTTCATTCCCTAAAGGTAAGTGCAAAGGCTGTAAACTGATTAGGAAGTGCCACCTTTCTCCTGAGCGGAGGAGTGTGGAAGGTGTTTGGCTTTTTCCAAGCACTGAGAAATTTAAATATGTGGGCTAAACTTTGCTAAAAGCCCCAAGCCACTGAAAATTGAAAAACTAAATGGAATGAAAACAGAAATTCACTCCCTGCTGCACAGGAGAGACCAGCCCATGGGAAAGTTAACCCAGCTTCTGGCTAACGGGAAGACCTGGGGCTTAGGGCTTTGTTTAGGATCTTGAAGCCACTTTTGCATTTATACAGCGGTATCTCTGTGGGAATCTTTGGTGCGGCTGGCCTCTGAAAATCAACAATCTTATCTTCTTTTATTTCCTTTGAGTAAAGGGCAAGGAGATCCAAGCCATTGTAATACAGCTTTTTACTATTCTATGAGAGTTTAATTTGTCAATAGAGATATTTAAAAGAGCAGTGGGCTTTTTTTTGTTATTTTGTTCTTGTGGTGAGCAGATATAAAATTTCTCAACAATTAACAGATATTCCACAGTCTATTTTCCTTACTGTTTCTTTAAGTTTAATCATCCTAGATTTTTATGTTCTGGGCATATTACCAATTATAATGCCAAGAAAACTTTGTCCAAATGAAGAGTTTGAAATGGCTTATTCAGAAGCAGCTCCCATCTTCCTTCGAGGGAGACTGGGGAGAAGCTGAGGAGGGGGAAGGGGTAGCGCTGGGGATGGTGCTAGAGCCCTGGAGGTCTAAGCTGGGGAGACGAGGCGAGGCTGAGCTGGGTGGGGGTTAAGGTTGGGGTTGGGCTGGGCTGGGACTGGGTAGGCTACGTGGGGGTTGGGGTGGATAGAGCTAGGGCTAGGGCTCCCACTCTTTCTGGTTGGAAGTGGGTCTAAACACTGCTCCCAGCGTCAGTTATCTGTGACTAATCTGCAGAGAGGCAGGCAATTTATAAAGAATGCCCCTCTCCCTTAAAACACGGCCAGCGCTCTCTTTCCAGGGAGGAATCTGCCTCCCATTACCTCTGCCAGGTAGAAATCAAATGTTCTTATCTAAAGTGGGCAGGGGCGCTTTATCTTTAATCGCTTACACAAATTTACTTTTTCAGCGAAATACTGACATCTCATACATAAAATAGGGCTTCTGTCTCTGGATTTTGATAGGACAATGTGAACAGTAGAAGCCCATTTTTGAGGGTGACCTATTTCTGTAAGCTTAGAAATCAAGGTAGGTTGAAAATGTTCTAAGATTTATCAGAGAAATATTGAGAAGTGGGTGTTCTTATACTAGCTTCGATAACTTTTGGAAACATAAAATGTGAACTCCTCGCTACTACGGCAGCCTGCCCACCAAACATCCAGACGGTCCAGTAATCCTCCCTCAACAGTCCCAACAGTTTTAACACGGTCGCTTCCTCTAATTTTTTTGTCTGCATATTTATCCTAGACATAAAAGAATAAAAATTGATTATAGCGATGCAGAGGTGTGTTAGATAATTGTCTGCAGCCGGGAAGGGGGGCGAGAAAGCGAAAGCTTGCCTGCCTCTTGGTTCTGAGCTGGTCAGAATGAATTGCACGCAGCAGTCCGGTGTCAGGGGTGAGGGGCCAGGCAGAATCCAGCTTCCTCTTGCCCCCTCCTCCCTCCTTCAACTTCCCAGCGGCAGTAGACAGGTTTCAAGAAGGACAGTCTCCATTTCAATCTCTCCTCGCCCCGGCCAAATCTTCCTAAAGTCTGACCAGGACCCACCTACCTTCTAAGGATGACAGGAGACTTGCTAGCGGGAGGGACAGAAGGATGCGCGATTCTGACTCTTCAGCATCTCCCTTCTGGAGCAGTTAACAGCAAGTACAGATTCGCCTCCATTTTCTGGTCACGTGATCCCTGGCACATCTAAATAAGGCTGATCACCTGCCTCCTAGATCTCCTAGAGCACCAGCCTGCTGTGGCTGGGGCTGGAGCTGAAGCCAGGCAGAGCAGCATTTGGGAATATAAAATACTCCCACGGGGTTATGGAGTCACAACCCCCTTCCCCTTGATTTTTATGTCATTTTTACGAAAACTGCAGCCACTCCTTTCTCTGAATAAGGTTGGATTTGAGTTTCTTCAACACACAAGTTTGAAAGAGATTCAGTTCCTAGAAACCTTTTAAACACACACACACACACACACACACTAGCTCTGCAGAGTATTTACAAAAGACAGCAGTTGAGCACTTAATGAACAATTCTTCTGATAATACAGAGGACCATAAAAAGCATAAAGACAGAGTTCTAAAAAAAAAGACCCAGAAAGTTCTAGAAAAGCCAGGATGCCCACCCAAGATTCACACAGCTTTAACTCGAAGGTGCATGGTGGATTGAATATGCTGCAAACAAAGATTGGAGTTTGGATCTAACCTCACTCACTAGCAAGTTTGCAGGAGACCAAACAGCATGGTACCTCACCCTTCCAGCTCACAAAAGATAGCGATAATAATGCTATTTCCAAACTGTAAGAAAACCTATCCAGTGGGGCTGCTTTGAAATAACTTTACAGCAAATGTTCACTACTATTAATTCTAAAATTGTCGGTAGGGACTAGGGGTGTTGTTATTCAGCTGGTAAAGCATTTGTCTCATGTGAACAGCGGTCTCGGATTCAATATTAATAAACCAGGAATGGCGACGCATGCCTATAACCCCAGGGTTCAGGTGGAAGCAGGAGGAGCAGAATGCCAAGGTCATCTTTAGCACAATAGCAGTTGTCAAGTCAACCTGTGATACACGAGACCCTCTCCAAGTGAATGAATGAGTCAATGAGTAAGTGAATAAACAAATACACATAAATAACAAAATAAAAATGTCATCTGAAATAATGATGTAATCAGTTAAAATATCAAAGGATATTTACATAACAGATAGGAACATAATAAGTTTCAGCCCAATGTTTATTGATTGATTGATTGATTGATTGATTGATTGGAAAAGGGTCTTGCTAGGTTGAGACTGGTCTCAAACTAATGGTGGTCCTCCTGTCTTCTCCTAGCTGTGGGATTACAGCCGTGAATCACCATGCCTAAAATCTGAGGGCTGGGAAGATTGCACTGTGATTAAGTATGCTTACTGTTCTTGCAGAGGACCCAGGTTCACTTCCCAGCATCCACACCAGGTGACGGACAACCATCTGGAACTTCAGCTCCATGGCATCTGACACCCTTGTAGCCTCCTGGGTACCAGCATGCAAGTGGTACACATATACTCATACAGACACAGGCACACACACATATATAAATACGATAATGAGTTTTAAAACCTCAAAGCTTTTGTAAAGCTGTAGGCTTTAATTTTATGAATATCAATCTATATTATCAGATAAACAAAACATGGGTGGTCTAGGCTCAGCCCAACAGTTACCAAGCAATGGCCAGGTACAGCCTGGCTTGCTATAAAGTGACTGTTTGGTCTCTGTCTCCGTTTCTCTCTGTCTCTGCCTGTCTCTGTTGTTCTCTCTCTCTCTCTCTCTCTCTCTCTCTCTCTCTCTCTCTCTCTCTCTCTCCTCTTTCTCCCTTTCCTTCTCTCTTCATGTGTTCCTGGCTGGCCTCTTCCCTTCTTTCCTTTCTTCCTCTCTCTGCCCCCTTTCTTCCCCACACTCCTTTCTTGCCCTCTTCATGCCCCAAATAAATTTTATTTCATACTAGACCCATTGTCATATGGCTAGTACCTCAGCATAGGCCTGCTAAGGCACTCTCTCCTGGAGCATTGTGCCAACAATTACAAAATATATTAATAATCATAAAATCAACTTGAAAAATAATGAGAAATACTATGTGTTATACAATCTTCTTTTGTGGTGGAAGCAGCGGGGACTGTGTTAGAATAGAGAGATGGGACAGTTTGGGGTCATCTCTAACTGTTGTAATACCAACATAAAAAAATCAAATTAGTCAGTAGAATGTGGTGCCACTTAAAAGGTATCAGCTTCTTCTTGACTGAAGGCAAAGTATCTTCCTCGTGGCTTTGGGGAGGGACAACAAGGAAAGGAAAAGAGGGACACATTTTTAGATCTTTACTTAACTAAAAGTCTACAAAATTCATTAGAATTGCCAGGCACGGTGGCACATACCTTACCCTTAGCACTTGGGAGACAGAGGCAAGCAGATGTCTATGAGTTCGAGGCCAGCGTGGGCTACAAAGCCAGCTTCGGACTATCCAGAATTCCATGTGAGACTGCCTCAAAACAAAAGAAGACAAACAAACAAAGTCGTCAGAATTGTTAGTAGTTAGGAAAAACACTTGTCGAGTGACTTATTCAGTGGTGGCAGCACTGTGGTTCCAAGGTCACTTCTAGTGACAGAAGTGGATGCTCTGGGTCAGGATGAGCCACACAGTATCAAGAGAGAGAAGGCTATGAAGCCCGGGGAATGTGTTTTGAGTGAAGGCTGAGAACTGTTTTCAACCATATCTGTTCTAGAACTCAGAAGTTGCTATGGAGACTAACTACATTCTTGCCAGTGGGGGCTCAGAAGTTAAGAACACTTGCTGCTCCTTCAGAAGAGTTCAATTCCTAGCACCCAACGTAGGAGCGTCACAGCTGTCGGGCAACTCCAGCTCCTGGGGAGTCTGACACCCTCTTCTGGCTTCTGCTAGCACCTGTAATCACATAAAAATGTTCACACACACACACACACACACACACACACACACACACACACACACACACACCCCAATTTAAAATTTTTTTAAATCTTTATGCCATGAGGCTAATCATCAATACTTTGACATTGTTTAGCGATGCTTCATTAAAAGAAGATGCAGGCCTTTGCTGCTAACAACGCTTCCTTCTGTCTTGTAGGCTGTACCTGGGTACCCAGGCTACACCAAGATGAAGTAGTCCTCGCGCAGCATTAGTTCTTGAGCAAAGGTATTGGTATTAACTTGTTCTTATATGGAGGCAGCCAACTAATTTATTTATTTTTTTTAACAAATCACTACTTAAATGCAGTAAGTAGCATCCTGGTTATTGTATTGGCAAAAGGGACACAGTAGACATCACTTTCTCCAGTAGAGCTGACATTATTTTCTCAGGACCTAATTGCTACTTTCCAGTGATTACTTAATGAATTGAGTTGTAAAAGGTAAAATTTGAAAGGTCTTTGAAGATTATGTATTTTCAACTGCTGCTTGAGTTGAGAGGATAAATGATGAATAAGTAGACTGTTCTTTTCCAACACAGCAAAGGGCACCTAGACTGAAGAGATTGTAAGAGCCACGAAGTAGACAACAGATGACCAGAAGTGACCAGGGAAAGCCCTGATCAGGCATGTTTCTCAATGAGGTTCAATGAAATGAATAAAGACACTTTAAGAAAGCTAAAGAGCTCTAAAATCCTTGGAAGACCATTGGGAAATAAGTAATTTTGGTCTCAAATGACAAGAGAAAGGATTTTCTTTTTGACTTTATAACAGAAAGGTGCATATTACTCACAAACTAAGGGTGCACTCCTTTCGGCAAAGGGAGTTAAAAACATTTGAATTTTCCATAGCATCGTTAAAAGCACATTATGATAGTTGTTCATGGTGATCTATCCTTTTAATCCCTGCACTCAAGAGGCACAGGCAGGAGGATCTGTCAAGTTCAAGGCCAGCTTGGTCTGTGTTACAAGTTGTAGGCTAGCCATGCTGTGTAATAAGACCCTGTCTCAGGAAGAGAAAGAAAGAGGGGGCAGGAATAATTATGTTGGACAAATGAGTTTTGTCATTGTTGTTGTTGTTGTTTGTTTATTTATTTTTTGTTCAATCAGGCAAACTTGCAAGGCACTTAATATTTGGCAGGCCCTACTCTAAGCATCATGGGTATTATGCTTCATAAGACAAACCAGATTTATGCTTTCTTGAAAGTTACAGTCTCACAGAGGGAGACAGAAATAAAGTCAACAAAACAAAGGAATGGGAGCTCCCTTCAGATGGGAAAGAAGAGGAAGAAAGAAAGCAACTGGGTAGGACTGAACATGCTCTCCACTTTGCATCCGGGGCTGTGATGATGTAGGATAGCATGGAATTCTTCACCTCTACTCATGTCAATCAACATGTTTCCAGACATCAGCAAATAGATGTGGCAAAATCTGGGCAGTGGCTCATGCCTTTAATCCCAGCACTCGGGAGGCTGAGGCAGGCAGGTTTCTGTAAGTTTGATGCTAGCCTGGTCTACAGAGGGGGGTTTCAAGACATCCAAGACTACACAGGGAGACCCTGTATCAAAACCAAAAACAAAAACCAGACAAACAAAAAATAGAAGGAGCAAACATCATTGCTGATTTGGGATCAATGGTTTTAAATTCTCTAATCCTGGAGTGGTTTTGATGGCCTTTGTTTCAAAAGGACTCCCAGAGATCCTGGGTTCACTGATCCTGTGTTTTCAGAGGCTGAGGCCACTGCTTTCCACTTCGGACAACCGTGTACATTACCATCTGTTTACCTCTTTAGCTCTTTTTCTTTCCTAACCTGCTCCCTGATGGTTCTCTCACACTCTTTCTTTCTTTTGATCAATGGAGGCTCTGATGGGATCCTCTCTCTCTCTCTCTCTCTCTCTCTCTCTCTCTCTGTCTCTCTCTCTCTCTCTCTCTCTCTCCCTCTCCCTCTCTCTCTCTCTCTCTCTCTCTCTCTCTCTCTCTCTCTCTCTCTCTCTCTCATACATATCATGCACACACAACAAAGCAGCGTCTTTTCTACACCTACACAGACTATGTACACATACTTTATGGATGTTTAATAAGAATGGCCCCCATAAGCTCATATATTTGAGTACTTGCTCAGGGATTGGTGGTACTGCTTAGGGAGGATTAGGAGGCATGACCTTACTGGAGGAAGTGTGTCACTGGGAGTAGGCTTTGAGATTTCAAAAGCCTATACTGTCCCAGTTAGCACTTGCTCTCATTCTGTTTCTGTCTCTGTCTCTGTATCTCTCTCTGTCTCTCTCTGTCTCTGTCTCTCTCTGTGTGTCTCTCTGTCTCTCTGTCCCTGTCTCTGTCTCTCTGCCTGTCTGTTTATCTCTTTCTCTCTTTCTCTGTCTGCTGCTTTTGGATCATATATAAGCTCTCAGTCATTCCTCCAGTGCCCTCCTGCCTGCTGCCAAGCTCCCCACCATGATGGTCATGAACTCACCCTCTGAAATTTTAAGCAATCCCTCAAATACATGCTCTATTTTATAAATTGCCTTAGTCATAGTTTCTCTTCACAGCAATGGAACAGTGGGTAAGTCACACTGCTCACTGAACAGTATGTATAGCAACGACAGAAACACACTGATCCCCTCCACTTACATCCGACTGCATGTACTGCCACCTCTAACCCTAATAACAATCAAATTTAGATAGTCTATTCACATGCATACATAGTTCCAATGTATCCAGACATGAAAAGTAGGAGTGATAGATCCTCACTGTAGCTACAGCCCAAACCTGTGCAGTCAGACAAACTGTGTTCATCAAGTAAAGCTTTAGGGAGAGCCCCCTATTTACCATTTTACAACTGTGGGTAATTGGGTGCACATAGATTAAAATCAGATGCATTATAAGAAGGGGCATGTCCAATAGAAAGGATAAATATATAACCAAATCTATTAATCAAAATGGAGAACCTTCCTTCCTTTAGATCTCATAGAAGAGACCCCAGCCTACACACCTGGGGCCCCTGGGAGCTCTCACTGGTGTAGCCTGAGGCAGTGTTCTCCTTTCTAACCAGTACTGCTACCATGAAGTCACCTTGTTTTTAACTCTACATAAAGTCTTGTTTTAATTTTTTTAGAAAAGAGGCCAAGAACCTATCTGGCCCAGTCCCCAACCCTCAGTAACCTGTGGGCACCACTCAGACTGGCTGAACTCCCTCAGAAAGTTACCCTTCTTCTCACTCCTCTCTCTGCCATAAATTCTCCTGGGTTCTGGCTGCCACTCCCCTCACCTGGACCATGGAGCTATTCACCATGGGCTCCCTCACACTCTGCCACCAGCTTCAGAAATGTGACTGAATTAAATCTCCCTCGAATCATTCTAATTTGAAAGGATATCTTTTGGGCTGTGTCCTAAAATACCAAGAGATCCTGCTTTAGAAAGTCATAATGTTGGGGCTGAGGTGATGGCTCAGTGGGTAACAGAGTTTGCTGCCAAATACACCAACCTGAGTTCAAACCCCAGAGCCCAAATGGTGGAAGGAATCAACTGCCCAAAATGGTGCACCGTACATAGTGGTGTGCATAAGTGGGGTGCAAATACCGACAGACCGGCAGGCAGAGACAAACACAAATGTAATTTAGAAAGAAAGCCAGGTTGTCTCATTGTCTTCAACACCATCATTTTCCATCAGCTTTTCTTGTGAAGACAGCCCTGCCACTCACCCTGCCACTCCAGCTCAGCCAGGGGCACACTTTGGACTCTCATACAAGCTAGAAGCTAGCAACACAGATGGGCTCTTCTCTGCTGCCCCTGCCTCAGAGCAGCCATGAGAAACCACCTCATTTTGGCATAAGAGCTGTCTCTTGTAAAGTACCTGAGCACAAAACACCCCATCTACAAACATTTGGAAAATTGATGTGAACACTGAAGGGCTTTGGTTTCCTTCTGACCTCGGGCCCCCTTGAGTTAGAACCACACACAGCCTCAGCAGGAAGCAGCCACCGAAAACAGAAAGCGCCAACTCTGCTGTGATGAGAAATCTGTGTTCCTGCTGAAGGAGCTGGGGGTGGGGAGTAGGGTGGTAAGACTGAGATATCAGGAGCGAGAGCTGACTCAGCCACTTTCAATCTCTCTCAGAACACTAACTCTTGAGTCTTTGGTGACTGTCAGTGGGTAATGGGGGGACCAAAATAAATGTGTCAAACTACAGAAATTCAGACAAAATATGCCTGTCAGTGGCACAGCCTTAGCGACAAGCACAGGGCTAGACATGAGAGTTAAGTCTAAACTGTACCATTTCCTCGTTTTTTTAAAAATGACATCGGCAGTCTATTCATTCAGATAACTCCATCAAGGCAGGAAACAGGAGCAGCAAGGCTTGTCTCAAATCACATCTGGGTAGACTAAAAGAAAATGACATTCTTGTTAACTTGTACTCACTCATTACATAACGTCTGCTCGAATACGGCTGGCCTGGGCGACACAGATTGGGGTGGGGCAGGTTCCAAAATGGTGAGAGCGGGGAGAAAGATGAGGAAAAATGAGGACATGGGGAGGGAGAGGAAGGAGGGAGGGAAATTGTGATTCAGAGAATATTTACTTATTACTACCAAGGAGTCAGGATCCTCTGTAGCCCCACTATCCAACACCAAGAGAGTCTATTTTCTTCACTCTTGACATCCATGTAAGTAGTGAGAACCAGTGTAGGGGCTGGAGCGATGGGTTATGGGTATGGTTCCTCCAGAGGATGAAAATAACTGTCCATAACTCCACTTCAGGGGATTTGATGCCTCTGGTCCCTGTAGGTACGTCACACTCACAAGTACACAAGTACATAATTAAGAAATAATGACATACATAATTTTTAAAGAGAGAAAACATGTATTAACACCCAAGAAGCCTGGTTCTGAAGGGCTCATGAAAGGTCTAACAAGGACACTCAGATGGGAAAAGGTGAGTTCTTCTCCAAGCACAGTTTTATGAGGCAAGAAGAAAGGTAATTTAAAAGGACAGAGTGAAGAGAGAAGCAGATGAAACATGCTGCATTTTAACATCATCTGTGTTTTAGGGAGCACTGAATGCCTCCCTTCTTAGAAAGAAACAAATCCAAAGCCCAGCTACTCCTGAGTGATCCAGAGACGTGCATGACAAGAGGAAATATGTCTCCCTTCTCCTCCTCTTCCTACCATTGCCTTCTTCTGCATGCATCTGTCTCCGAAAGATTATACAAATTGCCATTTTTCCTCAGTATTTTTGGGAATTATCTCCTTTGATCACTTCATACACCTCTGAAAGTCAATATATTTGCAAATCAAACACAATAGTTTTATATAGTTGTGATGGTGGGTTGAACTGGTTTGTTTGTTTATTTTTTATTTTGAGTGTGAATGTTTTGTCTGTATGCAGTATGTGTACTGTATACATGCCTACTGGATAGCCTAGAACTGGTATTACAGATTGCTATAAGGCACCATGTGGATGCTTAGAATTGAACCCAGGTCTTCTGCAAGAGCAACAAGTGCTCTTAACTACTGAACTATCTCTCTAGCTCATTAGATTGGGGAGGTCTTTATTTATTTATTTTTTTTGAGTAGGTGTTCTGTTTCTCTAGTAAATATTGACATGAATTTAATAACATCACTTTCTTTTTTCTTTACATTTTTTTGTATCTATGTGTTGTTCTTATGTTAGTGTGTGTGTGTGTGTGTGTGTGTGTGTGTCTGTGTGTGTCTGTGTGTGTGTGTGTGTTTAAAGACAACTTTCAGGACTTGGCTCTCTCCTTGTACAATCAAAGGTACATCCTTGTACCTTGGCATCATCCTTGTACCAAATTTAGGTAGTTGGGCTTGGTAGTAAGCCCCTTTGCCCTGTAAGTCACCAGCCCCAACTCTTGTCCCCAAGTTTACATGCTGTCCCTCTGATCAGTCTCTCTATTTTCCAAGAGGGGCAGGAAGTTCCAGTGCCAGAGCTCTTACTTGGCATTCATCAAGATCTGGGCTCAATTCTTAGTACAAAGAGAGAGGGGAAGGAGGGGAAATAGGGAGGGAGATTTATATGCTGTGAATATTTTTCAGATGCACTTACTCCACAACTACATAGAAGGCATCAGGCTCTCCTGCCACTGTCTGTCATGCCTCTGGGAACTGGTATTTTATCCTCTGCTTGGCCTAGTCTAAGTCTCTGATAGCGCGTACTGCCACCATTGGCAAGTGCCATAGGTAGGGTTTTAGTTGCTGTGAAAAATATACCATGATCAAAATCAACTTGGGGAAGAAAGGACTTACTGATTTTATACTTCCACAGTAATGCTTTGCACTGAGGGATGCCAAGGCAGGGACTTGAACCTGAGTCAGGAGCTGGTACAGAGTTATCCAGGAATGCTGCTTCCTGCCTTTGTCTTGTCGCTTGCTCAGCTTGCTTTCATACAGCACCTAGACCACCAACTCAAGGGTGATACCACCCATAATAGTCTTTGCCCTCACCTATCAGCTATCAATCAAGAAATGTGTCATGGTCTGGAGAGATGGCTCAGCAGTTAAGAGCACTTCCAGAGGTCCTGAGTTCAATTCTTGGCACCTACATGGCTTCTCACAACTTGGCACCCGCATGGTAGCTCCCAACTGTCTGTAACTCTAGTTCCAGAGGATCTGGCAACTTCGTATAGACATACATGCAGGCAAAACATCAATGCACATAAAAATAAATAAATCTTAAAAAAATGTATCATAGGTTTGCACACAGGTCAATCTAGTGGGGAATATTCTCAATTGAGATTGGGTCTCCCAGTGTGACTTTAGCATGAGTCCTCTTGGCAGAAAACCAATCAGCACACAAACCAGGGCTCTATGTGTTGTGCCTAGGTGTCAACATTGGTCACTGTTAGTTGCACTTCTGACCACGTCCCACTCTTTAGCTAGATACTAAACATCTTCACGCCTAGAAATGTGATTCCAAATAATAGTTCTCAACCATAAGTACGTAGCTGAATCACACCAAAGAACTCCTGAAGGTGACCGTCTGGACCTTATCCCTAATTCCTGATTCCAGAGGGAGGTGAGGTTTTTGACAAATGCTCAGAAGTTTCTAGTCTTGGGTTGCCATCTAGACAACCACTGTGGGCCTTTTGCTTTGTTTTTTATTACTTTTTGGCATTGGGGATTGAACCCAGGGTCTCAGGCATGCAAAAAAGGGGCTCAATACTAAGATGTACCTCCTACCTTACTATAGACAACCATATTTGCTCAAAAACTTGCAGGGAGAATATTTCAAATGTGTTCAGAGTAAATTATGTATAGGCAGCAACAGTGGCAAGCAGCATCGTTCTACTTCAGAGGCTGAGGGGAGGGGTAAGGCACTGGAGCAGAAGCTGCACTAGGGTCCATTAGCTGCCCTCTTCTGCTAGCTGATCTGGGGCCACGCTAGAAGAAAGAAGCTTGACAGGAAAGAGAAAATTAGGCCAACTGAAATGCCTCAATGTTAAAAGTTCTTGTGGCTTTCCTGAAAACCTTCAACGCTGTCCTCCTAGTATTTCTGTTCTCTGTTAATTTCAACAGGAAGTGCTACTTGTGAGTAAGGAAACCTTTTTTGGACACACTCTGTTCCTATACAAATTAAGTTCCTAGGATTTAATTCTGTAGTGGAAGGCTTGAAGTCACCTGGCCTAGCCCACTGATTTTATAGATGAGGGAACTTAAGCTTAAGGTTTAGTCTTTAAATAAGTCAATGGTCAGGGGAGAACTAGGCAAGGACCCAAATACCTTGCTTCACAGTACCTATGCTATACATTGTCCTTTATGCTCCTAAACTGAGTAGGAAGCAGGAGGAATCTTTTCTATACTACAGTTAAACAATCTTTTAATTTCATTAAGTAGGTTATGGGGGGCATAACACATGCATAGGATCGTGCATATCGCACTACATTTTAATGCAAAAAGATATCTTCCTTTCTACTTAACTTCCTGTTCACTATTTTTAAGGGCAAGTGAAAGAAAGGAATACCTTAAATATTATCAGCAGACCTCAATACTCGAGGGCAGCAACGACATTCTGTTTCTTGCTTCTTGCCCCTTGGCTTTCATGAATGGGTCACAGGAAAAAAATATCCTTAAACACCTTACACTGGGTGAGTGAATGGTGGCGTCACTGTTTTGGTAACTGATTGACAACTCTCAGCTAAATAGGGCAGGAGTGTTGTACCCTGACTTTGAGCCCACTTAGAGTTTCCTGACAGTCCTAGCTAAAAGCCAGGTGTTTATATGAAGCTGAAGAATAGTTTTCTGTACAAACAGTTGTATGCCAGTATGTCAGTATGCCAACGAGAAAGCCCTTGGCTTTAGGAAGCATGGAAGCCCCGAACATTCACTCTGCTCATTTAAAACGAATCTAAGAGGGTTGGGGATTTGGCTCAGTGGTAGAGCGCTTACCTAGGAAGCGCAAGGTCCTGGGTTGATCCCAGCCCCAGGGAAAAAAAAAAAAAAAAAAAAAAAAAATAAAACGAATCTAAGGCAATTACAGAAACACCCCGAGCCTCCCTTAGTCTATCCTTCTCCCCCAGTGCCCAGCATGTAAGGATCAGGTGAGCTGATGAGTGCATGCTGCCCTGCACATAGTAGGTCCTGGAGAGATACTGATACCAGCTACTCCAGTTCTACCTGCCTGGCCCATAGGGACTGACATCAGCCCGATGGGTGCAGACTGACTGCAATCCATCCTTTTTCTGATGCTTCTCTGCCGATTGCTTTTGCTGATGACCTGTCTTATTATAAATGTCAGAAAAGATTTCCTGTCCCTGATATCCTCAGGCTTCCAAAGCCTCTCATGTTCTCTGGTTTCTAGATAAAATATTATTTTATATAAAAAAAAATAGTGTTTTTTCTTACCCTTTTGGTCTTGGCTTTCTGGGTCCAGGCTCGGGGAACCGTGTCTCTTCTTGTACTTCCTGTGGAGGGTTCCTGTTTTTCTGGGAGAACTGTGGCGAAAGCATTTCCCATTCATTGTCGTGGGTGGCAGCCTGGGTTGGAACTGCATCTAGACCAGCTTGACCTTGTCTCTTGCTCTTCCTTGATTGGCTGCTCAAAGCAGCAACTTCCTCTAGTGCCAAAGAATCTAGAGGCTTTTTTCTTTCCAGAACCTGGGACTGGGGGCCCTTGTCCAAACTGAGACTCAAGAATGGCTCCACAGTTCTACGCGGAGACCCAGCTCCCAAGTCCCTGGTTTCTGCAGGTGGATCACCAACCTCACTATGGCTCAAGACCATCCAACTCTGGTCTTGTACAGGGTTTTCAAGAGACGTGTTCTTGTGGTTGGAAGACATTCTCTCTGCAGAATGAACTTTGACATCATTTAAAGACTCAGGCTGACACGTGTCTGGGATGCCTGCTCGCTGAGTTTCTGGTAGCTCCCTTTCTTCGGAACCTGTGGAGAATTGTTCCGATTCGGCTCTGTTTTCTCTTGCTTCCCTGGCCTCTGGCTTCAGTGGTGAATCATTTTCATGGTTTACAAGTATGTAATCCACAGCCAGTACCTGGTGGTCTTCACCTTTCCCTGCCTGTTTTTCTTCCTTGTATTCTAATTTTGTTTGCTCTGGCCCTTTCGTGGGAACTACTTTCTCATCTTTGAACTCCAATATCTCCTTGCCTAGAATATGGAGGTGAGAAGGAAAGAACAGGCTTAATTAACACTTTCCATGACCTCTGGTCTTTGTGAACAAACACTTAAAAAGAGACGAGCTAATAAATAGTTTTCTCATGCACAAAGAGAGGTAAGTTTCACAATATAGCTGTAACATTTACATATACTGAGACCGGCTAGACAAAGGATCGGGCATAAGGTTACGTTTTCTGTCTGCATTGGTAGCAATGCTTTAACAAATGTTCTAAATCAATTAACAGTGGTTCCTTGAAGGTGGAGGAGAGGGGCGTGTGTGTGTGTGTGTGTGTGTGTGTGCGTGTGTGTGCGTGTGTGTGTGTGTGCGTGTGCGTGTGTGTGCGTGTGTGTGCGTGTGTGTGTGTGTGTGTGTGTGTTTTGCGGGAGTGTATGTGTTGCTTACCGTTCGGTGGGTTCATGTCGCCACCTGCTGGTGACTCTGAATTATCTGTTTCTATTTCCCAGTCAATGTTTGATGGAGAGGACTCTTTATTGGAACCCGTTCCTCCCACAGGTGAAGAAAGAGCCTCGGGGTCTTCATGAATGTGCAACACAGTCATCTGGTGTCCAGGTTTCCTGATGTTGGTCTCAGCCTTGTCTTCCTCCCTTTGATCAGGGAGAGCAGAAAGCAGCATCTCTGCTGCGTCACTTCCCAGAGACGCGTCGTCTGGGGACTCGGCTCCCTGTGCGCTTTCCGCGTAGCCACTGGGTTCCGTGAGGTAGGACAAGTCAAAGGGGGGTGTGTATGGTGCCAGTGATTGCTTCGTCGTGCCTTCCTCGGACGGAAGATCACTACCATAGAGGAAGTGTTCGGGTTCTCTCATCAGCTCTTCATCAATATTCTGGCCCATTGCATCATATTCGAAATCACCCCAGGAAGCTTCAGACGAACAGATATCATGCTTCCCCGCGTCCCCATCAACTGGTGTTTCAGGGTGGCCTTCCGATAGAGTCAACTTACTCATATCGTCTATAGTGCCTGTGGAAGTGTTGATGCCCGACGCATCACTGAAACTGTGGTCCAAGGCAGCTTCACTTACATCCAGGCAGGTATCAGAGGCTAGGAAGATGTCAGTGAGTACAGCAGGGCTCTCCGAAGCAAAAGGTTGCTCACGGTCAAGCTGAGCTCTGGTGCCTGTCTGGCTTTCAGGACAAAGGTCTTTCGATACCCAAGAGCCTTCCTCATAGACCTCCTGGTGAGTTTCAAAAGTGTCAGCATCTTCACTTCTGGTGCCCGGGATCGTCCTGTCCACTGCTTCTTCTACCTCTGGGTTGGCGCCTTCGTCCAATGCTGTTAGACTTGTACTGATGTCTCCATGCATATCAGAGGGGTCTGGGGAACTTTCTGAAGAGGCAGGCTTAGATAAGTCGTCTGTGTCTTTCTGACTGTTGATCGGAGGCAAGGGCATTGCATCTTCTGAGTAGAGTTCTGAACTGTGTGGGAGACATTCTTGCTCCGGTTCCCGAGTCGGTGCATCATCCATGTTCGGCTCAGTGAGATAAAACTCACTGGGTTCCACTTCAGGTCCCAGATAAACACCAGTGTGCGTCTCCATCTCTTGCTTTCCTTCAGAATCGTGACACACGTCAGGGCTGCTGGATGTCTGAGAGTTGCTGTCCTGGTCACAGTGAGTCAATATATCAGGATTCTCACCATCTGCTCTGAAAGTGAAAGGCTGCTTGACATCCATCCACAAATCAGGTGAAGCTGAAGCCAGCTGCCCGCCCTCTTCGAAGTTGCCATGTAAAATATCTGGAACAAAGTTATGCTGGTGCTCACTGGGGCTGGGGCTATCCCAGTCAGAGTCCGACTTCCCTATCAGTTGTGTGGGAGCATTGATCTTGTCGAGATTTTCGGGAGTTCTTGAATGGGTCACGTGGCTGAGGTAGGATTTTTCTGGTTCCCACCCGTTCTCTTGTTGGCACTCAGTGGGTGAAACGCCAGTGCTAACACATCCATTTTCACCTCTGTGAGTCAAGGCTGGCCCTGCAGGATCCCAGACCGACAGCATAGATTCCCGACACTGCTCTTGGGCGAGAGTTTCTGAAGGAAGGTCACCAGCAGCAGAAGACATGGCTGTTTGCTGTCCAGAATCTTTGTCCTTAATTTGGTCCAGGATTACAAGCTGACTGAGTTGATTGGCATCTGAATCCAGCTGCTTCGGTTGAATGTTCCAAAGTTTCTCCTGTGACTCGTCCCCATCACTATCTAGAAAGGGTGACTTTAGTTCACCACTGAAAGGATTAGTGCTGCCCGTGTCCACGGGTGTACTATCATCCTGAACGGGCACGCTCCATGGACCTGCATTCTGGAACACTGGAGAAGTCGTCTCTAACTCACCCTCCGAGTTAGACAACTCCTCTGCGGACACACTGGCAGTTGCTTTCCCATCCCGAGCAGCAGGATTCCACCACTCACTGCTGTCAGTTGAGAAGCCAAGCATTTCCAATGTGTCAGGGTCTCCATCCTTATGGTCAGTGCTGGCAGATCCCTGCCACATGGTATCCATCACTGTCCCCATGTCTGCAGCTCTGGCCTCCTCCTCCTTAGATGTGTCCTGTGTGTCAGCCTGCATGAGTGGTGACAAAATCCACTGACCAGGGCTGCTTTGTTGACTGTCATAGAATGGGCTTGACTTATTCTCGTTCTCTATTGGCTCTGAACTACCCACAAAGACAGAGAGCTCAGGCTTGGATTGCTCTGTGACCAAGAACTCGGGATCAGGCAATGAATTGCAAGCCTCAGACTCATGCTGAGCAACTGTGGCCAGATGTAGCTCTTTCTCGAGCAACTCTTCCTCACCCCCACTGTCATGACCAGAGCCTGAGCTTGTGGATATGATCCTGGTACCCTCTGGCTCCGCAATTTCCAGAGAGTTAAGTTCATTTTCCTCTTGACCTCCAGTCATTAGATTTCCTTCCTGATATGCATGAGAATATTCAGAATATTTATCTGTTCCAAGGCTGGATGAAGAGGATGAGGAACCACCATTGAAGGGATCATTTGAGATCGCTGGAAATTGAGGATCCTCCTGATCAGACATCTTTCCAAATTCATCCTTCCTGGGTTTTGCAAAGTCCTTCATTTCCGTAATGACTCCCACATGGGCTTCAGTGGTAAACAGTTCTGATTCTTGGTGAATCTGTTTGTTTCTATCATCTCGATTCTCGTCCTGATGGTCAGCACTGGGTCCATAGGTCCAGGAGGACAAAGCAACTGAGGAATCATTTAGGTCAGGACTCGATGCACTGGAATGAGTGCACTCACTAGAGAGACTGTCTTTGTCATAATTTCCTGGTGAAAGGGCTTCCAGAGACCTTTCCTCAGTTCTCTGACATGTAGGGTTCATAGCTATCTCATAACTTATATGACTGTCCCACACATCGCTATCTGTAGGGCCATCCCAAACACCAAAGTTTTGAGGAGATTCATAAATTAGTTTTCCATTTGCTCTTTCTGGCCTCAGAATGTTGCAGGCTTCAGTTTCCTCCAATTCCATTTCAGATAAAGGCATATTTTTTATTAGATTAATCCTATCTAATGTTGTGTTGGCTTCCTCCAGATTTCTATTATCCATAAGAGATTCTTCATGGGTGTCTTTTGTCTGAGAATCACTTGTGGGTGTCTCTGTTTGTCCAGCAAGGGAGTCTAGAGTGTAAGGCTCCTTCTCAACGTCTAAGGCCTCCTCTGACTCCTCACTCTGAGGACTGGAGGTGACTGAGAGAGAACTGACTCTGCCTGATGCGTTGCAGATTTCTTGGTGTTCAAATGCATCTGAAGAAGAGAGTTCCTGGTCAATGGGCTCTTTGCCAAAAACCCATGGGGCACCATTCACTCCAGAGTCTTTGGCTGTCTCCTTGTCGAGATGGTCACAATCAGAGGCTGTCAGGCTTTCAATCTCACTTTCACTCTGCCCGTAAATACGGCCTGTCCATGAATCTGACTGGGCAAAGTGTTCTGAACTTGCCAGCCTGGCCACCGAGGATGCTGTGTTACCTAGGGAGTCTACCCATGTGTCCTGGTTGTCAGGATGCGATGTAAGCCCTCCTGACTCACTGAGTCCAGAGGCTTCCGACATGTGGCCATCCTTCCCATTTATTGAATGCCTGGAACTTTCAGAAGGCCAAGCGCCATGTTCCACATCTCCAGTGTTTGGTGGGCTTGGTAGTCTGAATGATGGCATGTCTCTATCTCCCATGACAGAATCCCAAATACTGTTGGCAATTAACTGCCCACTTTTCACATTCAGAGTATGGTATTCACTGGGACCAGCGTCCCCTGTGGGCTCAGCAGAGGCGGAGAGATCCCAGTCTACCTGATTTGCTTCCTGATGCTCTGTGCCCCATGGTTCCAGCTGCTTCACTGAGAACCGGGTTTCAGGTTCACTATTTGCAGCTACATAACCTCCTGCTTGACCGTCACCACCGATCGCCACACCCCCGCTGCAGTCATCCCAATCCAAGTCATTATCCATGTCCGAGATCGTTGCAGTGGACTGCGTGTCCTCCAGAATCACTCGGTTCCATGTGTCAAGGCTGTCGGGGGCTGTCTGGCGTGAGTTGTTGTTGCTGTGTAGAAGGGTGAGCTGCCGGTTTGCCTCATTGTATAGTTGCATCATGCTAGGGTCATCATAACTGGATGGACTGCTTTCTCCCATATCATCCTCCATGGAAGCATTTTTATCTTCTGCATGCTCTATCTTGAGTGAATCTTTCTCTGGGTGATGTGCATCATTTCCTTCAGGCTTATCTTCTGCATGAGGCAATGCCCACATGTCTAGGTTCCCAGGACCAGAACCAATTCGATTTCTCTGAGGCTGCTGTGGTGGTGATGAAAGAACCTCAATGCCCTCTGCAGGAAAATCGGCATCTCTTGCCCCCAAACCATTATCTTTAGCAATCGGCTTGCTTTCCGTTTCTTTTTCCTCTCCAGCACATGTTGGTGATGTGTAAGAGTCAGAAGTGGAGTAGTTGGTGTCTAAGGGAGATGGGACTGAATCTTCTCCTATGTTGGACGCACTGTAATCAGAGCATTTATAGGACAAGAAGGAATCTTCCCAAGGAGCTAAGACATCAGCTCCTCTTTTCTTAACACTCTCCTCAAAGAGGTTCCAGGACCCTTTCTTTTCATATACCTGCCCTCTGGCTTTAGGATCCACCAAGTCATCCTGGTCTTCCCCTGGTAGCTTAGAATTATTCCATGTTTGACCCAGATCAGAAATGGGACTTCTAGATGTAAGACTGTTATCCTTGGAGTCATTGTTCTTCTTGCCCCAGATCTCTGGGGCTGCATCTTTATTTACCTCAATGAGGGAATTGTCCAGTAGGTCTCCCGCAGGGAAAGAAAACCCACTTTGGGCCATAGCCCATCCACTTGGGTCCTGCACAGAAGGCGTCTCATTGTTAGTGGGATGAAGATTCCAAGTATTTTTTAATGTGTCCGCATTATCATCTTTATCAAATGCCCCCCAGGTGGGGAAGGACATCGTAACTGCAGCTTCATCAGCATCTGTGGGGTTTCCCCAGGGCTCAGGCATTGTTGTGGGTGAATGTCCTGAATGCCACAAAGCAGCGAAGTCCTCTATCAGGTGGTTTGTCCCTTGAGCAGAGGCATCTGTCAAATGTGGCCTCACTGTAGGCGAGTGCTGATATTGCAAGCTTTCTTCCGTCTGGTCCTGGGTATCTTTGCTGCCCAGTTCAGGCTGCCCAAATTCAGATTCCCATGGATCTGACTTTGGGAATCCAAGACTCTTTGGTTGGAATGTGCAATCTGAGGTTCTCCTCTCAACTGGTTCAGGCTTATGATCTTTCCATGGCTCAGGGCTCTGGAAGACAGACTCTTGTTCACTGGAGTTCCATGCATCTACAATATTTTTAGAGTCAATTTCCAAGCCACCCCACCAACTTCTGCACCGTGCACGGGTCTGAGGTGGGCCCAGATGTCCTGCATCAATTGTATTTTGGATTATTTCCTCAGGATAGAGTGGAGCTGGCTCTTCAGTTGATGGTGAGATTTCAACAAAGCTGTTCATAGGTGTGGGTGGGATCCTTTTCCCAGTATTCTTCAGCCCTTCAGGGGAAGCAGGTTCCTCTCCCACAAAACATGTCAGGCTTAAATTTCTTTCAGAGTTATCGCCTGAGCTTTCTTGTCTCTGGACAAACTCTTCATCAAATTCCACAAGGCTGTCTTTACCAGCCTCTGACAATAGAGAACTAGAGGAGTAATTGGACATGTTGATCCCCATCTCACCAAGTCCCTTAGGCCCAGCAGAGAGGTTTCCTTCTGATGAATCACTGTTGGGAAAGTCATCTTCTGGTGAGTAGTCTGCCGAATGGGAAGATGGCTGGGACTGCTCAGAAGCTATGGGTGCTGGGTCAAAGTTGAAGAGGTCAAAATGTTCACTTTGTTCCCCGGAGCGTGCATGCTCCTCGGCAACTATGCCTTCAGGAATGGGGCTGTAGGATTCAAATCCTGGGAGAAGGCTGTGGTGAGGCCCGCCACCCTCTCCCACTGGGCTGTCATCACTGAGGAAGACTGAGCTCTCCTTGGATGAGCGACTGCTTCTGATAGTGGCCAACCCACTGTCAGGGCTAACAAGGTCTATGTTGACATCCACCTGAGCTTGGTTAGAATCGTTGAGCTCTGGAGGGTTTTCTATGAAATTCACAGAGTTCGGCTGTGGCTCTATGTCAGAACCATACAATTCCATAATCCCAGAAGAGCCCTGGGACAGAGGCGCACTGCCCGCCACAGCTTCTGTTGAGGATGTCCGACTGTTAGAGACCATCTCTGCACACCTCCTATTGATGACCTCTTTGAGAAGAAGAAACACCTGATCACAGGTCACAGAAGGGTCCTCCTGCTGATACACCAGAATCTCATCACAGCCACATTCAAAGGGCTCCAGTTCCAGACAAGGGTTGTGACTTTCTTCCAGCTCACAGCAAATCTGTGGGGAAGCACATGGATTGTGTGAGCATGCAGATAGTCTTTGAATTTTGTTTCTTTTCTGTAAAAATGTGCATATTTTCATATATGTATACTATATTTACCTCATCTTCCACCTCTTTCCCCTTCAACCCCTTTCGAGTCCCCTATCTAACTCCCTTCTCAAATTCATGGCCTTTTAAAATGTATTATTGTCATCGACACATATGCAATATGTACGAACAAATATAAACATGTAATTTTCTCAGTTTGCTTAATGTTTCTTGTATGCCTATGTTTTAGGGATGACCATCTTTGAGGAGGGTTGACCATCCTGGCTAGTTTTATGTCAACTTGAGTTGTCTGAACTTCAACTGAGAAGAATGCCTTCATAAGATCCAGCTCTAAGACATTTTCTTAATTGGTCATTGATGGGGGAGGGCCCAGCCCATTGTGAGTGGTGCCATCCCTAGTGGTACTAGGTTTTATAAAACAGCAGGCTGAGCCAATCACGAGAAGCAAGCCAGTAAGCAGCACTCTCCCATGGCCTCTGCATCAGCTCCTGCCTCTGGGTTCCTGCCCTGCTTGAGTTTCTGTTCTGACTCTCTTCAATGATGAACAGTGACATGGACATGTAAGCCAAATAAACTCCTTTTGCCTTACCCCCACACTCAACTTTTTGGTCAGGGTGTTTCATCACAGCAATAGGAACCCAACTCATTGACTCTCCGTCTCTCCGCAGTCATTTATTGCCTGTAACTCTTCAACTGGGGGTGGAGTCTTGTGAGCTTTCCCCCATGCACATTAGCATGTCAACTGTTTGGGTCCTATTTAGGCAAGCACATTGTTGACATTGCTTGGATAGAGACTCCCTGTCATATAGAGAAGGTACAGTCTCACAGCCTCTGCTTCCTGCAATCTTCTCACCTCTCCCCCGTCTCCCCCAACCCACAATGTCCCCTGAGCCTTAGGCATAGGCATTGTGCTGTAGATGGATCAGTTGGTGAAGTACACTCCATGCTCAGATGTTGTCTGCATTTTGGCCAGTTGCTGCTTTCTACAATGGTTTCTATCTGTTACAAAAAGAAGTATATTTGATAAGAGGTGAGAGACATTGTTAGTAGACTGGACTTGGGCACAGGATGGGCATTGTGGGTAAGGCCTGGAGGCTGGATGTGGCACAGATGGGTTAAAGTCAGGAGAGTTGATGGATTAGGCTAGATGTGTAAGGCATACAAATGGGACAAATCCTGGTGGTTGGGAATAGTGCCTTTAAAATATCTCGTGTGTGTGTGTGTGTGTGTGTGTGTGTGTGTGTGTGTGTGTGTGTCCGTGTCCGATGCATGGCCAGCTTTCTGTGAGGCAAGTGCTTTACCAACTGAGTCAACTCCCTATCCCTCTTTGCCAATGTGTTTAGCCTTTCTTCTGAGACAGTGTCTCACAGAACTCAGGCTGGTCTCAAACTCACTGTGTCACTGAGGATAACCTTGAACTCTAGAGATTCTTGCCTGTGGTGCTTTGAATGAGAACCCCTAATACGCCTTCGTCTTGGGTGTTTGAGCTCTTGGCTCCTCAGTTACTGAGGTTTAGGTAGTACAGCCTTGCAGACTTTCCTGGGGATAGGTTTTGAGGTTAAAGGCCTTGGAGTACTTCCAGTTTGCTCTACCAGCTTCATGGTAAAGAATGTGAGCTGTGAGTTTTCTGTTCCAGCTGCCTCCTGCTGCCTGCTGCTATACTGCTCTGCCACTGTAGAGCTAACACCTCTGGGATTATAAACCAACACAGGCGCTTTCTTCTGTATGTTGCCTTAGTCATGGCATTTTATCAGAGCAACGGAAAGGTGATATACAGCTTCTGTCTATTCCGTGCTGGGTCTATGGGAAGTGTGGGCCACTAGGCCAGGCTGATGTGGTACATGTGCTTGAACCCAGGGCTTCAAACAGACCAGGTAAGCAGTCCACTGACTGAGCTGTATTTGTAGTCTACGCTTTTCCTTAATATGAAATCAAACCATGTCCATCTGTCTACAAAGAAGGCCACAAACAACTGAGTCTCAGCTACCATTGCACTCGGCTCCACCTACCACCAGCTCTTTCTCTAGCCCCATCAAACTGCTCAGTTAATCTAAAATTTACATTAATCGGCTGCTCCATTTCTGGAAGTTACAAGTAGAGGTGTTTAAAAGTGTCAAAAGCCTTTTCTAGATGTAACATAACGCCTGATAAGAGTGGCAAGGTAAAGCAATAGGGGAAGAGGGAAGGTTGCGCTTCCCCATGGCACCCAGGCCTCTTCCCGTCCCGGAGAGCACAGATAATGGAAATATGAACTGACAAAAGTACCTGGGAGGCAGAGGGACACTAAACCAGACAGCCAGGGCCAGGCCAGGCCTGGGCTGCAGCGCTTGGACATCTAGGGGACATGGGGGAGTGCTTTGGCATGCTGAGCTTTGGGAAAGGCCCTGCAGGATTAACAGAGGTTAAAGTGATGGTGGATATAATGCCACACAAGCCTTGGACTTGGCCGTGATGGATGGTGGTCACTGAGCGCTCACTCACAGCCCCATAGTGCAATGTTTCACAGCCACGGTCTCCTTTATTCTCACGGCAGTCCTATGAAACTAGCCAAGGATTAAGACAGGGCTGACGGCTCTCCACTAGTGTGATGGGACCTGGGTTTTGAGCTCAGCAGTCGAGTTACAAAGGTGGATTCTCTCCTATATTACTACAAGATAAAGCAGGACCTGTTGTTACAGAGAGACCACTGCCTTTGGATCCTGCTTTGCAGTGAAGAAAGAATATGAAGTGTGGGTGCCAGGGCTCTGGATCACTCCATCTGCTTAAGTAAGCCAACTTTCCAAAGGGATCTGCCCTAAAAGTGACTCCAAAACTGAAAATGGAAGCTTGGGCAACTTACATTCTGTCTCTAGGAAGTTAAAGAGCAAACAGGGTAAGATCTACCCTTCGCTATGGTTTGGCTATAAAACATTCCCCTACCACTGACTCATGCATTTGATCCCTGGTCTCTAGCTTCTGGTGCTGTCATGGGGAAGCTATGAAGCTTTTTAAACATGGCACCCAGCTGGTGAACCTAGGCCTGGAGGGTCAGCCTTGGAGGTTGCAGGCAGTCCTATTTTTTATCTAGCCCTATGTGTCCCAATCCACTACAGTGTGATACACCACACCACACCACAAGTTCCCACTTGCCACAGATGACAGCTGCCATGCCTTCTCTGGCATGGGGGACAGATAATATCCCTGAAATGTGAGCGGATACGAACCTCTCCCTCATTTAGTAGCTTCTGTCAGGTGTTCTGTCACTGTGACGTTAACTAGTGCACCTTTGAATCTGAATGCATATTGTGTTAGCAGTGGGAAAGCCCCAGCTGGTGGTTAGATGCGCACAGGTATGTGGGTCAGACGGGGCGGGGGGAGGGTGGAGAATACAGAATTCACAGAATGCCACAATGCAGCAGGGCATTGTGTTCTTATCTGAACTTGAGAAAGCAGAGAGAGAACTGGAGAATGCAGTCATGTTCTGTTAGAGGGAGGACAGAGGGCAGGGTACAAGAAAGAAAGGGATGGGAATGGAGACTTTGCCTCTTACCACCCGTGATAACAAAGAATTCTGACTTACTAGTGAGGTTCACATTAACCAATCATTATATCCATATCTATTCCCCTCAGTGTTAGTTAACAAGTACAATAACTAACCTGGCTCACATATCATGACCTGTCATGATTAACCACCACCTCCTCTTCCTCCTTCCTCTTCTTCCTCTTCTTTTTCCTCTTCTTGTTCTCCTGCTCCTCCCCCTTCTTTGTTCTTTGTAGGCAGTTTATCAAAAAGGTCAACTATCACCTTACAAGAACTGATTACCTATTGAGAATTTGAGCGCCTGTAGACTGTGCTTGCTAGGGCATCAGATCACTGGTCCATAAACACCAGGCACCAGATGGGCTTTGAGACAGTGACTAGGTTAGCTATCACAGGGGAACAATTTCAAAAGAAAACAGAACAGAAAAGGAGGACTTTTTGCCTTTATTTGGGTGAGAAAGAACTGGTAGTTTTCTTTATGGTTCAGTCTAGAAGGGAAATAGTTGTGGGTGTCTCCTATGGGTTTATGCACTCAGATTCTTGGCTCTCAATGTGCGTGGGGGCGATACTGTTGATGAGGTGGAACCTTTCAGAGGCAGGGCTCATAGAAGGTTGTTAAATCACAAGGCCACTACCTTCAGGAGGATTGAAGAAGACTTCAAGGGACTGTCTGAATTATCGTGAGACTGATTGGTTACAAAACAAATCTAGCCTTTTGCTTCCAGGTTCTCTATGTGATGCCATCCACCAGAAAGCCCTCACCACAGCAGGGCATAAGCCATAACCATGCTCTTGAATCTCTACAAGTGTGATATATAAATATCCTAGACTCTGGTATTTTGTCAGCAACACAAAACAGACTTACACAGTCTAATCTCAGGACTCTATCTCTCGGGCCTATTTCTTATGAGGCAGCAGTCCATTCTTATCATTCTTCCAGAAGTTCATAAACAATGAAATGGATGAGAGGATGGCTCACCTGGCTGCACAGTTCCAGGTTCTGGGAGTACACAGCAATCTGCTGCCTTTGCTGCTCCTCCGATGTGTAGCTCGCGATTAGGATGAGGACATCAAAGCCAAACTTGTCTGTGAAGGCTTTCAAATCACTGGTGATGTTGCTATGAAGCAGGCAGTCCTGAAACAACAAACACATGAGATTAGTGTCCAACTGGCTTTTTCAGACAGCTGGCCACAAATCAGCTCAGGCCTGTGATGTGTCAGCACAGGTATTTATCACCAGAGGCAAGAGGAATAAGTGCTTTGAGAAATTTTGGAAAGTTTCATGTACTGGCTTTAAATATACCTTACTGATTTCTTTTCCCAAACCAAGAAAAGACTATGTCTCTGCCATTATGATCAATTCTTTTCACAAGAAGCACATTTTAATTGATTTATTTATTTTTTCTATTTCATGTGCATTGGTGTTTGCCTGAATGTATGTCTGTGTGAGGGCATTGGATTCTCTAGAACTGGAATTGCAGACCATTGTGAGAGAGGGATGCTGAGAATTGAACCTAGATCCTGTGGAAGAGTAGCCAGTGCTCTTAACTACTGAGCTATCTTCCAAGCCCCAAAGAACACATTTTTGTGGAATATTTGAAAAGTATATTTAGTCCTCACATTTATTATACACATATAAAAATGTGTGTTGACTCCAATCTTGACCTATCACTAGAAAAGCAAGAAGTTTCATATACCAGGGGTCTGGGTGATTGTCTCTCTTCCTTCGAGAAGTATAATGAAGCCTATATTCTGGTCTTCATAAATGGTGTATTATGGTATACTCCTATTCTATAATACTATTGTTTTCTTTTTTGTTACCTGTAGTGGATTGAAAGAGGATGTTCCTCATAAGCTCAGATACCTGCACAATTTGTCCTTAGTTGGTAGGGCCATTTGTGGAGGGTAAGGAGGTGCAGTTTTGCTGGAGAGAGTACATGATGAGGACAGGCCTTGAGAGTATATGACCTTGCCCTACTTTTGATGGGTTCTGTCTGCTCTGGGCTTGCAGTAAAAGATGTGACCTCTCAGCCTCCTGCTCCTGCTGCTGTGCTTCCTCATCATGATGGACTCTCATCCCTCCGGAACCATAAGCCAAAATGAAACTTAAATAAGTTGCTTTGGCCATAGTATCACATGGTATTAATACAGCATTGTGTGTGTGTGTGTGTGTGTGTGTGTGTGTGTGTACGTGTGTGCATGTGAGTGTGTGTGCATGTGAGTGTGTGTGTATGTGTCATCTTTGTATGCAGATGTCAGAAGACAACTTTTGGGAATCAGTTCTTTCCTTCCTTGCCAGTCTCTCTTGTTTCTGTTCTTGCGCTGTATACTCCAGGCTGGCTGGCCTGTGAACTTTCAGCCTATTCTATCTCTATACCTTGTCTTACTATGGAGTTCTGGGATTTCAGATCTGGCCATTGCATCTGGCTCATTTGTGTTGGTTCTAGAGATTATGTTCTGGTTGTCAGAGCATGCTTCAAGCATTCTTATCTGGTGATCCACCTCACTGGCCCTACAATTTTGTTTTCTATGATTATTGTTAGTTTCTTTCCAAATTTCCTGAAGACACTCTTTGATGAATTGGCTGAGGAATTCTTTTTTGAGACGGTCTCATGATGTGGAGGGGGGTTTGAACCCAGGGATTTGTGTATGCTAGCAGAGCACTCTACCAACTGGGCTGTAGTTCCAGATCCTAAGGAATTTTTATTACAATGTAAAAGTCCAGGAGAATTTTGTAGCAGTTTTAATGTTGGGGCTACCTTGCTATTTGTGGCACTTGTGGAGAGAGCAATAATGGCTGTGGCATTCCCAGAATGTGGCTTAGTCACCTACAGGAAATCTGTTGACTTCTCAAGCTATATCAATTTTACAGAGTGCCATTTTGCCCATACAATTCTCTCTTTTCCTTCAAGAAGAACAGTGAAGTTGGCATTATAAGTCCAGCATCTAGCATATTCACATATTAGCATATACTAGTTGTTCAAGAAATCTTTGTAAACAAACTGAAGAAAAATAAACAAAATCATTCTGTGCTACACTTTCTGTCATAGAGCACATGTGCACACATATACACATAAACACACACTCGCAAGCACACACACTCTCATACCCATGCATACACACACGCATCCGTACTCACACATGCACATATACATGTGCATGCACTCACATGCACACATACACACATTAACACACATAAACAATCCAAACAGACACCCAATCACACAATCCAAACAGAAACACACACATATACAACTAGCTAGCCACTATATCAATGAGTTCTACATCTGTGGATTCAAATAATAGTTGATCAATCACATGTGTTTAGGAAAAATATATCTGAACACATACAAACTTGGTTCTTATTGTCACCTCCCCTAAACAACACAACTAGTATCTGCATATTTTAGGTATTTTAGGTCATCTAAACATGACTTGGTGAATACAGGAGCATATACATGAGTTAGACATAAATTCAATGCCATTTTACAGATGATACTTCTATATCTAAAGATTTGGGTATTCAAAGAGGGTTCTCAGAACAAATCCCCTTCAGATTCTGAGGAATGGCAGCACACACCACCACCACCACCACTACTACCACCCTCCCCATCTCCCCATTATGTATAATCAATTAATTGGTAGTTTATCCTGCTATCAGTGCAAAACAACATGGTGTATACTCAAGGGATTTAAAGAATTCTATACGTTTTATTACAATAGCAATTGTAATTATGGTTGTTGTGGTACAGTATTAAAACTACACATAGTATTTGCCATAGAAAACACGATTGTCATTCTGCCTCATCATAATCATTGTGAATAGTTGACTAGGTAGGTATGTAGATGTGTTGCTGCATTCATATTTGCACATTATCACTGCTTAAGGCTTTTTATGAGAATCTGAACTAATCCAACAGCTCCCTGTACCCAAATGCCGTGGGGGGGGAGAGCTGAACACCCAGAAGTTTGGACAATCCTGAAACTACAGGACAGTCTGCCACTTCTGCCCACCTCTCCCACATCGCTGGCACAAGAGGAAACTCCATAGTGCCTCTAGATACAGGAAAATAGGAGCAGCCAGCAGCAGGAACCTCCTGGGTCCGCCCTTCACCTGGAACTGAACTGAACTGGTCACACAGCAGCCTGTACCCAAATCCCATGGGGGAGAGAGCTGAACCCTCAGAAGTGCAGACACTCCTGAGAACTCAGAGGAGACTATTCTCTGCCCACATTCTCAACCCAAGAGGAAATCACCTAGTGCCATCTGTGCCCCCTGGGCACATGGACCTAGAAGCAGTGAGGGGCAGGATGCTCAAACTAATTGAAGAAAAAGTGAGAAGAGTCTCGAACACATGGGCACTGGGGAAAATTTCCTGAACAGAACACCAATGGCTTATGCTCTAAGATCAAGAATCGACAAATGGGACCTCATAAAACTACAAAGCTTCTGTAAGGCAAAGGACACTGTCATTAAAACAAAACGGCAACCAACAGATTGGGAAAAGATCTTTACCAATCCTACATCTGATAGAGGGCTAATATCTAAAATATACAAAGAACTCAAGAGGTTAGACTCCAGAGAGTCAAATAACTCTATTAAAAATGGGGTTCAGAGCTAAACAAGGAATTCACAGCTGAGGAATGCCGAATGGCTGAGAAATACCTAAAGAAATGTTCAACATCCTTAGTCATCAGGGAAATGCAAATCAAAACAATCCTGAGATTCCACCTCAACACCAGTAAGAATGGCTAAGATCAAAAACTCAGGAGACAGCAGATGCTGGCGAGGATGGGGAGAAAGAGGAACACTCCTCCATTGTTGGTGGGATTGCAGACTGGTACAACCATTCTGGAAATCAGTCTGGAGGTTCCTCAGAAAATTGGACATTCCACTACCTGAGGACCCAGCTATACCTCTTCTGGGCATATACCCAAAAGATGCTCCAACATACAACAAAGACACATGCTCCACTGTGTTCATAGCAGCCTTATTTATAATAGCCAGAAGCTGGAAAGAACCCAGATGCCCTTCAACAGAGGAATGGAGACAGAAAATGTGGTACATCTACACAATGGAGTACTACTCAGCTGTCAAAAACAACTACTTCGTGAAATTCATAGGCAAATGGATTGAACTACAAAATATCCTGAGTGATGTAACCCAATCACAGAAAAACACACAGGGTATACATTAACTGATAAGTGGATATTAGCCCAAAAGCTCAAGTCACTCAAGATACAATCCACAGACTGCATGAAGCTCAAGAAGGATGACTGAATTGCAATGCTTCGCTGCTTCTTAAAAGAGGGAATAAACATATTCATAACAGGTGATATGGAGGCACAGTTTGGAGTAGCAACTGAAGGAATGGCCATTCAGAGCATGCCTCATATGTTTCCCATATATACAGTCACTAAAACTAGATAAGATTGATGAAGCTAAGAAGGACATGCTGACAGGAATTGGATATAGATGTCTTGTGAGAGACACAGCCAGAGCATGTCAAATACAGAGGTTAATGCTAACAGCAAATCACTGAACTGAAAATGGGACCCCGTTGGTGGAATTAGAGAAAGGATTGAAAGAGCTGAAGGGGTTTGCAACCCATAAGAACAGCAATGCCGGGGTTGGGGATTTAGCTCATTGGTAGAGCACTTGCCTAGCAAGCACAAGGCCTTGGGTTCGGGCCCCAGCTCCGAAAAAAAAAAAAAAAAAAAGAACAGCAATGCCAACCAACCTGAGCTCCCAGGACTAACCCATGGCTCCAACTGCATATGTAGCAGAGGAAGGCCTTGTTGGTTACCAATTTAAGGAGAAGCCCTTGGTCCTGCCAAGGTTGGACACCCAGTGTAGGGGGATGTCAGGGGGGCAGGAAAGGGGATGGATGGAGAGGGGAACACCTTTATAGAAGAAGGGGAGGGGGATGGGTTAGGGGGCTTATGACCGGGAAACTGGGAAAGGGAATTACCATTTGAAATGTAAATAAAAATATATCCAATTTTTTTTAAAAAAGACTTTTTATCAGCCATTAAACACACAGGTTCTGCAGTTTTGATGAATGGAATCTTAAGATTTATGAAGTTCCCAAGAGACCCTTGGTGGGTGGGGGCTTCCATGTGTTGATAAGGCCATTCTGTCTGGTTTTGTTTTTATGGTTTTGGGGTTTTTTTTGTTTTTTGTTTTTTGTTTTTTTTGTTTTTTGTTTTTGTTTTTGTTTTGAGACAGTGTCTTTCTTCATAACCTTGGCTATCATGGAACTCACTTTGTAGACCAGGCTGGCCTCGAACTCACAGAGCTGCCCCTGCCTCTTGAAGGCTGGGAGTCACCATGCCTGGCTTCTCATGGCAGTCATTCTTCCCGGGGATTTTACCAGATTGCTTTCCCTTTCAGGTTGCAAAGAACATGTGAGAATCACAAAACTCTCAGGATGTATTACTGATACAGACCAAGGATCTATTCAGCTGACTTGGTAATGAACTTTGTGATATTCATATGCAAGAACCTTTGGAATCACAAGATTCAGAAGGTACATTGCCAGTACCCATGCTTTTAACACCTATGGTAGCCAAATACCATCACAGCAATCGTTAAGTTGATGTTTGTAGAGAATGAATTCGCCCACGGGAGTTTAGAGTATGCCTTCTCTGAATCAGACTATCCTTATGCATAACAAGCATTCAGGAGATAAATACTCCAAAAAGTCATTGGGAATTCATCAAGAAATTTAATGTTGGTCTTTGTGCCACTGTGGATCGAAAGCAGAGCTGATCCAGGAAAGACACTTATCTACAGCTTATCAATATTAAGACTTTGTAAGAAGTCTCACAATTTCCCTTTACAAATATTTTTACATGTATGGATCCCCTAACACATCCATAAACTCCTAAAAGGAGTCATGCCTTTCAAAGAAATATTTACATGCACAGGCAAGCACTCCCTTCGTGTCACTCAACCAAAAAAGGGTTAATTTGACTCATACCTGAACACAGTAAGATTCAGAAGCATTATTTGAAAGAGGCTGCATTTGTGGGCCTTGTGCTCTTCAAGAATGTTGGCTACATTGGACACTCTTTGAATTCTTTGCTATGCAGACAGACACTTCTTGTTCATCCGCACTGGTAAGACCAGGCATTTTGTTAGAAATACAGTGTCACCCACACCCCAGACTCACTGAAGTAGCAGCTGCCTCTGCATCCCACCTAGAGAGCTCTGCCATAGAGAAATTGATTGGTCAGTGTATTTTCCTCCAAACCTGTCCTTTTTCATTCCCACTGTTCTCCAGGGACTTCGATGGGTAATTCGATGGGTAATATCCCCAACTCCTAATGCTTCACAAAAACACCCAGAGCTGTGCATTCTAAACACTTGCTGGTGATTGCTGTTTAATAGGTTAGAGAGAAAAATCCAAGCACTTGTATTTTCATCTTTTCCCTTAAGTGATTCTTGAGGTCTATGACTTCTGGGTAAGATCGCCTCAGTCCTTGTATTGGTGAGCCCAAACCAAATTCCATGGAATTAGATGAAGTGTTGATTAAAAGAAAAATTGGTGAACCATTTTGGCATACTATCAATACATTTTGAATTAACCCCAATACATTTTGTAGTAACCCTAAACAATGATCAGCATCAATGCCCCATATCCTATAGCAAATTTGTCCAAGCCAGATCCCGTTCTACTGGCCTAAGGGTAGCAGTGTCAAGAGTTTCATATTTAAAATAGTCAAACAAGGGAATGAGTGAGAATCTTCTGGTATCTGGGAAGTACAATCTGTTGGTTCTGCTTTTATGCTGGTGCTGTTTGCATAACATATAATTTATTCTTGTCTTCTAGCTATGGGGAGTCGTGTGCTGCAGTGACTCTTAACGTTGCTGGAGAGCAATGCCGGCCCTGAGTAAACAGCTCTTCATCATCAGCGGAGCCCCACTGTAGACACAGGTTGGCATTTTATTTCCCCCATCTGCCTTCTACCTGATAAATTACTGTTTTAGTTACACGTATACAAATACGATTTGTTAACCTGCTAGGATGTCTGCAAAATGTTTCTCTCACTTTCAGTTAAATTATATACATGCATATGTGTTTCCCACTTAGTTGGGAAATAAAGAGATACTTCCCTTTCTAATTTACCATTCAACCCCAGGAGTGCTCCAGCACACACACACACACACACACACACACACACACACACACACACACACACACACACACACACACACACACACACACACTGTCTACATTTCTGAACCTTACTAGAATTTAGGAATTTATTGGGACCTGGGAACTGACCAGCAGAAACAGAGAGAATGGCAGTTGCTCCCCATTAGTGCCCATGGTACTAAAGATTCAATCATCAAACATTCAGAAGGTTGTGAAAATGCTTGCCTGAATAATCCCTAGCTTTGGAATTAGAAAAATCTAAAAAGGCAGAGAGAAAAAGAGGGCTGTTATTTCCCAGCTGAAAGCTCACTTAGAGAACTGAGAACCCTACAATATGATGATAATAAAGACAATGATGATGTCATCGATGATGACGACGATGACGATGATGACAATGACAACCCCAGGGCAGAGAAGCAGAAACGATTTGACTCCATTTGCCCTAATATAGGACCCCAGAAGGTTTAATGTGTTCATCATTGGAAATACACAGTCAAAGGCAGTGGAAAATTCCATTGTCCAAAAATACCCTTTTAGTTTTCACTGCATTATTTTAAAAAAATATTCAGTATTGAGGGCTGGAGACATGGTTCACTGGTTAAGAGCACTTGTTACTCTTGCAGAGAGCCCAGGTTCAGTTCTCAGCACCCACATGGTAGTTCACAGCCATTCACAACTCTAGTGCCTAGGTGCCTGATACCCTCTTCTGACCTTCTTGGGTACCGAGCTCGAACATGGTGCACAAATGCGAATGTAGGCAAAACACTCTAACATAACATATAACAAATAAATTAATTTAAAAAATTAAGTAGTAATAATTCAACAACAACTACACAGAGAAAGGGAGTAGCAGGAAGTGGCACCAAAATTTTCTAAAAAAATTTTCAGTGTTGAAGCTAATTGCTGGCAGTGCCATGCATCGCGCCAAGCAACCTTGATCTAAGTAGTGTCTTAAGAACATCGGAGCCATCAAAGGTGGCATTTCTCAGGATAGAAAGAGCACTGCCCTGCAAACATTCTCACCTTCTATTGTCTTCTTAGTTTCCCTTGTTTGGTATCCAGACCCATCTTTTTGCTCAAACTGCTCTTCTCTAAAATGCCAATCACTCTGAGATGTCGAATGGGATGCATCCCTGTTCTTACCCCACTGGATTTTACTGGCAGCTTCGACCAGGCTGACCTGCTTCCTCTTTGGAGCGCTTTACTTTCCTGACTTCATGCTCTCCTTGTCCTCTCCTCACTCACTGACCAGTCCTTGGTCATCTTTGCTGATCCCTCTTCCTCATCACCCTGCTAAGTGCTCACAGCCCCAACACAGTGTCCCGCGCTTGCACTGTCTTCTCAGTACTCACTCTCTTTGGCACTCAATTCAGAGGATCATGACATTCTTTCTAATGAAAAAACACATCCACATGGACTCTATGCATGGGAATGCTTGACCAGCCTCATAAACACAAGAAAACCTGAGCACATCCTGTCCTGCCTCTTCAGTATCATTAAATGTCACAGTTTCTCAGCTAAGAATTATTCCAGCATGTTTTCTTCCCCTTCATGTCTTGAATAATCCATCAGCAAATCCTGTTAACTTTACCTTAAAACATAAATCAAGTCAAACCTTTCTTAATTATCCTCCATTGCAATCACTGTCTTAGATATAGTCACCACCATATTCTTTTCTTCTTTCTTTTTCATTTTTAATTCTGTGCAGGCATGCACGCGATACACACACACACATCTGTCTGTCTGTCTGTCTGTCTGTCTTTCTGTCTGCATTTATATGAACATGAGTATGGGTACAAGAGGTCAGAAGCATTGGATCCCCTGGAGCTAGAGTTACAGGTGGTTGGAATCTATGGGTGCTGGGATTCAAACTTAGATCCTTTGGAAAATAGATGTGTTTCTAACCACCAAATCATCTATTTCTCCAGCCCCAGACACCATCATCATCTCTTGCCTAAACACTGGTACCAACATTCCAACTAGTACCCCAGGCTCTTTTCTCTCCCTATGATCAGTTCACACAACATCAAGAATGGCTTTTAAAAATATAAACCAGACCCCAAAGATGGGTGAACACATAAAAGTATTTGCCAACTTGACTTGGACTCCTGGGTAGAAGGAAACAACAGACAGGCTGTCCTCTACAAGTAAATAAATGAATAATTTAAAAATGTAAATCAAACAATAGCACTTTCCTATTTAGAACCCATGATCTCCCAATGCTGTTATTATTATTTACCATTTTATTTTCCTTAATGAGAAATTATTAATATCCTTGAGTATAAGAGTTTAAATAAATCAACCAGAATTAGATAGAGCAGCAGAAAAATTTGGAAAACATAGAAGGTAATTTACAACTTTAATACAAATATCTAATAAATTTAATAGTGAAATAAAAATGGGTGCTCACATAAGTGTTTTAGCAAAGGAGTGTAAAGAATTGACATGCATGCAATGTTCATGGACAAAAATATTCATGGGCTTATTTTCATAAAAACTAATACACAGAAAGAAAATCAGTATGGCCAACAACTGATAAATTGTAAATAAATTATGTATCAGTAAAACAAATGATTAATATACTATTGTTAAAATCAAAGAGTAGTTAGTAACACACACATACAAAAAAAATTCTTAAAACAGGTAAATGTGGTCCAATTTCTATATGGTATAAAAATGAACAACATTTTAATATAAAATTTGATGTTTCTTTGTTGTAAACTCTTACATACAGGGCTGGTGAAATGACTTGGTAGGTTAAGGGAGGTTTTACCAACCCTGATGACCCACATGATGTTGTCCTCTGACCTCTGACCTACACAGATACCCCATGGCACATATCCCTCCCCCTCCAAAAAAGATAAAAATTTAATTAAGAATTTTCATTTGCAATGAAGTACGAAGACACTGATATTACATCATCACCAGCAGCCAAACTGTTGATGTAAACAACCTTGAATGTCTCCATTTCAGGGCATGTTCTCAAAAGTTTTCTAGCCAAGCCTTAGGCATCAGTTAGGCATCCTGGCTCTGGCATTCACTACCTCCATGAGTGTCACTCCGCCTCTGAGTCACCGTTTCCTTAGCTGTCAGCCCTGTTTCCTGGGAGGACAGTGAGAACTAAGATAGTAAAGGAAAAGTGAGTCAGACACCCTCCCCACAGCGTTGGACAACAGGTTCCTTTTCTTTTCCTGGTCGTTAAACTGTCAGGAGGTTCACTCTCAGGGTTTGTGGAATTCACCCAACCATAGAAAACATTTTGTGGGATTCTGTGCATGGGACTCCCTGTTTGAGGAATGATTCTTTCCTTTATATACTTCATATCACATGAACTTTCCAATGATGACCTCGCTAATCTTTAAGCCACTTAAATGAGGCACACGTAAAATCTTACAAATCTGGATGGCGGAGGAACCGGCAAAGCCAAACTTGAACAAGGTTGACTTCACAGTGACCTGATATAAAATGTCAAAGCTCTGGGCAAGGCGAAGTTTATCTTAGTAACGGACTCTTCATCCTCAGCTCCTGGTAGAGCTGATGAGCTTCAGTTTGCCAATCGGCAAACAACATCCTTTAAAGCACGAACAGAAACGTGAAGTGATTTTTCATCCCTTTGGCCAAAGTTCCATGGATGGAGCCCCTTCATTGTCAATAGCTTTTAGTGAACTTTTCTTCTGACGCTAATTGACTCCACAGAGGCCCAGCATCTTGGACTACATTCCTAACCCAAAGCAGTTGTCTCCCATACACACTAAAGCTGCTGTTAAAAGAAATGCTGACATATTACTGACAAGGTGTTCCTAGACCTGTTATATCTGTATTATTCGCTTCTGGCAGGAAAAGAAAAAACTTCAAGTAAGTGGCTATCATTTGTAGGTAGAATGCTTGTAAATTCCAGCCAATACCAAGGTTAAGACAAGCTTGTGCAGCTGCAGTGTGAATAGAGAGTCTTAAAAGCAGAGTTTGACAGCCCCGAAGTTCTGCAAGCTCAGTGGGTGGCCTGGACTGCTGAGTTACTGAAATCGAGGTGTCTACTTTGACATTTAGACTTTGCATGGATTTATTTCTGGACTGAGGGCTATTTTCATTTTTTAATCAAGATATAAGAAAAACGCTGAGGTATGGCTACAAATGTCCTAAGTGAAAGCTTCATGATTTATGCTACTACATTTCTATTACGATGTTTAAAGTATTCAGCAATAATAAAGTGTGATAATCTTGACAGGGAAATGATTTATGAGGACACAAGATGCATAAATTAAAATTTTATTTATTCTATTTTACATACATTTTTAATTGGCAAACAAAGACATTTTTCCATACTTTTCCTAGATACTATTTTTTCATACACTATTGTTTTTGTTTCTTACTTTTTAAAAGCAACCTAGGCATCCTAGTAGCTAAAGAACTTTCCTGGGCTTATTAAAACTAGCCTAGACATAATATTTTGAAAATATACTCAGAGAGTGTGTGTTTTCATCCTTATAATTAAAATATTTTGTGAAAATATTTTGTGAGACTTTAGAAAGCTATTATACAAAATTAATGTATGACAATATACATACCAATATGCTATATGGATTGAGTGATTAGTTTTATTGATTTAAGGCAATACTAATTTCCTGATACAAGTTAACAGTACTGCATTAAGCATATGGGTAGCTATGTTTCTTTACCTTCCATGAACTTCCTGGTGCTCTTGTGTGGTTAGTACCATTGTCTTTGTCTTGTATTAGGAAAAGGAGGCTCAGAGGAACTTAAGTAGTTGATATTACAGAGCATCTATGTATGAAAAATGGGATTCTCACTCCCACTAGTCTAAATTCAAAGGGTTTATTTTAACTCTGATTTTATTCCCAAATGAGAATCTTTCTCATAGAGAACATTACAGAGAGATTTAGCTTTTAACTTAATAAAAGATAGTTTCTTCTACTGTCCTTACTTCTGTTCAACAGTGGCTTCTCCCTTGCCACTCTGCACAAGCCTGACATATCCTTGACTTTCACAACTGTGGTTATGAAGCTTGGTTTTGCTATCACCGTGCCTCAGGATTGACTTCCATTTTCTCACCCACTCCACCAAATGTAAAGGTGGATTTATGTTACTTATGGACTGTTGATTGTGTTAGAACCTAAGATTGGAAACTCAACGAAACTTCTATAAGGAAGAATGTTGAAATATTCTTGCAGTAACATGTTTCCCCGCTCTCTCTTGCTGGTTTCATGAAGCTCAGGCTAGTCCCTGAAGTTGAAGACTACAATAAATGTCTCATCCTCCAGCTTCCACTTTGCAGGTGCTATAAGTATAGTAATGTGCCACCACGCCTGCCTTCTGTGGTGCTGGGTAATTGAATCTTGGGCCTCATGTATATTAGCTAAACACCCCCAACTGAGTGGGCTATGTCTATCCACAACTCGCAGCATGTGCTTTCGGATGTGTAAATTGGGGTGGGCAGTAGATCTGGCAAAATCATTGCTTGTCCAGAATTATGTTAATTGAAGACTTTCTTCCTCCAATCGTTTAGACAGAAACAATGGGTTACCTCCACTTCACCATTTATTATACTATAAATGCATCATACCCAAACATACTCCCAACACTGCTTCTTGTCTGCCCAACAGCCCACAGGAACAAGAAGTTGGGATTTATGAGGAAGCAAGAGATTAAATATGACTGCCTTTGCTTTTGTTTTTCCCTTTGATCATGTGGGCATCTTAACAGGAGAGGACTATGGCAGCTACATCCCCAGGTTACGGCACAACTCTCAAGGCATGTGCTAATGTGCAGATGGCATGTGAGCATCCATGAAGGGAAAGCCTAATGGTCTGTCAGGCAATGACCTGTAAGGTCCATACTCAAACTGAAGAATGCAAGAACACACAGAGAGATTGCGTATTCACTAAAAACTGAAATGCCTAGCCTTATGTGATGAGACAAGACGGGGCAAGGGCTGGGAGAGAGGGGAGAAGAGAAGGAGGCAGAAAGAGGAAGAGGAGGATAAAGAGGATAGGAATTGGCTGAGAGGACAGGAGTTGGTTGAGCTCAAAGCTCAGATATAAGTTAAGGGTTTTATGAGAGGGATTGAGCTGGTTTCTGCCCCCCTATGAAGTGAACTAAGGTTCTGTTTCATCTTCACTGTCTCTAGCACACAGAGGCGCTGATGTGGTCCCAGTGAGAGGTGACCTAGAAAGAGGTGCTTGAAAAATGCACTTCATGGAAAACCGTCCCTCTGCTGATTCAGACAAGCAGTCAGTAGGAGACTGAGGACTTAGAAGAGGAAGGATTAACAACAAAGAAGAGAGACAGAGAACAGAATCAAGGATGGTTTGAATCTTAGTTCACTGCTTTCCCATAGTTGGCAACTTTGATTTCAACTTTATTCGTTTACTTATCATTATTTTGCTACTTTTAATCTTTGAATCTTGTATCTTAAATAGATTAATCAATAATGGGTAAGAGTGTTCTTGAATTCCTATCAACCTAAGACAGAATATACATCAATGCTATGTATGCTTCCAAGACGGGTAAGAAGGAGCAATATAGACACCAAATATAAGACAGGCACGGTTGCCTGGACAGTCTTTGCTCTAAACAGGATTATGGAAAACAAGTAAATCTTGTACTCCTGTCCAACAACTAGTACTGCCAACTTTAAAAAATAAAAGGGGGAACTGTGACCTCCTTAGCCTGGTAGGCTAGGGAGACTGTGAATATGCCCATAAAAGGTAGAAACAGATCTTGATTAATTGGACTTATTGGCTTGAGTAGAAACATCTGCCTTGGTCACAACTATCAGCTTTGATGTGCTGGAGTTAACAAGCTGCAAAGATATGGAAACTTATTGGATTTACTACTGTGCTGTTGCTACCCCCACGTTACTATTCTGGGTTTTGTGGTTTCTCCCTTTATATATACTGTGCTGAATATTAAACTTTGAGCCTCCAACAGAAAAAAAAAGGAGTTTCACAACCTGCTGAAGACAGTCATCATTTCATTGACCAGATCACATTATTTGCACTTTCTTCCCCTCCCTCTCCTTCCCTCTCTCACCCTCCTTTCTTCCCTCTCTCATCCCCTCCCTTCATTCCTTACCTCTCCTCCTCTCCCTCCTTCTCCTTTTTCTTCTTTTCTCTGTCTCTTGCTTCCTTTTAAGGTCTCCTGTAACCCAGGCTGTTCTCAAATTCACTATATAGTTGGTGATGATTATGAACTTTGAATCTTCCTCTCTCTCTCTTGCTCCAAAGTGCTAGGAATACAGACACACAACACCACACCCAGCTAATTTATATTTCCTTTAAGAATACTATCAAAACTGGAGGTCAACATGTAGAAGAATGCAGATCGATCCATGCTTATCACCCTGTACAAAGCTTAAGTCCAAGTGGATCAAGGACCTCCACATCAAACCAGACACACTCAAACTAATAGAAGAAAAAAATAGGAAGCATCTGGAACACATGGGCACTGGAAAAATTTCCTGAACAAAACACCAATGGCTTATGCTCTAAGATCAAGAATCGACAAATGGGATCTCATAAAACTGCAAAGCTTCTGTAAAGGCAAAGGACACTGTGGTTAGGACAAAAACGGCAACCAACAGATTGGGAAAAGATCTTTACCAATCCTACAACAGATAGAGGCCTTATATCCAAAATATACAAAGAACTCAAAAAGTTAGACCGAGGGAGACAAATAACCCTATTAAAAAATGGGGTTCAGAGCTAAACAAAGAATTCACAGCTGAGGAATGCCGAATGGCTGAGAAACACCTAAAGAAATGTTCAACATCTTTAGTCATCAGGGAAATGCAAATCAAAACAACCCTGAGATTTCACCTCACACCAGTGAGAATGGCTAAGATCAAAAACTCAGGTGACAGCAAATGCTGGCGAGGATGTGGAGAAAGAGGAACACTCCTCCATTGTTGGTGGGATTGCAGACTGGTACAACCATTCTGGAAATCAGTCTGGAGGTTCCTCAGAAAATTGGACATTGAACTGCCTGAGGATCCAGCTATACCTCTCTTGGGCATATACCCAAAAGATGCCCCAACATATAAAAAACACGTGCTCCACTATGTTTCATGCAGCCTTATTTATAATAGCCAGAAGCTGGAAAGAACCAGATGCCCTTCAACAGAGGAATGGATACAGAAAATGTGGTACATCTACACAATGGAATATTACTCAGCTATCAAAAACAACGACTTTATGAAATTCAGAGGCAAATGGTTGGAACTGGAAAATATCATCCTGAGTGAGCTAACCTAATCACAGAAAGACATACATGGTATGCACTCATTGATAAGTGGCTATTAGCCCAAATGCCTGAATTACCCTAGATGCCTAGAACAAATGAAACTCAAGACGGATGATCAAAATGTGAATGCTTCACTCCTTCTTTAAAAGGGGAACAAGAATACCCTTGGCAGGGAAGAGAGAGGCAAAGATTAAAACAGAGACTGAAGGACACCCATTCAGAGCCTGCCCCACATGTGGCCCATATATATACAGCCACCCAATTAGATAAGATGGATGAAGCAAAGAAGTGCAGAAGTGTAGATCACTCCTGAGAGACACAGCCAGAATACAGCAAATACAGAGGCGAATGTCAGCAGCAAACCACTGAACTGAGAATAGGACCCCCGTTGAAGGAATCAGAGAAAGAACTGGAAGAGCTTGAAGGGGCTCGAGACCCCATATGTACAACAATGCCAAGCAACCAGAGCTTCCAGGGACTAAGCCACTACCTAAAGACTATACATGGACTGACCCTGGACTCTGACCTCATAGGTAGCAATGAATATCCTAGTAAGAGCACCAGTGGAAGAGGAAGCCCTGGGTCCTGCTAAGACTGAACCCCCAGTGAACTAGACAGTTGGGGGGAGGGCAATAGGGGGAGGGTGGGGAGGGGAACACCCATAAGGAAGGGGAGGGGGGAGGGGGATGTTTGCCCGGAAACCGGGAAAGGGAATAACACTCGAAATGTATATAAGAAATATTCAAGTTAATAATAAAAAAAAAATAAAAAAAAATAAAAGCAGTAATGGAAAAAGGTAAAAAAAAAAAAAAAAAAGAATACTATCAAAAACCATCTAAACTTTCTGCTCTAGCATGCCATTTAAAGACACTGAAGAAGGGCTATGTGGCTCTTATTCAGGACCCTTCTTGTTCATACATGCTTATGAGGGAATAGACAATTCAGGAAATATATGTCAAAGGGAAACCACTCACTAGGTATGCTTTATATTTTGAAATGATAGAACCTGGACAACAGTTGAACTATCATTTAAAAATAATAGTAATATATAATTTCCATCACTGTGTTATAGATGTAAAAACATTCCCTGCTGGTTGGTTTTGAGCATAAGCCTGAACTCTCCTGGCTTTATTGATTTTTTTCTTCATAAAAATAATGAATGAGCTGGAAGATCATTTAAGTAAAGCAAAAGACCTCACTCCATTGTAGGTTCCTTGTTCTGCCTTCTACCACATGATCTCCAGAGCACTTCCTCACATGTGCCACACACACACACACACACACACACACACACATCGGATGCATCTGAGCTATGTCAATATTAACCTGACCAAATGAATATCAAACTGTCTCTTTTGTTCCTCTTGTTCCTCACATGGGGAGCACAATATGGCTCTTGTCAGAGGTGCTTCATCATTTGGGTTCAAGGAAACTGTTAGTACAGTTTGGGATTCGTTCTTCATGGGCAGATATCCTGATGGGTCTAATGAAGCCTTTCTGCTGACAACTCATTTGCTAAAAATATCCAAGCATCACCAAGTGTAAGGGGTGGGAGTGGGGGGACGGGTGTGCTATGTCCCCTTTGCTAACAACCCAGTGAAAGTAATTAATTCATTTTGAAGTCTTAAAAAATCTACCCATCAAGACACACACCTCTTACCACACTTAGATATGCTTTTGCTGGGTTCCATTTGCTCCCTGATAAACTTGGTGCCATCTCTAAATTGGAAAATAATAGGGTAAACACCAATCTTGGAGCACACACGCAGAGGCAACAGTCTGTGTGTGCCATTTGTTGCAATCTAAGCTAATTACCAGAACCCCCTCCAGAAAGCAGCAGACACACTCTGGGCTTTGTGGTTTTCCTTTCCCTTGGAGGTGTGTGTATGTGTGCATGTGTGTGTGTGTGTGTGTGTGTGTGTGTGCACATGCACGTGTGTGTGTCTATGTATGCACATGCATGAGTGTGTATGTGCATGTGTGTGTGTATGCACATGCATGTGTGTGTCTATGTATGCACACACTAGTGTATGTGTGTGTGTGCACATGCATGTGTGTCTATGTATGCACACGCACAAGTGTATATGTGTGTGTGTGTGTATGCACATGCATGTGTGTGTCTATGTATGCACACGCACGAGTGTATATGTGTGTGTATGCACATGCATGTGTGTGTGTTTATGTATGCACACACACTAGTGTATATGTGTGTGTGTGCACATGCATGTGTGTGTCTATGTATGCACATGCATGAGTGTGTATGTGCATGTGTGTGTGTATGTGTGTGTATGCACATGCATGTGTGTGTCTATGTATGCACATGCACGAGTGTATATGTGCATGTGTGTGTGTGTGTGTGTGTGTGTGTGTGTGTGTGTATGTGTCAGGGGACTGGAGGAGGTTTTCTTTAGGAGTTTTACTCGCAGCGTTGTAACTTACTTGGCCGCAAGCCACAGGAATTAACTATGATCAGCTTAAGTAACATTTGAAAAGAAGTCCTAGATGCACGGATGTCAAGAATGGCAAGGATATTCAGCAGTGTGGGGAGATTCTGCATTACCATGGCCAACTGACATCCTTCCCAGGGTGGAAGCTGGGCAGCTCCAGCAAGCCAGCACAGTCCTTGCAGATTTAGTCAGCCCCTGCTCCCCTTTGGTCTTGAGTTTGGAAATTCTGGTAAAATAACTCTGTTCTCATTTGGATTGGGTACCATATTCATGGAGTCAAATGACTGAGTTGTAAAGACCACCCCACCCACAGAAAAGGCATCAGTTACATGAGTTTGTGAATGAGGTTCATTTTCTGGAGGCAACCCCCTTTCCAAACATGTACACACTTCATATTTCCATGTAATCCCCAGACAACCAACCTAGACACAGGAAGCACACGATGCTGCTTAGGAGTGTGAGTTTGGTGAGGGGAGGTGACTTAGTTGCTTTGTCGTCCTGGGGCATCGCACTCAAGAGGAAGAGTAACAAAGCAAACCTATCAGAGTAGTAAACTTAGAAAATGAGAGTTCTACATAAATAAAAAGTATGCAGTATAACACAAAGAAAGAAACAGAAGCCAAAACTTACTGGTGTCTTTTCTTTTTAGTCAATCTACCACAGCTGTCAAACTTCTATAGCTTTTAGTGATAGAGGATGCCAAGCAGGAAGACTGAGAAAGACAGAACCTTCTGCAACCACCAACTCCCAGGCATGATTTGAAACATTTAAATATTTCATACTTATATGAAATATTTGATATTTTCAAATTTATGAAATATTTTGAAACACTTGATTATATAAAACATTTATTGATAAAAAAAAAGTTAACATATAAGTACATCAGCACCCTGGCTGGCTGTGAGAAATACCCAGAAGGACGGAAACCCGTTAGAAGGAAACAGATTTCCAACACTACAAAGGCAAATGGACAAGCTGCTTGTAACTCACTGTCAAGGGTGGCTTCCCATTGCTAGATTAAAAATAAACCATCATTGCCTCTCATAAAACCTAGCTAACTGCAAGGTTAAAGATAAACCTACAGTGAGTTTTGAACTGGTCCAAAGCTCATAGAACAAGAAGGGAATCGTGGAGCAGTAGACAAAATTACTCATGATTACTTCTCATCTTCAACATCTTCAACTGAGTCCTAGACCAGCTAGACCAATGCTTAGCTGTCTAATGACTAAACCAAATCACAGAGAGGCTGAATGTTTCCCTCTTGATTGAGCTAAAAGTGTGGGATGTTGTTTCCAAGTCCAAGGTCCATACCATCTTAAGAGGAGGGCAATTTTACCACCGTTCAGGAAAAAAAAAAAAAACCGAAACAAAGAGAAACAGAATAAAACAAAACAGACAAACAAACAAACAAACAAACAAACAAAAAACAGACAAACAGAGGTCCTGGGACCCGATTCTTTTGTTCTTTCTTTTCTGCTGTGCATACCTCATGTGCCAAGGTATATTTTAAAAGATTTGTTTTTAATATATTTTTAACTGAAATAGAATTCTACCACTTTCTCTCTGCCTCCAACCTCTCCCAGAGCCCCTCCCACAAACTCCCTCTGGCCCCCTCCCCTCAAGTGAATGCACAAATACAAAAAATACAACCTGCTAAGTTTGTATGTGTTGCTTGTGTGTATATGGTTCCACTCTGCCTTAGACAACCCTGCTCCCAGGGAGGGGCTAACTTTTCTTCCTCAGAGGTTATATATTGCCTCTACATATTCATCTATGGGTGGGATCCCTGGAAATTCCCCTCCTCTACATTGGTCTAATCTTGTTTATGCAGCCATTTCTAGGACAGACTGTCTCACAGCAGACGTCCTAGAACTCTGGCTCCTACCAACCTCCTTCTAGTATGTTTTCTATAGAGGTAGGAGCTATAGATGTATGTGTTGCATTGGGCTTCCTATGATCCAGTGACCTCTGCATTGTGGTTGTCTGTGGTGCTCTCCATTTGCTCTAAGAGAGATTTCTTTGGTGAGGGGAGGCAACTATACTTATCCAGGAAAATTTGACTAGAAGTAGGTGGTGACTGGTTGGGGAAAGGGCCTAAAGATTTATTTTTATTTGTTTGAATTCGTGTTTGTGTTCATGGAGACCTTAAGAAATAGATAGCTTGGTGATAGAACCGTAGGTTGTGATGAGCTGCCCAATATGGTTGCTATAAGCCAGGTTTCCAGAAGAGCAGCAAGGATCAGTTCAATTCTGGAGGCTGAACTCAGGTCCTGTGCTTATGAACGGAACCACCTTCAAAGCCCAAGTAGGGCATTTTAAAAGACTAAACGTTATAATTAAGATTCCCTCACACCTACAGACCTATCTTCTGACCCCAGTTAACCTGTAACGTGGCTACGGAGGGAACCAGCATATCCGGCAGCACACTGATGCCTGGCTACAAAGAAAACTAAGGTTTGCCAGAACTTACTTCTGGGCCTGGATTATTATTTAAACTTCTATATTCATATCAACAGTTCTCAACACTGACTGTGTCTCAGAATGATCCAGGAAGCTGCAAAACAAAACACCACCAACAGGAAGCAAAAAGAAGCAGAGAGCAGATCCCATGACATTTAAATTAAAAGCGGGAGTCTATTTTAGAGTTTTTCCTCTATTATTCTCAATGCAGGTGTGGTGAGGAGCAGAAATATCATTGCTACAAAGAGTCATTTTCAATATGTAACATCTTGACATAGTTCCTATATCTGCTCTTCTTGTTTCTATGCAAACATGAACATCACACATTATGCATATACATACATACAAAAAAAAGGGTTGAAAATGGAAGTTCAGCATTCAAATCCTGGCTCCATATGCTATATGTGTGCCTTTAGGCATGTTATTTGATTGCAGCCATGACTACAGTACCCATCAGTACCAGTGTAAGCATCTGCTGATTAGACCAGTAGAAGTCAGCAATCCTGAGGGACAGTTTAGAGAGTACGATAATTTATCCTTTGTATGTCAGACAGTGTCTTTCACTATGTGGCACTTTTTGAAACCTTTGTTTAAGTTATATAAGGTGTAGAGTTTCTAATTAAAAAGGATTCTCACGTAGAGAGGAAGAGCCCCTGACAAGCGTATTGGTTGAAGACCTGGGTTCTTCTCCAGGTACCACTCTTCCTGTGCTCCTTATTAATGATGTAGCTGCATGAAAAACACATGAGGGTTCCTAGAAACACATACTCCTGGCCCCATGTCCAGAGAGCTGGAGGGAGTAGTCTGGTGCTGTCTGGTCTAGCAAGCTCTTAAAGCTAATACATAGTCTGAAGATGACATTTTAGAATGGATTGATGATCATTCTCTTCCCTGGGTCTGAAGTTCCTAAGCTGCTAAAGAAAGAGCCCACAAAACAGTAAAATCTTCAGTTTTATTTTCCTTGATTCTTTTAAAATTGGAGCTTTGTAGTAGAAGGTTTCTATTTGCTGCTTGTTCTGGTTGAAATTAGCAGTCAGGGTTTGGATAAGCAATTGCTCATTTAAAAAGTGGTTCTTAGGGATTGGAGAGATTGCTCAATGATTAAGAACACTGGCTTATCTTCTAGAGCACCTACACACTTACTCCAGTTTCAGGAGATCTAAAAGCCTCTTCTGGCCTCTATACAGGCAAAACAATCATATATATATATATATATATATATATATATATAATTAATTAACTAGTCAATTCAACATTTGTATCAGAAGGAAAATTGATATTAAAAGAAATGTTCTATAAGAAATTAAAGTAGCAATTTCATTCAAACTCAAAAGTAAAATTATGTATCCATTTATATTTTGCTTCAAAGCGAAATCTTTATGAGCATTTGTGAGTATTAGTACCTCTTGTAGGAATCACACACAGCAAATGAAGGTTTCTGTTTCTAATCATGGTTCATTAATCCAGGATAAGAGGAGGCATGAGAGAAAATCGGAATGCAGAACCCCACCTCACTTCTGTAGAAGGACACGGTTCCCCTCCAAACAGATACCACTTCATTTCAGCAGCTCTCCAAAGCATTAATCTATCCCACCAGTTTACACAAAATCATGTAATTATATTAACTGCTCGGAATAGGTTTGGGAACAGACACAGCTGATACTTGGTAAACATTGACTTAGTCACAGGGTGTTCACACACCTGTGCTTTCGTAGCCAGTTTCCGGTGAGCTTGGAGCGTTCTGCTAAGGTTATCAGTCAGCACGCACTGCAGAACGGAATGGTGGCTGCACAACTCCTCTGCCAGTTAAAGGAAGATCAATGGAGCTCCACTATCAGAGGCCAAGCCCCCACAAGTAAGGGGTTTGCATCACAAGAAATATTAGCATAAGTTTCTCTGACATTACTAGCTTATTTGAACAGGGTGGATGTCTGCTGCTCCTGGGTGATGGCTGTGTGCCGGTTTGACTATACTCTAAGCAACAATATATTAGCTAACACTGTTAGAACACACACACACACACACACACACACACACACACACAAACCCAAAAACAAAACAACAACAAAAAACCAAAACCCAGAACCAAAACCAAAAAACCTGAGTCCAAATAAATAACAAGGAGATGCTACTAGCTGTGAATATTCTTAAACATCCTCCATTTACAAAATGAGAAAACTTGGTACTCAATACATATCTGAATAGCTACATGGTCCTTATTTCAAACAGAAAAGAGATAACAAGACAGGAGCCTGGCTGCATTTTACAGTTGTGCTTATGCTTCTGGGAGAGTTGATCCATTTCATAAACACGCTTCCATCACTAGCAAATGTCCAGTCTTCTTGGGGAGTCCCAAGACAGGATTTACAACACAGAGTGATAATACACTTGAACAAAGTACCTCTCAAGGAACCAGAAGTGTCTCTCTACAGCATGGTCTCTACCCAACCCCACAGATCTTAGTCCTTTAGATATGAGTTTTGAATCATTAATTTACCTTTTGCTGTTGTGGGGAGGGTGGTGTTTTGTTAAAAGTTTTCCCATACAATGTACTTTGATTCTACTCTCCCTCAACTCCTCCCAGGTCTTCCCCATCTGCCTACCCAGCCAACTTCATGTCCTCTCTGTCTCTGTCTGTCTCTATTCCAAAACCATGGGCTTTTGTGTTGTTCTGATTCCTATTGCCTTTTGCTTATTCTGAGAATCAAGCAATGGCTACTGCTTTAGTGTTTCTTACATGGTCCCCAAGAGACGTAACCCAGCTCACCAGTTTCTCTGAGAGGCAGGGGCAAATAACTTCAGCATGTGCAGTGTCTGGGCATGGAGTTTGTCTGTGTCTGGTTTGTCCTGGGGATTGAGATAGGAGAGTGAGTCTCAGAGAATGCCCATCCTGGGGCAAATAACTTCAGCATGTGCAATGTTTGGGCATGGAGTTTGTCTGTGTCTAGTTTGTCCTGGGGATTGAGATAGGAGAGTGAGTCTCAGAGAATGCCCATCCTGGGGCAAATAACTTCAGCATGTGCAGTGTCTGGGCATGGAGTTTGTCTGTGTCTAGTTTGTCCTGGGGATTGAGATAGGAGAGTGAGTCTCAGAGAATGCCCATCCTGGCTGAACCTGGCCATAGGTGGATGGGAGCAGTTCCTCCTGCTATGCACTGAATGGGGAGGGGTTTCCAGTGACCCTTGGACTCTAGCCACAGCTCATCATTTAGGAGATCCCTATGTCCATCTGTCTGCCTGCGTTCATCTCTCTGATTTCCCTCCATTATCCTTAACTCTTTCCTTACCTTCATCCTGACAGGCCACCAACAATGCTAAAATGCCAACTATAGGGAAAAGTTTGCATAAGAAGAATTTTTTCCTAATCAAAGAGCCCTTTGGAACACACTGATATCTAATTATAGGGATTTATTTTCTTAACAGAGACATCTGGCAGGAAACACCTCACACATAGATGCCCAATGGACAGTCAACAATGGAACCACATTCTTCAATGCAGAAATGCACTTAAAATGGAAAATCTGAGATGGGCTGAGACCATTCTTGCCTGAAACAATGACCTTTCTGCTTGCTCCTACGTCTTGTCCATCTCTTTCCAGGTTTTCTACTTTTCATGGAGTATTGTGGTTTGAATGAGAAGTGTCCCCTATAGTCTTGGGCATTTGACTACTCCATCCCCAGTTGATAGCATTTTGGGGGAGGTATATGGTAGCAGAGACTTTCTGGGGGGAGACAGGTTTTGAGATTCAAGTTCTCTACCTATTTCTAGTAAGCTCCTGTTTCCTGCTTGTGGTTCAAGATGTGAACTCTAAGCTTCCTGTTCCTGTTACTATGCCTGCTGCTTGCTGCCATGCCTCTGTGCCGCCACCATGAGCTCCGATCTCTGTACAAATGAAAACACAAATAAATTCTCTTTCCCCTAAGTTGTCTTTGGTCATGGTGTTTTATCATAGCAACAGAAAAATAACTAAAACACAGTGTTATATCATTTAGTGTGTGTGTGTGTGTGTGTGTGTGTGTGTCCGTCTGTCTGTGTCTGAGTGTGTATAGTGCACATGCCTATATTTGTGGAAGAGTGAAGCTGACATCTTCTATAGTTCTCCACCTTATATTTTGACACAGAGTCTCTCACTGAACCTGGAGCTCACCAACTAGCTAAATTGCCTGGCCAGAGTGCCCTCTTCCCTTATCCTGAAATCCTGTTTCTGGCTCCTAGCACTGGTGTTTCAGACATGCACCACCACACCCTGCTTCTTACATGGCTGCTGGGGATCTAAACTTAGGACCTTATGATTTCTTCCATAGTGATTGCCTCTACAGCCGTATTCAGAAGCTGCAACCCCTGAAAGCCCCGAATCCAGTCATGGCAAGAGAAGTCCTTTTGTCTTTCCCCACTTTTTTACGTGGTATTGTTTGAATGCTTGTGTTACCTCCAAATTCCTTTGCAGAAATAATGAGAGCCCACCCAAAGGGCTCTGCTCCGTCTACTCAGTTATAGTGAGAGTATTAGGCTACAAAACATTTCACATGCGTTTTATGAGTCTCTCTTCTGTCCCATGGTCTGGAGAGCTAAGGATTGAATATTCTTGGAGATACCTTGGAAAGTCACAGACAGCTTCTTTGGGAATGTAAGCAGCACCAAGAAACCGGCATAAGGTGGAGAAAGTGATAAACCCTGGGCGCTAGAGTCCAAGTCCCTCAGAAAATTGATATACTTTGACTTGCTGTTTTATGGAAGCAATTAGAGTTAAGTTTCTGTCACATACAACCACAGGACAGGAGAGGTGATAATTTCTTTTGCCATGACTTGATTCCTGAACTCAGCAACAGAAGGGATCATAATGAGACCAATTACCTAGTATTCCAATAGAGAGCCACGAGTTCTCCAATACCGAACCATCTTCCGTGCTAACCTAGGAAAGGCCCCCTACCAAGTGGCACATCACTCAGTACAGGAGAAATGTTATTCGATAAGTAAAGAAACTTCTCTTTCTGCTCTCACCAAGTGTTAGTGTCATCAGCAGCAGCCAGGATATTTTCATGTGTGGCTATATCTCTTGCTTGGAAATGGACTCATCCATGGGTTTCTTTTATGTGGAAAGGATAGGGACTACCTTGTGCCTTCTCATCCTTATTTAAAGGTAAGAGTCTGTCAGCAATCTGCCAGTGACTCTGGGAAGAACAAGCATGGTATCTGGTAGCCTCCAGCCCTATTCTTGTGGAGATGAGGACTCCTACAAAGCTCACTACTGAAGCACTGGCAACGTCTGACTGCTGTCCTAGCATCAGTGAGGAGTAACATTCGTACGCACTGCTGTGGGGCATTTCCTAACGGGGTGGAGTGCACAAGCATATAAAAGACATAACAGGTCCTATACTCAGAATAGCTATTTTAGCAACATAGCTTCAGGTGCAAATTTACATGCAATAACTCATATTCTACCAAACAAATCCCAGGCAAACTGTAATGCAAAAACATATTTCCTGCTGTCAAGAAAATTTCTGGCAAAATTAATCAACCATTCATCCATTCAGGCTCTTTGCATACCCTTTTGTCAAGGAGGGAATACTAAGAGAGTTCTTTTCTCTTCCACACACTCATTTCAATGAATTGAAGAATCCATCAAGCTTGAGTTGATTTATTGAACTGTCTCTTAGCTCAGCAGTATAACTACAGCAAATGAACTGAGAACTTCTTTTAAAATCAGCAGTGACTTGATTCAACAATATCTGATTCATTTAACTCTTTATAATTCCAAAATTTAACTTATTCTAAAATTTCTAAAATAGCATTTTTTTTTGCTAAAAGCTGATGATGTCTTCACATGCACAACTTAGTGATCTGATAGCATTTTTAAAGCATATAGATTCAAGGGCTTTTTCCTTTAAGGCAGTGATCCCCAACCTTCCTAATGCTACAACCTTTTAATATAGTTCCTTATGCTGTACAACCCTTTAATACAGCACCCCCCCAGACATACAATTTTTTCCATTGCTACTTCTTAACTGAAGTTTGCTACTGTTTCTAATCACAACATAAATATTTTTACAGATAGAGTTTTGCCAAAGGGGTCATGACCCACAGGTTGAGAGCCAGTGCTTTAAGAGCTGTTAAAAATACATTTTAATTAATTAGATTTGTAAGGGATTTACCTAACTACCCTCAGCCTTTTCTGATGTAAGGTGTTTCGGTGGCTAAAGTTTCTATTACTAACGAACAGCCAGTCACTTTGGCTAAAAGAACTAAAGATGAACAGACTGCTTATTTTTGTATTTATTGTGCTCGTTACACCAGGTAAAGAGGATCGATGTAAGGAGAGGGACGTAGTGCATGAACATTAGAGAGAAACCAAGCAGACTGTTTAAACACACGCTCTAGCACAGAGCTGGTCCACTGAGCCCCCGCGAGCCCATTCATCACACACCAGCTTTGCATTTCTCTTTGTAAAGATGTACGACCTTTGCCTATTAGATTTCATTAACGGGGCACCATACAAGGCTCCTATGCACATGGCAGGCGACGGAGAGCAACATCCTCGCCTGAAGGATTTGCGGGAAGAGCTCATCTTCAATCTTTGTCCCTGGGAGGCACTTTTAACACCTGCCAACCACAGCACTATCATCAGAAAAACATTTAGAGATTTATCTTCGGGCTGGTAATTATAAGAGATAATTTGTTTGGAGTATGGATCAAGTTGGTCTAGCATAAACAAACTAGAGGCTCAAATTACATGATGAACACCATTAACTATTGATTTAACCACTGCAGGTCTGCAAAGCTCCCTGACATTCGGAAGATGGCGTGTTCCCGGGAAACGCACCTTCAGCTCAAACTTTACTGAGAGTCAAGAGCTGACTTCAGTGTGTTCTCAGAGTTATCTTGGTTTACACTGTTTTTCCTTCTTGGGGAGATCTGTTTTTATCGAACTCTAGATTTTCAGGACGGTAGGAAATTGAAAATGCAAAAGTCAGCACGGAAATGATACAGAAAGCAGGAGGGTTTCCTAGAGCTAGGGTCAGGAAAGGGAATGGTAGTGACTGCTAGCAAACTCTTGGGGTACTTTTCAGGGTGGGTGGAAAAATGTAATAAAAGTGGCAATGGCTGAATATCTGCAATTTTATTGGAACTGCTGAATTGTACATTTCCAAGGAATGCGTCGTGTGGCGTGTGAATTGTGTTTCAGGAAAGTTGCTATTTATTAAACAAACAAACAAACAAAACCACCATAGACTGCCATAGACTGTCAGATACTTTTATAGGTGAGGATACTCTGGGAAGATTTTTAGAGATATGGAGCCAGCAGTGTCACATGTCACACAGTATATTCTACATTTTTCCCCCCTTGGAAGTCTTTGAAAGATGTAATCACAGGACCCTCACAGTCTTCCTGTGCAGTGGGGGAAGCAGGCATTTAAACAGCTTCATTATTCTTGATGCCAGGGATAGACTCTGAGGTCTTTTTTTCCTGCAAGCTTTCTATCACTGAGCTGTCCTCACAGACGTGAGCCTCGTTTTAAAAGTAAGGAGTCAGACACAGAGAAGGAGCTGAGAGTTTAAGGACCTCAACCATGCCACATCATGGGTTCTTTTATATATTCTGTTCTTCTCATTCCGTTTGAACGCAGAACACCACGCTGTAGAAGTAAAACAGTCCTCGGGAGGAAGAGAACGCCCATGGTCAAACACGTAGTGGATGTGCATGCAGAGGTGAGAGGACGGAGCAGAACTGGTGTGGATCCCAGCTGCATGCAGCACAGCTCTGCCTCTAAGTGGCTCTGTGGCTCGCTGTGAAGAATTACAGCCTCCAGCTCTCGGTGTAAAGAGGCGTCTATACACACAGTAAGCATTCAATAAATGACACCATTAATGCCCTTTAATGCCATCATTAATACTGGTTGCAAAAGAATGGGGGTGGCGGGCTCTGTTGATCCTTCCCAAATATAGATCTATAATTTCCTGTGAGAAATCTCTGGGGCCAGCGATAGACTTTGCCATTTAGAATATTTTTGTTTGAGAGAGACAAGATGGTGATTATAATGTAAACCATGTGTCAATCACAGCAGAGGTTAGGCTAGATTCTCTAAACCACACAGCATGGGTACAACAAAATGTCTCAAGGACACGGAGATGAATATTTACTCTGAATTTGATGTCAAAGCTTTCAAAAAATTTCATGATTTTAAAAATGATTTCAGGATTTTTTAGGTTTCAGAAATGTATGTAAGGAATGGTCAGCTTGAGATACCCCTCTAAAAAATGTTAAATATTAAAGTTGCTGGGTAGTGGTGCATAAATCTGAAGGCAGAGTAATGGAGAAATCTCTGAGTTCGAGGCCAACCTGGTCTACAGGGCAAGTTCCAGGATAACTAGGGCTACACAGAGAAAGCCTGTCTCAAAAAACCTTACACTCGGACACAGACACACACATACACACACACACACACACACACACTGTATATATACATATATATGTATGTATACACATATACATACATGCACATATATACAAATACATACATAATACACTGCTTAGCAAAAAGAATAGAGCTGTTTCTGACCATACATTTAGGTAAGTTCACAACTGGCTCTTGAAAAAGTGCCTGGATGGCCCTCTAACAAGTCATTCAAAGGAGATGACTAACAGGCATCAAAATCAGTCTTATTATCATGAATTTTGCAAATTAATTAAAATGGTGTCCTGTCCAAAAATTACATTTGCTCTCTCAGTGAAAGCATGTAGTGGTACCCAAATACTGTAAGGGGAACGTTTCCCTTATTCAGTATGTTAGGGGGAGAAAGCTAGATCAGTTAAGAGTGCTTGCTATACAATCGCAAGGACTGGAGTTTGGATTCTAGTTGGGCATCCTGCAAACACCTGTAACTCAAGCTCCAAGGGAGGAGATACCCTCTTCTATGAGCACAGTGCTATGTGCTCCCATTCACCATACACATTCATTTACAGAGACACAGATGGGCACATGTGTGCACGCACACATATAAATAAATAAATATTAAAAATAAAAACATTTAAAAACATTTCATATTTAATTAACATTGAAACAATTAATTAAAAGGGAAATGTGTATTTCATTGGAAATTCCTCTTCCCAAATGATCAGGTAGTAGATTTGAAAGATGTTTTTGTCATTGCTTAATTTACATTTTTTGCCAAGTACTTGACACTCAGCCACTGAGCTATATCTCCAGGCTATCCAAAGCTATCTATGTATCTATCTATCTCTCTGTCTGTCTGTCCATCCATCTGTCTGTCTATCTGTCTATCTGTCTACCTGTCTACCTGTCTATCTGTCTGTCTGTCTGTGTCTGTTTATCTTATGTATCTATCTTATCTATCTACCTATTTATTATTTAATTAGTTGTGCATCTGTATGTGTCTATGTGCACCTGTGTTTGCACACGTGCAGACGTCAGAAGAGGTTATAACTCTCCGCCCAGTCATTTAAAGCAGATTCTCTCTCTGAGCCCAGAACTTGCACCTTGACTAGCCTAGAAGTCATCAAGCCCTAGTAATTCTCCTGTCTCTTTCCCCCTCACAGAGGGGTGATAGCCATGCATGGGATGCCCAGTTTGTTACATAAGTGCTCAGATCTGAATCCCGGCCCCCATGATTGCTCAAGTGAGCACCCTTAACCACTGAGCCATCCTTCCAGTCCTCAATTCAAGCTTCATTTTGAAAGTTAAAACTCACTCATTATACCAGCTTAACTGGCATTTATTTAAATTTATGAGTTTGAAACTTCGGTAAATTAATTATCTGCTAGAGCTACAGACACATTAGATTTCTTAGCTTCGGCTAAGGGACAGAGCATCTCTCTGGTGTATGCAAAGCCCAAGGTTCAATCCCCACAAAAAGAGGAAAAAATATTCAAAGATGATTTCTAGTTCAAATAATGTCTAAGTTACATCCACAAAATATAAAAAGTAATCTTTTTTGTAAATGAATTGAAAGCTTCATGAACTATAATATACTTGCCAGCCATAGAAAGAGTTGGCCTAGACTCCAGAGGTTAAAGACTGACTCTGCTTTGGATCAAATGCATTCACAGTATTGTTTCACAGAGAGCTAACGTCCTCTTCTTTTCACATGAGTCTTCTCTAAATACAATACTGCGATCCCGTTTGAAGTTAGCAAGATGCATTTAGCAGTCACTAATGTCAACAAAGAGATGCCTACAAACAGCATCCGCTGATTCCCTTAGGAACAGGAACACGGTCCAGAAAGCATGGCCAGATGACAGCATGCCTCTGCAAATTCACTGAGAAATGGGTGCTTTGACCAACAGGTGGGATAAATATTATAGCTATACATGCAGAAAATAATGAAGGATTAGTTAAGATCTAAATGTAAAACCGTTAAATAATAAATTACTTGATGAAAATCCAGGAGATCCCATAATTCTGCACTTTAAAAGACTTTATAATTACTTTCTTTTATTATTTTTATTCTTTAAGAATCTATGTGTGTGGACTTAAATGTATGTGGCACATGTGCACTCATGAAGGTCAGAGGGAGGCCTCACGTGTCCTGCTTGGTCACTCTCTACCTTGTTTCCCTGAAACAGAGTCTCTTACTAAACCTTGAGCTATCAAGATGGCAAGCAAGCCCCAGTGATCCTACTGTTTCCATCACACACACACATACACGTACGCACGCACGCACGCACGCACACACACACCAGGGTCATAGGTCAAAGCCATGTCCAGCTTTTTACATAGGTCATGGGGATTTGAACTCAGGTCCTCATGCACGGGCAGTGAGCACTCTTAGCCACTGAGCATCTCTTAGCACAGAACAGAGTCTTTCGTTTGGTTTGCTTTGTTTATTGTTTCTTGGTTGTTTTTTAAAGAACACTAAAATCTCCAGGGATTATGAAGAGAAAGAGACATATTTAATTCTAAAAATATGTGAAAACTGTGGTTAATATACTGTGAACAAAGTTCAAATGTAGATGGAATGAAAAAGTCATTCACAATGCTTAAAATAAACAAACAACCCTTCACATATACAACCTTAAAAATCTGTAAACAGTTGCTGGGGAGATGGCTCAATTGTTAGGAGCACTTTCTGCTCTTCCAGAAGATGGGGTTCAATTCTCAGCACTCAACATGGTGGCTCAAAACTATTTGGAACTCATGCCCAGGGGTTCTGAAGCCTTCTTTTGCCCCCTGTAGGCACCAGACTTGCACACATACATGCAGATGAAACATATAAATATGTATATATATTTTATATGTATATGTATACATATATGTATATGTATACATATAAAATAATTTTTAAGTTAGTAAAAAGACTCAACAGAAAACAAAGCAAAAGTTGAAAATCGAGAGAATAGAAAGTAGTTGAATATGTAAAGAAAGGTTCAGTGTCATATGTGACCAAGAAAAAACAAATAAGACAATAATGAGACAGTGATTTCACTGCTACCTTTAGAAAAGAAATCTCATGCTGCTCAGGATATGGGAAAATGGTGCCCTTGAATAGAACTGGTAAGAATACATGAGAGAAAAAAATTTTTTGAAAAGTGTACTTAAAATTTTAAAATTAAATAATTTATGATTTAACCATTCAGTGCTTGGGGGAAAACTATTTTTAAAAATGGAAGGCATACACCATGTATTGATTTATGTGAGGATAGAAAAGAAGTATGTATTCATAGTGGCAAAAAAGGTAAAACCACCATTGTCCTGCCATGCCTCCTTCAGACTGACAGTCATACCCACACAAACAAAACAAGAACCATCCTGTTGACACTAAAAGAGTGAGCTATTTATAGACCTTTTCCAGAGGAGAGAATAAAATTAAGAGAAAAAAAGACTATTCTAGAATAATGTATGTATTATGATCATATTCTTAATACTGGTATAATTCAATAATCTGTAATTCTACAGATGTGTTTCTTTATACATGCATATCTGTGTTTATATGATTTTGTACATGGAGTTAACAGCTTTAGTTCTCTTGAGGGAAGGTACTTAAGTGTAGGAACAACATAATTAATATTATAGATTTTTTTATCATTTTCTTCATAAAGCATGTGTTATTCTGTGACTTTAACTGTGTGCTAAAGGGGGGATGGGAGAACGATGAACCACGAGGGTGTCTTTGTTTTGTACTGTAAGGAGTCTGCACAGTACACTCAAGTCTCTCTAAGTACACAAATGTGCACTGGCAGTTACGAGAGTGACTGAGGCGCCTTCAGCGACTCATTTGTTAAACAGTCATCTCCTTCTGAACAAAACGCAAGTCATTATCTACCCAAACAAGAAAACAGTCTGCAGATGCATCTCCTATGACAAGCTTAGAGGCTGTGTTATTATAATAGTCTCTTCAGTTGGCAAATGCCCTTTGTAGGATCCAACCATTCCAAGGCTGGGACAATGCAGGGGATTAAAGGACTAGCCACGGCCACACCATCCAGGATCGTTCCTTCTAGAACAGAGGGAGAGCATGGAAGGTCTCTGACTCGGGGAGATCCCTAAGTGATGCTGGGGTGAAGAGGGGCTTGGAGGATTGTACGGAAGAGGTTTGGCTTCCTTGGCTGGGGATAGCCGCCTCATCCGCCTCATCCCTGTGCATCTGTACAGCCCCACCCATCAGTCTTGCATCAGAGCTGTCCTGCTTAAATTTCACTATCGCTGTGATAAACACCAAGCAAACCAAACATGGGCAGGAAAGGGCTTGTTTGGCTTGCAGGTTACAATCCACCCCATAGGAAAGTCAAGACAAGAACCTGGAGGCAGGAACTGAAGCAGAGACCGTGGAGGGACACTGCTTACTGGTTTGCTTTCCATGACTTGCTTAGCCTGCCTTCTTACATAACTCAGTGCCACCTTGCTAGTGATGGCACTGCCCATAGTGTGCTGGACCTTCTCACGTTAATCAGGAAAGTGGTCCCATAGACTTGCCTACAGGTCAATCTGATGGAGACATTTTCTCAATTGAGTTTTCCTCTTCTGAGACAATTTTAGCTTATGTCAAGCTGACAAACTAACTAACTAACTAACAATCACAAAATTTAACCTTAAATGAAGGGAGCCCCCATGTCTATCCCATTCCAAGCTTTGAAGGTAGAGGGTAGAAGATATACTTGGTGGGATTGTTAACTCTGATTTACAACCCATGTCTTCTACATTTCATGTCATAATAGCACCTCCTGAGAGCCACAGTGTTTCCTGGAGTATGACAGTAAATCCTCATTCTTTTCCTGTCCATTCTTATCTCTGTCATGAACCGCTTTGAAAAAAGCCTTGATTCCCGAGCTTCAGCAGAGCATAGGTACCTCTTGCCACCCATTCACCACAGCTGTGCCCCTCTCAGCTGTCAGAGAGAAACCAACCTACGAAGCCATGCACCTAAGTACCTGAGCGGTGCATCTTCATATACCAACAAGTGGTGGTTCTGTAGGCCAAAAGTCAATACCTTGATTATTTTGATACTTATGGCTTTGTGTATCCTGTTTTAGACTGCAGCAGTGCCTTCCAGCAGAGGACAGGAAGCAGCAATAGGCTCTTAATGCGTTTGTCTGCCCAACACCCCTCTTCTGCTGTGGAGAGATCTCTCTAATAGACCACAGGGGGTGGTGGTGATCCACATAACACCTCACTCTCACAACCTTTGGGGATAAATGAAGAAAAAGGATGCACGTACCCACAGCCCTCGGCATCGTGTGAGCTGGGAGAGAGGTTCTTACTCTGCCAATGAGACTTTCCTGCTACTTGTGAGGCCCAGTGACAGCCTCTGTGCAAGAATTTGGAAGTGAGGCCAAGCCAGAGGGAAGTGGGTGCCATGACACAGTGACGTGTGTGTTAGTTCATTGTTTCCATTTTCTGGCAATGGCTTTTAAAACCCCTGAAACCTTTGGAGCGTCTCTTCTCCAGTCCATTCATTTATGTAGTTCCTTCCTAAGACCCTTTACAAAAACAGGCGAATGTTAGTAGCTCCCTGATGACCGAAACCTTCTGCAGTAAGTTAACTGACCCATGGGAGAATGGCTGCGGGAACTTCAATTTATGGTTAAGAGATTCCAGAAGCTGACTAGTGACTGACATCTGAAGATAGGGCTAGTTTTGTACGATGGAATCCTGACTCTATACTACCTGATACAACTCCAGGTAGATGGCATCAAAACTGATTTGGACAAGCTCCAGGCAAAGAAAATTCCAGCACAGAGATAGTAGGGAGGCATGAGGCCCCAAGCCTAGCTAAGGAACTATAGGTAACTGATAGATGCTGGGAGAGGGAGAGTCAGTTTTCTTAATGACCCCTGGTAGGTTGACCTCACTCCAGTGAAAGGTCACACAGCCAAGAGTATAGACAGTGTGACTTGAACCTGGTGGGTTTAGGAGAAAACAAAGAAAGAAGACACAATGTTGGAGGGGGAGGTCCTGCCCTCTTGCCATAAGTGAGGTTCAGAGGATGCAAAAGAAGGTAAAGACTCTGGTCACTAAGGACTTCAGTACAACAGAGAAGATGGCCTAGAAAGAGAATCAGACAAGCTGAGGGCATACAGTGATAGTCAAGGAGAGGCAAGAATTTGACTGAACCTCCTTAGAGACAGAAGGTAAATTCACAGTTGCCGGTGGCAGGGTGTGGAGCAGAGTAGATTGGGCGAGACTGCTAATGGGTGCAAGGGTTCTTTGAGGGTAATGAAAGCAGACTAATGTAGATTATAGTGACCATGGTGCAAATGTGTAAATATACTAAGACCACTGGATTGTAGAGTCTTAACCTGTGAACTTTATAGTATCTACCCTACCTAGAATCTGATCTGGAGGCTCAATGTGGGCTTCTTAGAGTTGGGATGACTGACTGAACTTCAGAGAAGAATGTGGAACAAGCAGGGAACAGACAGAATGTTGTGCCAAAAAGCAATGGAACAGAAAAGATGGAGAAATAAAATCTACATTGTAGGATACATGAAGGGTTTCATCACAGTGGATTCAAGAGGTAGGAGCGGGGCTGAGGAAGGCAGGACTCCAGATGGTTTAGGGAGTGGATGTTGGATATGCTCACTGGCTACAGAGGAAAATGCTACTTCAACCGACCGGAAAGATACTTCAAGCGCTCAAAGGGTTTGAAGATGGTAAGAGGGCATGACTAGATGTGAGTGTTAGCATAAAAGGGAACAGTAGAGATGATTTGGATTTAAGGCCACAAACTAGCACTAGGTGTGGTAGTGCATTGATGTAAATCCAGATATGGTGGTACACCTGTAAATCCAGGTGCGGTGGTGCACACCTGTGAATCCACAAACCAGCACCAGGTGTGATGGGCACATCTGTAAATCCAGCTCTGGGAAAGCAGAAGGATACCGAGTTCAAGGTCATCCTGAATCAGGTAGTGAGACCCTGCCTCAAAAACATGTATGAGGGCATACAGCACAAAGCTGGAACACTTGCCTAGCAAGAGCAAAGTCAGGTGCAGCATGAGGAAATGCTAAATGGGGGAGAAAGATAGAAAAACTGCTTGTGGAAGAAGTCATAAATATCTGTTTCAGGTTTTCTACATAGAATTCCCAGATTTCCCAAGTGGTATAGATGCTCTCTTATAAGTGCCTGGTAATAGGAGCATGCTTTGCTCTAGCGAACTGACTCTTTTTGGTGGGCTTCTGGGTTGGAGAGCTTGCCGTTTAGGTGCACACAAGCACAGGTCTATGTGTCCAACTCCACAGAGACAGAGGGTACTGTGATCAGGACTTTTCTCAACCATACCCCCACACTCTTCACCGTCTGATTGTTTTTATTTTATCATATCTTACTCTCTACACCATTTTCCTGAGCTTTGTGGGCCATTCTTGTAAGTTATGATCATCAAAGGGCTCCTGGGAACCTTTGGTTTATTGTTGTTTTGACAAATACACAGTAATTTGAACTCTCAGTGATCATCTGAAGTTGGGGCAAGCAGTCTCATAGGACAGTACCTGTGGAGTCTGCACTGGTTCCAGTAAGATGGGGTATGGGTTAAGCTGTAGGCCAGAGAAGGGTGTGTTAATGAGAATCAGAGAGGTATTTGGTGTAGGGAAAGACTACAGTGTATTTGGTGGCCAGGAGTATAAAATTAAAAATAGTTTGACCCTACATGGCCTTGTACAAATCAGCCATGAGTCTACATAACAGGACCGTGGCTTACATAGACGGATTCTAGGATGGTTTGGGGTTGAGTCCACAGCAAAAGGCATGGGAGTTCACTGTTCACTACTGAACTCAACTAGGAGGCAATGTCAAGTTAGGGAAAGAAAAGATTAATGTTCAACAGAAGGTCCCTGTTGCACCATTTGCCAAGCTTTCTGACTGCACATGTTCACCCACCTAAATCCAGACCCAGGACATACACATGAGGAGAATGAAGTTGACTTTCCCTTTGCCCCACAAATAGCCTCAGCCCATGCACTCTGCTAACCAGGCTGGATGGATAGAACAGCTGTTTATTGGAAGAGCGCTGGATGTTCTACACTGCCAGATGGTAGCAGCTCCCTAGGGCAGGCAAGCAGACACACACACACACGATGAGAGAGAGAGAGAGAGAGAGAGAGAGAGAGAGAGAGAGAGAGAGAGAGAGAGAGAGAGAGAGAGATTGAACTTAGTAGGGTCAATAATACTGATGTACTTGATATACTGATATATACTCCTTGGTGTAGTTACTGAAATCTAGGTTTGAGAGAAAAGCATGTTACATCTGTCATTAATATTTTGCACACTTGCTAGGAATAAAGAGCTTTTATTTTATATTTTAAATTTATAAAGTAAGACTGTTCATAACAGCCATATCATTTAAACAAATGATTGCTTCATTTACCCCTGATTCCCCTCTCCCCTCTGTTTTTTTTTTTTCTGGGGAAGAAAGAAAAGCTTTCATGGGTGTCTCACGGAGAGACAGTTAGACAAATCCACAGCGGAGTATGGCAGAACCCTCCTGCTTGGTTTGTTTGAAACACCACATTTGGGAAAAGCTCCTGAATAAAATATTCCCAGAAAATTTTTACTGACCCCTTCCAGTCTGTGGATAAAAGGAGTAGCTAGATTGAGTTAGAAGGCTGTGTTGGTAGAAAGAAGCTAGAGTTCTCCAGGTCCCCTCCCCTATCTTACACATACCCACCCCTCCACCATACAGATATACACATTCTCTCTCTCTCTCTCTCTCTCTCTCTCTCTCTCTCTCTCTCACACACACACACACACACACACACACACACACACAATCTATAAATCAGAAAAGCAGTTGGCAATTGGGGATACAGCACATAGTGGGGTACTTAGACAGCATGCAGAAAACCCCAGGACTCACCCCCAGTGCTGCATAAAACAATACGTAAGAAAGACAGACAGACAGACAGACAGACAGACAGACAGACAGACAGAAAGAAAGAAAGAAAGAAAGAAAGAAAGAAAGAAAGAAAGAAAGAAAGAAAGAAAGGAAGGAAGAAAGGAAGGAAGAAAGAAAGAGAGGAACAGTGGTGATTGCTCTTCATGAACTCATATACTTTCGGGATTAAAATAAAACAAGATGTGAATGTCAGGTTTGAGCTGGAGCTGGGCCTTAAATTTCTTTAGTTCCATTGCTTAATGTTTTTAATACGTTTATTTGCATGAGGGTGCACCATAGGACACCTGCACCACAGCACAAGTGGAGGTCAGAGGATAACTTTGGAGTTTGTTTTTCTCCTTCCACCCCATGAGCCCCAGAAATAGAACCGAGGAGGTGTGTTTGTGGTATGGTGTGGTGAGGAATAGGTATGAGCTTGGTAGCAAGCATCTCTACCTGCTAAACCATTTGCTGGCTCTGCTCTGTGATCTCATTGGTCAGCTCCTCCCTTCCACTCACTCTGTCTTTTGTTGATCTGTATTGGGCCTCCTGCCTCCAAGCAACACCTTGGTCAATTTCAATTACCCTTGACAGCTAGTCATGAGCCTTCGGTGAACGCTTCTATAGATGGGAAGCGCATTCCCACCTGAGATGGCTTGTTCCATCTTCGGCTACCACATGAGAAAGCTTTCATCCAACATGGAAGCAAAATTATGTCCTTACATTTTCCCCCATTGACATTTAGTTTTCTGAATAAAAGATTGACAACAACAATGACTACTTAGGTACTTAAAGGTAGGAAAATCTTATTTCAGTTCATATGTGAGAGAAAACATGGTACATTTGTCTTTTTTGGCTTATTTTAACACAATAATCAGCAATGTCACATATTTTCCTGAAAAGATATAATTTTTCTCTGGTGAAATAAATCTCCCTTGTGTGTTAATAATAATAATAATCTCCCCTATGGTTCAATAAATCTCCCCTAAACTTTTCTTAAAGCGTTCATCCGTTGATGGATATCTACTGGCTGGCTCCTTATTTTGTCTACTGTCAACAGAGCTGCAGTAAAGTTCTCTCTGATGTATGCTGACAGGCTCCTCGGCATACATTCCCAGGGGTGGTACGGCTGGATCATATGGCTCTACTTTTAGAATATTGGGGAACTTCTTTACTTATTTCCACAGTCACTGGACTAATTTATATCACCAGGAGCAGTGATTTCTTTTCTCCACATCCTTACCAGTATTTGTTGTTTTTACACTCTCTCTCTCCCCTCACTGCCATGTGATTGTGTGTGTGTGTGTGTGTGTGTGTGTGTGTGTGTGTGTGTGTGCAAACTCAGTATCTGTTCTCACTGTCCACCTTGTGTACACAGGCTAACTGACCCACAAGCTTCCCCTGAGTGCTTCCCATCTCACGGGGATTACAGATGCATGTGTTACTTGCAAGACAAAGGCTTTATCCACTGAGCCATTTCTCCAGTCCATGTTGTTGCCGTCTTAAGGACAGACACTTTTATTTTAACTGGGGTGAGATGGACTCTCAGCGCAGTCTTGGTTTGCATCCTTGGTGGCTATGTATCCTTTTAGGAATCCCCACTCATTCTGTTTGCTTGGTGAGTGATGACGTGATTTGTTGTTTAGGTGATCTGTTCTTTTGAGTTCTTCATATGTCTAGCAACATTCTAACTCATGAGTCAGAGTGACAGCAGGGAAAGGCAGTGGCCAAGTATGGGAGTTATGCCTGTGTCGCTGCTTCAGTGTGTCCTAGTTGGCTGCTGCAGCAGGCCCGCCTGTGGTGTGTGAAGTCAGCGCTTCTGTCAGTTCACTTGCGTGTGGGCTGCACTGCAGCAGGTGGGCACTGGTGTTTTCTCTCTGTGTTTGTTTGTTTGTCTTCTCTTAGTGGCTTTAATGACCAGGTCTTGCTAGCCCAGAAGGGGCTTGGATTTGCCATCCTCTGCCCCTTGCCTCCCAGCTGAATCGATTATAGACACATGCTGGAGGGAAAGGCGCTGCTTGTTCTTGGATTCTTTCCCTGTTTTGTTTTGCTTTTCCATCCAGGACAGCCTTTGCTCTCTCCAGCATTCGGCATGCCCAGCAGCCAACTTTTCCCTCTTTGCAAGGCTGCAACCTGAATGCAAGCCTTGTCCTGAGGTCCACGGCATTCAGTACCTTGGTGTATTTTAGAGACTCGTGTGGGTCACTCCTTAAAAATCTCCTATTTCTTAAAGTGCATGTTTCTGTGTGTGTGCACACATGTGTGTGGCTGCCCATAGAAGCCAGAAGAAGGTATCAGGTTTCCTAGGGCTAGAGTTAGAGGTAGATGTGAGCCTCCCTTTGTAGGTGTTGGGAACTGAAGTCTGGGCAGTCGCTCCTAACTTCTGAGTCATTCCCCCAACCCCTATTTGGGCAACTATTAAAATTTCTAAAGTTTGGCCTTGGTCATTTGAACTATCAGGAAAGAAGTCGTATATCCCATACAAACATTCTATCATATCTTATTCTATCATCTACCAATGGACTTCTCTCTCACTCTTTAAAAAGAGATGTTTTTATTTATTATGTGTGGTATGTGTGGATGTTTGCTCACCCTTATATGCAAATGTGGAGGTCAGAGGTCAGTATCTGCTGTTGTTTCTCTATTGCACTTCACCTTATGTTTGTTTGAGACAGGGTCTCTCACTGAACCTGGAGCTCCCCCTTTTACACAATACTGCTCGCCTATGAGCCCTTGGGAGCCTCCTGTCTTGTTCCCCATCCCTTCTTAGCACTGGGATTACAGGTGGCTGCCACACGTCAGGCTCTTTAACTGAGTTCCAGGGATCCAAACTCACATACCAAGTACTCAGTGAGCTTTCCCACCGGTCCTCACAAGGAAGCCTCTTTTTTTTTTTTTTAACTTACTTTTTTAAGACTCTTGGAGGTTTCAGACATTGATTCCGCTTCTTTGTGGACTGCAGGCCTCTCACTTCCTGTCTCCTGGACAAGGCTATCCTGCAGTATAGACTTGCTTTTCATCTGACCTATTATTGAGGACCTTTCAAAACCCAGTACCTCTGCTTTTAGATCTTCTAAAGCTTTCTGGCCAGCCCCTCGCACTTCACCACTTACTTATCTTTTATCTTTAATCCTACTACGCATTGAACAGACAGGGATTAACGTCTGTGTGTATTCTCTGGGCCCGCTTATTTCACTTCAAAGCATTTCCAAACCCTGCAATCCTGTTGCATATCTGTTTATTTATTATCCATCCACCCTGTGCCCAACAGAACGCCAGGTTTATGATGATGGATGAGACTTTGTCATATTCTTACTGTCCCCTTAGTGTCAAAAATACTGGCTGGTCCATGGCAGATATTAATAGATACTACTGAGTGAATAAACAAATGGGGAAGCGTGCACAGATATTGATGGGCAGGTCAGAGATGTGAGTACCAGGCACTGGACTCTGGGATAGAAGCGTCTTAAGCTTCCATCCCCTAAAAACTTTCAGTCCTAATTTGTTTAGCATGCAAGATGCTAAACCGTTCTGAGGGTATGCGGGTGAAGAGAGTTAAAGCAGAAGGAGACGAGGAGCTGCCCTACCATGCTGTAAAATAGGGTATACGTCCTCATGTGTCTCCTAGTCTGGGTAAATAACAGATATTTGTATCCCATGAACCTGCAGGAACTGACTTTTATCTGAGGTTAACCACCCTAAGAACCCGTTGCTGCTCACTGGCCAGATGGTGCTGTTCCTGTGGCTTCTCTGTACGCAGGGTGAGGGGAGGGATGGGATGCAGTGTGTGTGCTCAAGCACATGCATGCATGTGTGTGTGTGCACATGTGTGCACATGTGTGTACATGTGTGTGTACATGTGTGTGTGTGTGTGTGTGTGTGTGTGTGTGTGTGTGTGTGTGTGTGTGTGTGTGTAGGTGGGTTTGGGGTGGGGTGCGGCTGGAGCACCTGGGAGCAAGCCCTGGGCTGGGTGGCAAAGCTTCCTCTGCTTTTCCAACAGCTGTACTCTTTGCCAACTCCAGCATTTTACAAACATCTCATTAGACATCAAATGCTATTTGCCAAGCTGTGTCCAGAGGGCATTGTGACCTCCCCAGAGGGCTCTCTGGAGTCTCCAAAAAGTAATAGGACGAGGGAAAGCAAGGATATTAAGAACTAGAAAATGAAGCACCCATTTAAAGTTTGTCGTCGGTTGTCATGGAAACTGAAAGGCTGTTTCCCACTAAGAGACCCTGGGGTGGGGGGTCCGGGGTTGTATATTTTCTCCTCTGTCATATTGAAGTGTGGGATTTGCAGCAGCTCTCCAGGCTGGATCAGCCGCACAGTGTTTAATCAGTATTAATCTCCCCCAATGTCACCAAGGCCGCCTATCAATCTGCATAAATTCTATGGCAAAACTTTCGGAAGAAATGCTATTCAAAGCAAATGATGCATCAAATTCAAACAGGCCATCAAGATTGCTAATGGATTCTAATAGCAGCTATTACTCCGTAATAGTATTTTCCCAACAGCCGTTTGTTGATACAATTCGTTTACAAGACCTTTATGTCCAAGCCCAGGAGACAGCCGCCATTCATTTATAATCATTGGACTCCACCTACAAACAAATGCTACTTATTTGCATTTGGATGATCTGCAGAACTGACCCACTCCCACCTCATTTGACGAGACTAACTGCGAATATTACAAGCTAGATTAATTAGTCAATATTTTGATGCGCTACTGCCAGAATAAGAAAGGCTGCAAAGTGTCAAACTTAGAGGAGACTTATGGAGTGCTTGGCTACGTTCTGAGCGGTGATGGCTGCTGCAAACTGCTTTTTGGTCCTATGTCAATCAGTAACAGGCCCAATTTTGGATTCGGATAGAAGTTTCTGAACTCTAAGGAGCTGTCAACTAGCCTGGGTTCCTGCTTTAGATTTTGAGAGAGTGGCAGTAAATCTCAGCAGTGAAGTCGTTAGAATGCTCAATGAATGTGAGGGGGTCTAGTAAGGAAAAGCCAACTTTACTTCTTATGCCGTAGCTAAGGTTACAGCTTGGAGAATACACACGAGAGCGTAAGCTCACAACGTCTCACCTAGGGAACACATTAAAGATGCAGATGCCTGGGACGTAGGCCAGAGATATAGGAGAAGCCCAGGAAGTCACATTTTAGCCATTGCTCCAGGGGATACTGTGTGAGCCAGCTGGGGATCACGTACTGCAAAAATTCAGGGGAAATAGCATTTGTTCATAAATTGGAACTAAAATCTTGGCGTTCAGCTCTAATGACTTCAAAAGTATGCATTGGAAGCCCACCTAAATATCATCCAAACATTTGTTTTTATGATTTTTTTACCTTTGTTTAGTTTTGCAAATTTAGAAAAAGTATTTCTTATTAAGTATTATTATTATTATTATTATTATTAAGTATTATTAAAAGTATTTCTTCCAGCAAATTTATGCTAGCTACAACCAGGGAATTAAAGCACAATACAAAGTTTATTTTTTTCATCAAAATTCACAAAAATTCTTCAGAAAAACAAAGCAAAAGAAGTAAAAAAAATTAGCTTTTTAAAATAATCTAATAGCTGTCAAAGAAGTACAAATAAGTATACATCTAGGTGCATTTTGGGGGGTAACTTTGTGGTATTTATAGCACTGAGACTGTTACTGTATAAAACCTCAGTGAACTTTTGGGGCCAAGCATGCCTGGGTGAAATGCAGGAGCAGGCATAGGTCCTCCCACTGCCTGGGCAAGGCTGATTTTCTTTTAGTGGAGTCCGTGTGGACTCTTTGTGCCTACTGCCCAGGAGATATTGAGGGGCTTTGCTTAATGTTGCAGAGTCAATAGAGTAAAGGGAGAGGACTGCATGGCTACATCAGGGTTAGGAAGGATGTTTTACACCCATGAATTCAGTAGGCCATGTAGCATGTAGATTATAGTTCATCCCCTCATTTAAGCCTCTGCACAATTTGGATGGTGGGAGCATTTAAAGATGAGAAGGCCATCATTCCAGGGAATTTCTACACCTGGTACATCAGAGCACAAAACATTTAGATAACAAATGGCTGAAGACTCAAAGACAAGCTGGTCCTTCTACATTTCCATACAAGACCTCAGCTGGGCAGAGGTCAAGGCAGTAAAGCCCTGGGGGGAGGCAGTGGGGGGCAGATAGGGTGAGCCCCTGGAGGCTGTCATGTTCTAGAAGAGGAGGTGAGGAAGTAGGTCATTAGGATCACATCTTTGAAGGGGACACTAGGTGAACACAGAGAGTGCACTCCTTTAGCTGGAGACTATCCTAGCTCTAGCAAGGGGGTGAGAATGTGGGGACAGGGGTGGGGGTGAGCTGGCTGCTGCTCCCTTCCTCTATTGGTCTTCCACCCTGGAGCCAACTGGGGAGATGTAATGGAGATGTGTAATGGAAGCCTGCCTGAGCTCTTGTTGACTAGAAAACTCGTCACAGCATCTCTTGGGTTTACCATTGCTTCCTTTAGACATTAACAAAATACTATAGAGAACAACAACTCCATTTTCACTTTTCTTAACCATCTGCAAACATTAAAAGAAAATTTCAGAAATAAACAGATGATGAGTTTTAAGTTGCACAACAGTCTATTCCAAATCTCTCACTCCTTGCCTCATCCCTCTCCTCCCATGATTCAACCTGTCTGTAGTCACCCACCCAGCATCTACCTAAGTTATTATACTGTGTAGTTCTTGTGTTCAAGTAATTCTTACTTTACTTAATAGTGATGGTAGTAATGTGTATCTGTTAAGGAAGCTGCAAAGGGCTTCCTTTAAAGAGAAAAAGTAAGGGGGCTGGAGAGATGGTTCAGTGGTTAAGAGCACTGACTGCTCTTCCAGAGGTCCTGAGTTCAATTCCCAGCAACCACATAGTGGCTCACAACCATCTGTAAAGGGTTCTGATATGTCTGAAGAGAGTGACAGTGTACTCACATACATAAAATAAATGGAGACATAAGGTGAAAGCTTTTAATTTAGTAGGAAAGAAAACACTCTAAGGTTACTAATATTTACCCTGCCATTATAGCTAATCACTTATTGTGCCTGGTTTAGATGTTACACTTTGTCATAGAGACATATATGCTAACTTTGTATCTTAGTACCACAAAGGCTCATGTGTTAAAGGTCTGTCTTCACCTTGTGGTGCTGCTAGGAGGTAATGGAACTTTAGGGGACTGGACCTAGGGGAGAGTAGGTCATTAGGATCACATCTTTGAAGGGGACATTAGAATCCCAGTCCCCCAGTCCCACCCCGTGTGTGTGTGTGTGTGTGTGTGTGTGTGTGTGTGTGTGTGTGTTTGTGTGTTGGCCATGAGGTCTCCTCTGCAAACACTCTTCCGTGATGTTCTGTGCTGCTACCAGCCAGAGCAGCAAGGCCAAGAAACTATGATCAGAAACTCAAGAATTTGGAAACAAAATAAAGGATTTCCTACCTATACATTGTTTTATTTTATTTGTTTTTCCATTTCTAAGAGTCCACGCCAGCTTTGAACTCGCTATGTAGCTGGGTATTACAGCAAACCTCTTATCCTCCTGCCTCCATATCCCAAGTGCCAGAACCCTTGTTCCCTTGAAATTATTTACTCAGTATTTGTCACAGTAATGAAATGCTGACTCATATATTAAAAAATATAAAACTTACACACACACACACACACACACACACACACACACCCCTATCTACACAGGGCTTGAGACTGTTTATAGTGTCAGACATTCACTCTAAGTCTTGGCTTGTAATTCTTAAAAAGTGCATGCACACGCTGAGCATATGTGTATGTGCATGTGCATGTGCGCATGTGTGTGTCTGTGTGTGTACACATGCACTCCAATTATCACTTTGGATTAAATAAATTGATTTAGATAAGGTGTATACTGACAAAGAGTTTGTCACTTGAATCTAATGTGACTGCTGTAGGTGCTGCTGCAGTCTCTAATCCATCACCTGGCAGGCACTCTACATAACTGAATGAATAAATAGATGAATGAGTGGATGGATGGATGGATAAATGGATGGATGAATGAATGAATAGGAGGGCAAGGGTCAGAATCAAACTTCCACCATCATACTAACTACTTTTCGGGTATCTTTATTTCTATTATGAATATTATGTCAATCATATTGTCATAGGACAGGTGTCAGAAGCCATCTAGGACAGACTAAGGCATGCAAGTAAATTTTCTGGAGATGGCCCATCATTTTTGAATGGCCTGCTATGAGTGAGCTCTGAAAATGCAAGGTCCTTAGAGATTTCATCCTAGGATTGTTTTTTACTGCTGATATGCCCTTCCTGCCACTACCACAGAGCCTAATGATTCCTGGACATCAGCCCACCCTATTGGGCAGATTTTCTGCAGATCAACATGAAAATGCACTTTCATGTATTAATGCTGTTTAGATAAATTAATGATTTTATAAAATTCCTTATTTGATTCAAGTAATTTTAGGAAGAAAGTTTTAGATGGTTTTAGTTTTTGCCAGAAAAATGTAATAAAGTTAGAATCAAGAATAAAATGTGCCCACTCTCATAATAGCAAGTAAAGGCTGCATAATAAGGAATCCAATGAGCTTTCACAATTAAACTACAAAGAGAGATAAGCTTTGGACAAATTTGTGATTAAGGAAAAACATTCATTCTAGATAGGGTCCAAGGATGAAGTCAGAGGTGTGCACAATGATAAAGCAATGTCATGTGAAACTGTTGCTTTGAACTTACAATGAGCTTATAGAATGAAACCCTGCTTTCAACTTAGTATCGACATCCTTCTATAACTCCTATTTTGTGTAACATTTTATCTATGAGGCAATTTCATAAAGATTTATTTGTCTTAAAAACTAAAAGAAGGCCAGAGAGAAGTAAAGTGTGGCATTTGGGGCTCAGCCCCACTCATCAAATGTATATATGTATATGTGCCTATATATATGTACATGTATAGGTATATGTATATAAGTATGCATGAACACTTGTGGAGTTGATGAGACTGGTGATTGGGCCTGACAAGAGTGTGTGTGTGTGTGTGTGTGTGTGTGTGTGTGTGTTTTGTCATCTCTATAAATGATTTTCTTTCTTTTCCTTTCTTTTCTCTCTGGTTCAAGAAGAGTTAACAAGTTCTACACTTCTTGGCTGTCCAGGGAGAGGTACTTGAGCCAGAGAGAAAACAGCCATAGCAATTAAGTTTTATTTTTCCTTCTTAATCCTCTGCTGTTACCAGCAGGAGTTTATTGCCAGAAACCAGCAGCATTTAGCCACAGAAGAGTAAGAAACAAGCGCTTATTAGCACAACATAGTAAAGGAGAGTAACAAGGCTAGAGATCAATCCTTGACCTTAGTCTAACACTGTGTCCCACCTCATATCATTCATTTTAAAGGCCGGGGCAGAACCCCAGACAAAAGGCACTTTGGACTCAGCTTTCTCCTACTGTGGCAATACATTATTATAGAAATATATTTAAATTCCAAGAGACTGGAACTTTGGCTGGATCTCGAAGCCAATTAATAATATATCCCGAGGTCATTTAAGTATTTCTGTGTACTCAGCCTACTTGTTTAAACTGCTTTTAAGAGAACAATTTAACATTCAACTTTACTTGCTTTGGATTTCCCATGTGATCAGCTTTTATAACTTATAATATGTAGAGTTAATCTTGAATTACATATTCTTCCAGGTCCCTGAGTCAGAGAGCAATACATGTGTGTCCTATGGCCATCGTTTGCTGAAAACAGCAAATAGCTTGAAAAAAACCATATATAACAAATACCATAAAAATACTTTATATAACTAATACCCACCATAACTCTTAAAAGCAACATATGGGTATCTGTGAGGAAAGGTTGCTTATAGTTGTGTTGAGCACACATGTGCCACTTGGTACAGATCTGTATTAAAGCACACACTGTAAAGCTCAAATATACATGCAATCTCAAACTTATGTGTAAGAGTCTCTAACCAACAAAGGAACAAGAGGTGTATTTTCCTTAATGTGTAGTAGGTCTCACCTTGTAGACCTACACTGTATATATCTTTACCTCCGGGCACCAAAGACCAGGGATAAGCAATTGCTTTTCTCTTTACTGGAAGCTTTACCCTATTTTGTATTTTAAATACTTTTTGGTCACTAGGTGGCTCTGAATTTCCATTGAAAACTAAGACCTTAAGAAATTCTGACAGAAATATGCATTTCCTTTTGCCAAAAAACTTAAAACCTTTTTACATGAGAATGGTAATCAGAAGCTCCCAATAATTCCATGAACCTCTATTAACAGTCTGTATGCCTCTAACCTTTGGGATACATTTTGATAATTTCATATGAAATAGTGACTATCAACATGGGCACACATGCAGTTTTTAAGCAGTTTACAAACTGGATGTCATGTAGTACTACACAACAGCTGTAAGGTGCTAGGAATAGTCCAGCATTTGCCCTTTTACTTAAAAGAAGCCTTTAAAGTATCATCATGTAATTTATACTGTTTTAAAAGTTTTTCTGATTAGGGATGAGGTGGTGGCTCAATTAGGAAAGTCTTTCCTGTGGTAACTGAGGGTGTAACTTTGAACCCCAGCACCTATGTGAAAGTTGAGCACAGCAGTGTACCCCAGTAACCCTAGTGCTTAAGAGGGGAAAGCAGGAAGACTGGACAGCCAGTCTGGCTGTAGCAGTGGGCTCTGAGTTCATTGAGAAATACTGTCTTAAACTAAGGTGCAGAGGGGTTTGTCAGGAGACATAATAGGACAAGCTAGTAACTAGCAGGTGATCTTCCTGAGGTGGTCTGCTTCAGATTATAATATAATCTGCAACATATTTGCTCTGATTGGCAAGGCCATAAGAGAATTCATTTTAGGAAAGATTTCTGCTATTTCTATGCTTTCTCTTGTTATTATTAAACATATATAACAATCACTAAGTAGCCCACCCCTTTGAAGCAGATCTGCAGGTCTATGAAGATGTACTGTCTTATAATGATGCTATATAGACAAATAGATGACTTAAGTCTTAATGATGATCCTATAAGCATTCCTAAAATTATATCAGTGATTATTAAGCTCTTTTATAGTAGATTGCTACTAAGTCCTTTTTGACAGTCAAAACTGCACTGAGAACTCTGCCAGTCTCCCATGTGTCACCAGTTAATTGCTCTTAGATGGTAATCAGACTTTCTCCTACTCAGAGCACATTCCAAGAGGTTGTAAAACAATTAACCAAAAATCATAAAAAAGAAACTAACAATTTATTATAGGTGCTAGAACACCTATTGACTGGGTTTATCTATACAAAACTTCACTAATAACTTAGTTATGGTCTTAAACCTTCAGTGAACCTGTGGAGCTGTGACAGGTGATAGATGTTTAGCCAGATAATTACTCCTAATGGATATGCATGTAAACATTCTCTGCTGTGAACTTCTTTTTCAATTTATGGTTTGATTTTTTGTGTGTACTTGTGATGAACTTTTTAATATGTGATCATGTATTCTGAAAGGTGTATAGGTACAGAGGACAAAGGGATGAAAAAGGAGAGTAGAGATTTTTTTTTCTCTTCCCTAGTTAGAAGAATTTTTTCCTTTCCCCAACTAGGATCTTTCTGCTTTTCCCCTTAGATAGCTTTCATAGGAAACTTTTTACAAATTAGAAATAAATACTATGTCACTTTTCTAAGTGTCCCTCTTTCTTCCTGTGACTTCAGACTAGCAGACCACAGTTAGAGCCGCAGTTTCTGTTGAAATAGAACCAAGACCACATTACTTAATTCCCTGCTGTTAGGCTACAGGTGTCAATTGCCTAAACCAGCAGCTTTTTACCCCCAGAAAGAGCAAGAAAGTTTTTAGGACTTTTTAGAAGTTAGATAGCTAGGAAGTCCTAAGACCTTCAGACTTTAAAGCCACACCAGAGTCCTATGCCATGCCCCTACCACTACTCTCTCCTGGCCAGAAGGCTCCCAGCATGGGTGGAGAAATTTACCTGACATCTACCTCTGACCTCTACATGCACTCACATGGGCAAGCATACACACACACACACACACACACACACACACAGACACACACACACACACAGACACACACACACACGGTGGGGGTGATTAACTACCACCCCAGGGCTGACCAATTTTTTAACTTTTGATTTGTACGTTTTCACTAATAAAATGGCTGGTATCACTTTCAGTTGGATCTTCTGCTCTAGCCCTACTGACTGCTTGCTGCCTCTGAAACATTCGGGCATACAACAATGTCTTTCTTCCTAGTATGTAAGTTTCCCTCTCTATTTCCAGTCAATAAGCTTCTCCTCTTTCTTAAAGTCTGATGTTAAATCATTTGACTTCTGGAGTCTTCAAACATTTATGACAAGGAGCCTGGTGCAAGAGCCAAGGCCACCTCAGCTTAAAGCTCAGTTACATTGTTCACTGGCCATGAGATACTTAGAAAATTAATTGGTTTTTATTTCTTCACCTATAAGTATCAGTGACAGAGTCCAGTGAAGTTTATGAAAGTTACTTGAGGAGGACTGTGCTAATTAATTTTTTGTTAACTTGACATAAGCTAGATCACCTGGGAAGAGTGAACCTCAATAGAGAAAAGCCTGTATCAGAGTAGCCCTTAGGAAAGTCTTTGGGATGTTTTCTTGATTGATAATTGACATGGGAGGGCCCAATACATTATGGGTGGTGCCACCCCTGGACAGGTGAGCCTATGTTGTATAAGAATTCAGGCAGAACAAGCCAGGAGGAGCTGGCCAGAAAGTAGTTTCTCTGTGGCCCCTGCTTTAGTTCCTGCCTCCAGGTTCCTGCCTTGAGTTCTTGCCCTGACTTCCCTTCTTGATGAACTCTAACTTGGAAGCTGATATAAACCCTTTTGACTCTGAGTTGCTTTGGGTCATGGTGTCTGTCACAGTAATAGGAGGCAAACGAGAACAAGGACTCAGAACAGTTCCTGGAACCCACACAATCTCTAAGGGTGGGGAAAGGCATGGAATGAATACAGTCCAAGTGAGCTGTGAATAAAGCATAGACATTTCTTTGTGAGTGTGAACACTGCATTTGAATGTTGTAACTCCTCTCTAGTCTCTCCTAGACTAGAGAACATCATTCACCTAAAGCGTAGGTTGCCTTTCTACATGCCTGGCTCTTCCAATGGACTGTGATAGGACAGACATAATGAGCAGTTGGGGTTTCATACCTCACTGGCCCCAGTTGAGTACTTATATGTCACCTAGCTATTGTCCTTGTTTCTGCCACATTGTGGTGAATGAGAAGATATGTCAGGAAGATTTCTCTGTGTAAAAAGGATACAAGACTTAGCAATAGGAAAAGAAAGGAAATTAAATGAAGTTCCGTAGGCTATGGATTGACAACACCACACTGTTGGAGAGCTACTGGCAAAGGTAAGAATCCCGGTGTAGAGTCAGCTTCTCGACTCTAGAAGTGACATGCCAGTCTCCACATTTCATGTTTTCAATAGATTATCAAGAGAAGGGCAATTCATCATTCATTAATAAATTCTGTTACCAATTGTCTCATGGAGCAATTGTTAAATTGAAAAATGTTTTCAGTTTTAGTAATCAAACCTTCCCACAAGACAGGCCATTCCGTGGCTTTTAAGGAGTTGCAAGTTAGTGAACAGAAATAGTAAGCAATAATTCAATGTAAAGAGGATTTCTAACACTGACAAATGCCAGCCAGAATAAACCCTGTGATGAGAAAGAACAGCAAGTGGAAGGGAGGTCAGGGTGGGAAGTCTGGGGCATTAATAAGGTTACATTTCACTTTGCATTCCTGTATAATAAGAGATAATTAGCTCTGTCATATTGTGATCTCAAACTAACCCATAGAGAAGAATAAGCTTGCGTGAAGAACTCAGGACCACCAAAGGTTGGTGCAGGGTGTGAGATGAGATTGAATGTAGCAGGACCAGATGACACAAAGCTCAAAGGGAATGGGGGTGAATTTTGGTTTTCCTCAGAGTCAATGAGACATAAGCCAAGGATTTTAAGCGAAGACAGGGATACACAATTCACATTTGGTGTTTCCTGAAGATTATGAACATGTTAGCTAGAGACTGGACGGCAAACAGGAAAGGCAAAGAAGTCATCAGGGGTCCGAGAGTGCTCAGGGCGAGAGAGCCCAGTCAAGGCTTTGGGGATTGAACAGTGCTTTGTTTGGATCTTAGTGGACTCGTCTTCCTCTTTTGAAAGAGAAACTCACTGGGGGCATATTTTGTCTGTTTCACTCACTAGTGGTATAGTCCCAGTATCTAGACTGGAACCTGGTAACAACTGTTAACAAAGGACATGTTAAATATTGCTGAATATTGAAGCATTACCAGCCGAGAAAATACAATGCTGTGGGGGACATAGAAATAGGCACTTTACAGTCGGTTTGCCTCTCCACCTAAACAGGTCTGCTGTCTGTCCAATGACTGACTGTTCAATACTTTATCTTTCTTGCATAAATGAACAAATCATACATACATACATACATACATACATACATACATACATATATACATACATGCATCCATCTATCCAACCACCCCTCCCGTCCTTCATTGGTGTAGTCTGTGATGTCAAATGTAGGAGGCGTAGCCTTCTCTAGTGAAAAGACCCTTGGATCAAGAGCTAGAAAGCAGAATCTTGGTTCTGCATCACACTGTTCAGCCTGCTGAACGTAGCCAAACACAAGTATTTCTGGGTTTCAGCTTTCCTGCCTATAAAACATATAAAACAAATAAGTTAGCCTAGATGGCCTTTAAAATCCATCTTTATTTTAGAAAATCCAAACGCCAGCATGAACACAGCCATGCCTATGTGATATCATTCTTGGTTTTTACAAATTGGCTTCAAGCAGAAGAGCTGAAGCTTTCAGGGGATTCCTTATGTTCTCTCCGCAGGCAAAGCCCTTCTGTGTGAGATTAATGCCAGTGTGGAGTGGCTGGCTCTGTGCTTTGTGGCAAGAATATATTACTAATGGTCACCGAACAAGAAGGCGTCAGTTTTCTTCCTCATCAGCGCTTTTCTTTCTAACTTAAGAATGCTCAACTTTATTGTATTTAAAACAACAGGTATGTTCTTAGATGCTACATTTAAACCAATTAACATTAAATTTCTTTTTGTTAAATTGTTCTTTGTGAGCAGTTAGATAATTCTCATGGACAATGGCTCTACTTTTCTTGTTCTTTGGAATTATGTCTTTAGTCACTGGTTGCTGCGTATCCCCATCATTTCTTCCTATACCAATCACTCCTTACTGGATAAATCTTTGTTTTCCTGTTTTGGTGGGACAGGGCAAAGTCTTATGACTCCAGGGTGGTCATAGCCCAGGATGACCTTGAACTCCCGAACCTCTTGCTTCCATTTCTTCCAAATGCTAGAATTACAACTGTGTGCTACCTTCATGGTCTTGAGTGTGTCAAGCTTGCTCTTGCTATATGGCCTTGAGATGTGCCATTTCTCTAGCATTCAGCATCTAGATTTTCTTATCATACACCACTTTCGTGAGACCAGAAGACAGGCCTTCTTCAATGTACCCCCTGTTCCAGCAGAAAGAGTTCTCCTTCAGTTCTACTATACTGCACCAATGGTGTCACTATCCAAAACAGGCTTGTTTTCATTCTGGATCCTTTATCAGCTCCTTCTATCACCACTGTCACCAGCACCACACCTATCCCTGAGGAGAAGGAAGCAGACAGACCTTCACTGTTATGTTCCCATCTAGGATGGCATCTCAAGCATACTGAACTGATGGAGAAAATTCTATTGACCAAGTTCATAAAGTCTCACCTGTATTGAACTCACTGCCTGAAGGTAGCAGGCACCTACGTTTTTTTTCTTACTCATTTTTGATGCCACTAATCACTCCTCTCTGAAACAAACAAACCCCAATATATTAACAATAAAATATAAATTCCAGACCATTTGCCCCGCTGACAGCCTTCTCTCTGCTTTTTTCCCAGTGTGTTCTGCTGATATCTTTCCTTCCCTTGATATCAGGAACCTTAAACAGCTCAGCCATCTTTTCTTTGTGAGCTGCCTGCCCTCTGGTGAGTTCATAATAAATGGAATCTGCCCATAACAATTGTACCTCATATACCACTCCAGCTAATGGTAACTCACATCGGCTTCTGCATTCCTTAAGAACACTACCAAAACCAGCCTTCACAAGCTACCTTTAACTCACAAATCCTTCATCACTCTCCCATGGCATCAATATGGCTGCCTGTTGAGCGACCATCAGCCACCACAAACAGAAGCAAGATGGTCACAGTTGCTCAGCTCTGCTGTGGAGAGGGGCCTGCAAGGGTGGGCTTCAGTCTATTAATTACAGTATTTTTGACAAAAATTTAATTTTTTAAGATGTAATAGCCAGTGTAAGCTCTCTAAACACAGCAGTTCTCAGATGGACAGCCAGTCACTTGTTGTAGGCCTTAAGGAGTCTCAGACTTCGAGAACTGTTTATCCAAGTTCTTGTCAGCCTTTTAAAAAGAAACAACACGGAAAAACTTTCATAGCTCTGCAAGAGACTAGTCCCCTAGGGAAAGCTAAGTTCAGGTTTTGATTATGTAAATTATTGGTAGGCAGCCACACATGGCTTTAGATAAAGAAGAGGAGCCCAAGCAATTCACTTGGAGCTCTCTCTGCTGACAGGAAAGGGCCTGTTAGCTCAAACCTTTCCATTGGGGAAAGAAACAATTTACGTTAAAAAAAAGTTCAAATCATATAAACAACAACAGAATTTCCTTAATTGGAATTTATTACCCCAACCCCAGCATCCCTCCCCACTCTCTATTCCTCTAAACCTGTGCTTATTTGCCAAGCTAATTTTCATTTCCCTAAGTGGTCTCTTATTGTTGCTGTTGGAATGCATCCAGTTTATAAAAAAGCCCTTGGAATTACTGTGTGTCAGTTAAGAAGAAGTGAAATAAGCAATTCATGTTCCCCTTAAATCTTTCCATTGGTAGGAAATGACTTTTTAAATTAAATTTCAATCACAAGTATTGCATTTGCATTGTTCAATCCCTCCCTCTCCTCCAGACCCTCCCAAACCCCCTTAAATTCATAAAAGTGATGACCTTTTCTTTTAAAAATTATTGTGTATTTATATTGTATATATATTGTATGTTGTATATTATATATAATATACATGTATATAGTACATTGTACATTGTGTATGTGTGTGTATACATAAATCTACATAAATACAACCTGCTACGTAGATTTAGTACTGTCCTTAAGTATATTTGTTTAAGGATGACTACTTGGGATTGAATAACCTATTGGGGCTTGTCCCTGAGGAGGAGATTTTCCCTCCACAGCCATTATTGATTACTAGTAACTCTTGACTAGGGCAGTGGTTCTCAGCCTGTGGGTGGCAAGGGGTTGCATAGCTGATATCATGCATATCAGATACTTATATTATAATTCATAATGGCAGCAAAATTACAGTTTTGAAGTAGCAACGAAATAGTCTTATGGTTGGGGTCACCGCAACATGAAGGACTGTATTAAAGGATCGCAGCATTAGAAAGGGCCGAGAACCACTGAGCTAGGGGAAGGGCTTTGTAAGGCTCCCCACCCATGTCAAATCCTATTGTCATAAAATGGACATCTTCTATAAAACTGGTAGAAACCCAGAATAGGTAAAAGGATGACTGATTTCTACCTTTAAAGCATTCTTCATTTATGCTACCTGGCTTCCTAATTGTAATGTATTCAGTCTGCGGTCACGTGAGGAACACATTAATGCATCTTAAACAAACATGTGCAGCCACGGTGTCAGAATCATTCCTTTCCTGTGCCTGTGTAACAACTGGTAAAAAAAAGATTTTAACAAGAAAACATACTTAGGAGACCTCATGTGTTAATTAATTTTGGTAAAAATAACCCCGTGGGGCGGGGGAGGTGGAAAGTGATGGAATAACACAAACACAGAAACAGGAAGACGGGGAGGAGACTCAAACCCATGAGTGTTAGGAGACTCCAGATCTATTTTAAGGCTTCGGGGCTAGAAAGGGACAGGTATTTTTAAATTTAATTGGAGCATTTCAAATAACAGTGAGATTAGCTGCTTGAAAACTTGGGTGAAGAACGGGGAAAATAATTTCAACTCTAAACAGTAATGAAATTGAGATTTAAAAGAACAAGTTAAAGACACAGGAACAGGCGGGACCCAGTACTTCTGTGAAGAGGTTGCAGGTCTTAGGGCCAGAAAACGGGATTTCAGATTGATACCAGCAGTGAACTGATACAACCCTGAACCTTAGCTTCTTTATCTGTGATCTGAGATCCACTAATGCCTGCCCAAAGAAAGGGTTGTGACAATTAACAGGAATGGACATCGACATACTGTGACCATTTGGTAAATTATGAAAACAATGTCCTAAGCCCTAAAAGAAAAAAAAGTCCTTGTCTCTACGGTAAGCTAGGAAAAAATCAGTTTGTAGTGGTTTTTTTTTTGTTTTGTTTTGTTTTGTTTTGCTGTTTATTTTATTTTTCTTTTGAGACAAGATCTCACTGTGTAGCCCATGATCCTCCTGCCTTGGTCTCCCAAATGCTGGGGTTGCAGAGTGTGCCACTACACTCTGTTGTGGGGACTTTTTCTATTTTTATTGATTATAATATAATTATAATATTTCTCTCTTCTCTTTCATCCCTCTAAACCCTCCTGTATACTGTTCCCTATTCTTCCTCAAATTCATGGCTTCTTTCTTTAAATTGTTATCACACACACACACACACACACACACACACACACACACACACACACTCACACTCCTAGGTACAACCTGCTCGCTCCATATAATGTTACTGGTACATATATTTTCAGAGCTGACAGTTTGGCACTGGATAATCAATTGCTGAGCTCTTCCCTGGACACTGTATAATATATACTCTTAACAAACCAGTGGGTCAATAAAAAGTCAGGAAGAAAAATTTAAAATCCAAATGTCAAATGAAAATGAAGACACAACTTACCAGAAAATTTGGGAGATGGCTAAATTAATTCTAACTAAAGTACAAGTGCTTACATTGAAAAGTCAGAAATATTCTTAGGCATATTTCCAATGTTAATATATAAATAATTGCTCTTAATTACAGCAAATAAGTAATCTAAAAACATATCACAAAGCCATAAAAAATGAAAATAACACAAGCCCTAAAGCACAGAAGAAAAGGAAAAATAAAGATCAGGACAGAAGATAATTAAAGGATCAATCACAAAAGGAGTTGGTTCTTTGATAAAATGAAATTGAGAAACTCCTAGCCAAACTAACCAAAATAAACAGAAAGACTATTGCCAAATATAATCATTGGGGCGTACTTTAAGTTTTATATTCTCATAAACTCAAAAATCAAGAAAATAAATTTCTAAATACATTAAATTAAGAAGATAAAAACCAATGAGACTTGTGCAGTAATAAAGTCTCCTGATCTAAACCAGGACAGATAGCTTCCCTGGCAAAATCTGCCAAACTTTAAAGAAAATCTAGCACCCAGATGTCCCTCAAACTGTTGCATAAAGGAAAGAACACTACCAGATTAATTTTACAAAAAAACAGCATTACACCAACACCAAAACTGGAGGACACACACACAGACACACACAGACACAGACACAGACACACACACACACACACACACACACACACACACACACACACACACTCAACAACAACAACAACAACAAAACAGACAAGGAGATAAACGGGATAGAATGAAGGACTAGCAATAGCCCCAATTACATGTTTGCGTGTGCGCATGCATGAATCTGTGCATGTTTGTGTGCTAGAGCACCCATGTGTGTACATGTGCATGCACATGTGTGAGCATGCCTTCAGAGGACAAATCACAAGGTTCTGAGGTTTATTTCCAACCCTACCGGCGTTCCCTTTAGGAAACCCTTGCCTGTACGCGTATCTCAAAATGTTTTCCTTTAGCAGCTTTGAAGTTTCACGTCTTACATTAAGGTCTTTGCTTAATTTTGAATTGATGTTGCCATCCATGGTGTTTGGTCTTGTCTTTCGAGACAGGGTTTCCTCACTGTTGTGAAGCCTGGAGCCTGGTTAGCCTGTCTCACAATGCACATGCCACCACACCCACTTCGTGTTAAATATGAGTTCTACAATCAGTCTTTGTGCTTACAGGGCAAACACTCTACCGCTGAGCCATCTCTACAGTCCCACAGCCGCCTAATTTTTTTTTAAAGCCACCAAAAATACTTGCAGGAGTAAAACCATTCTATATGTTGTAGAATAAAATTAGATTTGTATCTCTCATTCTGTACGTCAACTCAAAATTGAGAAAAGATTTTAATGTTAAGACCTGAAACTCTGACGCTGCTGAAGGAAAATGTTTTGGGACATGGGTATGGGCAAGGATTTCCTAAGGGAAACTCCAATAACATTGGAAACAAGCCTAAGAATTGACAGATGGGGTTACATGGAATTGAAAGACTCAGTATAGCAAAGCAAATAAACACTGGCCGGAAGACGGTCTGCAGATTGTGGAAAGAATATTTGCCAATGACTCACAAGACATAAATTACATTTTGGGTATATAAAGAACTGCAGAAACCAAACATTAAAATAAAACTAATGTCATCTAAGCAATAGATGGGCTCATGAACTGAATAGTTTGCAAAGGGAAAGATACAAATTTCAAGTAAACACTTGAAGAACTGTTTAACATCCTTAGGCAAGGGGAGCGCTAACTGAATCTGCTTTGAGATTTCACCTCAGTCAGCATAGATTTAGATTTTATCCAGGAAACAAAGGGCAAATGCTGGGGACAGTGTGGGGAAAGAGGAGTCCTTGTCATGCTGGGGATACAAACTCAGGTAGCCAGTACAGAAACTAGCATCTCTATTCATCAATAGAAAACGGAACCACCATATGACCTAGCTGTGCCAGTCATGAATACACACGCCAAGGATGCTAAGTCAACACACCAGAGAGATACCTGCACATCCATGACCCAGCTCAATCACTCATGAATATACACACTAATTCAACACACCACAGAGATACTTGAACATCACCGTGTTCATTGTTCTTCACAGTAGCTAAGAACTGGAACCAGGCCAGACGTCCATCAACACTTCAATGGTTAAAGAAGATATGACTGATACAAACCGTGGAATCGTAGGTAGCCATCAAGAAACATGAAGTTATGACAGTTTCAGGAAATGGATAGAACTCAAAATCATTACATTGGGTGAAATAAGCTGGATTTTAAAAGGAAAATGCAGTGTTTCTTCTCATCTGGAGAACATAGGTTTAAACGTGTGTGTGTGTGTGTGTGTGTGTGTGTGTGTGTGTGTGTGTGTGTGATATGTGTGTTGTGATATGTGTGTTGGTCAAGAAACTAGAAAAGGGATTATGGGTTAGGGTTAGGGTTATGAGATAAGGAAGATTTCTTAAGGCCTGGGGTGGGCAGCACTAAGAAAATACATGTGATAAGAAAGCAGAAGGGTGTGGGGTCACTATCTGAAGAAGAGAGCCACACAAATGGAGGAACATGGCAGGAGGGAGTCAACTGGGTTAAGGGAATTTGGTCAAACTAAATGGGTAAAAAATAAAACCGAAAGTAAATCTGACAAAGGGCTGGTAGCCAGGAGACTTGGGTTATCAAAACAGTGGACCGGCTGTGGGTTGCTTTACCGGCCTAGGGCAATGTCTGGTAAGGCTTACCACACTTGATGGAGCACGTAGGAGAGGTACAAGGCATCTTAAAACATCTTAGCTGCTCATATTATTCTCACAGAGTTCTGGCCAAGGGCCGCTTTATCTCTCTCAAAGCCTCAACAAATGTAGCTATTAACAAGGGAATTTCTGGCTCTGGCTAATGATGGCTGGTATTACAACAGGTTTTGCACCCAACATGATGCCTTGAATTTGCCAGCCACACCACTAGGTTGCCATAAAAAACATGGATTTTTGTGTTTATCCTTTTTCCAATGATTTTCATTCTACCTTTATAGGCACTACTGTATGATTAAAATAAAGAACCTGGAACCAGCTTTGAGAACATGTGAAATCAGTGTAAATTCAAACCTTCTGGATTACCAATACTTAGACTCATGGGAAATAGTTTGAAACACACACAAGATAGTCACTATGCAGGGGAGAAAGTGAAGAGCTCAGATGTCATTTTGGAACACTGTCTCAGTTTTTAGTCATTTGGAAGAAGATTTGAAAATGCCAGAACTTTCATAATTCACCCAGCAGAGCTAGGGGGTCTTTGAGGAATGACTGGGATATCCCCTTTTACAGCCTTCTTCCAATCAAGGTTACATTTTGAAACACACCAAACAAGACAAATCATGGAGGAGACTGCCTGTTTCACGTACAACACACTTTTTAATAGACGGTGTCAGTTATTAACATTGAGTTACTTTCACTCTCAAAAATGTCTCATTTGAAGAGAAAGTTTTAAAACCCCATGTCTGTTTCTATGGAAGGGAAACTGTGTGGCTTGGACTTCTGAATGCTTTTATCCAACATACAACTAATAGGTAAAGAGATTTCCGACAGGGATTGGAAGCATCGTCCCTGGCGCTCATAAATACTCCGCTGCATTGTCTGAAATGGCTGATGTCAGTCCTGACTGTGGGCTTAGATTTACTGTACAGTTCATCAACTTCTCAGCATGATAGATAATGAATGTTTCATTTACATCGCTAATTGCCAAGCCATGGTTCCTGCAACCTTTAACCCGTATGTTTTGTTCCATTATCACCATATGTCAATATAATTGCATTTAATATTCCAAGTGACAAACTTTCTTCTACACGGAGGAGTATTTTTCACAAAGAAACCATGCAAAGGCTGTTGATGAAACACAAGCCAGTTACAGGAAGTGACAGGGATATGCGAACAGAATGATAGGGCATCGTCCAACTATGGAAAGTCATGTTTAGACAAGGACTCTTGATCTCATGCACAGGAAAACAATGGCATGCTACTAAGAACCAGTTTTAAGTTTTAATTCAAGAACTGACTAAAAATCCTCAAAGTGATATAATTCAGCATTTGGACCTGTGTAATACACAACACACACACACACACAAACCAGTTATTGATAGCTATGTGATCCAATTGTGTTTGCTCTATTTACTTGACATTCTGCAAATAGACAGATAATGAAGTAGCCTCTTTCCTCTCCTCTGATTTAGAACTGAATACATTTAGAGAATAGAAAGTATCACAAACGAGTTGCTAAGCTTGGAGAAAAAGCTGGCGAGTTATTTTCTCATAGTGCCAACAGACACCTATCTGAGGACTTGCCTAGAGACACCAGGCAACAGAAATAGAAGGGCCTCCCTCCTGGATCACAGTTGTTTCCCTCAGTGATTCAGCCTACCCAGCAATTGTTTTATACTCCATACCTGGGAATTTCGTGAACTCATTTTTCTCCCCCATCCCCACAGTCAGTCCATCAACAAATTCTACTTGTTATAACTCAAAAAGTGTATCTTGCTTTTGTCTATGGTATCTCCATGGATCCATCCAACTCTGAGCCCTTGCCACCTCTCTGTGGTGGCACTTTCTTATGTGTCTCTGGGTTTGCCCTTACCTTTTCCCCATTGATTGTGTGTCACACACACCCCCCTCCTTACAATCATCCATTGTGGAATTGAAAATGCTTCTGACCAGTGAGGCTTTGCACAGTCTGACCTCTGCAACCACAGCAGGCTCCCTCCTCCCTATTTCCAGTACCTAACAGAGCTTCCCTCCGTCTCCCCAGGGAACCGGTTTCCTACACTGGACCTTTGCACTGCTGGTCCCTTTCTCCTGGTTTTCTCCTAGCTTACTGTTGCATATCCCAGACGTTTAAGCTTGAAAGACTCCTCCTCAAGGAGGCTTTATACAACCTCCCATCCAAGGTCAAGCAGGTCACGGAAATATCCACTGGTTTCTTAATGACGCTTCTATCTGCTTGCAATATTTATTTGCTTAATGTCTGGTTTCCCCACTAAGCTGAGCACTCTAAAATGTCAAGAGCTGCCTGAGTTTGATTTCCCTCTATCCTTAGCAGCCACAGTAGTGTGCAGTATTGGAGAATTCATTCACAGTTAACGCCTTGGTATTTTTCACTGAACTTTTACTCTACTGGACTCCAATTTTCTCTATCAAAGAGCAAGGGATGGAGATTGGGGTCAGGATACAGGTTGAGTAGTAAATCAGTGGTACCCAAAGCATTGGGAATGCGAAGGAAACTCAAGATCCTTGGGAGAAAGCATAAATGGGCTTGGGTTTCTTTGTACTTAAATAGCTTTGCACAAGTTTCTACTCTTTGTGCCTCTGTTTCTCTGTCTTAAAAAGTGGAGGTGACATTACTATCGCCTTCATAGAGTTCTTAAGGAATTAAGTGAATCACGTTTTCAGGAACCCTTAGAAAAGCTGTTAGCCTGTGTTCTACAGGGCATATGTGATAAATAAAAATAAAAATGTAGAATTAGAGGCAGTGAAGCCTGGCTTGGAGATGTCCCCTCGGATCCCATCACCTCCCTCTATGCGTGGTTCTTCTGGCCACATTTTCTACACATACGTAACACTTCCACTGTCCATGTTTACAGTAACACCTGCGCTACGATCTCTCTACATCAGCAGCTTGACATTTTACGTTTGGTTCAAAGACTTTGCATTGATAGCTAATATTTCGTTGGCCTTTTCTTTAAGTAGTATATTTCCTGACTTGAGGCATGGATAAAACAGGAGAGAATAAATCTCAAAACCTTTTTCAGAGTTAACCTGGGCAACGTACAGTTAATATGTCTGATGAGGAACAGGGAAGTTTTTCCACACACAAAATTCATTTTTACTTTTGTGCCCATTTTAAATACTTGAAGATGATATTCTCTTATTGATCATACCACCAGGAAAACTATATTTTCAGCTGGGAGAATTCTTTGTTACACACAGCCGTGGCAATTTTATTATACATTCCATAGTTCAATCCAAAGATGACAGAGTTCTTCTCTCTCCTTGGTTTCATTCCAGCATAAGAGTCACATGCTTTGCTGTGTCCTGCAGTTCTCTAGGACCTTATCTTTATGTCCGTCTACCCTCCCTGTCATCATCATCACTCCTTCACCATGTACCCCGAACCTCCATGTCTGATCAGTTCCCATGTATATAGCCACATGCTATTAGTCTCTCCATGATAGCGTACTTCATCCCCTAAGTCTAGAATGATGTACATTTTGGAGTAAATGGACTATCTTATTCATAACAAAGATGTTATAGAATTTATGGTCACATGGGAAATCATTAGTACATATAGAAAGTGTGGTAATTATCAAAGTTTAGATAATCATACAGGGTCCAAGAGACACTGAGGAAATACAGGACTTGTCTCTAAGCTTGAGGTATGAAGCAAAAGGAAGGAACCTTGTGTTCCCATATATAAGATACTTCAATTCTATCTCAATCCACACCACATTATTAAATAGTCTTCAGAGAAACACCACCAGTCAAATTCTGGAAGGAAACCTCCATCTATTTTAGGATGAATGCTGTTTGGAAATTGAGCAAATCCTACTGGTCACTTATCTCAACCTTGAGATATCCTTGTCCACTTAGATTATTGGGAGAAATGACCCACTGTATAGGGCCCTTTCTGAAATGAAAGCATTTACAAATAACTATTCTGGACCAGTTGTTAAGACGTATATGTGTGTGTAAGAGAGTGTATATGCATGCCAGAGAGTGCCTCTCTCCCTTTGACCCATTATTGCAGACTTAAAAACAAGCATGCTTTCAAATGGTACTATGAGTTACCAATGATGTATCGCCCCCTTATCTCATTATTCTCTGCTAAATGTGATAATAATGTGATCTGTTAACATAAAAAGTTTGGCTCCACAAAAGCAGCTGGAAATGGACAACCACAATATACATAAATCTGGCTCCTACCATCGGCTGCACTCTGCTTGACACATATTGTTAGAAGCACCTCTCCTTGGTGAGCTCTCGTAAGCAAAATACTTGCATTAGGACTCAGCTGGGGTGAGCATCGGGGCAGTTTGGAAAATATTCAGTTCTCAGCAGAAGCCAGAACGTGAAGCCTCATGTCTTTTAGGAATCATTTACCAGATCTGGAGAGGAGCGTGGCAGCATCCACAGGTACCTACAGACCTCTAAGTCTAACAAATAAGGTTATCTTTGAACTGATGCTCACGGAGGGGAGGAAATAAAAACCATCTGAATACCTACATCAGAGACTCAAGAAAGTCACACAAATTAAAGAAATAAAATCCAAAAAGGAGGAGGAATCACCAACCCTGTCAGCATCAGACATAACTAAAAGTGGGGCCCACAGAAGGGTGCCTATTCCAGGCTTTTAAATGAATAAGGCCAGTAACATAAGGTGCCGGCCTCTGGCCAGCTCTACTCCCTTAATTGACACTTATTAATTAACTTCTAGCCTTGCTTCTGTGTATGCCTTTGTTCTTTCTCCCAAACTGTTCTTTTTCAAACCTGTTGTTTTCTCCACTATCACTCAAAAACGTCAAGGACTTTCAGATATCCCCACCATTAACCTGAGTACCTAGATCCTCACCTATGAACCTCCACAGACGCTGCCAATTGGCTAGGCTGCCTCGTGCTGGTTTTAGATGTTTAAAACTCTAACTGTTCACATGAAAACTCATTCTCCTCTGTGTTTCCACCTCCAGGACCTGCTTCTTTCTCTCACTCTATTTGCAGGATCCCCAGCTCAGTATTGCAAATGAGAAGCCCAGGGGCTCTGTATGGAGTCTGCACACACAGGGCTGCTGAGGGTGGATGACTGATGGCTCTGTGTGGATGAGGAATTCTCTCCTGGGTCTTTGAGTTCCTGGCTGTAAGACCTGAGCTGCTTTCTTACTGTTCCCAGGGTCCTCTCTGCCTCCCTCACTACCAAAGAATCACAGAATGTATTGTATTTGAGAATTCCTTTTTCAAAGATACACTTTTTTTTTTATCATCTGACCTGTCAAATTTACCTGCTGAAAATCCTTTGCTCACAACCCTAATTTCAAATTATTTTTTCCTAGTGTTTTGACATTCTATACCAAATTTGACTCGTTGTTGCTATTTTATTATTTTATTATCAAAGGATTTTTTTGTTCTCTTTATTATTTTATTTTATGCTTACATTGTTATAATACTTTTTAAAAAATTCTTTTCATAATTAGCTTCCTCCACTTAATATCAATGTATCCTGATGGATGACTTTCCAACATTTACTCATTCACCATTTCTGCTTATATTTAGTATTTTTTCCTTGAGGTATACTTAAACATGGTGTTTTGATCCAGACACCCAGCTGTCCCAGCCTGGCTGGTCACTATGGTAGCCTCCATGGTTTTCTTACCAGACCAGCTGCTTCTTTCTGACAGTCTCTATTTCCTATCATAGAGAGCCATGTCTGACAACATGGTACCCAGGGTCCTTCATGTCAAACTTCTCATGATCTGGTCACTTCCTACAGCAATCTCTAAACTTCCTGTGCCATAACAACTTAACATCTCTGACCTCTAAAAATTCGTTTTTATCCATTCCTCTGAGGACATTCTAGAACATTCTCTATTTTAAGTTATCCTGCCTGGATCTTCTTCATCCTTCCAAGTTCTAACTAAGAGTTACTGGCTGAAGTGACTGACACTGGTATTATCTCTGTGTCCTCACCCAATTTCATAATTTGGAATACTAGGCTAAAATCACCCAAAGAGCAGAAATTCCATACATAATCATTTACCAAATTTTGCTGAACATGAGTCCATTCCAAGGAAATAGATCACTTATGATTAAAAGCTAATACAAGGAGTTGCTTAATTTGAAAAGATGTTAATAACAGTTCATGAATTTAGTTGATAATTTATTGCAGATAATAGACCTTAAGCTCACAAACCACCCACTTCTTCTATAAAATATCCAGAAGTGCAGTGGAGCCCAGTGATCCCATGAAGTCCCTGGGTTCAAAGCCACCTCCCCTTGCTAGCCCCGTGCCAGTGGGGAATACCCAACTTTTTTCACAATTCTTCTCTGTGGTGACAATGGCAGTGATTGGGTATAATCCACAGAAGGCACTTGGGACAGTGCAGTATTAGACACAAACCACTTAAGCACTCGTAACTAACTTAGTAAGGTATTATTTTCATTGCAATCTGACCATGATGACAACCCAACTGAGGTCACAGCTACTGCTGCACATTGCAGGGACAACAACTTTTAGAATAAGAAAAGGGCAAAACTCAGTTGCAAACACAGAACTAGCATGATCTTGACAAACAGCTCACACACAGGCCTGGGGCTGGTTAAATGCTTTGTTTCCCAATCTGAGCCTCTGTTTATCTACTTTCTCTCTCAAGGAAGGGCATAGGCATACCTGTGACCTGCACTCTGGAGTCAAGACAGCTATCCTACTGTGTGTTGCTGGGAAGAACAAGAACAAACTCTTGAGTCCCATTGTTTTCAAAGGAAGACCCAAACAGGGTGCTCAGAGTCTATACAACGCCCTTCAGCCTTCAACTCTCAATTTTTAGGACAATTTCTGCAGGAAATATTTTTCAAAAAACTTCAACACAATGTCTTCCAGATGAATTGTCATTTTGGGTCCGTAGAAAAATCGGAAAACTTTGATTTTAGTGACACCTACCCTGCAGTGGCATTTCACTGTTTGCAAAGGTCTCCACATCATTGTCTCACTGAGTCCCACAACCACAGCACTCACCCGTTTTCCTTCCTCCCAGGAGGAATGAGTGCTGACATTCACAGCGCCAGCGTGTGAGAGAACCAGAACTCAGCACCCAAACTTCACACTTCCTACCCAGTGGCCTTCCCACCATAGCACAACAGTATTCTTCCAAAGAAGAGCTGTTACTCTGGAGGGCTCTGGTGTGGAAGCTGACTTTTGCACGTAGGACTTGGCATACCAGAAAAACAGACAAAACAGCAAAGACTCCTGCAATACGCAGCTTTCTTAGACACCTTCCACCTGGGGTCTACCCGGGTCCAGGGCAGAGAATCCTGAATTGGGTATCACCAAGCGTTTCCATGATGTTCTCCCATGCACACATGCCTGGGAAACCCCAGTTCCTGACGGGTAGGAGACCAGTGAAAACATCTATTTCCTGGCCTTTCCTTGTCTCCCTCTTCCTTTTTGTTTCAAATCCTGGAAGTCCAAGATGATTGACAATCAAGGGTGGATATCACAAATCTTCCCTCTGCTACCTAATACTGTGCTTAAAACCCTGGCTCTCAGCGTGAGGAAGCAAGACTCTCAGACAGACAGGCAACCCTCTCACCCGGTCTTTATCCTAAACGGGAATCAAAAGGTGAAGCGGCCGGGGTGAAACCACTTCTTTGTGAATTAAACCTTGAGAAGCTACAGCACTGATTTCCAGGCAGGATTTGAGCTATGGGAGAAGGAGTTTTTATTCCAAAAACTTGAGCCTCCTTTCCCTCCATGACACCCCACCAGGGCTCTCCAAGCTGACTCTTCACGCGGGGCAAGTCATCATGCAGCTTCACCACAAAGGAGTTATCTAAGCACATGGCCATCTGAGAGCAATGTGAAGAAAAGGTAGTGTTGCCTCTCAGTGGTTGCCAAACCTGGCCCAGGATCTTGTTTACTGAAATAATGGATCAATAATAGATTGGTCTGTAATAAGTCTATTATAAAGCAACACAGATTTTCTAACTATACTGATCCCGCCCTGACAACAGGGAATCTTCAACTCCATGACAGATCATTTCCTCTGTGGACCTCATGTTCTCCAAGGTAGGAGCAGGACAGGACAAACTCTCTGATTCTGTCTTCCCAGACACAGGTTGTGTTGTCTGAGACACCGAAGCAGGCACACGCATGTCATAAACTTGTCACCCTTGTCTTTGCCTTCCATGTGCTGGGATTACAGGTGTGCCTGAGTAAGGGGTTCCAGGTACAATTTGATGTCGTTGCTATTCATTATAACAGTACTCGTCAAAGGCAAGCCAATCCCTTCCAGAACGCCAAGACAGCCATACTCTATTAAGCTAGAGTCAATGTAGGAAAAAAAAAGGAGAGAGAGAAAAGTTTGCAGCAGAAGATTTTACAAAATTAAACCGGAGGAAGGCTGTTTCCCTGTATTTGCCGAATGTGGCTGTGTGTTCACTCTAATTAAGCCTGCTGGGAAAGTGATGCTGAGTCTCCCAGATGGCGAATATCAGACGGAGACAAGAAGAAATGATTCTTTTCCTGAATTAATTCTGTTTGGATGATTTGGAGCATCATAATGCTCAATAAGCATCGAGATACAACATGGTTAAAAGGAAACGGGGCTTCCCAGACAATGGGCGGTAACTAAATCCAGGCTTGTAAAAGTTAAGCATAGCGTGCACAATTTTGTTACCATTTGTAGTTCAAAGTTAAAAGTGCCCTTTTAGGAAACACCACTTAATCTCACATATATGCGGAATCTAAAACAAGCAAACCGATAAAATCAGGAAGTAGAATGCTGGCTTCCATAGCCAGGAGATGGAGACAATGGGGAGGTGTTGGTCAAGGGCACAGACTTTCATCAATGAGGTGAAAAGGCTTGAAAGACAGAATGCAGGGCCTAAGACCATAGTTAAAATGTCGCATTCTTCATACTTGCTAAGATGTTCTACACACACACACCATACATATATCTGCATGTGGTGATGGTGATGGGTGCATGAATTCACTTGATTAGGATAGAATTTTCACAGGTATATATACACACATCAACTTATCATATTTATATACCTTGAATATATCCAATTTTTATTTGCCAATTTTATCTTAGTAAAACTTGAAGATCTTAAAGTAAAACTATTTAAATAATTTGGTTTTTTTCTTTCTTATTACTATGAAGCAGTTTATGCAAACACTTGGAGTGTGTAAAAATCTATTAAAACAGACATCTAAATATCCATACACTCATTTGTCTTAGAGATCCTTATTTCTAGTACAAATACCCTCTTGTTCAGTTTAGGGTTGTTTTAAGTTGTCTTTCTAAATGAGTTGCAGGCATTGGGGGGGGGTGACAGAGGAGTCCATGTCCTTGGCTGCAGTAGGACACTGCTCCTTGCCACTGTACAGAGCTTAAGCTTTATTTCTGACTCAGGAGCACGTGCTGGGGCTTGCTTTGTTGTACATCGCTTTACTTCACCCCTAAGATACCCTCAGATCCCAGTTCAGATGCTCACTGCCAGATTAAGAAATTATCCAGCCTTGGCAAGTGGCCACTTCCTTTTCTGTAAAATAGGTAGGAAAACAAAATAGGCCCATTCTTGAAGCCTGGACAGGATTGCACGTGAATACCACCAAGACTACGCTGTCTAGAAGCGACCAGCCACTCAAGTGTCTAGTTCCTCCACCCTTCTCCCTTCCTCCAGCCTGTCCTTCACCTAATATGTGATTGGAATGGCTATTTGGAGTCAACTTATAATTGGGCAGTCATTATTTCTTCCCTATGTGGGATGAAACTGATACTCAAGGTTGACCTTTGCCCAACATGACTGAGAAAGCCCTGTTGTCCTTGGTGGAGGTGGTGGCCACTGCAGGTAAGTTGGTCTATTCTATTTTGGCTAGGACGAAATGACAGCAAGTCTTTCTCCATAGGCTCACCATCATCCTCAGTGCACATATAACATGCTATGCTCAATACGCACTGATACCTTAACACAATAAGAAGCATGTTCATAATGCCAAATATGTCATTTCAACCTGCGTCCGTCCTCTTTCTAAGATGGCTGAGGAAGCAGCTGACCCTATGCTCTCCTTGGGGAAAAGGCAAAGGCGGCCTCTATGTTGGGTGTGAGGCAGGCCAGCATTAAAGCCTCACAGTGAGTAGGCTGACAGGACTGAAGGGCTACGGAAGGCTTCTCCACACGCCCCAAAACAATAGCTTTAGGGACAAGGGGCTCAACAGGATAACACTCTCATTCTTCGAAATATGAGCGAACCTCTCAAGAAAACTAGCACACATTTTTATCTATTTCTTGGGAACCTAAAAATGCTAATAAACAAATTAGCCATTTGTTTAGATCTTTTATTCCTTTCTTTCAAAGTGAGTGACTTAGTCACTTTACTAGAAACCTATAGAGTAAATGTGTAAGATATGTCCCTATCCACATTACGTAGTAGATATGATGAGGATTTTAGCAATTCCTTGTACTTTAGCTTTAGACAAGTCACAACCATAAGCATCAGCTTTACTGTCTCTGAAGTATATTAAAACAAAGCTCCAAACCAGTCCATAGCCACTACGGCTCACCAGTAATTGAAAAACAAACAAACACAAAACAAATAACAACAAAAGACACTTGCATTAAAGATAAAATGAAAACACAGTTGGGAAAATATCTGCCACTATTGGTAGATACTACATTTAGCATAGAAAGAATCTGTCAAGATGACCCATTAAATCCCACTTACAGCACTCAATTGCTTTTCTACTCCAAAGTCCCAAAGTCTTTCATCCTCCTCCAAAAACAGCTCAGTCAGGTCTATCACAGCAATAGCCAACTCTTTGGTACCAACTTCTGTCGTAGTTAGTTTTCTATTGTTGTGATAAGACACCACTACCAACACAACTTAAAAACAATGACAAGAGTCTTCCCACAAGGTCGCTTCCTAATCCTTCCTGAATAGTTTCATCATTTGGGGATCCAGTATTCAAATATATGAGCCTATTGGGGGGACAATCTCATTCAAACTGTAACAACTATATTTTTCCTTTTCTTAATAAATCTATTTGATTTGATCATTGATGTAGTTCAATACCAATAAGTTTGTTCACTGGTGTACAATCAATCTTGGGGGCATCTTTGTCTTGAAAGATAAAACTCCTTACCCACTAAACAACAGCCTCTCATTTTATTCTTCATCTGACCCAGTACCACTCTAGTTTCTAGTTCTAATAATTTGACTATTGTTGATATGTGGGTGGGCTCATACAGTATCCATACTTCTGTGGTTGGCTCCTTTTTAACCTAGCACAAAGTACAAGGTTTGTCCATGTTGTAGCATGAGGGCTCCCTTTCTTTATAAGGCTGACACCACCCTATTGTGTGTGTGTGCATATGCCTAATAAGAATACATATATATGTATATGTATATATGCATATATATATATCACATCATGTTTACTCTTTTATCTACTCATGGCTTTTTGGATTGCTTCCAATATAAATAGTGCTGTTATAAACACAGTGAACAATCATAAAATTAGCAGAGTCAGTTTTTGAAGAATTTACCATAAAGAAAAGAAGCTAAAATGTTCTGCATCAAAACTTCCTTAGAAACCTACTCCAGGGCTACTCCATCAGCCACAACAGCTCAGCTTTCTGCATTCTCTCTATTGCTATGAGAGCATCCTTAAGCATGCAGCCTGGCCACAGAGCTGAGAGGTAAGGGTTCTTATAATGCATGATGTAGGTAGATGTAAAACCTTTCTTTCCTTGAACTTGGTGTTCTCTGATTCTTCTGCATCCATGAAATGGTGAGCCCCCAAGGACTAAGATGAGGGGAGACACTGAGAAAAAAGGATCCAAGATGCTACCTTGCCTGAGCCTGATTTTGCAGATTTATTCACACAAGTCATCAGGGTAAGGAGATTATTTATAGAGTAATGAGAGCAAAGTGGAAGATTGGTGATTTTCAATGAATATTCATGAACAATCATATATATGACACAAGATTTGATCAATGTGCAAAACTCATGTTTTCATGACTGGATATAAAGAGTGAAACTATAGATCTGAGAAAGAATATTAAACAGGGATGGATATGAGCTACAGACTGTTTTGAGGAAGGAGATAGAGTATAATTTGTTCCAAGTTAAACATAAGAGGAGGCATGTTATATCGTGGAGAGCCCAGAAAAGAGCATGCTTATCAGAATACTGAAACACTCTGACTCCCTGAGCATATTAAATGAGGACAGCTAGGCAGTAAAAGTCTTAATCCAGTTTGAGGACAAACAAAAGAATTGTTGATCACTGTGTACACTTTGAAAGATGCCATAAAATTTAGTTTCAACTACTCTAAAATCAATACTACCTTCTTTATCACCATTTATAATTTACCAATATGGAAACATGGCATACAAAATATTGTAGAGAGCTGAATGACCTCAATCTGTGAAACACTTCTCCAGGGCCCATGTTTTTAGAATGGCCCTTATATTATGTTCATCTGGGATAGGAAGCTGTGGTGACAGAGAGAGCTTGGCATTGGGGAGTGTTAGAGTCCCAGCCCAGTCCTTTTTCTTTCTAGCAAAGACATGATTGATAATTTATTTGGAAATGGAGAAGCACAATGTAAATGAGGTGATTTTTAATTGTCACTTATGGATGGTGAATGATAATTTTCACATTGTTTTATGTCATTTATGCGAAATAAAAATAATTTATTCTAAATTATTTATTCCAACAATTAATAATAATAAGTAATAAATAATAGCAAATTAATATTAAATAGCCAAATAATTTTTATCACTCTTTATTTTTATCTTTAAACATCATACCAGTGTTATTATATGCTTGGGCACTGGACTACCCCTGTCCATACCAGTTAGTGTTTCAGAAAAGGGAGACTATAGTAGAGTCCTGGCCAGGATTTGCCTCTGTTCCCTGGATTGACAGAGGCACACAGGCTTTATCTACTTAAGAGTCCTTCCTTGTACGTGTTGAATTGCGTGCATACACTGTCAGGCAGTGGAAACAAACACTGACTAACATATGAATAAATTACAAGATCTATTTTACACTTAACATTTTTCAAAACACACCTCCTGCTGCTCAAGCCCATGCCCCGTAAACATCTCCAGTAAAGCTGTGAGAGAAGCAAGAATAACAACTTCAGATGACAAATTGGCCAGAGAGAGCGAAAGCAAAACAATAAGAACTTCCACACTAGTCAGACGAGGAGGTTACATGCCAGGCCCACCAACTTCCCTGCTTTTGTAACTGCTTATAAATGGGTATTTCATTTGTATTCAGAAACAAATATGATTGAGACCTATTAGCCAAGGTCTAATACTTGTCTGGTAGGTATGTTAATTGCGTGATAACTTAACACATAAAAAATACTACATTAAGACAACTTCATAGAGAAGACTGGCTCGTATGCAATTTTGGAGAGTTTTTGCTCCTTGAAAATAATAGTTTCACAAAGAGTTGATTAGAATAGAATATTGAAAGAACGTATGTACCCTAAAGAGTAGACAATACTTAGAATAGGAAATAGATTTAGAAAATTTGACATGGATGCAAAATTCAATATCTCTTAACAGATTGTCTCATCAGCATCTATCTCTAATCAGCATCTTGAATACCTTAAGTTGATGAATCCTTTTCTTTTTTTTAGATCTGTATGTTTATTTTGTTCAATGTATGACAGCTACTTAATAGCTGATATTCCCGAATATTCCATCACGGAGGAAACTGCTAAGAATAGTCCATGTGCAAAATAATTCCTTAGCAAAACACAGAGTTGGGGCGGGGGGAATTCACTTGATGAGACCTTGAAAATAGTTTCACTGTACAACATGACAAGAAAGCACAGAGGTGCGTTCGGAGAATGTCCGCGGCATTCTCCTGCACTGTAATAGTTATGATTTCACCATGACAAACACCAGCCATTAAGAGTAAACTAACACTGGTGTTTCTTTTGTGTCCCCCCAAAACAAAATATAGAACTGCATGTCACTATAGCAACATCTAAAACAGATCAATTCGTTACAATCACTATTTGGTAAAGCAAACGTTACCCCCTGAAAGGAAAAGAAAAGAAATTTAAAAAATGTTTAAAAGAATTTGAAGTCTTATGTTTTTTTTTTTGTCATAGGAATACCTAACATTTTTATTAGACAGTCACCAATGAGTTTTAGGATGAATGACTGACTGTAGCTTAAAAATACATCTTCAAAGCCACATAGAGTAATTTTAAACTTGAGTGCAGAGAATATGTCCTTCTCTTCAGGCTCATCAGATTAGAATTTATTAATTTTCATTTATTAAGGTAAGGTACATCTAATGGTAAGCTCTCAGGAAACTGCCCTGTGGATGCAGTATTGTCCAGCAGTTTCCTGTGGTTCAGAATGTCCCCACCACCTGCTTTCTGTAGCTATGATCGTGGCAGAGGAACCAGAGAGGAAAGCGAATCGGCAAAGCTCCCCAGCTCTTTGGAAGCCATCCGTGCTGTGCTGGAGCAGAGCTCAGCGTCTGACCTAGGGCATCAATAAAACAATGAAGACGGGGCTCTTTTGGAGGCGCGTAAGTGTCATGTCATTAATCGAACTTGGATCGTAGCCTCCTATTCTTATAAGATGACAAATTAACCATATGGCTACCTCATAGATGACAAAACTAAAATACATTAAACTCTGTGGGGTAAATACGCCCACAGGCAAATCTAATATGCTGACATTTTTTAATACTAATTGAAGCTGATTGATTTACGTATTCTACGTTCTCAACTCTCCAAAATGATGTATTTAATGTTTTATTTTTAAACACAATTAAAAAATAATATATAAATATATACATACTGCAAATGTAATACAGATAACAAATTCATTTAAGCCCATTTATGCACATTAGTAACACACCATGTGGCAGAGAGACTAGGACTACAAGAAGACCCCTTGGCGATTTATTTTATATTAAATCCCTAATGGCCTCTTCTTATTTTTGCAAAAATATGCACGAAAGTCCAGACTATGCAGCCATTGAAATGAATGGTTATTTATTTGCTAAGCGAGAGCCCTATGTTTAATGTTCCTTACACATAAGGTATCTGGAAAAGTCGCATCCTACAGTTCCATACATCATTTATTTTACATACCCTCACTTCTCACAACAGGCAGCGGGAAGACATCTCCCAACAGCCTTGTAAGTTGTTGTGATTTTTGTTTCCAATGCCATTACTGAGAGATTATATGCTAACATGTTTACTTGCTTTTTTTTTTTAACAACAAAAACAAATTTATAGACCATCTTGGTGCCTGACACAGACGTAAATACAAAATGAGAGAAAGTTTGCAAGTGTCAAGAACAACAACAACAACAAAAATCCAACAATGGATAAATAACAAAAGTCCAAGCTTGCAAATAAATCTCGATAAAATGCCAAAGCCCAGGCTTCACCTACGGTACATTTGTCTGATAAAGAAATTACTAATGGCTGGCAAGTTCTAACTGTGTGTTCTTTGGTTTCCAAGAACCCCTCCCTCGTGTATTATAACTTCAAAATGAACCTCAAAACTTTGCACTGCGGTAGTTTGAAGTATTCAAGTAGATAGGGACACACTTTCCAAAAAAGTCACCTCATTGCAGGTTCACACAACCAAACGGTGCCCCTGTGAGAAGCCTCAGAGTAGGAAGTAAACAAACTGCTGCTGCTTCCTCCCTCCCTGTGTCGTCTCCATCTAAATGCAGAGTAAGGGGAAAGAAGTTACATGGATGCAGCAAACACTTAACAGAGAGGACTGTGTGGGACCTGGAAGGGTTAAGCCCACCCTCTTCATCTTAGAGAAAGAAGCTCTCCTTGTTTGGGGTGCACAGGACAGTCTTCCTGAGCCCCCCTTTGTCTATAGGGAACATGACAGTCTTCCTACGGTACCCCCTTTGTTGACAGGGCATTCGGCAGTTTTCCTGAGCCCCACTTTGTCTGTCAAGCACATGACCGTCTCCCTGAGTTCCTCTGTCTGTAAGGTACATAGAAATCTGTCTTCCAATAGCATGGTTTTACTTCTACCGTTTCACTAACCTGCACTCAACTATAGTCTGATAAACATGGGTATTTTCAGAGAAAAAGCTACATTTATGCAAACTTTATTACAGAACACTGTCGTTATTGTTTAATTTGGGTATTAATGGCAATCTTTTACTATACCTCACTTACGAATCAAGTTACCAGGAGTGTGTATTCATAGGAAATATAGTATATATGTGTGCCATGTGTCCAGGGTCTTGGGTGTATATATATAATATTATATTTAATATATTATATATGAAGCAGAATTTGGAGGGGTGGATGTATAGTCATGATGTAGAGGTAATTCTTGCCACGAGCCTACATAAACCTTCTATTAAACCCTGTGATTTCTCTGGACACTCTTAATTCCCATTGCTCTCGTGATTGTTTCACACTATGATACTTAGTGATCTAAACATCCAACCCCGTGCACAGGCACAGGTACAATCATGTATGGAAGTTGTGCTTCGACTCCTTCCCAGCCAGGCTCGTTACTAGTTGAGGGGAATATGGTCTCCTCTCAGCACTTCTTTCCTGGCCCTTTCTGCTTCTCATCAACAAGCTAACTGTCATTTTGGACACCGTTGCTATGAAGCATAAGAAAGGGAGATGAAGAAAGAGGGGTGGTGGTGTTCTTATTTTATGGGGGGTACAAATGCGAGAGCTCCCTGTTCTTCATTGTCTCCTGTGACCTGAGGGGCTGCGGGAGCTCCCACCTTCCATCTGCTTCTTCCCCTAGACCGTTGCAATAAACTGCCACCCACTTCCTTGTTACAATCAAACACTTTCCCTTCCGTCTCTCTGTACCCAGGCCGTTGCGATGACCTTCCATCCCTTACTTCCACAGCCCTGAGGAGATGGTGCTTCCTTTCTTCTCTCAGCTGAGATCTGATAAAGTCTAAGAGAAATGCATTTGTTCTTCCCATATGACGTGGGTCTGTTCCTCCCAGAGCCCCAGTCTGACCCAACATAGATTTTTATATCTATTCCAACTGTTTTCTTCGTCTAAGGGCTTAGTCTAGGTCTAGAATGCTAGATAAGCATTGATATTCCTTCTGTTTATTCCCAATAGACCCACATGTTCCAATATTTCTCTTTTGTTACCAAACTTCAATTACTCTTTCCCCTTTGAGATGGTGAGAGTTTAAAGCTGCATACTTTCTCTGAAGAGTCTGTATCTTTGTGCTATGATTTGAGGTAGAACCAGACGGGACCTTTATAGATGATCAGGATATAGGAACTAATCTACTCATGGACTCATAGGTTAGCTCAAGTGGCTTCATAATAAAAGCCCTTTCCACTCTGTCTCTTGTATTCACCTCTCGCCATGTTACTGATGCCTGCACTCTCATGAAAACTGACTCTTCTCAGTGTAGACTGATACATGATCTACTTCTCAGCCTCCAATACTGAAAGCCCAATTAATTTCCTCTGTAAATTACCCAGTTCATAGTATTTGGTTATGGCAGCAAAAACTGGTGTAAGACCTCTGTTTTTTGCAAACCACTGTATTTCAGGTGATAGGCTTTCTTTGTAGTTCTCCTAAAGCACTGAACTAACTGTTCCTTGTTAAGTCCTCTCTCACTTGTCCTGAAGACCTGGTCTTCATGGTCTTTTATCCTGCTCCTTGCCACAGACAAATGCCCTATGAAAAATACCTAAATCCTCCTCTGGACTCTAAACTCCTGGGGGTTTCGGCCAATAAAACACCCCAGAAGATGTTGCAAAGAACTTGGCCATTTCTTCATCAAAACTCTCAAGACCACTCTTTTTTTCAAGATTCTGGTCAGTTCTGCCCTCTCTTTAGCTCACCCAGTAACTGACTCACCTTGTTGGAGTTTGCTGAAATTACCCTAACTGCATCACATGCTCTGAGTAGCTCAAGAATGTCAACAGTACATTTTTCAAGCTCAAATTCTATCGCACCATAAATAAATATGAACCCCTCCAGTTTTCTTTGTTTCTCAGGCTGGCATGGACACATGTAACCTGACCTTTTGAGTATCTTCTTACTCTCCACAATCCCCTGCCACGATGAACCCTTGTAAATCAAGAGAAAGCTTCATGAGTATTTTCAAAGTAGGCTGTAAAAACCCCCAATGCTACTGAAGATTTGAGAGCCAGCAAAGAGAAGTGCAGCCTGGGAGCCCCCGCTACATTTCCAAGGCAAGACCTACAAGATGGATCAGTCAAAAGGCAAGAATAGTGTGGCTTCATCACTATCCTTTCCGAGTGTGCCTGGGAGTAGGAATCTTCCAATTAGTCAATAATATTCAATAGGATGGTATCCGCCTGTACAAAGCCTAAGCAGCTAGCACATGTGAAAAGTACAGATACTTCCAGCTTTCTGAATCGGTGTGTTCCAAATCTGTGGATTAAATATCCTGGCTTTAAAATGTCTGGGATAAAAATAACTCGGCATGTACAGACTTTTTACTCATTGATATTCCCCATACAATATGGTATAGTAATTACTGACATGATATTTATGAAGTATTATATGTTGACAGTAATCTAGAGATTCAATGTACATGGAAAGATGTATGGGGATTATATAGAAATTCTACCCCAGTCTGAATTGACTATCTGAAGACCTGGGCATCCCCAGAGGATCCTGGAGTTACAAGGACAGGGACAAGGACAGCTGCACATGAAAAACTGGTTAAGAAAGAGCCAGGCCCGTTGGCAGGCATTGATGGATGTTTTTCAACTTCTCTCGTCTGGAGATGGGATAGCTCTCCTCATTCTCTCTACAGTGTTACCAATGCCATGTTTTCGGGGACAGAACCTGTGAGCCCTGACCTCTAACATTTTTGCTTCTAGTATCTGGGATGGGTTCTGGCTTTGTATGAAGCCATATGAAAGACCACATGGAGGGAACTGGTTGTATCTGTATGACTGAGCTTAGACGGGTCCAGAAAAATCATGAGACATGCTAAACTGTTAGCCAAACAGAGTAGTTGACAGACAAGAGGTTCATTTGTTGTTGTTGTCGTCGTTGTTGTTTCATAGATCAAAGCATTATGATGTTTACAGCCAGCTAATTCATCCAAGTAGTTGAAAAAAATCAGATTCTTGGCTTGGAAATTAAACCTGTGATTTGAGGTCATTTGCTTTCCTTCACTGTCTTAGTTTAATCATACATCAAAGAATTCTAATGCCCCATGCAATAAAAATCTGTCAGACCCTGAAAACCTCCTGCCTGAAGACTAGCTTTTATACTGCCAGAAGGTGCTCTTCAAATTCCCAGCAAGGGAAGCAATCAATAGTCCTACCCAGATGAGGTGCCAATCAATGACCAGCGTGGCAAGGTACAATAGTGGCACTCACGTCGTGGCAGTAATCAACAGCTGTCCACTGAAAGAAGAGGGAGAATGCCTGGTTCTGGGAATCTGGCCAAGCACTCAAGGCTAGTGAGGTGATCACTTGGAGGACAACCTTCTACGGTCACTTGACTAGACCAGCACAATTCCTAGCTGCAGTCTATGTCCTTATTCTTTTCCCACAGGTAAGAGTAGCTCTCACGCCTCCTCAGCAGACTTCTCTTTGACAGAGACCATCAGGGAAAAAAATGGCAGGTCAAAGTGCAGAGAACAGATGATCATGGGGTGGCCAACTACAACAAGTTAGTTCCTGTTCACCAAGGCAGGTGGATTCCTGAAGTAATCCTAAAGATCAGACTGCAGTGCTGCCAGCCTAGCAGAACCAGTGATGTCCAGGTTCAGTGAGAAACCCTATCTCAATCTAAGTAAGTGAAGTAAGATGGACAGAGTCTCATGTTGTCCAACCTCAACCTCTGGGCTACCCACACGCAATGAACATACAGATAATTTAAAATTTTTGGTCATTTAAAAAATGAAAATAGTCTCAGATTCATTGCTACTTTGTTAGTGATGAAATTATTTTCTGTCTAAAAATGTTTTCAGTGTTTTATATAATTTTTGTAATATTTAGGAAGGGCTTACCATATGTCAGGACCATTCTAAGTATTTACCACTGTTAACCTAGTCCCCAGAACAACCCTCTAAAGATGTGATAAGTTCTCATTTTACACACGAGATACACTAATGCTAAGTGACCAGCTCTAGTTAAGGAGCTCGTAGTGCCCAACCCAAGACTCCAGTCCAGGAACCCTGACTCCTGACTTATTATCCACATCTTTCTGTGGGTGCCATTATGATCTTGATACTAACATATTCTGGAGGTAATTAAACTTGGAAAATGTCATGTACTAGGAAATGGAGTACTTTTGACTTGAAGATTCAAGATGCAGAGTGAGACAAACAAATTATGTTATTTTGGGACATTCATTTCATGGTCAGTAATTGTGTCATATCCACAGAAATACCCACAGGGGAGAGAAGAGGCCAGCCTGACATGTTTGTGGCACCTTCATAAACCTAAAGAATCTAGAGTTGGGTCTAGGAAAGGCCTTGTGAATTGTTTTTTGTACCGTGAGTAGATTTTCTTCACAGTCAGGGGGAATTGGCCAAGCGCTTCCTGCCCACTGAGGGCTGGACAGAGGCACACACTTACTTATTCAAACCACTGAACACACGCTGATGATATCTGCTGCCTTTTTTCATGACATCATTTCGAATCTGACGAAGCACATGGTGCTTTTATTTTCTGTGACCAAACAGGAGATGTCACTTTTTGAAAAGCCTGGCTCATTCAGTGTGACTTCATGGTCACATTCTGATGCTGTGTGAGCACAGCCGTATATTCCTAACCCTTCCCAGTGCTGTGGATCTGCCTCTGGGTCGGGTGAGGGCTAAGAGTGTAAACCATAATGCAGGGTCCAGACTCTCTAGGTGCTGTTTCTGCTTCATTCAGCTCTCTGTGCCTCAGCAGTGCCCTCACCACAGGGTCTGACCTTGGTCTGCATTTGTACCCTTGGCTCCCTTCCCAACTCTTCTGACCCCAACAGTTACTTGTATTCCTTTCATCCTGCCTGGACATCTTTACCCTGGGTTGTCTGAAATAATCTGTTTGTTGGGTCCCATCCTATAGCATGGGTGCACTCTGGATTAGTAGGAACACGTCAGCCTTTTTCCTGATGGAGAAAGGGAAGAATCGGCCCAGTGTTTTAGTAATCCTGGGTTCTGTGGTCTTTCTAGTCAGCCATGGTGTGCAGCTGGTGTACAGCCAACTTCTGACTTCCTAATCCTGTGCCTGCCACACTTCTCTCTAGCTTGTTCCTGAATTTGTACCCTTGGCCCCCTTCCCAACTCTTTTGATCCCAACTCTATCACCCCCTTGCTTTCTTCTTAGAGGTTAAGTATCAACCCTGTAGCCTGTCCAGATTTAAATCCAAATCAGATGCAAGCATGGGGACAAAGCCATTTCCCCTCAGGCTCCTAACTCCATATCGCATCCATGCTCTCTTGTCTAGCTGTAACATGCACGCTCTCCTCACCTAGATCAGCAGTTCTCAGTCTGGGGGTCAAACGACACTTTCACAGAGGTTGCCTAAGACCATCAGAAATATCAAGTTGTTTACATTAAAATTCACGACAGCAGCAAAGTACAGTTACGAAGTATCAATGGAAATAATTTTATGGTTGAGGTCACTGCACCATGAGAAACTGTATTAAAGGGTCAGGACGTTGAGAAGGTTGAGAACCACTGATCTAGATAGAACATGGGAAGACTTTTACTTTTCACTATCCTCTGCAGAAGAAAGCCTCATTTACATACCAACTTCTATATGCCTTTCATAGCTTTGTTTCAAATTAATCTGGGCCCATTTTCCACTGTGTGTCCCTCTCCTAAATCAGACTCTGTATTTGTACTTAGTGATTTGTACTGCTGTGAATGACCAATCATTTATAGACACAATAGTAGAAAGACCAAGGCATAACAGGATCGAAACTATATTTCAGGCACATAGTAGCTACTCAACTAATGTTTCCTGAACAAACGTCTGTGCTAATGGGTGAGTAAACGCTTGAATGAAGTATGCTTGCGCGTTCCAGCCATTCTCTTCAACCCCATTGGCCCAGAGACGCACCGTTACTCACTGGGCCGTAGGCTGAGATGGAGCACAGGGGGTGCAATGCGGGTTAAGTAAGAGCTTCGTTGTGTGAAGCCCAGAGACAGGTAGACACAAAATGACTGTTTCACTTCAGGTTTTGGCCTAAAAGGAAAGCAATTTAAAGTCCAGAGAAATGAGGTGTCCCTGGCATGAGAACTTGTGAAGAAGCTGAAAGAAGATGTCAGAACAGTACGTAAAATGGCATCTTAGGCTAAAAGGGTGAGAGGCAAAAGACAGCAGCCACAGTGCCTAACATCAGAAACTGCCTTTCGACGAGTCTTTCAGAGTTCTCTTATAAACCCGGCACCACGGACTTATCTTATTTCGAAGCTTGGTTTTAGGGGGTTGTCCAGTGAGAAAAACCAAATGAAAGGCATCCCCAATCCGATATATTTATGGTTACACTCATGACATGTTGGATTTCTTTGTTTTCTAGGTGTGGGGCGGATGAGCTGAACACAAGTATTCTCTTTTCAAATGTAGAGCGAAGTGGGATAAAGGGTTTTAAGGGCCAGGGTGAGACCTGGCACACAGAGCGTTTCCAGCCTCACAACCTGCTTTCCCTTTTGTACCACTAGGCGGCACCACTGGCCTGCGTATGCTCAATGCGGCCGGGACAGCACCTTTTATTTATTTATTTTTTCAATCATTGGATTAAGGATCAGCACAGGATCTGAAAGCCTTTGTTTGACCCTTCCTGTTTCTCTGAGTCGCTATTAATATATATTTAATGTGTACCAAAATATATTCTCGTTGCTTAGGGGACCAGCTCTGTATTTGCACAGAGGGGCGTCTAGCGTAAAGACACTCTCCTCTTGTCTTTTTGTGTTTATTTGTTTTTGTTTCTCTATGGACCCCTGGTTGTCCTGGAATTCTCTATAGACCAGGCTGACCTCGACTTCAGAAACCCAACTGTCTCTGCCTCCCAAGGGCTGGGATTAAAGGCAGGCTGTCTTTTAAAGAGATCTCTCTGTCACGAGAAGAGGAACACGTTTCCTTTACTTTCACAACCTGTTTTTCCATGACAGTTTGATACAATGTGGTAATTAACCATTAAAACATTGCGTGTGCTTCAGCAGGAATATTGCAGTCAAACTAATTTAAACCAAGGTCAGGTCTCCAAATCAGCCGAAGAATTCTGAAGGCAGGTGACAGGGAAAATAAACGGAAGGTAAGGTAAGCAACAGATGCTATTAAAAGTAACTCAGGGCGGCTCAAACTGGTCTGGGTACATTCCTAAAAAGGCAATTAGCCAAATCCTTTCAGAAATTAAGCCATCAAAATGACATTATAGTACACTTAAAAAATGTATTTACAGAGCAAAAGAGCAGCTACGGAAGCACAGCATCATGCCCGAGGGGTTCTTTTCTCCAAGGAAACGTGTAGAAGAAAATTAGATCCCAAACTAAGAAGAAACTTCACACTGTCACAATAGATTTAGAGAGGTGCTATTTCTTACTTCCCTCAGTGCTGAGTGGAGAGGGAGTTAAGTCACTTGGTTGTTTCTATTTTCTTTGTCATCACAGGATGGTCAGGATAACAAAAGTCTCCTATGACTTTACTGAATACCAGCAGATGTCTAAAGACTGACGGTGGCTGACTGGAGCCCTTGCTGGGAAAATCGTTCCTTAGAAAGGACTGGAAGAGCTTGAAGGGGTTTGAGACCCCATATGAACCAACCAACCAGAGCTTCCAGGGACTAAGCCACTACCTAAAGACTATACATGGACTGACCCTGGACTCTGACCTCATAGGTAGCAATGAATATCCTAGTAAGAACACCAGTGGTAGGGGAAGACCTGGGTCCTGCTAAGACTGAACCCCCAGTGAACGTGATTGTTGGGGAGAGGGCAGTAATGGGGGGAGAATGGGGAGGGGAACACCCATAAGGAAGGGGAGGGGAAGGGGTTAGGGGGATGTTGGCCGGAATTGGGATGGGGAATAACAATCGAAAAGTAAATAAGAAATACTCAAGTTAATAAAGATTAAAAAAAAAAAAAAAAAAGGCTGGCAGTGACACTCCACTTCCTTCAGAAAGAAATCGCCTGCTTATTCCTCTTGAGGGTCTAGAAACATACAATTCTGTTTATAGAAGACAAAGTGGGGGGCTGGGAAGATGGCTCAGTGGAGAAAGTGCTTAGTGTACAAGTGAAGGAGACAGGTTCAGATCCCCAGTGTACAGGCAAATGCATGGTGGGTGTGGTCACCTACCTGACTCCAGAGTTTGAGACTCAGGATATCCTCAGAGCTAAGTAGTCATTTTTAGTAGTTAAACTAGTAAACTATGAGAGACCTTGCCTCAATAAGACAGAAAGGAATTAAGGAAGACACCTAGTGTCAATTTCTAACTTCTAGATGTGTGTGCACACACACACACACATGCACATGCACACCCACTCACACACACAGACCAATACATTTGCCACACACACATGGGATGGGAAGGGAAGGACTAAGAGACCAAAAACACACATAGGAGATAAAATCCAAAAATACAAAAAAAAAGGTTTATGAATAATACTCTCTCCCTAAATGTAACACTGAACTAAGAAGAGAGGCCCCACATGGGAAGAAAAGAAGTATCCGTCCACTATAAGGGAGCACCCTAGGCATTCTGAAGATGAACCCAAAGAATGTGGCTTTTTAAAATGACAAATTTGCAGTGGATAGAAGGAAGGACAGCACTGTCCAGGCAGAAGTGGCCCAGAGGGTTGACAAGATCTCAGGGAAGAGCTGGCAGAGGCTTGGGAATGGGAAGCTCTGCAGAACCTACTCAGAGGAGAAATGGGAACAAAGTAACAGAAAACCCGAGATAGAGCTCAAAGGGGTTGTGAGCCCCCTCAGGCACAGGCCATCTTGGTGACAGTTTACACGAGAGGTTTACAGTCCCAGACACAAGAGGGGGTGGTGCTGCATCTTCTGCTGCAGAGAAGCAAGCAAAACGTGGAGAAAATGGGGCATCTTCAGCCTGAGTCCCCAGCAGCCTTAGAGGCAGCCACAGCTGTGTTTGGGCTCAGTGAGGAAAACTGTAGGCCAAGTATTAATGCTCTCTGGTACTTCCAATCTGACCAGACTCTTAGTCTAGACTAAAATCAGTAGCTGCTGAAAATGCAAAGCCCTTGCCCAGAGCTCATGAAAGTAGCTAAGGAAGCTATGAATATCATAAATTAACTTTTTACCTTTGATGATTAAAAAAATCTATTCACTTGTTCACCTTTAAAAAAGTTATCAGCATTTCAGCTCCAGCATCTTACAAAGGGATGTGTTTTTCTACATATCCTCAACAAGAGCCCCCTTAAAGGTCTAACGGCCTCTTTCCTATATCCAGTAACAGATTATTGGCGACCCTCTGTGGACAGAACATTTTAGAGAAGAAACTTTGCGCTTCGTGACACAGCACTGGGTACCAGAAACAAGTTTGCCTGCTCCAGTAGATTGTATGCCAAGCTGGCTACCTCCATTTCCTGCCCAGTGAGTCTCGTGCCCCCTCCCCCTCACATCAGGGGTCGGAGTCAGAGCCCCAGTGGAATGCTGGCACCATGTTGTAAGGGGTGGCAAGGGATGGTTGTCAAATTTCAGAAAATATGCAAACCCATTATTTGCAAATTAGAAACAGCCATTATGAAAATTATCTAATTTAACCTAATAGTCTCCTAAAGCTTTCACTTCTCAACACCACTGTGTTAAGAATTAAGTTTCAATATCAATCTTGGAGAGATGCAAATATTAAGATCATAGCAAGCAGAATAATGGCTGGAAAATGTAAAAGGGGATCTGATGCCACTTAGGGAAATTCATTGACAGGGGAGAACTAGATGAAATATGTTTTATGAATCATTAATGTCCATTTAAGATAGGCAAAATAAATAAAAGGTGTCAATTTAGATACACATTGCCCCAAGTTGAGTTTTGTTGGAGAAACAAAATAAAAAATTCTGTTTTAATGTATTTTAAACCCTGGGCTGCGTTGTAATTTGAATCAGAGGCCTGTGGTGGTTTCCAACCTGTGACGTGGCTGGGGAAACAATGGAGGCTGGGCATACTGGGAAGAATTTAGGCAGCTGGGGGAGTGGCCTTGAAAGGGATATTTTACCTCCAAGGCCCTCCTGCTCCCTTTTCGATTCGAATCCTCCCTGAGGTGAACAGCCTCCTCCACCACATGCCCTACCAGGCTGTACTATCTCATCAGACTCGAAGCTACCATGGACTGAAACCCCCTGCACCACGAGCCAAGCAAAACAAACCTTTCTTCTCTATACATTGATTTATCTAAGGTATTTCATCACAGTGACCAAAAGGTGGCCAATACACAGTTGGTGACATATTTTGTCGATGACATATTTCTCCCATCATCAGAAGGTGCCTAGTATAGTCTGCAAAGATCTTACACGTCACAAACCTCAGCTGCTTAGAGCAGTCCTTAAAGAGAGACGCTCTGCTCCCCCTGCCTGTTGCTTCCCACGGTAAGGAATGGCACATAGCTATGAATTATTAGCTTAAAACTGACTGCAAATTGAAATCCATGCTTCGTGTGCCTCATACAGACTGATTCTTAAAACTCCCCCATGCACACAAAGTCATCTAACCATTTTGTCATTTGCTTCAAACTCCTTGGGATTCTTCAGTACGAGAACGATGAAGTTCAAATACCTCGGTCACACATGGTTTTGAGTCTGGACTGACAACCAATGTTCAAGAATCATTCTGGTTCGTTTTGATTTTTTAAAAAATCCCCTGCCATTAAATGTGTTGACTGAGCAGGCTGATCTGCGTTTATTCACTGATTTGGGAAAGTTGTGTCACTAAGGGAGTGGACTGGTGCATGATTGTGAATTTTAGTCAGGTTGGGAAAAACAAGGCTCAGAGCAGCTGAGCTACCCGGGAAGGAGGCCCTGCAACCTGTTGAGTTATCTGAAGGCTGCGCATGTGCTCCAGGTTACCAGCTTTTAAGAGCTGTCACCCACACTGGGGTGGCCATTAACTGATGTGGCTGACTTTCTGCTCTGAGAGGATGTAGAAAACCTTCCTTCCTTGGCCCCTGGGATTCTCTCCTCTTTGTGGAATACGATGAGTCCTTGCAGGTCATGCTAGGAGTAGTATGTTGAAAATAGTTTCCAAATCACCTCCAGCCACCCAACCTAAGCTCCAAGTGGGACTGCTACATGAGTTCACACAAGCAACTCTGTGTTGAGCCTCTGAGGTCAGGGGCTCATCTGCTGTGGATGTTAGAGCCACTTTCACCAGAGTAAGAAGCCACCATCACATGTCCCTGTTGGGGATCCAGGAGGGCTGGATTAATGATGTTCTCACTGCACACAGAGCATGCTCTATCACATGCCAATGTCTTTTATAGTAGCCAGGAAGAGCTGACAGACCTGGGCTCCAAAGGAGATAGAAGTAGTCATCATTTAGAGCCTGGAAGTGCTAGGGATGTGACTTAGCAGGACATATGCCTGGCATACATAAGGCCCTGGTTTGATCCTAGAAACACACACACACATACACACACACACACACACACACACACAGTCAAAATAATTTCTTCAAATGAAAACAGGACAAGACCTGGAAAGAGCTTATCCCTATATTTCCATTGGTTGTGTTAAAAGGCTTGAAAAGTCATTTTTTCAAAAGCACTTCAGTATTTATTAACATTTTAAAACATATGCTAGTCAAAAATGTTTTCCTAAGCAGGGCAATGGTGGCATACTCCTTTAATCAGACATGCAGATCTGTGAGTTCAAGGCCAGCTTGGTCTACAAAGTGAGTCCCAGAACAGCCAAGGCTACACAGATAAACACTGTCTTGAAAAGAAACAAAGGAGGAAAATAATGTTTCCCAAACACACACACACACACACACACACACACACACACACACACACACACACACACACACACCAAACAAACAAAAACAAAACACACAAAAATCCTATGCATTTTATAACAAAATAAATCAGGTCTTTCATCATGAATTAAAAGAGAAAATATAAGCTCAAATAATAAGAAATCCATCGTTGGTGTCTAAAACAGTGTAGACTTCAGACTGGCTTGCTCAGTCTTAAATCACCAGTCATGATGGACCATTTACATTCACCAAACCTAAAGAAAGATTCCCTTTTGTTAGAGAGGAATGGAACAGTGGTCACAGAGTGGTCTGTGCTCTTGATGCTAACAGAAAGTGCTGGTGTTTTTCCCTCTGCTGTGTTCCAAGGCACCTTGTGAGCAGTGATCTCTATGCCGGACAGAATCAGAATGAGTACTGAATCCCTCCACCAGAATGCAGGCCGGAGCTCTCTCCTCCATGTTCAAATAGCAGAGCTGGTCAGGAGGAATCCCCCAGCTCCCAGCCCTGTAGAAGAATAGTCCTGTACACCAGCTCTAAATGTGAACTAAATGTTAGGAGCTGTGATCAGCTGTGCTTCTCACCCACAGTAAACTGATTTTCATGTGGCAACAGCAGATCCATGTTCATAGATGATCTTATTGGACGTTTTATTATCTTGAGCTTTCTGGGAGAGCTCATCACTGTGCATATCCCCTGAAACCCATGTCAAAATCTTAACTGGGCACACTTAGAATGGGGCTATATTTAGAAACAGAATTGTTATAGATATAAATGAGATGAGGTCATTAGGTGGGATATGGCTCATTATGACTGAAGTTCTTAAAGCAAGAGAATCAGGACACAGAACCACATACCAAGGACAGACAGATGACCTGGAGACTAGGTGATGCTTCTACAAGCCAAGGAACATTGTTTATTCTCACAACCTTTAGATAGCGCTAACCTGCATCTTGATCTGAGGCCTTGAGCTTCCAGAACCACATGATAACACATTTCTGTTGAACAGTGTAGTTTGTGAATGTCACGTCATCAGCCCTAGCACGGGTTACAGCATGTGTCTCTGTTTGTGAACAAATCCTAGTGCAGATGATAAAAGGCAGCCCGGCCAGTGTCTGACCTTTGTTCTTACAGAGGAAAGATGCTACCAAGCTATTGTCTCCAGGGAGATTCGTAAGGGAGTGTTGACAAAGGAACCGTTACTATAGTACTGCCGTGATCCACCCCAGTAACTTCTCACTAGAGTGGAACATACAGACATCTTAATAATGTACTACTTTACCAGGTGTAAATGAGGCCCCATAAACAGAATCATTCAAGATTCTGCTAGCAAATGAATAAAGGTCGTTTTGGTTTCAACTGACTTCTGATGGACAAGTTAGTAACCAATAAAAAGGCCTAAAGAATCAATTCAATAACCATCAGTTGATGGACTGGGTGTCACGACTTGATGTGTATTCTTTATAGGGTACATGCTACAGTCAGACTCAAAATGGCTTAGAGGAAATGGGGAAAGGAGCCTGATGACTTTGCTTCCAAGACCCCTGTCTGTAAGGAAGGCTTGCTGCTGCTGCTGCTGCTGCTGCTGCTGCTGCTGCTGCTGCTGCTGCTGCTGCTGCTGCCCCAACTTCAAGTAAGGCTTTGTGCTTGTCACACCTCAAAACCACATTCACTTGTTACCTTGTCTACTGAGCAAAGCTCTGAAACTCTGCATAACTGTAATGATTTGATTTCATCGTAGCTCTTTCCACAACCAATATTAACATATTTTAGGTCACAATTATTGCTTATGAGAAATCTACAATAAAAGTGACAAATGGCGATCTATCAGCTTTCTCCTTATCATGTCGAAAACCTGAATCTGTCTGTCAACACCAGAGATTTCTACATCCCACACCTGTGGCTCCCTCTGCAGAGTATTCTACAAGGAGAAAAACATCTTGGTTTTCTAAACCAAATATTTTCATCCAAGAAAATTAATTGGTCCATTGGGCAAACAAGGTCCATCTCCTACACAGTGGTGGAATTAGGGAACATTTTCTCCTTTTCCTTTGACATGCTTTAGACTCCCTCTTCTGGTTTAATAGCTGGATAGTTTGCAAAACTACTCACTCAATTTTTAGACTGCTAGAGTAGTGGTAATATCTATTAAGATGAACATACAGGCCATTTAAAAATTATCTGATGTTAGCTTTCAGGCATAATAGAAAGACTGGTTCGAATGGGGCAATAGAAAGTGAATTCAAGACTACCCTGAGCTACATGGAAAAATACAATCTCAGAGAGAGAGAGAGAGAGAGAGAGAGAGAGAGAGAGAGAGAGAGAGAGAGAGAGAGAGAGAGAGAGAACACTAGGCAGTGGTAGGAATTTTTACTAGGAAGCATTAAGCTTGCTCCTCAAAAAGTATAAAAGGTATAAAAGTAAATAAATTAGAATGAAATAACAATCAGATATTAAACAAATAACAAATAAATATTTGTATTAACTAAGCATCTACTATGTGCACACACTTGTGCCCGAAAGTTGAAGACATGTCAAACTAGCACCCCCAGTAAGCTTAAAAATCATCCAATTATGATTAAGTATACAAAGCCAGTTAACACTTCATGGGATTCATAGTATAGAGTTAAATCCTCAGGGTGTCCACCATAGAGACTATGTTGCCTAAGAGCTCAGAGATTGGCAGTAAGAAATACGGGGCCATGAAGAAGTGGCAACCCAATGTGACCACGTCTGAGAGAATAGCCCTGTTTAGAAAGCTTTGGGAACAGAGTCTGTTTGAGAACTACCCAGATGGACAGGAGCACTGAACAACAAACTATTCTAAAACACACACAATAACATTTGGGAGACTCTTGTCTTTATTATTAAAGTAGTAGGTGAGAATTAGAAAGGAATTCTGAACCCTAACCATCTCCAAACAGAGTTAGGGAAACAGTTCTGTGTCACAGGATGCCTTAGGGAGAAGAATAAATTCTGCCTTTGAGTATGCGTGGGGTTTCACAGACACACTGCATTAGTGAGCACTTTCTCTTCCAAGGAAGGGGTAGCGTATTATAGAGGAGTCCTTGCTCCTTTCCTCCATTCTCTTGAACATCAGCACTCTGGTGTAACTCCAGATGTGGTGTTTAACAACATTTCCATTTGCTTTCAGCTGGGGAGAGTTTCAGATGAACCTGTCCATAGACACGAATGCCCTCCCTGCTCCCAGAAAAATCACACAGGGACTCCAGATTCATACTTAACGACCTGATTAATTACTGGACCTTCATGGAAATTACTGTCAAGATTAAGACAATCATTCCACCCCTGATTCTCCTTGATAAACATTTACAATTTAACATATTTGACAAAGCCATTTGTATACTGCTATAATATAAATGAAGGTGTACTAAAGCTATAGTAAGTGTATGATTTTCATAGCCTTAAAATAACTAACTACAGACAGTTCCCTGAGCAATTACAAGATGTTCTATGTTAATTTAGGAAGGAATTCCAAACAAGTCATTTAAAACCTAATAAGATGCCATTAAATGAAGGGGGACAGGGGAGGGGGAAGCTAAAGAAAACCCTAAGGCTTGAACCAGTAGAAATGATTCTCAGAGCTACTGACCCTTGCAAGATCCATGTTTGCTTCAGTTTCTAGAAAAGAGGCAGATTTCTAATTGAAGGTGATTATCTAGTTAGTACATCCCAAATTGCACACATTTCTTATAGTGGTTCACACCCACAGCTAATTAGATGGAGTATTTATCAATCTGGAAGTCCATGGAAACTGTCTTATTGATCTACACATTGAAAAGAAGCTTCAACAATGCCAACGAATCAGAGCTTCCAGGGACTAAGCCACTACCCAAAGACTATACATGGACTGACTGACCCTGGACTCGAACTCACACGTGGCAATGAATATCCTAGTAAGAGCACCAGTGGAAGGGAAGCCCTTGGTCCTGCTAAGACTGAACCCCCAGTGAACTAGACTGTTGGGGGAGGGCGGCAATGGGGAGGGTGGGGGGAACACCCATAAAGAAGGGAGGGGGAGGGGTTAGGGGGATGTTGGCCTGGAAACCGGGAAAGGGAATAACAATTGAAATGTAAATAAGAAATATCCAATTTAATAAAGATGGAGAAAAAAAAAGAAAGAAAAGAAGCTTCATCAGCTTGGAAGTGCTACCGACTGGTACGGATGACAGCCAGCCCTGATGCTCATGTACGTCTGTGAGCTAAACTGTGAGGCTTACCCACTGGGGGTGAATTCAGAGAGAGGTCACAGAACAAGGGTCCTGGTTTGCTATTGGTTTTTCTAAACCATGGACACCAATATTTATTAAGGCCTTTATCCAGAAATAGATGCACTGAGGCAGCCACCATCATCACAAGGAAGACACGAACAGCAACATCCCATTCTAAAGACAGATGCCTATATAGTAAACTTTATCTCCACACATTGCTGAACTACCTGCTTCCAATAAAATATGAAAAGCTTAAAGAAATAAAACATGTTAAAAAAAAAGTATAGACTTCCTCAAAGACATAGATGGGCCACTATACAATATAGCTCAAGTTGTTGGAACCCCCAAAGTAGACAAGAGATAATTTACTAAAGAAAGATATAAACACTGGGTAGCATTCATTCTAAGTCATTCACTATCCACATTGGAGGGCTGGGGCTCAACTCGTACTCGAGTTGAGTTGTCATGGCTGAGTGTCAAAATGACTTTGTGTCCAAATAGCTTACGAAGGCCAAACCTCAATGTGTTTGCACAGAGAAAATACCAAGTGAACGTAATCTTGTATGTTATAAGTAAACACACATACACCACAAGTGTGAAGGGGTGTGGTTGTGGTTTTGTTTTCTGAGATGAAGAGCCATGCCTGGCCGTTTTCCGCCAATTCAGACACTCATGGCAAACTTATATCATGATCCGTGACACAGGCATTCAGATAGCAACTGTGTGAAATCCATTTTGGCTGGGAAAGCGCCCTGCCCTTACCTCCAGGGTCATGTTCACGGTGCTGATGGCCACTTTTATTTCACCGTCTGACAGCTCCTTTAGATCTTTCAACATTGTTTGTTCAAGACTTAAACCTGTGGATAACAAAGGGAAAAAATTATACCTGGGGTCTGTTAAAAATATATGTGTTATTTTAAAAAGTTGTTCTACTGATCTCAACAGTTTAAAGTATCATTTTTATCTGTAATAAGAACACACGAAACCAAAAAGTACATTTGTGGCTGCATCTATGTCAGGTACGATGCAGGCAGGAAAAAGAACTTATCTCTCATGGAACAGGACACTCACAGGGAGGGGGTGGCAGGACAAAGGAGCAAATGAAAGAGGAAGTGGTCAGAGTCTAGCTAAGACCATAGGCAAGGCAGGGATGGGGGTGGGAGGGCTAGGGCTAGAGAAGAGAATCTGCCAGAGCCAGGTATCACAGCAAGAATGGAGTAGGAAATGCTTGTGCAGCCATAGGTCTTTTCCTTCTGCCCTTACTGTTCTTTCCACTGACCAAGCTGAAGCTAGAGTCAAGGGAGTCTGGAACAGGCCACACTTGGGTGTCAGCCTCCAGATCCTCAGAGTAGGTCAGTTAGGGAAGGAGTGGGCAGCTTCACCATATGATCTAGTTTAGTACTATGATAAAAGGCCCAGATTTAGGTGACTGCCCTATAATTTTATTATTGCCAGTTTAATTTGATGTAAATTATATTTTATAAACTTCATAAAACTATCACAAGTGAGCCAGCCATGGTATTGAACATCTTTAATCCCAGCACTTGGGAAGCACAGGCAAGTGGATCTTTAAGAGTTCAAGGCCAGCCTGGTCTACATAGAGAGCTCCAGGCAAGCAAGCCAGGTTACACAGTACCACCCAGTGAAACACAACAACAACAGCTATCTTATTTGAGCTGATCATGGCTGTAATAATCTGTCAATAAGTGTTATTGAATTCCTTATTTGATGACAGAAACAATCTAAATTGAATCCGTTGTTGAGAACTCTAGAGCTGTAAGTTGGTTGACCGAAGTGTTTCAATGAAAGCTATCACAGGTAAACAAGAACGGTCTTGTCTTAGTGTTTGCCTGGCCTCTTCTATTGGCAGATCCACTAGAAAGCTATGGGAAGCACAGGCATTCTTTCTCGATGCTTGTGAAGATGGTCTACTGTCTACCCTGTCAGTATGGTCCATGCTGTCCATCACAGCAACATGGGGAACAGACAGCAACTCAATGTTCTCCTTTGATTCAGGGTGGCTTGATTTCTAGAGTACAGTACCACCATGGCAGCTTAGTGTGGTAAGGGAAACAAAGACATACACCACTGTACACCTGTGCACATGCATGTACCCACGCTCATGCCCAGGAGATGATGTGTGGAAGATGCTGACAAAGCACAACCCGCATCCCTTTCTTCTTTTTATCTTATTTAATCCAGCATCATACTCCTCTGGCCGTCTGATGGCCATTAGAGCCTACTGTGGGTAACTCATTCCCCACTAGACTGGAGAGCACATACTATTTCAGTGGTTTTCTGGTTTAATGAACAGCAACCAAATCTAGTTTGCAGTACTTCATCTGTTTCTGCTGTGTTATGACACCTACCATGACTAGTTTCAAACTGCTGATCCAGTATTAGCCAACTCACAAAATTCCACGAAGTTAACCTCTAGGCCTTATGGTCAGGGTGGCCTGATTCCATCCGGGGCTACACTGTACAGGGGGCCACCCTAAGACACAGATTTAATTCTTTCTCAGAGTTCTTTACTGAGCTATTGTATCCTACAGGGCTTATTTGCTGGATAAAGCACTTGAGAGACTTCTCAAATAAACTCCTTTGCCTTAGAGAACTCCATGACCCACCAGGTATAATCCATGGGCTAACATGCAAGGTGTCTGCACCCAGGTAGAAGCCTGAGGAAGGGGTTTCAACAGAGGAAGCCAACAGCACAAACCCAGAACCCCTCCCCAACATACAGAGAGTGGGAAGAGAATGCCAGCACACTCAAATAGCGCTCCACACAGGCTACCCCTCCAGGAAGCACTGAGAGACAGGGACGGTCACTCACCCTGAGCACTGAGCTGGCTCTCCTGCAACACACTGATGACATCATCCCTTGGAGGCAGGTTGGGAAACTGTTCTTCCAGGATGGAGAGAATTTCCTCCTGCTTCTCTGGGAGCTCAGGATCCATGGTCATCCACTTGAACAGGATACTGCCTGAAAGGCATGGGGACAAATGCTCTTGAGCTCTCCAGCAGTCAAGATAGGGACAATGAAAATCAATGTCCCCGTGTAGCAGATACTGGCTTCAGGGGCTGGTGGCCCCTGCTCTCCAGGACACAATTTGGGAAGAAGGAACAAAACATCTTCACACAACACACAGGGGAGGAGAGAACCTTGGTTTTAAATGATTTCAAAATGGAAATTAATGGCAAACCATTTAAGATTTTAGTCAGTTCTATCCCCGTTAAGGGATCAGAGAACATTCTTACAACTCACCATCCTACCACTTTTTATATTAACTTATTTCTTTTCCTAACCAAATGATTGTATAATATTGCTGCACAGTCTGACAGTGGGCCAACCTGAAGGCTGTTTCTATCTGTTCAAGCACCATACACAGCTTTGAAGTAATTTACAGTTATCTAATCAGATTGTCCCAAAGCCTGGATCTAAACCCCAGACTCAGGCTACTAGTGTGCTGCTCTTGTTTTAGGGGGAAATGCTAAAAGGAAAAGGAGGCTGAAGAGGTAGAGGCAGGAAACAACAGTCACTTCAACCTGTCTTACCATCGGTATTTGTCGTCTAAGGGAAATAGAGGATTATCACAGGATTTTAAAAGGAGGAACAACATACTATGGTATCTACATTTTGTATTTTTATAAGCCAGAATTTGTACTCTGGCTACCATGTAGAAAATTAAACAGATAAGAAAAGGTAGGGAGCACAGCTGTTTTCTTCTCTGTTCTGTGTTTATGAATAGCATCTTACCATGAAGAAGGTGGGACAGATTTAGTAAAAATAACCAGGCAAAAGTGGAGGGCGACCATAGAGATCTTGAGGAATTTTTGATATAAAAATATAAAACATAAAAAATTATTTTCTCTATTTATATTTAGGACCAACACAAATGCAAATTTCATAACAGATATTTACCAGATTTTGGATCTAGTAGACCAGCTGCACTAGAACAATGTTCTATGCAACAACACAAAACCTGTGAATGTATCAGAGGCCCCCAGCAGCAACTTAGGAGTTAGGACGCAGCATGTACAGAAGGGAGAGCCGGCATTCCAGCATTCCTCTCAAAGCATCTGCTAATTTAGAAATTGTAGACACTGGGCAGAGAAGCCCTTAGACTAACAGTTGTCTCATAAGGCCTCAGAGAAAGCCTTCAGGGAGAAGGACTCTTAGACTTCTGGGTTTGGGAATTGGAGGCACCATGGGCTACCAGTCTAGCTACTGCTTAATCTTGTAAATAAAGTTTCTGGTGACACAGCCATCCCTATTCATCTCTACATTGTTCACAGGCTTTTTTAAATATATGAGATCAGACTTAAGTGTCTCAACAAAGCCTGAAATATCTGCTGGCTGGCTCTCTTTGGGAAATATTTGCCAGCTGCTGCCAAGGAGAAGGGCAAAACCAAAACAGAACATTCTCCGTGTATTGCAAATCCTGCTTTGGGTCAGTTTGATCAGACAGATGTGATCTCTGTGACTTTACCAGTGGCTCTGAGAGGAGAAAGGAGGTCTGTTCTTCCCACCTTGACCCTGTAACTAATGTTCAGCTGTCATTCAAAGGCTACTGCATAGAAGGAACTAAAACTGAGTGACTGTAGACTATGGGGGGAGGGAGCATTCACAAGAAGACAAATGGAACAGAGCCAACAGGAGTTAGAATCTTACAGCCAATCAAATGAAAATTTAAACCTCTCAATTTAAAGGCTGGCCTTAAGAAGCTCATATTGTTTTCTGCAGTAGATCAGGTGTGGTGGGGAACTGGAAACGAAGTCAGAAGAAAATCTGTTTCCTGAAGCTTGGAGAGAAAAATGTGAGGACCCCGGAACAGGAGTCTGGTTCTAATATGTGTCTGAACAGTTCCTGCTAGGGAAGGCGGAGAGAGAATTCTAACATTCAAGAAGAACTACGAACCAAAATCGTAGTTAAGAGAAAGCGAAATATTGTAGGCAGCAAGACTGCTAGAAATTACATTTAAAAACATTAACTGGGAGACAGCACAGGATATTACTGCTGTCTACATGATGAATTCCTAACAGAAAAGAAAAGTCCTCTTTCTGCTTACCCATAAACAAACAAAAAACATTAAGGAAGGAATGACAGAGGCAGGCAGAGAAGGAAGAGAGAAAAGAGAAGAAAGACTTACAATGAAATTCCCATTTCTGCTTAAAAAGATATAGAAATAAGCACATTATTCGTTTACAATCCTTGCGGATTTAGAATGTCTGAGATTAAGAGAAAGGATACCTTTGTACGGCTGACAAAGTAAAACCGAGATTGAAGAGTTACTTTGAGTTTCTAGGAGAAACTACAATTTCTGTTTCCTACCTCTAGCCTCTTCCTAAGCAAAGCAGACAGCGTAATTCCCTCGGATGTTATAATCATTGGAAATAGGATGAGTCACCCTTGGAGCAAGAAGGAAAAAAAAAACACCTTGGCTCTGTACATCTCCCATTTGACCTCCTTATAAGGACCTTTTTGAAGCTGTTAATCCAGTCTACCAAAATAGCAAACAACTAGTCTTTATTAAAGGTCAGCCGGGATTGCCTGGGGAACGGAAAGCCTGCTTCTGAGGACTTGGGCGTGGTTTTCCACTTCATCCTAGGCTAAGAACAAGAGCTGCTGTTTGCTTTAGACTTCTACTTGTGGCTGCTGTCAAGGCCTTATGCAAACAAACTTGAAGGGCCATTTGGGCAAAGCGTGGACTTGACAGAAGCATGCTTGGAAATCAGTGGCTGAAATCTCACTGCCAGATGGTTCCTGGAAACACACACACACACACACACACACACACACACACACCCCTCAGTGTGATGATTCAGCAATTTAATGGATCTGAGCATTGGCAATCTTCCCCTAGAATACATCTCTGAGGAAATAAAACCACAAAGGTCGAACAGTCTGACAGGTTCTGTACTTGGCACAAATCCAGGGCATGACTAACCATAAACCTTAGGCTGGGAAATGGGACTGTTAGATGTGTTCACATTGTCCATGACTGAAAATTATAATAAGGAAAGAATCTTCCAGAAAGAGAGGGGGAAGAAAAGCAAGAAAGGGAAGTGAAAGAAAGAAAGGAAGGAAGGAAAGAAGGAGAAGGGAAGGGAAGGGAAGGGAAAGGAAAGGAAGGGAAAGGAGGAAGAAAGACCACATAACAAAGGCAGGTGGGACAGGCAGGACAGGAAAAACACCAAAAGATAGATACAATTCCAAGAACCAGGGTCAGTGATCTTACCAGCCATGACAGCTGGATCTTCCTGTAAATGTAATCTCTTACACAAATAATTGAAAAGTAATACTTTCTTGATAAACTAGATGGTAGTAATTTGTGTCTTGAAATGAGTAAGTTTCAAATTAAGGCAAGATGCAGTGGCTTTGAGAAAGCTGTTTAAGGACGGACATGGTGTCTTCTTTTCTAACCACACAGGGTTCAGGCAGGGGAAAACGCAGGCTCCTAGTCCAGCACACCTCAGAAGGGAAATGAAAACTCTCCACAGAGCTGAAGACCAAGTCCCTGAGAAAGAAGTTTATGCAGAAGATGTGATGGACAGGGAGGAAGCCTGAGAACAAAGAAATTAAGTGCTAGCACCGGGAAGACAGGCAGATGTACCGCCCTGAGATATGCATGGCTGGAGGAGAGAAAAGCTAGCAGCTCGGTGTGGCTGCAGAACTCAGACTGACGCTCCAGAGGCACAGCGGACTCTTTCCCTTCTGTGGCTCCCCGGTAGCACCTTTATTAAATTAAACTCCGCCTTGAACGTGGGCTCTGCTGGGAAATATAGCTTTATCTGTGTGAAATGCCCGACTCAGGAGACTCGTGCTGTACAAAGATACTGCAAAGAAGTGAGGGGAAACAAGGACGCTGGCAACAGAACAACCAGACTGGCAGACTTATTAGAAGGATGAACTAAGCTTTCTACTGTGGCGTTGTCCTAATTTGCTCAGTTAATAGACAGTGGTGCTATTTTAAAAGAAGAGAAATTAAATTCAAATTGTCTCAAGATGGCTAAATATTCCACCAACCTTGAAACACTGTTGTCCCACTGAGTCACTTGTTAGCCCACATCACTAACTGTCCTCAGGGCCAAAAGGACACAGTGGCAAGAAAAACTATGAGAAAACACAAGAGATTTTGTCACCAGTGACATGCAAATGACCACTTAGCCACACCTATAGCAATCAGGTTCTTCGTCAATATTTGAAGAAAATAGTAATAGTATATTGCAAACAGCTTGTCAGATAATTATAGTAGTAAGTTTTAGGACCAAGATGATCAGATAACTGAATCCAAATATTTATTTTCAAATATTAGCAAATATAAATGAGTTGGGACAGAGGCAGATACCTTTTTGAGAGGACTTGGGGTTGGGGGGGCAATCTTTAAAATTAGTTTGTTTCTTTTTAGTAACAAAGGAACTCAGCGAGACAAGCAGTCTCTGAAACAGAGAGAGTCACACATACAGCCAGTGTACATTCGCTTCACCTTTAGCTCTACACATGCACATTAAACAGTGTGTGCTCTTATGGGTTGCTTACCTATGGACCATTTTTATGTGTAAATTCTTCTTGCACTGAACAATTGAAGTAGCTTGCCAAAAGGCATGAAATACAATAAAACAGTAAAAGAGTCAGGATCGAGGGAAATAACAGCGGAGGAAGGAATAAGATGGGGATATTGTAGAAAACCTGGGGCTGTGGCAACAGTATCCACATTCAAACTCTGAATGTGAGCTTCTTGTAGCAAATGCAGACAGAAGTGTGATTGCTGCGGAAATTTCCAATGTTGCAGAGACTGTGTGAGTCCCTTTGTGTAAAGCGCATAACTACACATAACCCATGTGTAGTGTCCTGGGGGGCTGAACCCAGGGCTAGCTAAAGTATAAAGAAAAGCAAAGATACATATATATATATATATATATATATATATATATATATATATTCAGAATGCTGGCTGCCTCCAGGTAGGAGTGGGCTGTAGGCATGAGAAGGAAACAATGTCTTCACAGTCTGCCTCTTTAGATGGGTAATTATCAAAGGTGTTTCCTTCCTGATGATTTCCTAAGCTGCATATTTATGTTTTTATAAACATATTTTGAATTCTTTTCTTTAGATGGACTATGGTTCACAAAGGGTTAAAATTATATACATAATCCTTAAGGTTATACACACAATAACAATCTGTGAAAACAAAAGCTAGTCAGTCATTGCAAAGTAATGAAATAAACTCCACTAGGATTTCTACAAGCTAAGAAAGAAAAGAGAATTAGAGAAAAGGGTTATTAGTGAAAGAAACAATATCTATGCTCTAGACAGTAATATTATTAGCAGGATGGACCACAACAGCAGCTGACTTCAGTATCAGACACTACCACAATCAATGCAGTCATGAAAACAGAAAGTGTAGAAATACTATTTTTAAAATTTGTCAAAATTGCTACTGAAAATGGATTTTTTTTTCATTAAAAATATCTCGATCATGGTTTATCCTCTCCCAGCTCCTTTCACAGTTTCCTCACTTCCTCACACAACCAAAGCCACTCTTGGAAAATTCATCCCACTGAGTTTTATTATGTGCCAGGTAGAGTGGTGGCACAGGTAGCTCAGTGGACAGAGCACAGAAGGGCTTTCTTCATGAAGCCGACAATCTGGAGAGGCAGATAGAGAAGTGTGTAGGGGCAGGTAGAAAAAGAGTGTCAGAGAGAAGGAACAAGCATGCTCCAGGGAGAGATAGTGTGAGTCCTCCAGAGTGAGAAGTTTGGGAAGATCTGAACCTTGTCCCCCAGGAGTGGGGTACATCTCATGAGAAGATGAATGTTTGAAGGGGGAAAGAAAAGGCCATGCTGTTCACAGGCATAGAGGGCCTGAACTCTGAACGTCATGAGCGGTAGCCAGGAACTCTCATTGCCTCATTGCCTTATTCATACCTTTTAAAGGTAACTGAAATTGTAGCAGAAATAGACCAAAGCCAGGCCTAGATTGGATCTCTACCAGCGATCATGGTAAACATCAATGGAAACAAGTTACAACACAGATGAAACCCGGTAATGACCCGGGTTCAAAGCTAGCCATCATAACATGTATGAGCAGATTCCTGGGGCCACTGGTTCGAAAACGTTTAGAGGAACTGTGTGACTCTTGGACTTTCCCTCTCCAAATTGTAGTAGAGAGCAAGGCAGAGAAAGGAAGTCCTTGGAAGTGTTGAACCAGCCTGTCCCCAGCCTTCTGTTTTCTGTTCCATCAGTCTGTCTCCTGGCTGTTCTATACTAAACATGTGGAGGATGATGTGTACCTACTAGGTCCAAAGGGAATTGTGGGAAGAAAAGAAAGCTTTAGACATAACCAAAAATATTTTTGCATGGCCCATATGCGAGAATGACTAAATAAATACCTGTGCTCATTTTGTGGCACCAAAGTTGATGGACAGTTTCTAATGTGAAAACCATCCCTTGGAAGCAATGGGCTCCAGGAATGGAGAATAGCAGCATATGGTCAGTTTCAGGATCTGTAGGAAGGTTAGCCAAGGATCCACATGGACACCAGAATCTGCGGGTGTCCTAGACCTATGTGTCAGATGATGCAGGGTTTGTCTGCATCCTGTGAACTCCTCAGATACTTTTCACACATCTTACAATACTTCCTATCACTTACAATACTCAGTACGACCCCTTGCCAGTACAATGGAGAAACAATGCAAACTGTTAGGCTGAGTCTTTAGAGAATAATGATAATGGGAGATGCCTTTATGGTGGTTGATACAAAAACGGTTTAAAATGATCGTTTTTGGGCCAAGCTTGGTTGAGTCCATGAAGTGGAGACCATGGATACTGACTGTGACTGGACCATTGAAACAGATGAAATGCAACCTATAAAAGGCCAGGCTGAAGGACCCTGCATCGCATCACTGAAACAAAAGGTGCAAATTTTGCCTTGCAGGCAGGATTATATTCGCGAAGCATGCAAAATATGGGGGGATACTCCAAGGCCACAAGCACGGGGAATTCTGATCCACACGCGCACTGTCACAGATGAGAATCTCCTTTGGAAGCTATTAGCAGCCAGAGGAGCTGCTCTCGCTCTCTAACCAGGGTGCAGCAGGCCCATTTAACATTCTTGTCTAGTGAAACAGTGCAGGCCCTTGTGCCTGCTTCTAAATGCACATTTTTAATATTCAATATAATGTTACTCTTTAACAAACTCTTTACTCCCTGCCTCTCTGATGAAGCTTCCCGGGGTCTTTAAAGGGATTGTTAACCCAAGAATGGATCGCACTCTTTCTGCATGAGCAGGCCCAGAACCAGCCCATTAAGCTTCTTTACTCCGACAGTGCCGTCCTCACCTCTGAGGAGATGTGCCAGCTGCTGGGTGATGAGCTCCGGAGCCTCACGCAGGAGCTCCTTCAGCACCAGCGACGAGGAAGACTCCGCAAAGCCCAGCTCACCATCACTCTGTTCTCCAGGGTTAATGACTCTGACAACGGCGGATTCCAAAGTTCTGTCCTCGCTGTAAAATAAACGGAGAGGACGAAGAGCTATGGCATGTTTTCCCACTTTGGGACACGATTCAGTCATGATGATTTCCCCTAAGTGGCCCAAAGCATAGATTCTCACGACTGTGAAGAACAGGGCCTAACTGGAGCTAGAGTCGCGCCTGTAGAGCATAGGGAGCTGAGTTCAGATCCCCACACAAAAGCCGGAAGTGTTCTGGCTGTGGTCGCTCCAGCACCATGAGGGGTAGGTGGGTGGAGCTTGCTGGGGCTTGCTGGTCAGCCTGCCTTATCCAATCAGCGAGTACCGTGTTCATTGATTGGCCTTACCACAAAAGATGAGGTTGGGAGGAAGATAACTGTTATGGATTTGTGGCCTGGATGACTGTGTACACGTTTGAATAAGTACTGATATACACGCACTCACACACACACACACACACACACACACACACACACACACTCATACACAGCACCCTCCCCACAAACACATTCACGCACACAAACATACATTCACACAAAATCACTCACTCATACACACTTTCTCTCTCACACACACACACATCCCTCCTCCCCATACACACAGAGAAGAAACCAGGACCTGTCTGTTTATTTATTCTGTGTCTATTTATGTCATTTCTATTCATTATTGTCCCCAGCTTTCCTAGAATATTTTCATACCTCCCCAATAGCTACTATTTATTAATTTCCACATGACTAGAAACACTGTAGCTGTGTTGACCTTATGAAGAGGGTGGCAGTAAGGTCTTTCTACAAATGGGGGAACAGGCACAATGGGGCTAAGGGCTGCTTAGAGTCAGGTGAAAATCCGACTCCACTACCTGCTCAGAACACTCACTGAACTTCAGGAAAAAATACCATTATGCCCATGACGGCTTCACCATGGTTCTTTTAACTCAGAGGGTTAATTAATTAATTAATTACATTTTGCAGTTTTTTTATTTTTGGAGTGGTGAAGGTCAGTTTCAGGCAAACACTTTGCATGCTAGGCAAGTGTTTGATCACTGGGCTATCCTCCACCCCTCACCTCCTTCATCTATGTAATAGAAGTGGATTTTCTCAATAGAAGAAAGATACAGAAGAGAAGCTGCATCTTTTCTGACTATCCAAATATAAATGAGTTACAATAAAAAATTAAGCTCTCTACTTTTCTGGAGTACTCGATTTTATAGTCAACCATATCCCTAGAGTCTATAAGCTCAGTCTGAAGGTCAACTTAGCATTTTCTGTTTTAAGCGGTGACGAAATTCTTTCCCAGTTCTTGTGCTGTCATATAGTCTGTTGCGTGAGTTGTCCTGAAATAGTTAGACATGACCTTAGCCGAGTGTGTGATCACTAGGGACACTCAAGCTATCTGTGATTTGGGGACTACCTGAGTTTCCTCCGAAGGTCTGCATATGCAGGATGGTACCCCACAGGGGGAAGTGCTGAGGGCTTTAGGAGATGAGTCCTGCTGGCAATCCTTAGGTCACTGGGGACATGCCCTCACAGAGGGTTGGGAGATCCTAGTTTTTAGTTTCTGTCCTCTTTCAAGGTGTGAGTTTTGTTCTTGCTGATAGATAACCCTCACCACAGTCCCAAACACTCTGGTGGCCCGATGAGCGATCTGACTCTGCAGAACCATGAGAAAAATAATCCTCTCCTTACTTCTCACACAGCTTGCATCAGGAACTTCATTACAGTGATAGAAAGCTGACCAGTAGAGCTGTGGGCTAAAGTCAGTCCAAAGACTCACCCACAACCTGTCAACAGATCGTTGGTAAGTATCATGCAAGAGAATCTCATTTGTCTAAAGCCATATAGGAATAAAACAGCCCACAGACTGTTTTCAAAATGCCTTGGAACCAATTGTGTAGTGGACAGTGCCTAGCTTTACTTTAATTCATATGTAAATGTGCTTTCTAAAAACTGGCGACACTTTAAAATTATTAAATATAAAGGTCTTATTGCAAGTACTCAAGGTTAATTGGTGAAGGCCTTCAACAACAGGCAAGTGGGTGAACCGTAGAGTGAACACTTCAAGCTCCAGGGTGTTTAGCTAGTGTCCCTTCACTCAATAGCAGAACAGTGTGTATCACAGAGTGTGTGTGATAGGGGATTCATTTTATTCCTCTCCGTTTATCTCAGATCCTTGCCCCAGCTCATAGTTCCCTAGGTGCCTAACAGAGGCAGAAGAGTCAAGTTCTTATTGAAATTCTCCACTGACTACATGTGGTGCCTGGGCAAAGCCATCAGTGACACTGCGCTCCACATGTCCCTTCTGTGGCATATGACAGTTGAACTGCATGGAGTGTCACAGCCTGTCTTTCTGTTGCCATAGAAAACAGAAAACCAAATTAAGTGATTTTCGTGACCCATTTCCCAGTCTCCTCCTTTTCTCTAATGAGATTTCTTTAGAACCTTTCTCTTTGATCTGGTTTCAATTTCCGTTACTTATTTCCAACCTATGATTATTGGGATGCTGTGAGAGAATATTAATTTGGTAAGTTTTACAAGAACATTTTACTTAAAGGCATCAATTTGAAGTCTCAAAGTAAACATGGAGAACTGGCATAGATTAAATTTTGTCATTAAAGAAAAAATACTAAAAAACGAAGTCCTTTTTATGACTCTTCTTAAACAAAAATAAAGAACATGGTAACCTTCCCTTAGGACAAGCGCCCAGAAACTCGCAGTGAGCCTTACCTCCCCAGGACGTGGCTGCCCATGAGCGTTATTGATAGCTTCCCTTCATCATTCAGTCGCTGCAGGTTAATCTCATCTCGGAATATGTGGAATGAGTCAGAGATGTTCAGCTCTTCTAAAATAGACCTTGTCTCTGTGAAGTAGTTGAATTCAGTTCTTGGGATATTCAGCACTGGCAAGCAGAGGACCCCAGGAGGACTGACCTGTGGAAAGAAGTTTCCTCAACCTCTGCAAACAGCAGGTTCCCTCCAGCTAGAAGCTAACGCTAGCTAGGGTATAAGCCTTCTGTTCACAAAGAAACCATTTGACATCCAAAACAAATCTCCCTGAGCCCCATTACAGAGCACTTCCTCCACCAGTAAGAGGATACTGATGTTATATTTTTAAATTATTATTATATTCATTTGTTTTTGTTTGTGTGTGCATGCATGTGTACGTGCATGTGCGTGTATGTGTGTGCGTGTGCATGCCACAGCACACACTGGGAGGTCAGAGAGTCAACTGTATAAGTCAGTTCTCTCCTCCCACCATGTGGGTCCTCCTGGGAAAGCAGACAAGTGGTCAGCTCTGACAGCAAGCACTTTACCTGCTGAACCACCTCACCAGCATAGCCCTGATGCTTGCTTACCATGTTTTCCTTTAAATTTAAAATTTCATAAGCAAGCCTAATGGGAAACATTTAGGTCTTACTTTAACTGCTCCATGATTAAAAAATGTATGTATGTATGTATGTATGTATGTATGTATGTATGTATGTATGTATACAGACATACACATATATACATACATACATTCAGGCACACATACACACACATAATCTCCTCATCATAGGTAGCAAATGCATATCTTGATGGAATTGACAAAAAGTTGGTAAGTGAGACAGACTGAGTTGACACAAGAAGGTAGGTGGTGTCACCATCGAAATGGGACACTTGTAACCTGGGTTCAGTCTACATTGAACTGTAGGTAAGTCTTCCACCTTCTTATGTCATCTGGAAAACTATGTGTTGGAATATGAATTGGGACATTCTTAAAATGCAAAACATGTCTAGTTAACTGGTTATTCAATTAGGAGTCAGGTTTAGTACACATACTAATGCATTATATGATATACTAATAAATATAAGTTCAGTATATATGCTTATGGACCTCTTATATAAAACATTTGTGGTGACTAGATGAAGGGGAGGAGAAAGAGGATTCAGAGTCACAATAAATTTATTTTTCTATATGAATTCTAGAGTAAAGTAACTTAAAAATTACTCTAAGGAATGACAATGAGGGCTTCACTGCCACTGACAGACCGTGGGCTTGGGAAGGCTTTGTTCCTGGAGAAGTAAATATTCTTTATTTCACCACGGCTGTACCACAAGCCTGTGCTTATTACACAGCTGAACATCCTCCCTGCTCTAACATTAAAAAGGGCATGATTGTTCTGCTGCCTTCCAAGACACAAAACAAGCAGGCAGCAGGAGACATTTAATAAATATTTACTGAATTAAGTGAAACTGCTGTTGTGCCCAAAACACAAAAGCTCCTCCACCAAAGTGGGTTTTCTTTCCACCGTGATGCTAATACTGGGTCTCAGTCACACAATAGTCATGGGTGATTTATGTGAGGCACGTTAGTCATTCTCCCTAATTACTTGACAGTCGTGCCTAACTCCTGCAAAAGCATAGGTGGAATGAGTACAGGAGTCAGGGTGTCCTGAGCTGTCCAAGCAGGACTTACTCTGGAGGTGGGATCCGAAAGCAAGATGGCAGCCCCACCCCTGCCCGGTGAATTGGAGAAATTCTCCATTCTGAGCCTTCACTTTCTGTGTCTGTAGAGTGGGGTTTGGCCTCTCTTCTACTCACCAGTGTGTGAAGGGTGCGTGCAAAGCCACAGAGCCCTGAAGGCTGAAGCTGGTTATTAGGAAAACTCTATAGAGACACAGCCCACAAATAACAGACAAGGCTTGCCACAAGGAGACAGAGGCTTGGTGTCTTAGCTGGGCTTCCTATCACTATGATAAGCACAGTAACTGGAAGCATCTTGGGAGGAAAGGGTTATTTCATCCTCTAGCTTGTGGTCCATCATCAAGGAACTCAGGGCAGAAACTCAAGGCAGGAGCTGATGCAGAAGCCCTGGAGGAGTGCTGCTTACTGACTTGCTCAACCTGCTTTCTTACACAACACAGAACAACCTGCCCAGAGGTGGCCCTGCTCTGCCCTGTGGGCTGGGCTTCCCCACAACAACCATTAAATTAGAAAATTCCCTATAGACTTGCTTACAGGCAATCTGAAGAGGCAATCTGTAGCTTGTGTCAAGTGGGCAAAAAAACAACCAAACAACAAGAACAAAAAAACACAACCAAGACACCCAGAAACACAAAAGCTCTAGTATGTGACTCTTTAGTTAAATGCCACATTTGTTTCGATGCTTAGTCGAAAGTCTCCAAAAGGAAGGAAGGCCTATGGATCTATTTACCCATCAACCATCTCTCTTTTATCACTCACATCTATCTACCTTACCTCCTCTTTCTATGAAGCATGCTAATGCACGGTACTATAGCCACAGTTGGTTATAGTATTATTATAGCATGTATGGTGTATATATACATATACGGATATATTAGGATATAGTATAGTATATGATATTATTATTATTATTATTATTATTATTATTATTTACTTTTTTTAAAACCTGCACTTCACTGATAGTCTCACAGTCACTCCAGGTCAGTCAACTGTCCTCTGGATAAACAGCAGAGGAAGAGTAACAAGGATTGCTTAATATGCACGTCTTGATTCAAACACATTCATCTCCTCCTACCAATTACTATTCCTTGCAAAATTCAACAACTTGTAAGATAAATTTGATACAGAGCCCACATGTAGAGATCCGAATACTTTAGCCATCATTTTTGTCAGCTGCCCTAAAGCAGTACTTGCCACCCACAGCTCATTCTGGAAGACTGGCTTTTCATGTGAATTTAAATCACTCCAGATCAGCTATGCCTAGTATCAGGGGATCCAGATTGAAATAAAATGGAAATAAAATGAACCAGACTCTGGAAAATTAGAAATTCCGTGAAATAGAACACAAACATTTGGAACATGCATTTGAAAGCTTTTCAAGTAACAAAGTCCGTTACTGTGGGCTGATGGAGTTATAGATGAGAAGTCTGGACACAATTTGTTAAAAAAGGCCCTTCCAGTTCTGTGGGTGAGTCTGTGCTTCAAAGAGTAGGAAGATTCTCCCTTAAGGGACATCATCATTAGGGCCAAAAGGCAACAACCAAAGACTTAAAGAGACTGGACAGGCCACGCCCCTGTCCGAACCTCTAGCCAGTGTTTAGTGCTTCATGCACTGTTCATATGAGTTGTTCTGCATGGTTTTCTACTCCCAAAGGCATGGTCACACAGTGCATGATGGGGGAAAGAAAGAGCTTTGGGTTACTTCTCTAAATTCTCATAAAAGCAGTCAACTGCTGCAACAATTTTTAGTAGGTTGTTTGAAATAGTTTTGAGAAGAAACTAGTAAGACACAACTAGAACAGTGTTTGACGTGCCGGAGGTATTCCATAAATGTCTGCTGCTCACTGGATATTTAATAGTTATTCTCCACAGGAATATACCAGAACATGAAAAACTAAATGGCTTCATTTTTTGTGAAATATTTATTCTTAAAAGATACACAATTCAGGTACTAAGGATACAGGCCCCTTTCCTCTCACCTTGTCCAGAAAATATGCATATGTGAAGGTAGAAATGAGAGAATCCAGGTCACATGACTTAGGTCCAATAACCGCATGGACCTGCTCCAACTGTTTACTTCGATCCTGCAACCAATAAAAAAGGAAAATCACAATTTTACTTGCTTGCCACCAACACAAAATGGAAAACTTTCAATGATCTTTTTAAAGCGTGCTTGTCTATTCTCACACACAATGGCAGAAAATAATAAATGTGTAACAAAATGACATAGTAATTACCACATTTAACATGTTCATTCAAGCCATTAAATTTTTAAGAGGAAAATAGCCTACCTTTATTAAAGCTACTTCTAGGTCTTCTGCTCATTAAGGGAGATGCATTTGCACATATAGGTACATACACATATATTATAAATATATGGAACACACACACACACACCAAAAATATAAGATTATCTACAAATTAAATTCCTTTGAATGATATTCTGAGGAAGTATTTTCATAGTAAGAGATCATTTTGCTGTGAAGATCAGTTACTCAGAAATCAAGGACCATCTCCCCATAGAAGATGAACGTCTTAGTTTAAGAAACAATGAGACTTGTTCTTACATTCTTCCTACACGGTGTACTCAGACAGGCACACTCTCTGAAAAGGCTTTATTTTTTCACATTCTATCTTGGATGTGGAAGATGTTCTCCTATATTGTTCTATTCTTTAGTAATGAAGCTTTTTTTTTTTCTCACTCAGAAAGAGGAATGTGATTTGCCTCGTTGGTCTAGGACTCCGGATTGCACCCACTGCTTTTCTATGTCCATGTAGACCTCTCTAAAAGGGAACGCACACTTTCTTGGTTGTTTCTGTTCATTTTTCATGTTTACTCAATAGTTATTTAAATCCTTTTAGGGGAGGCTGACATACCTTTAAAACATTCAAAGAACCAAGTACTTCTAGAAAACCCCACAGAAAATTGGCTGAGGTAGAACATTATAAAATAAATTAATGTATTTTCTTCTGTTTCTTTTGAGAAGGGGCCTCATGGAGCCCAGGCTGGCCTCAACCTCACTCTGCTGCTGATGCATGAGAACCTCCCGTCTTCTTGCACCTGCTTCCTGGGTGCTGGGATTACAGCGCGCTCCACCATGTTCACCATTAAATAGTATCTATGGTAGCACCAGCATGCAGGCTTGCTTCTCTTGCTTTTTGTCACTATTTTTATCTCTCTGTCTAAGACTGACTAGACTGGTCACAACTGTTCAGCAGAAAACACTTATCTTTCACGTGTAGAAAAAAGTGAATGCGTTCCTAATAACTTAGCAGTCATCTTGCAAATGAAACTGACAATTGGGTAGTATTGTATAGAACTTGTGGTATTAAAATCAGAAATGATTGACTAAAAAATGAGGATTTGGCCCAAACATCAAGATGAAGTAAATGTGTTTGCGTTGTTTTACTGTGTTACACAAGGTCAGGTTCGTGCAAGTGTGAATGTGCTTTGAGTATATTTATTCCACATTTACTCTCCTTCTTCATGTCCCGCCACTTCCCATCAGTCCCCTTTGTTTCCCCAGACAGTTCCCCTTCTCCTTTCACGCCATCTGTACACATGCAATGTTATAAATCAATAAAAAATGAAGAAAATCATGAAGGAGGTTAGATAGAATCCATCACAGAAAAAAGCAGCAGAGATATTTTACATAAGCCATTCCCAGTAAGTGATGTTGCTTGATTAAAACAGACTCATAGTTTTGATTTCTTTTATATTTATTTTTAATAAAACCACATGCTTAAAGTGTGATACCCACTCCAGAGATGATGACAAGCTCCCTCCCCCATCACCACCCAGGCTTGCTCACACACCCTTCTCTCCCGGCTTCCTTTTCTAACCTCATAAATGTACAGCTGGCTCACTGAACTGAACATCCTCTGAGGGGTTAGTTCAGGTCTAGATATCAAAATATTCCAGAAGCACCTAAATAAATTTAGGCAAATAGAATTCTATCCCATTACAACACGAGCTAATGTATTAAGAGATCATGTTCCTCTAAATGCTGCTCTTCCGAGAAGCTCAAAGGTCTAAGGAGACATTACCTCACTTCTCTCAGATCTTGTGAGACAGGCAATAGAAAGATCAACAAAGCTTTTTACAGGTCAAAGGAGCCTGTGATGGGGACAAGCGTGATTCCAGAGTCTAAAGCCTGATTCTGTGAGAGCTGATTCTCCCACCCTCTTCACAAGTCGTAATGACTCTGTGTCTACTAAGGGCACAAGGCACTGAGGTAGAAGAGAGATGGCTAAAATGCACACTAAAATACACAGATGCTGCCAACACTGGGGCAGCGACACAACTGACTCACCTGCTCTCTTGTCTTGGCTTTGTCATTCCCATCATAGCTCTGTGGCAACTTTCAACTTACACAAAAGAAGATGTGGTATTATCTCTGTGTCGATGAATCTCCAGATATCACCCCAATTACTATGTTAGAAAAGAACTAATAAAATAAGGGTTGTGACTCTAAAATGAACTAGACCAGTTCTCACAAGCCAGGAACCTTCTGCAATAACTACGGTTCTTCTTCATTTAAAGAGACAAAGAACAGAGGTCAGAGCCACGGCAGACCTAATGCAAAACCTCGAGGGCTCCCCATGGTGTTGCATGCCCTTTTGCATGCTCTCCCCATGTATCATATTATTCACGCCCATGGTCTCTTCCGATGGCATTCATCTATATGAAGGCTAATATGCTAGTCAGATGACAGTATCTAGAATCGACCAGGAGAGAGATGAGTCCCTGGGCATGTATGGTTGGGAGTTTCTATTATTAATAGATTGGTTTATTGAGGGTTTCATGGTCTGAAAGTCCTGGACTGAATAAGGAGGTGAGCTGAACTCCAGTATTCAACCCTCTGTGCTTTCTGACCTGGGATGACCAATGAGACTTCAAGCCCCTGCCGCTATGATTTCTCCACCATGAAAGACTTTATCTTTAAACTTTGAACTAAAATAAATGCTTCCTTCCTTGACTTGTGTCTGTTGGGTATTCTGTCATAGCAACAACAAGGGTAACTAAAACAAGGCACATCTGCCAACCCAGCTCATACCACAGTGTATAAGCTCCAACACTTTCTTCCCCCACCACCGTCCAGTCAAAGGGAGAAGGGTCAGAGAAGCAACAGCACACTGAACCGAGTGCCTCTAGTTGATGGGCTGCGAGCACTGCTGGAAGATTAAGAGGACGCTTAGCCAAGTCTCTTGGAAAAATCTGATGTTTGATTAAAAGTTTGAACCCAAGGAGTGTAGTGTACAGATATCACAGGCCACAGGAAGCGCATGTGCAAAAGTCCTGAGGTTAGGAAGGGCCCAACATATTCAACAACTCATAAGTGCGTGCATTTCCCAAATGTGATTTTATAAAGTCAGCGGTGACCAGCTCTGGCAAATAAATGTTGCTTCCTTAATGGTAACACACGCATAGCAAGCATTAGGAAATCTCAGAGACAAAGACCTACTGTTAATGCCTGAGCCTAACACGGACAGAAAAGTGAGAATCAGACAAAGCAGCTGCTGCTGGCTTTACCTCTAATGCACTTCTAAATAGATTTGAACAGATTCCCATAATCAAGGCATAAAGAAAACACCAAACAACTAATACTCCAGAGCATGACTTAAACATGCTTTCGATTTCAAGGCATCATTTTATATATGGATAAAATGAGCCTTTTCACCGAAGTTAACTTCCTACCTCTTTTTAAAAGCCAATAAAGTACCTGCACTTCATATTCCACTGCTATTAGAGAAGATGGTGGGTGATACACTTTTCTCCCCACCTCATGGAAAGCAGAGGAACTGAGCAGAAGAGGGCTTCCAGAGCCTTCCAATAAAATAAAGTTGTTCTGAATTTCTCCATTTCAGAAATAAAGCTACTCCTACCTATAACTTTATCAATCTAAAGCCCTATAAGAAATCTTTTCATCAAAAAAATTCATCATAGTCACTTCTCTGTCCCTTTCTTTAAAACTCTACCACTATTTCTTTCAATAACAATTAATTTAAATTAGCTTTGAGGGAACAGGGTAACAGCTCAGTAGATGAAAGCACCAGGTAAGTCTGATGATCTGAACATGAGCTCTTGGATTCCAGGTAAAAAGCTGTAACACACACACACACACACACACACACACACACACACACACACACCTGTAACCCCAGCATTGCCCACCAAGAGATGAGAAACAGAGACAAGACACTAGGCCAGTGAGCCTGGAGTATGTGGCAAGGTAATAAAAACAAAGGCAGAGGGTAATAAACAGTTCCTGGGAGCCTCTGACCTCTACACTTTTGGTGCCATACGTTTACATACATGTAAATTAATATTTTAAGAAAATATTTTTCCAATAGGAAATCTATGCCTTCATAAGTCAGATGTGAGAAAAATGAATAAGGCAGCGGGTAAATAATGCTAAAAATTCCTGTACATGTTTTAAAGTTCGTCCATCTGTATTTACACATGGGGAATGTCTATGCTCTTTACAGACTTAATGTTTCCATTACAAAATGATGTCTTCATCGTTTGCTTTGTCATTGGCCCCACACTGTATCTCACTAGGTGGTCTTGAACTCAGAATCCTTCTGCCTTCAGCCTCCAAAGTGGTATGGTTTCAGGTATGCGCCACAGTGCCTGCTTTTCATTCACTTTAAAGAGCTAATGGTGAGAGCTCTGTGTGTGTGTGTGTGTGTGTGTGTGTGTGTGTGTGTGTGTGTGTGTGTGTGTAAAACAGAATTCCTGGAAGCAGCAGGTGACTAAAATAAATCTCGATGGGGTTTGGAGAGTTAGTTTAGTGGTTAAAACCACTTGTTCTTGCAAAGGACCTGGGTTCAGTTCCCAGCACCCACATGGTGGCTCACGACCATATGTAATTCCAAGGGATATAATACCCTCTTCTGACCTAAAAGGGTACCAGGCATGTAAATGATACATCAGGCAAAATACTCATACTGACAAAATTAAAATAAATCTAAAAGTAATTTTTAAACATTATATCGCTAATTAGGATCTCTGGCTCACTGACTGCATGGTCCAGGTTCAAACAGTAATTAAAACTCCCTGCCGTAATGCTACAGACTTGTAATAGTAGGAACCAAAGAGGCTGAGAAAAGAGGACCACAGCACTGAAGCTATGCTGTTACAGAGTGAGATTCTGTCCATGACGGTTAATCATTGTCAACTTAACTAGATTTAGGATTGCCGTGGAAACATTCCGGGTGTGCCTCTGGGGTATTCCGGGAAAAGTCAGCTAAAGAGCAGAGCCTGGCAAGAGTGTGGATGATACCAACCCATGGACTGGAGTCTGAACTGAATAAAGAGACCCGAGACCTGAGCACCAACCAGCGTTCCTCCTGACTGTGAACACCGCGTGACCAGAAACCTAGTGCTCCTGCTGCCCTGCCTTCTCCACCATGATGGGCGGTACCCTCAGCTGTCACTCACTGAAGCTCTCCCCGCTTCGAGTTGCTTCTGTCCGTGGTTTTTTGACAAAAGTAACTAATTCATTATCTCAAAACAAAACAGGAGTGTAAAATTAAATTTCAAAATCAAAATTAAGGGGCTGGAGAGATGGCTCAGTGGTTAAGAGCACTGTTTGCCCTTTCAGAAATCCTGAGTTCAATTCCCAGCAACCACATGGTGGCTCACAACCATCTGTAATGGGACCATGCCCTCTTCTGGTGTGTCTGAAGACAGCTACAGTGTACTAATATATAATAAATACATAATACTTTTTTTAAAAAAAAGAGCACTTGTTCTTTCAGAGACCCTGGTTTGGGTTCCTACCACACATGCAGGCTCACAACTCTCTGTGAGGGCAGTTTCAGGGCATCTGAAATCCTCTTCCTGTCTTCCTAAGCCCTAAGCATGCACATGCTGCACATAAATAAATGGAGGCAAATGCTCACACGTATTAAAAAATTAAAAAGTAATACGTGACTAAGAGATCATAATTAGTTTCTTCCTGAAGGTACACCTCAGGTTATGGGTGAAAGGGAATGCATTTACCAGAATCTACAAATGCAGGACGCAAGTGTATTATATTCAATTTTCTCATAAATGCCATCATTTAATTGGTGACCTAATTAGAACGGGGCAAAGGGCTTTCGGTGGTTAAGACTGAAAAGGTTCATGAGGTAATATAATTGCCCAACAAAGCCAAAATAGTCAATTTGGATAAATTTATGTTGCCCATTGCCTCTGCCCTTATCCCTACTGATCCCAAACTCTCAAGACTGGGGGAACTGAACTAAAATGATGAGCTGAGTCCCTACAGGATTAGCTAGGAAAAGACCAAGCTGTTTCCACTAATTCCAGCAGCCAGGCTAGATCAATAGCTTGATGTGCCACTGGACTGCGGACGGTCGTTTTCACAGGGAAAGTACATGGAAAGAAGGCATCAGTTGTTGACATTGATTGACATAAGAGGGCTAGGATGATTTGAATTGCCAAGGATTTAGAAATAGAACTGTTTATAGGGAAAGACTGCTTTTACAGTCCAAAAAAATCAAGGCTAATGACAGGGTTGGGTGGAACCTTGCTGGCCAGCCATGCTGGAAGTTAAGGCAGAGTCTGACAAACATTCAGGAGTGCAAAGAAGTTGTTAGCTCATTAGCCTTTTTCATCTCTCCTTTCTCCTTGGCACCCCTCCCGCCAAGTCTTTCAGCATCTGAAGGGAACTTAGGACATGTTAGAACCTTCCTTCATTATCAACAGCCCTGCCCCAACCAAGCTCAGTATTTCTCTCAAGCTTCTTCTTGACAATGCTGTAGGATACCTTCCTTCAAAATCTTCTATTTGAGGAAACTGGGGGTTGGGGACCAGTTTAAACACATGCAGCTATGAATAGCCAAGGTCAGGTTGACTTGAGCCTCCTTCTTGTTTTGATATGTGAAATCATTTTGACTAGGCATAGACAACCAATTCCAAGATTTGAATATGCTTGGCCCAGGGAGTGGCACTGTTGGGAGGTACAGCTTTGTAGAAGTCTGTCACAGTCGGGTAGGCTTTGAAACCCTCCTAGCTGCCTGAGAGATTCAGACTTCTCCTGGTTCCCTTTGGAACAAGATGTACAGCTCTCAGCTTCGTCTCCAGTGCCATGCCTGCCTGGACCCTGCCATAATTCTTGCCTTGATGATAATAGACTGAACCTCTGAACTTGTAAGTTAGAAGCAACTAAATATTGTTCTTTATAAGAGTACCTTGGTCATGATGTCTCTTCACAGCAATGGAAACCTTAACTAAAACATTGTCTCAGGACTTTAGATGAGCTGTGGGGTGCTAGCTCTGGTCTAACAAATGGATGTTGTACATTCAACACTCTCTTGGGTCTACCCTTTTCAACCTGTTTACTGCCAGTCCTGACCACCACATAGTATCCTCAGATCAAGTGACCTCAAGTATTGTGAACACTCTTCTGCATAGTTCATTTTACCGACTCTCTCTCTCTCTCTCTGTGTGTGTGTGTGTGTGTGTGTGTGTGTGTGTGTGTGTGTGTGTGTGTGTATTGTTCAGGGTTGTCTTTGAAAGCAAGACCAATATTTTTCCTCTCCAACTTTGAAGCAAAAAGGTTGCACCCTCAAATCCTTACCTTCACTAAAGTGCCTTGGAAGGAATCATCTGACATCGTGTGAAAGCCGAAGTTATGTCTTAAGGGCCTAATGGATCCATGAAACAAAACCTCTAAGCCCCTTGCCCAAGGACAGATACTTCTTGAAAGCTGGAGGCTGTTGTTTATGGGAGATAACAAGACACATATTTTCACTCCCCAAACCAAGTTTGTTTGACCAAACTGCACCAGTTGTGTTTGATCACATATAGGTGGGAGGTCTGTGGGCAGGAAATACATCAGGATGTATGCTTGCCCTGATTGGACCTGATAGGAATATGATAGCATTATGGGTTTGCCTTTAAAAGCATCTGCAAAATGTGACTCCTAACCATTTTCTGAGAACCCCAGAATGGTCCTAGCCAGAATCCTGGCCAGTACTTAATTAAAGCTTGCTTCAAATTTGGCTCAAGAAAATGTGGAACTAGTCTTTTTCTCTCGATTCCCAGGTTTAACGCTAGCTTTTTGAGTGGTCTTAAATTTTTAGCTGTCTGCTTTGGAAATGCCTCTGTCTATAATCAACTGGTCTTTTCTCATATAGAGAATGCAACCTGTCTTCTGTGAATTTACAGGTCTTGAAAATCCCCTCAACTTTCTCTTTCAAGATTCTGGGGCTGTCATCTTTTTTATGCTGATGGGAGTCAACCTGGGTCCTTAATCTTACTCCTCAACTGTGACCTGTCTTCTGTCTATTTTCTGACTGAGTCCTCATGAGAAAGACATGCATACCCTTCAAGAGATGGCATTTAGAAGAGCTTCTGCCAGCCCATCCACATAAGAGGCAATATAAGAGTTTCAATGACTGAATGCAAATGGATGTCCCTTACACATGACATGCATCCATGCCTCTTGATGTTTACATAGCAGTTACTTATTTTAAAATTTGCAAAACAGAAAGTCACAAAGGGCAAAAACACTCAACTCCCCACATTAAATCAGTTGCTATGAACATTTAGTTTAGTCCCTGTAATACCCTTTTCCATTCTTCTGTGAGCACTCTTTCCTGCACTATATGTTTGCATCCTCTCTCGGTACATGTAACAAGGCTCTGTTCTCTTAAATATCTAGGATATGGAAGTTGCAATGACCAGAAATTGTCTGTAATTGTTTCCTGGTACAGCCCCAGCTGCTGCCCCACTAGAATCGTTTGTTGGTTTTCTTTAATATGGATCATTGTAACTTATCTCAACCATTCTTACAGATTTATTTTATTTAAAAATTTGAAAACAATTAAACCTTCCACAGAGGATATTTGAGAGAGAATATTTTTGGGTCAATTCCTAATTCCGTCTTTAGATTTTTAGAATGTAGTGTTTTAACACTCACCAGAACGTTTACAGAGATTTTCATTCCCACCCACAGAAACACTGAGCTGTTAAATATTCAAGCACATATTCAGGTAGTATTCCGTTAAGTAAAATAACACTACGATGTTATTCAGTTACTTTTTTGTGACTGTGTAAGACAAACTCTGGATCCTAGTCTTTTTATCAAACCCCCCTCCCACCACCCCCAGCCAAATTGCCTGCATATTTTTGTATAATTCATCCTACTTTCGTTGATGAATAAACTATTAAAACATTAACACCCTGCACTTTGGTAGTGTCTGTAAGACTCTCCTTTGTTCTCAGGCCTTGGGCATCTGTGGAAGAACCTGTTCCATAAACTGCTTTAGGAATACAGTACAATGCATTATTTAATAGGGCATTGCTTTTAGCTCTAACAACCAGCCGTGCTCTGTGGCCCATTTTTCTCAGTTCATTTGCTCTGCTCCTAAACACCGTTGCAGCAACATGCTCCAGATCTGACTGGAGAAGGGCGTAGGTCTTCCAGCTCTTGAATGAAAAGCGTTGAGTCTTCTGTTTTGCTTGAGATCACAATGGTAAAACAACTTAATAGTCAGCCTAAGATGGTGAATATATTATTATTAAATGTTTCTAGACGCAAAGAAATTTTGATAGAACACAGTACCAAGAGAAGAATGATGACAGTAAACGACAGAGTGGAGGGGACCGTTTGCACAGAACCTGCACAGCCTTCCCATGGGTGGGACAATATTTTGATCATACAAAGAGCTTCTCCATGCTGAGATTTTAAAAAGTCATGAAGCAGGGAAATAATAGGTAAAGGAAACGTCTGGTTAACTAAGAAAAGAAACTCGCACGTGAGTAGGTAGCCAACCTCGTTAGTGGTCATAGGAATCAAGTAAGACCGAGACCAATGGTAAAAGTCTCCTCGGCTCCCTCTTGTTTGCAAACGGTCAACACTGCTTCTCATGAGGAGCAAGCCTGGGAACTCTTCCCTCAAAAAGAAGCCATAGTAAGCTCCTTTAAACCATGTGACCCCTGTCAATTGCAGAGTGTATCTGAAATCAGCTCAGAAAAGGGACTACTACTGACTTGCTTCAGACCAAGCACAACTTCAGAAACAAGTGCTAATCACAACCCTTAGAGCTACTAAAGTTCAGAGTTAGAAGAGGCATTAAGATTCACCAAGTTGGACCTCTTTAGTGATTTCCAGTGCAAGGTTGTCACTGTACCATTGTATAAAAAGAGGAATGACACAAACTTATGTTTAGTAGGGTCTATTAAATATTCTGACTTTAGACGAGCTTAAAATGCACTTTATAATGTTATTTTGTACTACCTGAATAAAACTTACAAATACATGTATTGAAAGAATGACTAAAGGATGTCCAGTTGCCTCTATCTTCGTGGCTTTGGTTCTGATATGACTGAGGACATGTCATGTCAGAAGGGAATGAAGAAAGAATAGAGCTATAGAAAAACAGCTGGGATGAGGTGGCCCATGCGCTCTGATGAAGGTGAGCTCAGTGCGTTTATTACCTACCACTGAGCAAGGAGGCGGGTTTATTGTACACGGCCGAAAGAGTGAATGGGCTAACTACTCTCTATAAGAGGTCTCTGTAGGGGAACAGCTTCAGGTTGGAGTCCTCCAGAAGGAGCACGCTCTAGGTGATAGTTTCCACATACACTAGTTTTAACTACTTAGACTATTTGCTATTTCATGGGTGTGAGTCACTGGGGTCCTTGACACAACCGTGCTCATGTCAATAATAAACATCTACTTAGAAGTGCATCTGCTCCCCCACACCCATTGTCAATGACTAGTTTAAACGACTCAAGACCCAAAGATTCCCTATTGTCATCTCAGGAAGAGGTTCTGGAATTTGTCAAGATTTTTCACATGGTGGTGACATCTAGGGAGCTAGAGAGCGTCATACAGTGCGACTGATGAGACTTTACAGTTAGTTAAACAACGACTCTTTAGTTAACAAAATGTAGGAAATGTGTTGCAAAATTCAAAAACCTTCTCTTTGGTAAGAAAAAGAAATACAAGTGCTTAAAAAAAAGCAAATTCTTCAAATTTAGACATTTTCACAAAATATTGGTAATTTTTGAAGCTTGAAGATGGATGTACATCACCCCTCTACCCGCCTCTTCTAGTCTGTGTTTAAGAACTTGAGAACGAATTATGACACTGTGACTAAAAAGTAAAGAGGTTGAAAAGAAAGGAAAATCTGGCTATGGCTTGAACCAGAGGCCCCACCTAGCGCATTCAAGGCTCTTGGTTCCAGTCCCAGCACTGCCAAAGAAAAGGGAGGGAAAATGTGTGATTCATAAATATTTTCATTCCTCTTCAGTGGATTCTTTCGCAGTAAATAAACAAATAAACAAACGAACAAATGTATGTCTTCTGGCATTTTTCCTAAGTTTCTGAAAGCTGGCTCCCAGGTCAGGGTCCCGAGCACGTCACCTCCTGTGACCTGCACTACACGGCCCAGGTTGCTGCAGTTCCTTTAATTATTTCTCTTCTTGGGCTTGGCTAGAGCTAATTAGTCAGGTCTCGTCCCCGCCATGAACAAGTGGAGACATGCTCAGAAGGCTTCTCCCAGAAGCTTTTCTCTCCGCGCTCGGCTTTCGTTGGCATACGAAGATCTATTGCTTTAATACTCGGGAGTGCTTGTCTGTATCCGGAACAGACATCAGGCCCGTGACACCACACACCTGGCGCATCAGAAAGCCACTCAGACGTGACAGTAATGAACAGACACGGGGCTGGAAGCAGGCGGGAGCAGAAGACGGTTCTGAGCACGGTGCGCTCCAGCAGGTTCACAGGGAAATGTGCAAGGGATACGCAGAGCAATTACTGCACTCTGCAAAGATGACAGTTTTTAATGATGTCATTATTTATTACACTGTGTGTTTTTTCAATGACAGAAGGACTCTCACCTTCCAGGTGACCTCAGTTCTCACTCTCTCTCTTTCTCTACTATGTGATAGATATAGATATAGATATAGATATAGATATAGATATAGATATAGATATAGATATAGATATGGATATGGATATGGATATGGATATGGATATGGATATAGATATAGATAGATATAATGTTTATATATATATAATGTTAACATATAATGTTTATATAGATAATGTTTATATAGATGTTTATATTGATAATGTTTATATAGATAATGTTTATATTGATAATGTTTATATAATGTTTTTATATATAGTTATATATATAAAACAGATATTATGACACATATAATTTTGCAAGCCAAAAACCATTCAAAACTAAACAGTACCTGAAACCACTGGTAGATAGGCACTAAAGGTTTATTGTAATTCACATTTTATAACATTGAACATTGTAGGAGGACATACTTGTAAATGAAGAAAGATATAGACATGTGCATTTGTATTATCCCACTGATACCTTATTTATTCATTTATTTTGGTGATGGGGGATGGCTTGGTTGGTTGGTTTTCAGGTAGGATCTTATGTATCTCAGGCTGCGATCAGCTTATTTTGTACCTGAGGATGGCCTTGAACTTCTCCGCTTCCTGCCTCCACCTCTTGACTGCTGATATTACAGGCAGGCACCGCCATTCCCAGTTTATACAGCACTGGCCATCAAACCTAGGTATTCAGTCATGCTAGGAAAGCACTGTACATCTGAATTACATCCCCAGAGTCCTCATTGATATTTGAAAAACATGAGTATTTAGTATTAACTGAGTGCCACATTCTGGTAGGAAAAACTTCATAACAGAAATCTTCTATGAATCATATCCCTCCCACCATGAGATAACAGGACTTCATGGTTCCAAGAAGCAAATAGCTTCTTTACAGTTATCCAGATATTTTCCCATTGTCTGTTGCTGTCCATTGAGAGAACTGAACTCTACAATTGGCATGTTTTTTAAGATTAATTTTTTACTTTCTAATTATGTCAGAGGAGGAAGGGCATGCATGTGAGTGTGGGACCGGAAAGGGCTGGGGGAGTCTGTCTGGAGCAATAATGAGGTCAAGACATGTCCAAACCCCAAATATCTTGTCCTGAGGCTGGCACAAGTAGGATTGCTCCCTCCTTGCTCTGAGCCTGCATGTCCTGGCGCACATAAACTTACAACTGCCACCCCAGCCACCCCAGGTCACGAAAGCCTGGTGGCCAGGTTTCAAGTTAAACATCCTCAAGCATTATAAGGGATGCCCAGATGGCTTCTGTAATTCGTCTTCTTGCAAATAAAACATTCCCAGCACTTCAGCCCCAGCCAAAACCCCTTACCATTCCCTAAGGTTTCTATAGTACCTTGTTCACCCCAATAAAGGAGGCTGTTTCCCTGAGAACTGTCTCCAGAGAAGGCTGCTTCTCCCACACTCACGTTGACAGAGATCCTGTGTAATCCACCCACCAGGCCAAGCTTCATTCCTTCCAGTCTAGCTTGGTACATATCAGTGCATGGATATCCCAAGGGAAAAAGCAGACCCAAGCCAGAGTGTGAGCATGCACTCACTCATGCTGGTATCCTTGGGGCCTAGTGGAGTTACATATGGTTGTGAGCTGCCCTGAATGGGTGCTGGAAGAGAATTCAGGTCCCCTGTAAGAATAGTGGGTGCTTTTAACTGCCAGGCCATCTCCCCAGCCTCCCACAACTGGTGTTTTAATGCTAACCATTTGGATTTACTTTTGGAATTTTAATGGGATAATTAATTGAACAGATTAGAGAGAACACCTTTAAGACTCAGCTCCCCCAACATGTTTTTCTGGCTTGCTGTTAAAAAAAAATTAACCACATAAAAGAAAAGAGAAAAAGGAAAAAATGTGTATAGAGAAACTTTTATTTTTTATTTTGTTGGACTGTCGACTAAAAGATATATTTAGATATTTGAAAATGAGATTTCTAAATGTCATGAAAACTTCAATATATAATAAAATGCATCAGGTTACTCAAATCTTTCTGCATGGGAAGCCTTGTAAAATAGCTGATAGCCAGTTCTTAAGATGTCTTACTCATCTTGTACAATAAATCTTCATTCATTTGGCCGCTAGCCCTGCTCAATAATGGAAAACATAAAACTCTATGTTGAAGACTCAAAGTCACCTAAGCACTCATCTTAGTCTCTTAATGCTGTGGTGTCTGCTCTGGAGATTCCAACACGAAGTCGTCATCAAGAGAACACTTCCCTTGGCAGCTAGTGTCCCATCAAAGTCCTCCTGGCAGGACAGACACAGCAACACAGGGAAGCTTGTCAGCTACCCCGAGTGAGGAGTTAGACAGCACAGTTGAAGGAGCCGGAGGAAGGGTGATGACATTATGGTGGTCCCTGTTCTGATCTGAGAAAGCCCTGTTTATCCTCTGGAACAGGTCAGAGTCCCCAAGATCCGTTCCCAAGTTGTTTCTCATGGCTGTTTATATTTTTAGAAACCAGTGACAACTAAGATACTATAGAGTACACTGAGTATAAATTTTCATCAAAAGAAAAACAGAGGGCTGAGATCATATCTCAATAGCAGGGTGTTTGTCTGGTAATCACATGCCCCCAGACCCCAAACAACTAACCAAAGAAGCCAGAAAAAACTAAAGAGCCAGACTCCTAAATATCTGTTCATAATTTATTAATAATTTAATTCAGTCTTCAGAGTAGAAAGGAGGGGAACTTTAAACAAACAAAAGAGGACAGCAATCCTTTGTGGCTGGTTTATATATGTAGTGGTGTGGAGAAGAGTGAGATACCTCTGTGTGACCGACAAATTCCAGCTAACACTAACTGAGGATAGACAAGTGACAAGACCTAGTTAGCAACAGTGAGAGCAGAGGGTACCCACTCTCACAAAACTCCAGGGGGCGCCATTCACACAGACTCTAATAAGGTCGTTTGGTAGAGCCTAATCTAATACGGCATGTGTTAATAAAGGGGGAAATTTGAACACTGGCACTAACAGAAGGAAGACACAAGAAGAAGCCATCTCAAGCCAGGGAACGCTGGGCCCACCATCTGTTAGGTGAGGGGCCTGGAGTCATTCTTTCTTGACACCTTCAGAGTTCGCATGGCCTAGGCAACTGCATCTTCTACTTCCAGCCTTCAGACCTGCGGGACTATATATTTCTGTTGTTAAACCCCCCAGATCTTGGCATTGTTATAGCAGTCCTGAGAGTTAGAATACCAAAGCAGAGGTCCACCACAAATTCATGGTGCGAATTCATTCCATTTTTGTATGTTTTGAATTTCTAAAATAGAAGATTTTAAAAGAACCTCTGCACACAGTCTCAGAGACATGAATAATTCAGCTGCACTCGGCCATACTCCTCCCGAGGAAAACACTCACAGGCAAAAATACCTTTAACATCCAGAATACAGATGCTCCTGTCTCCAGTCCCTGAGTCTAATTCCACATCTGTAATTCCTTTCCAAGGAATCACGGGTAAATCTCTCAGACAAGGCGCCGGAAAGCTCTCCTCTGCCTTTTGGCTCTTTGGGTTCCCATCGGTGAACCCGCTTTTCTCAAGCATAATTGAATCCAGCTTCATGGCGCCTCAGAAATCCACACAACAGACAAGACAGAGAGAAGGTGATCTTTCTACATAGACCCACGACAGAATCCTTAGAATTTGTTCTCTGCCTTAACATGAATGGCCTCTTGTCCAGGCCACATTGATGGGATTTAACACCCAGTACGCAGGTTAGGAAGAAATACACCATGAAGTGCATTAAATAACCCCATAATCACATCTAAAGGCTAAGGGAACCAGGGCCACCGCAAATACTAAATGCACGATAGCAAAAGCAGTCAGCATTTTCCAAACCATATGCTTGTAAATGTTATTCTGCAGGGAACCAATTAAAACTATGGGATACTTAGAACACAGACATATGGAACAGAGCAAGGCAACTTATCTTGTCACTTCAGTGCTTGTTGGGTGCACCTATTAGTGGGCTATAATATTGAGTTATTAGTACAAATAAATGCCATCTTATTGTGAACATGGAAAGGCAATGGCAGTGCTCAAAGCCCCTGCTTCGGTGGTGGTGTTATTGTCCTTAAAGGGAGGGGTCAGCACTCTCCCAAGACTCACATGAAATTCCCGTCGTGTTAACTATCAAAAACATAATTATTAAGATGAATATTTGGTCAGGCCAGGCTTCTGTTTTCACTACTGGTTCAATAGAAAAAATATGAATGACAGCATTTTATGAAATTCACAAGGGTCCCAATGAAACCAGTTAAAAAGTGCACAAGGAGAAAGAGCACAGGGACACGTGATGCCCGAGTGGGACAAGAGAGCTATTTGTTGCTACAGGACAAGAGATATGCAGGTCATCTAAAAGAAGCAATCGGAAGACTGATTTTGATAGCCATGGAGTTAAAATTTTTAGACAGGGTATTATTAAGTTCCCCTGACATTAAATACAAAAACTAAAACAAAACAAAGCAAAAAAAAAAAAAACCCCAGAAAAGTTAAAGTAAAATACCTGGGATCCATTCACAGGTCAGCCTAAAATAGGTACAAGACAGTAAAAATTTTTCATTCGATTACTAGAACTTCATTTGCTATTATCAGTCAATTTAGAACTAACATTTAAGGGACTCAGACATATCAATTCTAATAAGATGGCCTAAACGTAATTAAACTAATACTAGAAATGGCAGCCTCAAGTCATGCCCCAGAGAACATATGAAATACTAAAAGAGATTATCATTTTTAATATATTATAAAGAAATACAATTGGCTAATAAATGTTACATGAAAAATGGTCAGTACTCTTAGCCATCCGTCAAATGCAGATCAAAACCCACTGAGATTCTATTTCACTGCAGTCTAAACAGCTGTGAAGAAGCCAGGAAGTGCCAGGGAGGGTAGGGTGAGAAGAGAACCCTGAGAACAGTGATAATGAGGATGTAAAGTGTAGACACCATGAATGTGGGTTCCCCCAAAAGCTAAAGCTAGAACTGTATTATGGTCCAACCATACCACTCCTGGGTACATAAGGATAGGAATCTAAGTCAAAGCTAAGTCATCAGGGCACAGAGATAGCCGGTGCCCCATCTTACTGCTGCTGCAGTGTTCACTGCAGCCAAGTTCTAGAATGAGCCACACTGCCTGTCAACAGACGGATGACAAGGAAAACGCGACGGTATAAAGAACAAAATAATTATATCATTTGCAGGTAGTGGACAGCATGTCCCAGAGAGTCTCCTGTCAGGAAACAAAACCAGACTCGGAAAGGGAATGTCTTCTCTAGACTTCAAAATATGAAGGCAGAAGGGGAAATCTATTGGGGAAGAGCAGGGGACCAGCAGGGAGTGGGGTGAGGGTAAACAGGTCACAGAAAGGTGACTAAGGTCAAAGTTTGTGACACACAAACATGAGACTATCACAAAACACAGTACCATGTGCTAGGACAATGTAGTAATAATGAAGAAGAGAAAAGAGAAAGGTTGTACAGCTGAAGGAGTCTAGTGGCTGTCATTGATGAGATCAGAAAGAGGACCATGTAGTAGTATGGCTGGGGGGCGGGACTACCTTAATAGTAATGAGCGCCCAACATCAGTAATAAATTTGAATACAGTATTTTTGCATGTGTATAGCATACTGCTTTGCCAGTGCCTCCTCTGTGGGCCTGCACTCCGTGGGCCTCCCCTAACATCCAGTGTATCTCAGGCATATAGACAGCACCTAGTGTGTCTATACACTGGCCCATTGTTTAGTCTTCAAGTCATCTTTCTACCCTGAAATCTTTCTGCTTCCCTGACTGTGACTATTTTGCAGGACTCAGCTCAGGGCCTCCCGCCTATTGGAATAGGTAGCCCTTGAACAAGGAAGTGCACCCCATTCTGTTCCCCCTTTTCTGTGTAAACTTTCTGACCAAGACATCAAAACTTCAGTCTCTCAGTATTCTCCAGTTCTGGAGATTTCCTGAATGGTAAAGAGATGTCATCATACCTAGTAGGTGGGGTTTGTGGTTCAGTTATCTATGTGAGCCCAAGGCTTTGTTGTTCTGTGCACATAGCAGATACAACTCACTTTAGAAATGAACGAAAGGAGACCGTGGCCTAGGAGCTCTTAGTACCATCCCTGACCTTCTTTCTTTCCTATCAGTGCACGTCTAACAAACACGAGCATCACAGGCTACACAGGAGACACAGATACACTGTCAGTGCAGCCTGGCTCTTTTCTGCTTCATCTGAAAAGACAGACCCCTAGGACCAGGACCAGGTGCCTCTGGATTGAACATTTACCTCCCCACATAAATGAAGCACAACAAGACGTACAAATCATCCCTCTAACTTAGCAATGGTAGAAAGTCCTATTCCCCCATGAGCAGAAGGAAACATTCTCTAAGCTTGCCTGCAAAACCCGTTCCCAGAATACTCATGCAATCTGACCCAGAGAGACAGTCTTGAATTGGAAAATAAAAAATATATAATGAATGCTTAGAGCCTTTGGGGCTGTGACTGGAGAGAACTCTAGAGGACTGTGAAAGATACCTGTATAATGCAAGGCCCAGTGTGCTGCATGGGGATTTAAAGGCACTTCCTATCACGACCCACGCTGCATGAGGCCTTCCTCCCCATACCTCTGCTGCCCTGTGGGGCATCTACCTGTGACTTCTCCATAGCAAGTCAGAAGACAGAGATTCTACATGTAAATCAGTGCAGCGTTAAATGCCTTCCCTTCAGTGGGCTGAGCTGAGCTACACAGACATCTCTATCACACTGCCGTGGGGTGGTGGGAGCAGGGCCAGTGCCACCCCGCCATGTTTTGTGGTTGACTGAGACAGTCAGCTCCTGGCAATCATTCTAGCTCTTCTGTTTCAGCATTGCCGCTATCCCAGCCTGCTGCTTTATCCACTGGCTTTAAAATAACCACCGGCTCCTGCAAGTGACTTAAACCCAAGAGGAAATTTTATATATAATTACCCCAATGCCTGCCATCTCCAGAATTACAGCGACTCAAGAGAAGCTCTAATCAGATGGAGGCACACGGAACGTTTTTAGGCATGGAATTTAATACAGGTTGACACGTTTGAAAGAAAGTTGTCTCCTCAGGACGGCGTCAGACACGGAAAGCTTGCTGGTAAGGAGGCTGGAGACACAGGGTACTGAGTCAAACTCACTACTAACTAGCTTTGAGACCTTGGTCTAGACACTCCTCTATCCTCAGCCTCAGAATCTCTGAAATAACAGGTTGAACCTGAGACTCCCTAGGCTTCCTGTTCATTTTAACATTCTGGGAATCAACAAAGTAATTGGATGTAGAAGATGGATCTCTGAAGGAACCCCGTTTTAAAAGAGACCTATCTGTTTGTCTGTCTGTTGCTTTGTATATCAAGGGGATATGTTGATGAGGGGAAGGTTTCAGGCATTGCTACACTCAAGATTCTGATATGACCGATTAGGGATCTCTTGGAATCACAGCACAGCAATACCAGTTGGTTGTTGGAGCTGTCCTAAGGTTTCTCTGCTCTGTGTTCAAAAATTAAATAAAACATTTGAATGCCAAAACAGAGTATGAGGGAATGAACAACCTGCCATTTGAAGAAGGAACATTTCCTTGGGGTTATAAATAATGCACAGTTCAAGATTTTTTTTCTTTTTGCAGGAATAAGCAGCCATTACCTTTTATAATATCACTGCCAGCCTCTGGGGTTTGGAGAGAAAACCTCTCTAATGGATACACTTGCCCAGAACAGACAACAAAGTCTATTTAGGTGCAGTGTTAGATACACTGTGACCCTTAGGGAAGACATAGAACTGGACTCTCAGGAAGAAGGGTTTAGCACAGCGGTGTTATTGACAGGTTCTGGGGCTCATCGAGTTGTTCAGCCAAGAGAGCTGGGGATCAATAGCAGCATCAACAAAATGCTCCAGATCCTGCTGATTTCTCAGAATGTGGGGGCTGAGAAAAAAGAGGTCAGCACTGTGGTCAGTCTGAGCATCCTTGAGGTCACTGGCGAGTCAAGAGATTGATGACTCTGAGTGAAAACAAATACCAACTGACTTCAGGGACATGGGGGCCAGTCAGAGAAGCCGGTGTTCTCTTTAAAGGCAACTTTAAAAGGGGACTAGTGAAGAGTGTACTTGTAAGGCACATGAGTGTGTCACACACTCAGTGAGTGTTGTCTAAAAGAGAGGAGGTGTCATGAGCCGGCAGGGGACCCATAGTTTTCCTCTGAAAGAATAATGTCTTCTTGACCTTCATTTCCTCATCCATAGTCAGGTTTCTAGCTATAAAATGAAGTTCCTTAGAAAGGACTACAACTGGCCTGAAAGCCATAGAGCTCTTAAGAACCGAAAATTCTGTTAAACATCTTCTAAAAGATGCTGGGGAGACTCTCCACTGCAAATAGTTATAAGAAGTGTGGGGGTTCATTTCTGGGTCTTCAAATTCTATTTCATTGATCTACCTGCCTGTCTCTGTACCAACACCATACAGTTTTTATCACTATTGCTCTGTAATACTGCTTGAGGTCAAGGATGGTGATTCCCCCAGAAGTTATTTTATTGTCAAGTATATTTTTCGCTATCCTTTTTTTTTTTTGTAATTCCAAATGAATTTACAAATTGCTCTCTCTAACTCTATGAAGAATTGAGTTGGAAATTTGATGGGGAATGCATTGACTCTAGAGATTGCTTGCAGCAAGATGGCAATTTTTACTATATTAATCCTGCCAATCCATGAGCATGAGAGGTCTTTCCATCTTCTGAGATCTTCTTCAATTTCTTTCTTCAGAGACTTCAAGTTCTTGTCATACAGATCTTTCACTTGCTTGATTAGAGTCACACCAAGGTATTTTATATTATTTGGGACTATTGTGAGGGGTGTCATTTTCCTAATTTTTTCTCAGCCTGTTTATCCTTTGAGTAGAGGAAGGCTACTGATTTGTGTGAGTTAATTTTATATCCAGCCACTTTGCTGAAGTTGTTTATCAGATTTAGTAGTTCTCTGGTGGAACTTTTGGGGTCACTTAAGTATACTATCATATCATCTGCCTTTTGACTTCTTCCTTTCCAATTTGTATCCCCTTGACCTCCTTTTGTTGTCTGATTGCTCTGGCTAGAACTTCAAGAACTATATTGAATAGGTAGGGAGAGAGTGGGCAGCCTTGTCTAGTCCCTGATTTTAGTGAGATTGCTTCAAGTTTCTCTCCATTTAGTTTAATGTTAGCTACTGGTTTGCTGTATATGGCTTTTACTATGTTTAGGTATGGGCCTTGAATGCTTGATCTTTCCAGGACTTTTATCATGAAGGGGTGTTGAATTTTGTCAAATGCTTTCTCAGCATCTAATGAGACGATCATGTGGTTTTTTTCTTTGTGCCTCTCTCTATCCAGAGGCTGTCCTTTGTCCCCCTCTGTGTCAAATATCTTCCCCTCCTCCCTTATCCCTTCTCTCCCACCGTTTATCTCCTGTCTTAGTCTCTTCTTCCCTGTACTCTGCCCCTCTGTGGCAAATAAATCTCTTTTGTGCTGAGAACTTGGTCTTGGGGTCCTGAGTTGATATCAATTCCTTCAACAACTATCAAAACTCTAGATCTGGGTTATCCAATGCTGTCTTCTGAACCTCCTGGGTACCAGGCACATATGTGGTCAGCACACATGCATACACACATAAAATAGGATAAATAAATCTTAAAGTGGATATTAAAACGAAAAAAATTATGGCAGCATATAAAATTAAGAATTCTGAAATGAAAGCTTTTAACTTTCCATTTGGAGGGATTAATGCTAATTTACATAAGAATAGCTCCTTGAAGGACAGTAACCAATCACAGCTTTGATCTTTCACAACCGTACTGAAAGATGAGCTGAGGGATTGTGTATAGCACAGCCAAAGTACAACCTGATTAGTGCTGGCTTCTAAGCAAAAACTCTGGGAAGCACTGTGTTTAACACTATTAACCCATGTGAGCACATCACAGGGTCTCCTCGATCTTAGTTTATGTGTATAAATCACTATGTTTTAGGAGAGAAAGGGAGGGAGAGAGGGAAAGAATAAAGGTTGAAGGAAGAGAGAAAAGAGAGAGATACGACAGACATTGAGAGTGTGCATTCTAGAAATGCATGCTGGGATGGCACCACCATTCTTGAAAGCCCAATGAATATCTACATCATAATCTCAGCTGCACCACATTTAATAACACCTGACAGATGTTTACAGAACGTCGGTGTGTCAGACACCATCCTAGAAGGTGTTAGAGCAGACGAAACAGTGCTGACTTAAGATAAACAGTTTTTAATGTAGCTGACATAAAAAATTGCAGTTTACAAGGAAAAATTAGTACTGTTTAAAAGGGGTGTGTGCGTGTGTGTGTGTGTGTGTGTGTGTGTGTGTGTGTGTGTGTGTGTGTATGTGTGAGGAAGGTGATAATATTTTCTGTGAAGCAGCAGAAGAAGGAAGTAGGGAAGAAATCACAGTGATCTGCTGAGACTCCAGGCAAGGATACGGCAAAGAGCCAGAGAGGCTCCATCAGAGAGAAGGCCCTGCACAGTCCTTAAAAGGAAACCTCCTGTTCCTGTCCAACCCCACCCCCACCCCTGAAAGATTGCTCACTCTTTCAACAAAGAAGCCTAAGGTATAAAAGCCTGGCACAACCTAAGCACATATAACCCAGCAGTCCGACACTTCACTGTGAACAATCGCAGAGCCCTTCCTTCATGACCTAGGAAGCCCAGGGGCCTCCAGTACCTTCTCAGTGACTCTGTGAAGCCAAGGCTATCTTCATGAGATGACAAACGTCACTTCCAGGACATCTGGAGCAGCACCTTCTCACTGACAGCCCCCTGTGCAGAAGCTGTGCTAGGCGGCACAGAACTTGGAAACTACAAGTTGTCACAGATACCTTCGCAACCACAGCCGCCCAAGACCAGATGGCCAGTTCCACTTGGCAATGTTCTTGTTGAGACAGGAAAAATATATTTATTTTAGTAAGTCTCCCACCACAAATACACTTATCTTTTCTCCACACTGGTATAAGAAAAAGAATGAATCCAGTATTTTCCTTGCATTCTAAGGACAAGTGGTTTCTAGAAGATCATTTGGGTTGTGAGCCAAATTAGCTACCCTTGCTGAATGTATTTACTTTTGAAAATATGATTGCTTCTAAGCAAAATGTATCATTTTACTATGTAGAGAATTTGTGCTGTTTAATAGATTAATAAATATATAATTTGTTCCAGTTAAGTCTCTAGTGTGGTAAGTGTTGACAAAAACACATATTCAGAAGGTATTGGTAATTCTGATTATTTTTATGCTTGTCTTTTAAAAAATTACTTATCTTTTATTTTTTGTGCATCGGTGTTTTTGCCTGTATGTCTACCTATGTGAGAGTGTCAGATCCCCTGGAACTGGGATTCCAGACAGTTGTGAGCTGTTATGTGGGTACTTGGAGCTGAATCTTAGTCCTCTGGAACACTAGCCAGAGCTCTTAACCACTGAGCCATCGCTCCAGCCCCAAGAATTCTGATTACTTTTTTGTAAAGAGTGTAAGAGGGTCCTGAAACTAAAAAAGGTTAAGAACACTATAACAGTAAAATGGAAAAAAAATCCGTAAGTAATCTTTTATATGAATATTCATGAATGTTTGTGTGCATACATGCATGTGCACTCAGACACATTTTTTTTAAAAGATTGATTTATTTTATTTGTATGTGTATGGGTGTTCTGCCTTCACAAGTGCTATGTGCACCACATGTGTGTCTGAGCCGATGCAGATATCTGTGTGCCATCTTATAAGTACAAGGAATCAGCCCTGTGTCCTCAGGAAGGGAAGAAAGTGTCCTTGACAACTGAGCCATATCTTCAGCTCCACTCATTTTAAAAACTCTGAGATTCAAGTAGCATAAGATTAACCATTTGATTCAAAGAGTACATGAGTGTTGTTGTGCCACCAGGATGCTGTCTAGTTCTAAACCTGATCATTTCTCCAAAAGAACACCCTGGCAATGATCAGTCTGCAGCCTCTCTATGGACAGACCTACCTGGGAATTTCACACAAGTGCAATCGTTGACCGCGTCACCATTTGTGGCTCACTCGGCCCATGTCACATTGTTTCCACGGTTTCATCACACAGAAGTATGTTCCAAGGTTCATTTGGCATGTACTTGCTTTTTTTTTTTTTTTTTTTTTTTCGAAGCTGGGGACCGAACCCAGGGCCTTGAGCTTGCTAGGCAAACACTCTACCACTGAGCTAAATCCCCAACCCCATGTACTTGCTTTTAATGCATCTCCCTCCTCCTGATCCTTTAATGTTAAACACCAGATCTCCAATCAGAAAGTCTCCTTGCTAGGTGTGGGCATACAAGTATGTGTGGGGTGCAATGTTTTTGCCAAGTCATATGTAGGATATTGCAGATTCCAGCTTCACGTGGTTATTTTGACGTGTGTGTGTGTGTGTGTGTGTGTGTGTGTGTGTGTGTGTGTGTATCCCTATCAAGTCTGTAAAATGTTTACTGGTATGGAATGTTAGTCGCTTTCTGATGTTTCTTAATAAAATACACTCCTGCACAGGTAGAGAATTTCTGTTTACTCCGGGGCTATTTTTTTGAGGTAAATGAGCAGTTTGTCATATGGGAACAAATAACTGAAGGAGGATTGTTTCAGAGTCCGGATCAACCCCTTACTACACGTTAGAGCCTCAGCCACTGACTTCCTGCTCCAGGTCTCTGGAGGTTCTCTTTTCTCACATTGAAGATGGACATCGCCGCTCTAAGCTTCTCTAAGCATGGTCCCAGCCATCAGGATTCCACAAGCACCATTTTTGTGGGCTTTGTGTTATCCACTGTACTTGCTTACAGTTTAATTGATTCACTTTTATTTATAGGAAAATTGGTTTTTAAAAACTACCATTAATATTAAATGCAGAAAGTTAATGTCACTTGGAAAGAGAAAAAGAATAAATGATTTCAAGTCAGCTGAGGATCTGGTGTGCCTGCCATCTTCCTCCAGTGTAGAGCACCAGCCTACGTACTCGTGTCGGCTGGAGCAATCCTTGTCATGAGCTAAAAGCTGAGGCCTTGGTTACTTCAGGAAGCCAGGATTCACTGCTCAGTCTCCCCACCCCACCCCCTTGAAAAAGCCGATGATGAACTCCCAGCTTTGGACACCACACTGCCTGCGGAATGCGTGGCAGAGACTTGAGATGGCACCGGAGTGCCCTTTCTAGCTTGTGATTTGTTCTGAACGTAAGTCCAAATGAATTCAGAAAGTATAAAATTCTCCAAAAGTTAAAAAAAAAAGGATAAACACGCCACTCTTATTACCTCTGGAATTCTGTTTGTAGTAAAGGGGTTCATAACACTAGAAGGCACTTGGTGCCTGACTCCCCCTCTCTTGGACATAAATATTAGTTACTCCATAAAAATGCTGTTTGTGCATGTTATTTATACTATGGATAGTGTCAAACTTATTTCTGTCTCTCTCTGTCTCTGTCTCTCTGTCTGCTGTCTCTCTCTCTCTCTCTCTCTCTCTCTCACACACACACACACACACACACACACACACACACACACACACACACACACACACACACACACACACTATAACCTTGCAACTCCTCCTATCTGCCCTTTAAATCAGAGGCAGCCTTATAATTTGCTTTGACCAGGAGATATGTAAGAGCTCATCTGTGTCAAGCTGAGGTGACGTGTATGTCACATGGTGTGTTCCTTGTGAAACAGCAGCAGCTATCACGGAGGTGAACATGAAATAAATAGCAAGGCCATGGAGTGTGACACCTCCTTCTACAGATATTGGTCTCCATGTTTCTCCAGCCCTGGTCCTTTCCTCTCCCCACTGGTGTGCTCTTTGGTCCTGCACACTGGTGTAATAGTTCCCACAAAACTGGGTATTAACTGGACTATTATTAGTACAATTCAAGAAATCTCGGGCTTATATACAGCTAAAGATCTTAATGATATGTCTGTGGAAGTTGGTTAAACCATTTCTCCTGGATAATTTTGAATCCATACTGAAGAACTCAGAAAAGAGGAACAACATGGAGTCCATAGCTAAGGACATCAATTTTAGTTAATCTTCATAGTAGGCCTCTGTGCTATAGATCTTACAATAGCCCATTTACAGACAAGGAAAACAAGAGGCGAATAATACACCTGACTTATGAGTAAGAGCTGATCCTTGTTTGTCAGCATTCAACCACCAAAGATCCCTTTATTTTTCTTTCTTCTGTAGACTTGTTGTACATCCTCAGAGTTCTTATTTACAATTTAGCAGCAGTACTGGTTTTGAAGTATTGAAACTGATTCTTGCCCGAGGGGAGCCCTCGCTATGGAGAGGTTACACCAAGACCAGCTGGCTGCGTTGTGGTTGAAGAAAGAAGATTCCAGATATCATCAGTGATTTGATAAGTCTCACTGCTCCTCAAGAAGGGTCAGTGGTTAGCTAAGTCTAATCCACAAGAAGGGAGGCCATAAAATGCATATCTCATCGTTCACTGCCATCTCTGCTACAAAATTCTACCTCAAGAACATGGTTCTAGACACAGGTCTGGTTTGAGATGAAATCTCTGGTAGGAGACCACAGAGTCAGGGAGGCAGAATCATACAGATTTGCTTTCTCTTCATGGCAGTGCCTTCTACAGGTGCCACACTCTGATTTAATAATTATTTCCCATTTTAAGGGGGAGCAATAAGAAGGTTCCATTCTGACACCGTGTAGCATAAACAGGAAAAGCAATAAATAAATAAATAAATAAATAAATAAATAAATCTAAAGAGAGTTGGCATCCCAAACACACTAAAAAAGCTAGATGTCGAGGTGCACGTCTGTCATCCCAGCATCCTCCAGTGCGGCAGATGAGAGAACTTGCCTTTTGGAGTTGTCCTCTGACCCCCCTCATAACGCTGTAGCACATACATGCTTCACATACACATCATATATGTCCATACTCATGAACTCAGTAAGTAAGTAACATTTTAAATCATGTCCGATGAGTTGAAAGAGATAAACATCTGCTAAAGAGTGGACAACAACAAGAGGCCGCAAAGCCTGATGGGTACAAATATGGACCCTGCGGCTAAACTGCTTGAGCTGAAAACATGACTATTAGTTTTTGCCCATAAGAGCAAGGCACTCACCTTTCTCCCTCAGTTTCGTCATTATTGTAAAATGGGATAACGAAAGAGAGCTACTGTGAGAATGAAATTATTCAGTAAAATAACTTACATACTGCTTTTCCATATGGCAGGATGGATGAGTGTTATAGTATTTTATAAAGCAACCCAGGCCCAGGAATGTGTCTGAGTTCCCGCACCAAGCAGTAATTGACTTGACATTTGTTCCTTCACCCTGCTTTGTTCTATCACCCTCCAGTTTGCAGGCTCAGGGGATAGGACACAAGAAACAACAACCTTGTGGGCCAGAAGCCTCAGTCAATTCCACCACAGCATACATCTCTAATCTTATCTACCAAGACCTGCCCCCAAGGGTTGAACCACTGACTTCCTCTGCTCCCCACCCCAGGTTACAATTTCCCAGCAGCATGCTACTGTTCTTGGAAATAACCATGCTCATGTGGCCCTTAGGTACAGTAGTCAGCTAATAACCCAGGAATTATGTAACAGCTTTTAAAGGACTTTCCACACAGCGACTGGAAGCAGGCAAGCACAGCCTGCAGATCTCCATGTCTGAGATCTGAAATGGTGACTGATTTTGTCAAGAGGCCAAATGTTTACATCACTCTGCTCTGAGTTAGTTTTATTTTATTAATAAACCTTGAACTCAGGAGTATAAGTGTGATTATCTATTGACTCTAAATTTGCTGATGTTTCCCAGAAGTTCAGATACAGAAGTCACTATGAACATCAAAGCACACACCCATGCACTTTTATTATGCATCAAGCATATATCTAACAGTTTTACACATATAAATTTAATCTTTAAAGCCCTACAAGGAGGACTCTATTGTAAGTATTCTAAGATACAGAGAATGAGAAGGGTTTTCCGAGGATCTCTTGTTTCATAAATGTTCCCCTGATGACTTAAAGGAAGCAAATTAGCTTTGTACACAGACTCAGCCTGAAATCCTCCTTAAAGCTGGCTGTGAAAATTTTCTATATCAACCACTAACTGAAGAGAGAGGTGATTCACAACAGAGATGACTGACCAACAAGCTCATGTTTTTCAATCAACTTTTTTGTTTTGTGACAAGCTACCCACTGAAATGACCATTAATGCAATACAAAGTGGTTCTGCCCAGTGTCCCTCTCCCCTACCCTACCTGGGACAGGATGACTTCTAGCTATAAACGATGTTGCAGATTACAAAATCATTTCCACTAACTAAGTCACCTTGATGCAAAAGTGCCACAATCCAACCTTGTTCCATGAATACACCTTGCAGTGCACACTCGGGTTTGGAGTGGAACGTAAGTCCCGCCCCAGTGGTTTCCAGCATGGCCATGGGGCTTGCTTTGATTGATGATTGATGTGCTTTGATGCTCATAGTGACATCTGTATCTGAACTTCTGGGAAACATTGAAGACTTCAAGGTCACCGAATTTAGAGTCAATGGATAATCAGATTTATATTCCTGAATTCAAGGTTTATTAATAAAATAAAACTACCCCAGATCAGAGTGATGTAAACACTTCAAGGGGCAGGGGCAGGGGCAGGGGCAGCAATAGTGGCCATGGGTGTGCTTCTGAGACGCAGCTTCACATTGGCATTTGTAGTAGACTGGGCTCTTTTCAAAGATCCTTACTCAGCTGATGCCAGGATTCTTGCCATCACCACAAGTGGGGGAAATCTCAGGACAAGTCAGTAGGAGGCAGAGTTAGAACTTAGAGGAGTGAGAGTTAAACACTGTTTCAAGCACAGGCATTGGAGAGAGGGCTACTGGGTAAAGGATAGTACACATGCAGGTGTGATTGGGGACTTCTCGAGAGAATTGTTCTTAAGTGTTTTCACAATCACTATATGTATGGCCTGGGTGGCTGACGTTACATCTCAAAGCATTGCTGAGGAAATTTATTTCTCTTTTTTCTAGTAAATGAGGTTAGAGAATGGTTCTTGGAGTACACTGTATATGATTCTGGCGGTAAGCTAAATCCATGGTCCCCAAGGCATTAAGACTCATTTTTACTGTAGATGAAATTTATGGTCTTGTCTGTGAAATCGTCCAAAAGAAATTTGCAGCTATACATCTGGAAAGGGAGCAAGGCCATACTCAGAGCTGATCACTTGGACCCTAAGTATAGCTCATTGCTATCTTAACATTTTTATTTGAAATTTTTCAAAGAAACACCATCACAGTAAGGTAGTCCTCATGCAAATTTTGTTATGAAATTGTTGACTCTTGGCTGGCAGGAAGACTTCAGTCAGACTCCAGAAAGACAAACTTCTTCCCTTCTCATATTCTCTTACCTTCATTGTCTTTCTGACCTCCCTCAGAAGTGATTCATTCCAGTTCTGCACAGAAACTTTCAGAATCATTTACAGGGCTGGGGAGGTAGGCCAGTGGTTGAATGCTTGCTTAATATATAGCATGTACAAGGCCCTGGGTTTGATCCCCAGTACAAAACAAAACAAAAATCTAACTGCTGGATCCTTCCAGCTCTCATTCAATCTTCTGCCACAAGGCCAGCATACCCCAGAGGCTGTTGCTCTTTTAGCCTGCACCTGCACTGAAGGTGCTTGGCACCTGAGCTGATCTTGGGTAAGGAATGACCAGAACAGAGAATACATCTTTGCCTTGAAAGCCACCAGATACCTAGATTCTGCTGCTACAGCACAACCCAGGGAAATCTATATGGAGCAGTACTTAACCGTCCATGTCTGCTGACCGTGCTCAAAACTGAAGGAGATTGAAGCTACTTTGAGTCTTTAGAAAAACAGAATTCTATGTTAAAGGAAAAAGAACAGAAAGGCTCAAAGGGCCCACAGGAAGTAAAAGTCTGAACAAAGAACACACCAGAGAAGCAGAGTGACTAAGCAAAAGCTTTCCACAAGGAAGGAAGGGCATGAATTATAAAGGAAGCCCTTAAGTAACAGTAGGGCTCAAGGGAACAAGCATCCCCAGTAGAAGGGAGAGAGTGGGGAAACAGGGAAACTGACAGCAATCAACCATGAAGATGACAAAAAAGCACTGCCCAAGACATGGCCTCAAGTAAACAGAAGCATGATTTAAAGTAACCAGATAGAGACCAGGTAGAAGAGAAAGAAAGTGTGGACAGTTTGTTTGTTTGTTTTATTGGATAATTTTTGTTTACCTTTCAAATGTTATCCCCTTTCCCAGTTTCCCGCCCATAAACTCCCTATCCCATCACCCCTCCCCTTCTTCTGTGAGGGTGTTTCTCCCCCCCAAACCACCCCCTTTTTCCACCTCCCTGCCCTGACATGCCCCTACATTGAGGGGTCCAGCTTTGGCAGGACTAAGGACTTGTCCTCCCATTGATGTCCAACAAGGCCATCCTCTGCTACATATGCAGCTGGAGCCATGGGTCTGTCCATGTGTACTCTTTGGATGGTGGTTTAGTCCCTGGGAGCTCTGGTTGGTTGGCATTGTTGTTCTTATGGGGTTGCAAACCCCTTCAGCTCCTCCAATCCTTCCTCTAACTCCTGCAATGGGGACCCACTCTCAGTTCAATGGTTTGTTGCAAGCATTCGCGTCCTTCAGTTCTTATCTCCACTCCACCCAAACCAATTACACTCTTACTGGAAGTGGGATAGCTGCAGATTTATCCCCTTGGCTTACATTTCACATTCTAGAAGATCCGGACGGTCTCAGGCCTCTCACACGCAGTATGACTGTGGCAAGGCCATGCCTCCATTTCCCTTTGGCCACTCTCTCCTAGTTGTGCAGACCTCCATCTCTAACCATCCTTTAAAGGGGATATGAGAACTGACTCCCACTTCCTGACCAATCAGTGACCTGGAACCCCACTACTCACAAAGTGACCTTGTCAGCATCAACATCTCCTGAGAGCATAATCTGTGGTCACTAAGTCTGTGTTCTTCAAGATCCAAGATGTTCTACCTACTGGACATTCTTTGCAGAGGAGTATTGTGTCCCTGTGTTGTGGTGTAAGCTAAGAATCTTGGCGCAGTATTCTAGAAAGTTAGTGACATTTACTAGCCCTGTGTAGAGCATGCTACATGGACATCTCTCAGCCTCAGTTTCCCCTCTATAGAGTGGGACTAACAATACCTGTCTAAGAATTCTGGTTATAATCAAGTGTTCACCAGAGCATGATGGATGCCAGGACTGGCAGAAGTACATTTTAGAGGCACTCTGGGCAAAAGCAGAAGATACAAAAGAATCTGGGCATGCAAGACAGGAATTTAATTTGATTGATCCTGCTTTATGCTTTGTGGATTTTCTATAAAGCCAAAATATATTTAGAAAAGAGTTGTCTAGCTAGGAATTTTGACATACAGCATACAATGCTTTCCCAGAACCGTCTGCCCCACAACATGCCAATATCTATGTGGATAATTTAGCACCTATGCGGCACAGCCTCTCAAGTCTGGTTTCTCTTCCTGGTAAACACTTAGAAGAAAGAAAATCATCTCGAGTAAATTTCCTTGGAATAGACAAAACCATCTCAACGTAGTGTTTGGGCTTACTGTGTACAAGCTATTCAATTAGACCATGGAGTCTCCAGGAGAAAAATCATGATTTGGGGAGTTTCTAAGACAAGAAGCCTACATTTTTACCCATAAAAAGCATCAAACCCTGATTAATCCTGAACCTGACGTCCATAAACTAAAATGACACACTATTTCATCAATAAAGAAACTGTTGTGGAGGAGGGTTAGAAGAGAGAAAAGGAGAGAGTGAGCTAGAGAGAGAAAGGAAGGGAGGATTTGACGAGATCACACACCTTGCCTGAAGCAGGGAATGAGCTTTTCTTGTAGACAATTAAACTTCTTTCCCATATATTGCTCTGAATGAGATCAACAGAACTGGCATCTATATAGTCCCATGACAGGTGCATCAGACAAGCCCACAGGTTCTCCACGCCTCGGTCTCTCAGGCACCCCTTCCCATTGTCAGTGACATTTGGTCTCCAGATCCTGTGGTACTCAACATGCTTCTACCGATGACACATTCATTAATCTCACACCTTGCTAGTGTACATCAGAGTCCATCACAGAAACCTCCAGAGCACAACGTGTTTATCCCTATGTGAGGACTTCCCTGTCACCTGGTCTCCTCCTGGAAAAGTTTCCTGTATTTTAACTCCATCATTTTTATAAAACATATTTTAGATTTACTTATGTTTATTTTATGGGTCTGAACGTTTTGCCTACATGTATGTATGAACCATGTGCATGCCTGGTACCTGGTGCCTCTGAAGGTCAGAAGAGGGCACTAGATCCCCTGACACCGGAGAGATGGATGGTTGTGAACCACCATGTAGATACCAGAAGCTAAACCAGGGTCCTCTGCCAGAGCAATAAATGCTCTTAACTGCTGAGCCGTCTCTCCAGCAACCACCATCATTCTCTTTTATGCAGATGAGTCCAAACTGCCAAACTCTCACTGGGACCTTCAGACCATCTTCTTAAACTGCAGCTGGGTTGGCAGGCAGCAAACCCCAGCAATGCCCCTGTCTCCACCCCCTACAGCTGTGGGTTACAGGCAGACAAATGACTACACCTCTCTTTTTACATGGATGTTGGGGATTTGAACTCACGCTTGTGCAGCAAATGCTTCTATTCACCCAGCCATCCACCTACCCCATGTGCCTTTCTGTCACAGTCTTACAGAGGAGATTCTTAACTAAAAACTAAGGAAATATTCAGCTAAACAATAATAATTTCCTCTCATCATTTTTAAAAATTATTTTTATTTTATGGTCACTGAGATTCTGCCTGCATGTATATCTGTGTGAGGGTGTCGAGTCACCTGGAACTGGAATTACAGACAGTTGTGAACTGGTCTGTCAGTGCTGGAAATTGAACCCTGGTCCTTTGGTTAAGAACGGCCTGTGTTTCTAACTACTGACCATCACTTTGGCCACCCCCTCCCTGATCTTACCATTTTCCATGACCTTTACATGTTGCCTACAGCCTTCCTTGCAATTTGCCTATGATTTGAAGAGTTGTTTTTGTTTTTGTTTTTTAAGTAAGGTGGGTTCAAAGATCTTAGTAAGTATTCAAAAGATAAAATCAAAGCTTAGACTTGTATGAATTCAACAAGAACCAGTTGTAATGCTGCCTTTTCTCTATAGGAGTCTAGCCACCAACAAGGAAATGGTGATGGCCTTTCTCTGGTAGCCAAAGAGGGATAGAAGATATTTCTTCAATTGGATTAGGAAGTGTATTGGCCAATTCAATTCTTAGTAAGGTGTATTGGCCACCTTACTAATAGACAGAAGAGAGATTGAAATTCAGAGAATAGGGAGTTGAGAGACTGAGGGTGGCTCTTGGTTAGAGAAGGGTTTACCCTAGGAACTATAAGGCCCTGAGCTGGACCTCCAGTACAGAAGACAATATTAAGTAGAGAATGATGTTCAAAGAGTGTCCCCTCACCTCTGAAGAGAGGGGCCCAGGGGACCGTCATCCCTGGGAGCAGCCAGACATGTGTTCTGTCCTCTTGATATACACCTGGGCTAAATTGATCATCCGCCTTTCTGCGTCCTCAGAGCCAGGTGCTGGTCTGGCCAGATGACTGTCTTTGAAAGCTTGCCTGAAGAAGGCAGAGGAGTGTCCAGTTAGGAAGGGTTTCTGTTTCTGTCCTTTGTGGGAGAAGAGGCAGGAAACTCAACGTAAACATTTCTCTGTATGCAAGAGTCATTCATTAATTTCTATAAGAAATATTTTGTAGGAAAAAATATCTAGGCCTTATTAAATGAATGGGTCTTGATTTTCCAACGAAGAAAAAATGATTCTTAAATAGGGCTACTTTATAAAAGGCCCCCAAAGACTTGACAGATTGGCAAGAGTCTGCCCTGCATCCTTCTAAGGCTTTTCTGAAGGCTGTTCACTGTCTCAGCTGTGTCCTCCTGAAGTCCAGATCTAGGGAATTATTGCTTCAGGATGGGAGCTGGGTGAATACTCACATCTCAGACATGCCAGGGACTCATTTCTCCCCACATCTCATATTTCTAGTACCATTACCCCTCCGTGATGACTCATGATAACTTGTGATAAACACATTTCTTGACTCAAGAACGTAGTCTCCTACTCCGAAGGCCTCACCAGGCAGCAAAGGCTCACCCTCCATGCAACTGTTTCTACTTCTTTCTAATTTAATCCTCTTAATGAGAATTGTTTTTCTAAAATTGCTTACATATCGTAACTTTCCCCTTAGACAGGACATTAAGATTACAGATCTTTCCCCCTTGGTTATTATTATTACTATAGTGTATGTATGTATGTATGTATGTATGTATGTATGTATGTATGTACCTATATGTATGTATGTGACATCAGTATTGGCATGTCACCCACAGGTTAGACTGATCCATAGGCCTTTTTACCTCACACCAAATGCAATGGCACACACTAGAGGCCTAGGCTTACTTCTTTAAGATCCTGTTTGATTGGCTTTTTTGTTTATACTGTTCTTCTATCAGAACCAATCAGCAATTTATATCTAAAAGCAAACTCACGAGTACTGAGTCAATTAAAGTGCTAGTGCAAGTGATAGTAGCTGACTGCTGTGTGTTTTTATCAAACCCTGGCACTGCCCTGAGAAATCTCAAGGTGTCTTCTCACAGACAGAAGACAGAACTTTCAGGATTTTCCTGTGAAAAAAATTTCATGGTGTGTGTGTGTGTGTGTGATGGTTAGTTTGAATTTTCAACTTGACACAGTTTAGAATTAACCAGGAAAAGAGCCTATATGAAGAATTGTCTAGAGCAGGTTGGCCTGCACTGAAGGGCATGCATGATTATCTCCATCATATAGATTGAAGTGGAAAGACCCACCTACTGTGGGGGACACCATTTTGAATGGGGAACTCGAGCTGGGCACAGGTATGCGTGAATGCATTAATTCATCATTTTCTGCTCCTGACTATGAATGCCATGTGACTTAACTGCATCAAGCTCGGGCTGCCTTGACTTCCCCATGGTGGTGGACTGGAGCCTGGAAATATGAGCCAAATAAACCCTTCTCCCTTAAGTGGACTTTGTCGGTGTATTTTATCACAGCAACAGGAAATGAAGCCGAGACAGTCCCCAGCCCATTTCAGTAAACGATTTCAGCTGCCTGAAGGAAAGTTACCTCGGCTGAATGGCCCCACCTTGGGCCGGCTTTGGGCTGACACAGACTGCCAGAGAATTGAACTTGGTGGAATTGTCAGCCTTGAGATTCCTCCTGTGCTGGGCTTCGAATTTTCTTCTAAGCTGCATCACTGTGCCCACTTCACTTCCCCCTGAATCTTTTTGTCCCTCTCTCTTCTCTTTCCTCCCTACTGAGTCCTTCTTTTGTTTGTTCTCTCCTTTGCTTTACCATACATGCTGAGCACAGCCATTAGTCCTCCATGGCACGGCCACTGGAGCACTCTGGAAAGTGATGGCAGGATGGGAACAAGACAGCAGCAGCACTGAGGCTCTCCTTCATAGCTGTGTCCACTGCAGGTCACCGTTCCACCTTACAAACAGCCGATCAAAATAACCCCAACATCCTCCCCAGGACAGTCAAAACCACAAGACACTCTGCCCAACCAAACAGTGTGCCCATGACCTTGGCACTATGTATTGTTTCCCATTTAAGCCTCTTACAACGCATTTTTGTTATTAAACCAAATTATTATTATTATTATTATTATTATTATTATTATTATTATTATTATCAAATACCTACACTAGTTCAGGTTATACTAAAACTGGTCACACACTCTATCCTCCCAAAAGCTTGCCAGTTACTTCTTTTCCCTTGGGTACACGGTGAAGACCAACCTCTCGGCTTATTGAACAGTCTGGTGTGTTTTTCTCATTACCAACATGCAATAGTGTGGCTTGATCGTTCTGTTGTCCAAGGCTTTAGTGTAAACACACACAGCCCAGAGGTGAAACCTTCTCTATCTCCAGGCCACTATAGTGTTAAACAAAGCAAGTCCCTCTCAGAGCTACAACGGATATTCTGGTTGAAATGAAGTAAGATAAGAATTGTTCCCATTCCTGTGAGAGTAAACAAGGTTGCCTGTGACACAGAACAGGGTCTCTCTCTGATAGTGAACGGGCTTTCTTGTCCACTAGTGGCCCCTGCCACCTTTCTAGAACCACAGATGGAGACCTCATTTTGACACATGCCCACCTTCTTTAGAAATGGAATTTTCTTCTGGTTCTCACTTTCCAAGTAAGAAAACCAAGACTCCAGAAGGCAAGGTACTTAAGATGGTGTGGCTATCAGATGGCAATGTTAGAGTCAGGATCTGCAATCAGGCATCTGGCTGCAGAACCCACACACAACGACAATGTTGCACTTAGGGCCAAGAGCTGTGGAGCAGAAGGCTGCCCAAGGTGCTTCCAAACACAGAACTCATGAATCAGGAATATCTAAGTTCTTATTTAGGCTAAGTAGCTTCTCCATGGTTGCCTCACACTCACAGTTCAAGGTCTCACAAGCACAATTGTGTGCCCCTTGGTGTCCTTAGGGAGATCAGCAGCCACCAAGGATAAGAACACAAGCTTTTGGTTGTATCTCTATCTATTTCAGCTACTGGTTTGAAGGGCTCGTCCATGTTATCTTTTACAAAAAAATCTAGTTCTCAGATGTAAGCAAATGAACCTTAGCTGAACATAATTTATTGCTCAAATACATTCAATCCCAGATATGTTAGTGTGAAGTATATTTATGTATTCTTACCAGGAGTCAAAAGAATAAACCAAATCGTAATAAAGATCCCTCTTATTTTAGAAGGAGTAAAAAAAAATAAAAACTACAAAGAAAATTTTATTTCTAAAATAGTAAGCTTAGGAAATTAAATACCATTTTGTTTGACTCCAAAACATGGAATATTACATATAAGCAAATTTTGCATATGACTACAAAGATGTATAGATTTTCCATTAAAAGATCATCAGCATTCCTAGGAAATTCAGGTCACATCCTGAGAGTTGCATGCAGTGGATGACCTGCTACAGTCCCAGTGGCTGGACAAGAACTCTGGTTCAGAACTTTGCATGAATTTATTCCATGTATGAGGTGTACAGTGTTATGTCTAGATGTCCTTGATCCACCCCAAAAATATGGTACCCTTGCTCTTACTCTTTGGAATGCTGAAAGTCTTCCCAGCCAATCTCTCTCATGGTATTAGTAATAGTACACATGCAGAGAGCAGGCTGGGCCAGCTGGGATTGGGGCCGTCCAACTACTACTCTTCAAACCACACTAAGAAGTCTGGATCTAACAATTCCATCATTCATTCACTTACTAGCTGTGGTTCTACAAAGATTTGTCTTATATATTTCTCCTCTGCCTTCCTCTCCCCACACTTTCGTTCTGTCAACATTAACAAAGCCCAAGCACCTAGGGATAATAGCTAGCATTGTAAGGTTATTTTGTATTGTTATGTGCAAAGCATTGCATAGGTCCCCACCTTCTTGACAATGAGCCTAGCATCTTGCAGACTGTTAACCAGTCTTAGACCTGAGAGCATGTCACGCTGGCCATCCAACTCTTCATTTTTGATTCTCTGCATTCTGACTGCCTTGACCAGGACTCTTGATTTATGGCTTCATTCATTCTAAAAAGGCATATACAAGCATCAAGCACCATGTGAGGTTCCAAAAATACAATGTTAAGCAAAAATCATATGGAGGCCCCACTCCCTACTCTGAGCGCACTGGCATTAATCAAACATGCCCAAGATAATGACAAACTGAGATATGAGAAATAAAAGCATTTTTTTCAAAAGGCTGGTGTATAGTCAAGAAGAGAGCAGGACAGGCAGAGAAAATTTCCTTTCTTCACCCCAATTGAAGAAGTGGAAGCTGCTATTTAAGCCAAAGGTAAAGGCAGAGAAGCCATAAGAGGGTGTTAGCGTTGTTGTGCTAAGAATGTTAGTCATACTTCTAAGAGTGATGGAAAGTAGCCACAAGGTTTTAAGATGGAGAAATTGGTCGCAAGGCTAAAGCTCACTCAAGGTTTTAAGTGGGGCGGGCTGGAGGGTGGATAGAACAGGCTTTCAGCTCTGAGTGCCAGGTCCATTTGAGGCCTCTTTGCAGCCAGGAGCATGAGAGCTATTGTAGAATCCCGGTGTTCTGGTCATTGCAGTCAAGGGTGAAGGAGAGGTCATTTCTAGATGGATAAACTGGATGACTGGCAATGTCCTTCATTATCATAACGTCCTATAGAAGAAGAGCAGCTTGGGGATGAGTGGGTGGAGGGAGGAGTCCTTGCTCTGACTCCATACTCAGAGCCGTAGGCATCTCATTTTGACTATACAGTGAATACCGTTATTTATTTCTCAGCTTTAAAACTACCTAGGTTGTTCTAGTTCTGCCTCTGTAGGTCTAACTTTTCAGGGCAATATAGAGCTCCATGAATCTCACTAAGTCTCTCAGGAAGAATATTCCCCCTCTCTGGAGACCAAAACCCAAAGCCTAAAGAAATGGATCTGGGGTGATGCCAGAGACTATGAATAGGCCCTTTTGGTACCTCAGATAGGGGAGCTGCGTGGCTGTGCAGACTGTGTACTGCATGAACCCGGAGGTGCTATGCATGTCAAGGTCCATGTGAATGCTGCCTCCTTCCTAACCAGTCCAACCTCTGCTCAGTTTTCTCCAAAAGACTACAAACTCTGTGACTCTCCAGTCAGCCCAGGGGCCAAGAGGAGTCAATGACCAAAGCCATGTTGAATTCTTTGCCTATGGGCTCTCTTTTACAGCTTTCTTCAGCCTGCCATCCTATTCCCATTCTCTCTCCCCTGGAGAAGGGGGAATGCCAAGAAAGCATGAGCTTTCCTCACTAAGACACCATGGCTTGCAAGAGTGCCCCAGATTTGTGCTCCAAACTCAAGACAACAGCAATGTTCACTCAAATAAACAGTGCTTAGCGGCAAGCAGGCCACACCAAACCCAGCAGCTTTTTATAGGTGACATAAAATATCCCCCAAACACCAGTCTGAAAAGCACCTTGTCCATTGATCACATGCCCTCCAGGACCCAAGCTGCTGTGTAAATGGCAACGAACACCTCTTTTCTTTGAGACAGATGACTGTGCTCTGACATCCGGTTACCTGGAAAAGGTCTGGTCTGATTGTTTTTTTTTCAAAGGTCCTGAGGCTAAAACAATTCTCAGCTGCTGGTCTGGATTATTTCCACAGTGAGAAACAGAGACGACTTTTGACCCAGCCGAGGCTCGTATCTCACCAGCCCACAAGCACATGATACTGGACTCACGGAATTGGTTTAGAAGCTGGAGTTTCCTGTTTACATATGCTCTGAGCAAAAAGCACTGACTCAAGCCAGGAAGGGTAGAGCGTGGCTGTAATCCCAGAGACTGGGAGGCAGAGTTTCAAAAACTCAAGGCTATCCTGGGCTTCAAGAGAACCTACCTCAAAAAAAAAAAAAAAATTAAAACAGTGAAGTGATTCCTGAACACTTGCCTGGCTTGTGTAGTGGGAGCCAATCCGATGGCCCCGGATCAGAATACTTTCAGCTCCCATTTTGTGGCTTCTCCATTATTGCTGCTCCTTACCACTGTGGTCCTTTCCCAAATGCTTTTGAAAAATTCCTTTTCAGGGTTCTGAGAAATGACTCAGTGTTTAAAGGGTGACAAACCTCTGTTTGATCTCTGGGACCCACATAGGGAAAGGAGAGAACTAACTCCCACAACCTGTCTTCTGACCTCCACACACATATGTACACACACCTGTACACACACACACACACACACGCACGCACGCACGCACGCACAAGAATCTAAATTCTTCTTGTGAACCTGTTGCTTCAAATTCCCCCATGAAATGGTTGTTTCACGGAGCTTCTTTCCAAAGCTGTTGTTCAGAAAGGGTTTAGACCGTGAATGCTCCTCCCGGTGTTATATGTCCCAGATAATACACTAACATTCATCCCACGCTGCATTTCTCCCCTCATGAGTGCCTCAGCTGTCACTGCTGACGTGGCAGATGTGCCCCCCCTGGACTGCAGGCACGCACGACTCTCCACTTTCTCTTTACAAAAAGCATTCCTCCGATATCGATGTGTCCCGTTTTTCCAGAAGCAGCAGATGACCTTCCAAGGCTGACTGTGGGCAGCAGTGGTCTCCGCCCACCAGCAGCTGTGTGAATTGCATCAGCTGGTGATGTCTGGGTGGAAAGGAGGCTCAGCAGCCGGTCTACCCAACGTGGGGACAGTGGCTTCTGGCCAGCCACACTCCACGGCTCTCTATTTACCCTCAGGTTATCTATCTCTCAGTTACAGTTCTTCCCCCAAAGTTCATAATAACTCGAAGTTTACTTCCATGAGTTAGGTCTCCACCTGAACATTTTTCTGAGGGCAATTCCGTGAACCTGGGGAAACATTTCCCGAATCACAAGTAGGAATCCCTTCTTCCTTATCTTTCATCGCCCACCTCTCTTACATAGGAATAGTGTACGTAAGAAACACGTAGCCACGCAATGGTTAACACAGCAGAAGCAAGGTGCAACCTGCAGGACTGATCTGAATACCGGGTTTGGGTTTCTGCCTCTGCCCCAACTCTGCCTGGACAGGTGGAGGAAGAGCCAGGGGACACTGGCTAAGAGAAGACAAATGTCTCCTCGCTTCCACTTCAGTGTCCAGCAGTAGGTGTCCAGAGCAGAAGCACAGCTGGATTCTCATGGGGGGTCGGAGGGTCCACCCAACAGTAGCACCCTTTGGCTGCGGTTGCCCCTGGCTTGCTCCTTGCTCTCAACCTCATACGGGACTCATTTCCTCCTAGTTTAATCTAGGGCCTTCCCTAGAATGGACTCCATCTCCTCTCACTAATGACAAAAAGCAAATGGTCTTAATAGCAGAAAGCAGGCAAATCCCTCCAGAGCGTTTTATTGGTTTGTCTTACAGCACTAGGGATGGGGCTAAGGCCTCCTGTGAGCCATCTTCTTTGAAATCCTGTCTCACCAAGGTTTTCAGACTGTCTTAAACTCATTCTGTAGCCCCCACAGGCCTCATACCTGTGGTTCTCCTAACTCCACATCACTAGTTGCTGGGATTGCAGGCCTGACCAGGATCAGGACTCTAAAGTTTTGGTTCTTGGAGAATATAATCATGGCTGATAGAAATTCCATTTCACAGTCCAAAGTCCTCACTGTCTCCTGAAAATAGCCAGCCCATGTTTAGACCTCAAAAGGAACCTCGACTATTTTAAAGATACAGCTACAAGACATCAAAATAAATAACAAAACAAGAGGAAAATATGACAATCAGGCAGCTTTAAGAATCATATAGATCAATCTATAATAACTTCGAATAGAAAGCAGCTTATCCACAATTCTATTCTAATTACGGGTCTAACAAAAGTTAAGTACAAAAATCAGAACAGTAAATTTCTTTTCCTTAAAATGCTTTCCAGAGCATTCCCAGAGCATGGAATTTCAGAAAGCCTACTATTTTACTATGAATAAACTTCTCACAAACAAAAGACATGATTGCAGACTATTTCTCCAAGGAAAACATCATCTAAAGTGGTGGTTCTTCTCCTAATGCTGTAACCCCTTAGTACAGTTCCTCATGTTGTGGTGGCCCTCAAACATAAAATTATTTCTGCTACTACTTCATAATTGCAATTTTGCTTCTGGTAGGAATTACAGTGTAGATATCTGATCATGTGGATATCAGATATGTGACGCCCAAAGGGGTCACTACTCACAGCTCCAGAACAACTGATACAAAGTAAAGCATTGCTTCTTCAACACTGAATATTAAGTATGAATTTTATTATTAAAAATACTTATTAGGGGAAAAGCATGGTGGCCAAAAGTGACCACACACATTGGTGGTAGCTGAGTGAGAAAGGTTAATTGTGATTTCTGGCCAGAAGCCTATTCTAAGAAAAGACCAATTTATCTATAATTATTCCTCTGGCTAATGCAGGAAACTGCTAACAATTTCAAACAACCTCCTTGTTCCAGTTCTTCTTCTTCTTTTTTTAATGATGTACAGCAATTGCTCGTCTAATGAAGGGGCTCAATAAATAAATTAGACACCACTTTCAGCTGATGATTCTGAAAGAGACTTTCCATGCCAGGAATTGTTTAGAAATGAGACTCACAGCAGACCACACAGTCTGAACATCATTATGAGAAACCGAGATGACACTTGTGATGGACCACAGCCTCTGTCCCAGACTCTGTGTTCATACTTGGTCACCATCCACTAACACACAGGCACATACCACAAGCTGACAAGACTGACTTTATGCCTCCAACATCTTTCTCCCATTCCTGGGTGGAATGATTATTTCCAGAAAGGTGCAAGGTAGCTATTGAGTTTCAGCAGTGATCGCTTTCTTTTCTTTTTCCAATGTATTTTAGTAAAACTTCTAGGGAGTCAAAACCCACAGAAGTGATCACTTTCTCAAAACTGAAACTCATCCTCCCAAACGCTGCTGGTTGCCAGGCTGGAGGTAGGGTTGGATTAAAGGTAGGAAACAAAGTATCAGCTTTAATCAACTTTAATGGCCCCCTTTTTAAAAAGAAAGAGGAAAAGAAAGAGAAGATGTCTATACTCGATGCTCTAAAGCTTCACTTCCAGATTCACCCTGGGAGTGACCCTTCCCACCCTGTGTTGTGCAGGAGTAAACAGGTTACATCCTGCCTTACCCTGGAGGCACCACCTCAACAGACTTTAGTAGCGGCTACTGTGAAGGTTTAAAGGTTACAAGGCATCAAACATTGTACATTTTCTCTTAGCCAACATAAAGGTACTTTTGGTCTTGATAAAAGATACAGTTTCTAAATGAGCATGTTTTTTAAGTTCCAAGACTCTGAAACATTTCTATTATTATTATTATTATTATTATTATTATTATTATTATTATTATTATTAGTGTCGTCATGCTAGAGAAAAGTGCCTCTCCTGTTCAGAATGGGTGGCAAGTGCAGAAACATGGTGAAACCAGTTTATTGTTTACATTTTCAGACAGTAAAACACACAAGACCACCGGGGCTCCTCCCTCAGCCCAATCAACCTCAGAGGCTGGGGCTACCCCCTTTAGCCTCTGTCCCAGGGTGTGAGGAGAGCAGTCAGGATACCCTGGAATGTCTCTAAGTTCTGCTCTGAGCAGGTTCTGAGGGTTGCCACCCTGATCCAGGCAAGCGCCCTGGCCCTCACAAGGGCTTTGCCACTCCCAGTTTAAGTACTGCCCTGGGGCCTCGGTCTTCCTTTTCACGCTTACAGGTCTTGCATCTGGGGAAGGCTGGACTTTTTTCCTCCCGGAGGATCACCATCCTCCTTCACCCACTGTCCTTCAGGAGCAAACTCTCTCAGGACTGAGGCTCAGGAGACCAGTCACATCAGTTCAGAGAGGCCTCTGCACCCCACCTCTGCACCTTGCCTGACTGCGGAGGAAGATCGCGGATACTAGAGTTACAGAGGTTCTTTGCTGGCGCAGCTCACACACACAGACAAGTAATCCCCAAAGTTGTTTTCATCCTCCTCATCTTCCTTTGCTGCCCAACCTTTCCTGCCGGACTCTAGCAGCACACACCCACACGCAGACACACACATGCATCCCTGCAGCTTCAATTTACCAGTTTAGATTTGGCGCGTTGCAGAAATTCTTCCATGTCTCTGCTAGGGACTGGGACCAGGGGTCCGGATGGAGAGCGCCGAGAGAGGAGAGCTGTCGGGACTTGAACGGGATCTCTAGAAAGTGGTCGCTCTGCGCAGGGACCAGCCGCTCCCTAGGCGGGCCGGCCGGGACTGAGCCCTTCTTGCTTCCTCTGGGCCGCTTGCCCAGCCCACGCCCCGCGGCAGCTACAGCTCCGACTCTGTCCTAATAAGGAAAGTGGGTGTGCCGCCCGGGAGCCCAAGGACCGCCACCCGCCTGCTGGCACGCGCCTTCGGGGGCCCTGACGCGGGGCAGCAGGTGGGGGTGGCGAGGGGCTCCTCGGCCAATCGCAGAGCCCCGCGGTGGCCTCCTGACGCGGTGCGCTGAAAGATGCTGCAACCATGGACAGCGCCCAGAAGTGCACGCCAAGTGCCAGGGGCTGCTGCAGAGTGACACTACTGCAGGCCTCACCGAGGACAGCCGCCAGCAAGGAAAGATGGAAAGAGGGGCCCAGGCCCCAGGAGGAGGCCTTGTGCTCGGCCAGCGCCTCTCTGGCTGGCTGGCACTGTACTGAGAGCCTCAGTGGTCACTTAATGAACTGGTCTGTTGCCCTGGACCAGAATGCACTCAGGGAGATTGGCTGGAGCTGGGAGGGAGGGAGGGACTGGGGGAGGGAGGGCGATATTGCTGAGCGCTAAAAGCATGCGACCTTGATGTCTAATAACCAGAAGAGCTGGCTGGGAGGTTGTGTCGGCTGTAACTTTTCTCCCTACCCTCCAAGCATAGCCATCTAGCTGCCAACATTCTCTGCAGCTCAGTACCAAGTGGATTAGATGCCTTTGCGTGGGCCCTGAGGCTAATGGAGAGCTGTGTTCTCCTGCAGCTTCTGTCTCCTCTGGATATGTGTGTTCTGGAAAAGCTGGGCAGCACAAACTGGCAGTTTCACAGACCAGCATCGTGAGCATCACTGAGCTTATTAGAAATGTACTCTTGGCCCCCACCACTGAACACATCATTCTCGGGTATGTCTATGTACACTCACATTTTAAAACCGCAGCAATAAACATCTACATTTGCAGCTGTGAGCTTATTCTACACTAGGGAGGTTCGTGTACATTTGTTACTCTTAGGCTCCCAGGCTCCTTTATTCACGGAGTGTTTGCACACTGCCTGTAAGAGACCCATTGCCCTCTCCTGAGCCCATAGTGCCTAACTTAACACTTCGTGCCTTAGCACAGAGGTGCCTTTAGTTACAGTATACTAACCAGAGGCTTCAAAACCCCTGTGAGCAGGGTCCTGTTCCCGTCCAACTAAATCAGCCTCATGTAACATGAGGCCTCAGCATCGGTCTGGTGTCAGTGTGCTGCCCAGGAATCAGTGCAGCCAGGAGGCTCCAATTTCTAATGAACTCCAGCATGTGTCTGAATCCCTGACAAGATAATGACCCGGAGATTTCTGGGCCACATGCATGTGTGTGCTTAAGGCTGTGCAGATCTACCAGTCTCCCAAGGTTTGCACAGGTTTGAGATTTAGGCGCCACACTTTGAGAATAAAGCTTGCTCACCATGCCTCCCTGACACATTCATTCACCGGTGGAATCACCGGTGCCCTTTCTGCATTTTCGCTTAGCAACTTAGGTTTTCTACTGGGCTATACATTGCTTGACTGCATGTTTGCATCCTCCCACAAGCTGTGAGCTCCACAGAAACCTCACCTACCTCATTCATAGCTGGGTCTCTAACACGACGTGTTATGTGTCTGTAGATCCTCACTAAACATGTTAATGGATGAATGAGTGTATGGGGAGAGAGAGAGAGAGAGAGAGAGAGAGAGAGAGAGAGAGAGAGAGAGAGAGAGTGTTATCCTTTCTGTCTAATTCTGTCTCTGTTACTTTCTCACTCCTTGTACGCACTTGCACATTTCCTAATCAAATCATTTTTCATTCAGAAAACCCTAAAGAGAAGAAACCATCAGAGTGGTTTGATGCAATTAGAGGGGAAGCGATGGGACTGCAAAGCTCCAGGGTGAGTTCAGGTGATAAGCCCTGTGGAAGTTGCAGATCCTAATCTGCTTTCTCTGCTGACTTAAGGAACTCAAAACCATACAGATAAAATGGTGCAGACAGTCTCACTGACATTATAGAAAAAACTTCAGAGAACTCTTTTAGCCTCTGGCCCCACGGGAGGATTCAGCGAATGTCGCATGGCAGTGTTTTATACCTCTGACCTTTTTCTTTATTCTTTTCCCCACCCCTTCTTTCTTTTTCTTTTGAAAAAAGACCTTAGCAGTTCAGGCTGACCTAGAACCATGTAGCCCAGGCTATCCTTGAATTCACGGCAATTCTCATTCCTCAGCCTCCCAAGTACTGTGATTGCAGATGGTTAATCTGGCCCTGACTTTTGATTCACATTCTGGGTAGATTATTACACGGCCTAGAAATAGCAAAACATTCCTTGATGATTTCAAATTTCAAAACCTTTCTGCCTACTTTTTTTTCTGCTAACGGTGACCCTTCAAAAGTTTGCCAAATTTCCCGACTCATAAAGTCTTCCTGAATTTGATCACCTGTACTATTTTACTAATGCCATAGCAAAAAAATAAAAAAACCCCACAAACTCACTACTTAAAACATGTAAATTTGTTATCTTAAAGTTCTGTAGGTTTATAATCCAATCCAAGTCTCACTGGACAAAAGCAACCTGCCAATATGGTTGTACTCTTCCTGGTGGCTCTAGGAAAAATCCTGTCTTTTCCAGCAACTAGAAGTTTCTATTTTCCTTGATGTATGGCCTCTTCATCCTTAAAACCAACAACATCATGTTTCTCTGATGACTCTCCCAGCTTTCTCCTCCCCATTTCTGTGCTAGAGGCTGGGCCCAGGCTCTGAGCAAGCATTCTACTGCCAAGCCATTATCTCCATCCTCTCAAAATATTTGACACAGGGGTCTCACTAAGGTACCCCAGCTGGCCTTGAACTCACTCTGTAGCTAGGCAGACCTTGACTTTCTAATCTTCCTGCCCCAGTCTCCTGAATATTTGGGAATGTGAGCGGGTACAAGCAAGTATTGTGGAGTATCAACCAGAGGAGACAACTTGGACATGGATTTGAGTCCACAGGAAGCCTTAGCTAGCCAGTGACTACACTGGGTTTCTGAGATCCCAGTGTAGCCCCAAGCCTTTTGTAGGCTGCACTTTTAAGCACAAAAACTTTATCCTGGGTTGAAATACTTTAGTATTTCTTATCAGAACAGCCAGAAGCAGAACTATAGTTCTTTCACTTCTTCCTTCAACATACATGCAGTCTTGGCTATGCTCCGGTTAACATGTCTAACTCTCAATGCATAAGGCATGATCCAGGCCTTCAATAGGCTCAGAGAGCAGTCACTGTAGTGCAATGCTAAACGCAGCAGTGGAGAAGTGGATCAGGATTCAGTAGTAGTTTTGATGTAGTACCATTTAGCAACTAAAGACTGTATCCTTATTCTTGATCTATGCAGCACACTAAACAAGGCTAACGATTCTTTGACATTGGTCCTACCCACAGTCGAGTCTATATTCTTTCTCCTTGAGTCTAGAACAATCCCATGACTCTACAAACAATCAAATATAGCAAAAGCCCATATCTTGTCCATATCTTACACTGTCAGCTTCTCTTTTTACTTCTTGAAATATATACTCTCGGAAGCTGCCTTACGGTGTGAGGAAGCTGGAGCCACCTTAAGGAGAGTCCCAAACACAGAGGAGCAGGGACTGCTGTGAGCAGACCAGTTGTAGCCATGTATGAAGAACTGTCTTCCCTCCTATAGCCTAGGGACTCCAACGTGGAATAGAAGTAGACAGTGTCGCTAGGCTCTGCCCAGAATTCTAGCTGGCCACTTACACACTAAGCAATTATTACTGCACTAAGCACTAACAGTCTTTTGTCTCTGTGCTTCAGTACCTCCTTTTATAAAGCTGGAGTAACTTCCGCCCTTTACAGTCATTGTGCAGCCCACCTACAATCTCATCAGCAAGAGGCCCTGCTCCCAGTCAGCAAGGCTCTTGCAGTAACTTCAGTGGAAGGGCAGCTCTTCCGGAAGGGGAGCTCTTCCGGAAGGGGAGCTCTTCGGTGAATCCGTGAAGCAAGGGGGAGTCTCAGGAGCATTGGGAATGGATCGACAGTCACTGAAATGTACTGACCCCCATTGAAGTTCCTGTCTGATCCCCACCACACAACCCTGCCTATAGGTTTGCTCCTTCGGTGTCTGGATGATACATAATGGCAAATGCGTTTCCAGAAAGGTGCCACAGGTGTTTTTCAACAACACATCCACCCCCACAGATGGCTGGTGACATTTAAGTTTCTCAGAGCCCGTGTTCTTCGAATTCCCGTTTACTCCACTCCCATGGGGTACCTGATCTTTCTTCACAGACTCTCATGTGAACATGGTACCTATATCCACCTCCAAGAATTCTTATTGTTGTTAGCTCCACTACGAAGGGACCTTTATAGTTTTTCTCTCCAGGGCTGCTTCTTTAACAGGGAGGAAGGTAACCGTGGCTATCTCCTTGGTTACAAACATCAACTGACATATGCTATCCCCTTTAAAATGAAGCACAGTAGACGCTGAGTCACCGATTGTGTACATTTCCGTCTCCATGCCTTCTACCTCACTGGTCACCCCACCCTGACCCCCTGCCCTAACAGGGGAAGTCCCATTGGTACCTACTTTGAACCCACTGCTGTGATACAGGAAGGAGCTGCGTCTTCCATAGAATTTGGTTAGAGAGAGTTGGAGGCTTGTTTGAGGATGGAAGGAAGAGAGTAGACAAAGATTTATTAGCCTGAGTCCTTTGTTCAGCTTCTCAGCATCTAAGAAACGCCTGGTTTTTATCCTTTGAATGGTCAGAAGTGACACATTTTGACAAATAGTAGTGAGAGGAATTGCTTTTTAAATGTATTTTGTCAAGGCTATTAAATTCTTTAAAGATGGGGTTTGAAAGACTTGTTTTTCTTTTAAAGAAAAACAACCAAGCATACACAAAGATTATTCATAGAGCTGTTACATTCCCTCCTTCTGCTAAGAAAGAAGAAAGGGCTTATAGAACTTGAACTAGGCAGGGCCAAGCCCACTCAGGAGAATATCCTGAGAGTCAAATGTCCAGGCTTTGAACAGGGCACACAGCACTTGCGTCATTTCTGGGAAGCACAGACATCTCATGGAGTGAGTAATGAATTTAATTTGAAAGGACAGCAGAGAGGGCAAGAGCTCTGAGTCATTGGGACAATGGGCAGTGGCTGTCACTTTAAGATCCGCAGCTGCTGAAAAATAAAGCAGATGGCTATAAAGTCTCCCCTTCCTCAACCATCTGACTAAAGCCAGCGCATTCACACCTTACACACTCTCCCCCTTCAGTTCCCTTCACAATGACACTGGTTGTCTCACAAAAACCATGTCCCGTGGCTGAGTGTGCTGGACATTGCCTGTGTTGGATGCTTGGAAGCTGGTGTCCAGTAGTAAGGGGTGAGGCCTCGGGGGAGGTCGTCAGATGTCTTGGACATCACCTTCACAGGGGATTAAAGTTGGTCACGTGGTGAGTTGGTTCCCTTTAGAACAGAGTGTCAGGAAAGATCAAGGTTGAGCACATCTGAGCCTTTGTGTTTCTCACCTTGTGAGCCCTTTTGTACAAATGCTTACTGTTTCGCCTCCACCTCATCAGACCCAACAAAAACACCAACCGAGGGTCTTTAGACCTCCAAGCTATGAGTCAAAAAATAATAATAAACAAAAGCAAAAACAAAACAACAACAAAAATAAATAAATAACCCTCTGTATTTTGTAAGCATACAGGCAATGGTATTTTGTTATAGCAATTCAGAACAGAGAAAGGGTTGGATTTTCTCTTTCAATGGAAAGACTCCACCATGTATTGCCTTTAGGAATGTATTTGGCAAGGGGATTGGAAGGCTGATAATTTTCAAGGTCTGAGATGTCTCATCTCTGAAGCAGCCTTCTGAGATGACTGTCGTGACCAGCATTGACCTGTTTTAGAAATAAAGAAACTGGGGTTCCTGATTGTTTGTTGAGGTGGTCAAACTGAACTCCAGTCTCTGGATTTCAAAGTCCTCATCCTTTTTCTTTAGACAGCCACTTCCTTTGTCACAGTTGCTTTCCATGAGGCATCACCACAGTGTTCTTTTTGTAACCATAGAATTCATTCTTCCAATAATGGAACAGGCTGGTTTCATTCAAAGATGTGAAAACTAGGAGCAGAAATGTCATCTGCACAAAATTATTCAAGCAGCAAGTAGCCAGACCAGGATTCCAACCAGGTTCCTGAGCCCAGGGCTACTTCTGAAGCACACAATTGCCTGACCATTGTCCTACACAGCTCAGTGGCCCATCTGACAAAGGAAATTGTGAATGGACAAGAAATAAGAATATGCCCCACTGCCCCTCATAATCAAGAATGAGCTGGCCACACCTAGTCAGTGCTGCTTTGAACACAGAGACCTCTGTGACACAGAGACAAACTGTTGCTCAAATATGTGCCAAGTGACCAGCAAAAGGAAAGAGCAGTATGTCCCAGAAGCACAGGTGGCATCCTAGGTCTTCTGACGCTCCTGCCATAGGCTGTGGCTCTTTTCTATGCTTCTTTTCTAGGATGTATTCAGAGACGTTTCTCCCAACCTCTTCTTGCCATCTCTGGGTGGAGAGGGAAAACAAAGCAACAGCAATCCCTTTAAAACCAGGTTTGAAACAACAACTCAGCAACTGGACACCGTCACTCTGTTGCTATTTCCAAACTGCAGGAAGAGGTCAATGTGCTCATTTGCTTGATTAACAATAAATCCACATAGACCCAGGTCCATTGCAGCTGGTTGAAAACGTTTATTGACTGTAAACCACAAGAAGAAATGTCAAGAAAATCATGCAAGCAAACCAATAAGAGTCAGGAGCTTTGAAAATGGCATGCAAGTTACGCTGAAGGCGGTGATAGCCAATAAATGCCTGTTTAACCCGCACCTCTCCTCATGTCTCTCCAGTGGTGCTCCCCTGCTCCAGAGGCTAAGCATCCACCTCACCTTGCTGAGTCATCCCACTACATCCAGCAACATGACCTTTCCAGATAATTGCTTCCTCAGTTAATGATAGTGATAAGTGATTTTCAATCCCTCCCAAGCTGAAGCCTCACAGAGGAGAGTGCATGAACCAGAGAAACAGGAAAAAAATAAACAGAGGCATTTTGAACTGCTTATTTAGGTTTTATCAAAATGGGTCAAAACAATGGCTTTTAATTATATTCAAAGATGATGCCTTCTAGAATGCAGGCTCAAGCTAATTTAGATCTAGAAACATGGCAGATGCGGAAATACAGCAATTCACTGAGACTGGAATAATTGTTGGGTGGGCCACAGAAGGAAAAAAAAAATGTTACCTCCTCAAACAGTTCAAATCTACCTCCATTCCTTTCGATGTCTACCTGGTTGGTGAGCTTGTCTGTTTCGAGGACTCTGCTTCAGATAAAATGATAAAAAGACATATTATAAAACCATTTACTATCTTTAATTTTTATATTGTGTGTGTGTGCCTGTGTGGGGATGGATGCATGTCATTGCCGTTGCCCCTGAAGGGCTGAAGATCACAGTGTTTGTTACAGGCAGTTGTAAGCCAGCTGTCATGGGTGCTAAACACAAGTCCTCTGCAAGAGCAGCACCCACTCTTCACTGCTGAGTCACCTCTCCAGCTCAGGAAGCAATCTAAAATAATCTTAAAAAATAATGTACGCCTGCTTATCGCCATTGCAATTCCTTAAATATTTATGCATACAAATATGGCTACTTGAAACCAGATAATCGGAGCTGTGTAGACACCTGAACTGTGCTTGTAGAAGTGGAGGACTAGGGTAGAGAGAAATCTGCATCTTTACCCTGTGTGATGGCTAGCAATGGCTGAGAAACCCCGGGGACTCAGGAACTGAGCACATTTAAGGTAGAACTAAATGTGGAGAAAACACGTAGAGAAAGTGTGAAGGAATCCAAGAGTTTCTGGGCTGTGCAAACACACTCATGGCAAATCTTTGCAATGGTCACGTTCTAGCACAAGTACTTGTGTAGCCACAGGGGATGCATGTAGACAGGAGGCATAGAAACTTCAGGGGGAGGGAACAAACGAGGCTCAGTGTGGGTCACTCCCAAGTAAGAGCCCATGCAGTGGGTAGGGTAGGGAGCCTGCTCTTATTTTCCAAGGAGAAAACAAATTAGCATATACAAAATGTAGCTCAGCACCTGTCTCACACAGCCCTCTGTGAATGTTAGCTCCTCATGCCCTCATGTTCCTTTTAAGAGAGGCTTGTTTCTTTCTTTTTTTTTTTACTGGATTTTTAAATTTACATTTCAAATATTATCCCCTTCCCTGGTTTCCTATCCATAAAACCCCTATCTGATTCCCCCTCCCCCTGCTTCTATGAGAGTGTTCCCCCACCCACCCATCCCTTCCCACCTCCCCACCCTGACATTCCCCTACACTGGGGCATCAAACCTTGGCAGGACCAAGGGCTTCTCCTCCCATTGATGCCCAACAAGCTCACCCTCTGCTACATACGCAGCTGGAGCCATGGGTCTGTCCATGTGTACTCTTTGGATGGTGATTTAGTCCCTGGGAGCTCTGATTTGTTGGTATTGTTGTTCTTATGGGGTTGCAAAGCCCTTCAGCTCCTTCAACCCTTTCTCTAACTCCTCCATTGGGGACCCTGTTCTCAGTTCAATGGTTGGCTGTGAGCATCTGCCTCTGTATTTGTCATGCTTTGGCAGAGCCTCTCAGGAGACAGCTATATCAGGCACCAATCAGCTTGCACTTCTTGGCATCAGCCATAATGTCTGGGTTTGGTGGCTGTATATGGGCTGGATCCCCAGGTGGGACAGTCTCTGGATGGCCTTTCCTTCAGTCTCTGCTCCAAACTTTGTCTCCGTATTTCCTCCTGTGAATATTTTTGTTCCCCCTTCTAAGAAGGACTGAGGCATCCACACTTTGGTCGCCCTTCTTCTTAAGCTTCATGTGGTCTTGTTTCTGTTGACAGGGCATTTGATGACTCTACAACTGTGGCTGACCTGGTTCACTGAACCACTGGATTTCAAGCCTTACATATTGAATATAGTCCTCCCTCTATGCGCACATATGAACGAACACTCATTCTCCCAAGCAGACAATGGAGGCTTGTTGAGGTATGACCTGGAGGACTCCTGCTCTCATCAGGTAGGAGAGCAGCATTCTTCCACAAGGATATGTCCTTGTAGAGATGTGAGGAATAGCATACATTGCCTATGAGCAAAGCAAGCAGATCATGAGCTTTGACTGTGGTGAAAGAGGCCAACTGTTTGTTGCATAACCCAATGGCAAAGAGGAACTGAATTCTCATTTCATTACTGAGCCTTCTTCATGATCATTTTGCAGACTGGATAGCATCACCCTACAGTTAGATTACACAGTGGGCAAGCACTTAGTTCTTGGCAACACTGGCAACAGGTATACTTAGTAAAGAACTTCTCCAAGGTCAAGGAGAGCCTTCTGGGGGCATAAATGGATGAGCACAGAACCTGCAAGATTCTGATCACCTTTTCTTTTCTCCCAGTGTTCCAAACTTTAATGTTCCTTGTGCATCAACAAAGTGTGCCAAAACAATTATTTTAAAGGACTTTCTAAATAACAATTCTCCAAAGTGCAAGTATGTCTGGAATTATCACATAACTGTGCCAAGTCTCCATTAAACACAGTTGTCCTTAATGGACCACACTGACCCATAAGAATCAAAATGCCAGCCAAAATAGAGATTATTTTTCAACCCCCAAATGAAAAAAAGAAATAGAATAGACATTATGAATTATCAGTATTAGAGTATCCACATTGCAACCAGCAAGTACTTCTATTTCTAAATGCCAGTGTCTATTTTGAAGTACAAATAAGAGTTCTTTAAAAAAAAATATTAAGAATGGCTTTACGCCCACTTCCTGGTGGTGCAGTGTGGGTGTAAGTGGCCAGCTCTCTGGACCATGGGAAAACTCTGACTGTAGCATTGACTGATGTTCATGGAGTATCTCATTCTCTCACACAAGATTCAGATGTCTCCTCTGGAGAGGAAGAGCATGCATGTATGTACTTGGGGGCTCAGGTCAATGTGTAAGACCTGAAGTCCAATGGTTCAGAGAGTGAATTCACCTAGCTAAGAAAGAGCACAAGACCAGGTAATGAGGAAATACAGACAACTCCTTGTGAGCTACAAATCATTGGGTGTCGGCATGCCACCCTCTGTGCTGAAGACACATGAAAGGGCTTTGGAAGGTGATACCATGTGACTCAAAGGCTTATGCTAGAAATATGTTATCAGAAATAGTCAAGAACGTGGTAAAAGGATACGTGCATAAAAATGTTTGCCATGGGTAATTTATAACATCCAACTTTCTGGAGTTACTCTTCATAAATGCAATAAAAGGGGCTCCATTTTGTTCACACCTTCTGCCCCATCCTCCATCCTTTGGAATCTCTGAACTTTTACTTTCTCTAAATTTTCACTTCCTAGGGATGCTGTAGAGTTGGAAGCAAACAGCATGTATCCGAGTCAAACTTCATCCACTTATCAAAGCAAATTAGAAAAAATACCTCCCTTCATTTTGATTTGGATCTGGTTTGCAACAGAGTCTCACTGTGTAGTCTAGACTGGAGTTAAACTTACAAACACTCACTTCGATCTCCTGGATGTGGATTACGTGTATGGGCCACCAGCACCACTTCCCATTTTCAGTAATGAACTTAATAATTCATTCCTTTTTATCACCAGGAGGCAAGAGAGTATTCCAAATTCTATCTCCTTTCTCATCCATAACAGGAATACATGTTTTCCCTAGCACATTATATATATATATATATATATATATATATATATATATATAATTTTTTTCACTAGTTGAGTGACTGAATCATGTTTTCTTTTTCAGAGAAGACATCAGTGTCACAATGCTTCTGCAAGTGTTATAGTATGTAGAAGAGATTTTGCAAATGTGCTTAAGGATCTTGAGTTAGCTGATTATTTTGGGGTATCTGCTGAGTACCCCCTGTAAACCTGTAGTCCTTATAGGAAGAAGATATAAAGGCCAATGTCAAAGAAAATCTGGAGATTTTGAAGAGAATCTGGAGTCAGAATGATGTGGCCAAATGAATGTGGGAAACCTCTAGAAGCAGGGGAAAGTATATAATGGAAGATCCTTCCCTCAAACTCTCAGGAGTGCACCTTTGCCAACACACTGCTTTTTGCCTTGTAAGACTCATGACTCCAGTTCTGACCTCAAGAATGGAAAAATACCTCATTAGTGTTTTAAGCCACAGCAGCAGTAAGAAGCAGACCCAGATGATTGAGTTCCACATGCCCTTTAATCTCTTTCCTGCAAATGTTCCCTTAAACCTGGAAATCTAAAATTGACATTTCCGAAGATCTATTACAGCTACAGTCTAACCATTGCTATAATTCCATTTAGACCCATTTTAGAAATCAGAGATGAGGCAAAGATGATTTGACCAAATTTCACTAGAAAAACATGTTTGTTGGGGCAAATTCTGGTGGCAGCTTAGTGCTTCAGAGGAATCAGTAAGCAGTTGAGAAGGAGGCAGGATGGATTCCCAAATCCACAGCAACTTTCTGACTTCTCACCTTCCTGAAAGAAGGGGCTGTCCACCCAGACAGTAGGTGTGCCCTAGGAGTCTCCAAGGGCTTGGCCTAGACATGGCCTGCCAGCACTTCCAGTTTCCTATGCAGCTAACTCTGTGTCTTCAACTTCTTTCTCCTTAAAACAAATACAGTTGTCTCTTTGCCACATCAAAACCTAGATTGATGCATCCTAAGGCCTTACACCATCCCTGGGGAGGGAGAAGCTCCCTCATGATGGATAAGACCTTGATGTTCTCAGAGTCTCACATCCAGTAACAGGCAATCCTAACACGCCCACTGCAGCCTCAGGACCACACAACTATTCCTGCCCTTGCTGTATTACGCACGTCATTTGCTTAAAACTCGAGTTTGAGTTTTAAGATACAACAAATACAATTGTAATTTTCATGGGTCCTGGCAATAGGGAATGCTCTCAAAAATTTAAAGACCTTGGAAGTTAGGGAAATGGCTCAATCAGTAAAGTCCTTAGTGCATATTCATGAGGACCCAAGTTCAGTTTCCCAGCACCCACGTCAAAACTCAAGAATAGTGGCACATACTTATGATTCTTGCCCTGGGGAGGCAGACAGATGAGTGTGCCTGGCTAGCTGGCTTAGCCAAATGAGTGAACTTTGGATTCAAAGAGAGACCCTGTCTCAAAATTGTTAGGATATAGAGCCACCATAAAGGTTACCCACCATCCCCTCTGGCCTCTGCATACAGGTATGCTGGTACATACATACAGCACACATCTACACAAAAATATTTAAGGACATTGCATAAAATAATACCCCTTAGTCTTGTAAAAATAAGTTTGAATATCCACAATGAAAAAATATTAATATGTGAATGTCAGGTTCTGAAAACAGAGGACATTTATTATTCTTCTCCCTTCGAAAGTTCAGCCCAGGCTCTAGAATTCTATTTACATAAATTTGGACCTTCAATTCTGAAAGACAGTCTTTTTGTATAGGAATCTTCAACATGTGAATGCTTACAAAAAATTAAAATAAAAATAAAATACCACAACTGTCTTCAGAATCTTTCAGAGTTCTCAGAAATCATTTGGAATTCTCAAAATATAATCTACATTTCTCACACTTTAAAAATGACTTTTTATAAGCACACACAGAATGATACATTGAGAGAACCAAGATCACTGGAAGTAACAAATTTAGTTAAAGATGTCACTGAGAAAGGCTCAATTAAGCCAGAGCTGTCTACAGCTCTGTCCTGCTCTGGTCATTTTGACTTGTCCCTTGGTCCCCCATTTTTTGAAAGAGCTTAGGCAGAGAATTATAATATTTTCCCAAATAGAGTCACATATTAAGCAGTTTTGGCTCTAAGGGCCATCTAGCCTCTGTTTCAACTATTCAGTTCTGTCTTTGTAGCTACAGAAGTCATTAAGACACAAAGCCAATGAGCATAAATACAATAAAACTGTATTTGTGAGCACTGAAACTGTGGTTTTGTGCTGTTTTTCACATTTGCAATACACACTACTATTCTGCGGACATTTTATCGGTGATTTTAAAAATGGACACGCACTTGTTAACCATGTCATAGGAATACAGGCAGCAAGGTAGCTTTGATTGACAGGTCAGTCCCTTCTGTGAACCTGGTTCTGGGCCTCCATCTTGTACAAATTCTCATTGTGATGAAGATGTGGCCAGGATGGAGATCTTGCCTTCTGAATCCCAGCATTTCCAGGAGGGGAGGGGTAACTTTGTTTTGTTTTTGTTGTTTTTTCTTCCAATGCACTTCCTCCTCCTACCTCCAGACTGATCTCTAAACACCACAGAAGCTTTCCCTGACAATATCAGAGTACTTTCTTCTTAAATGAGCAGGGCAGTTACAGACCACCAGGGAGCAAGACTCCTCCAGAGCTCTCCCTCTCAGGTTTTCACCCCTTGCTCCGAATAGTGTTGATTTTTTTCGTTTCTCCAGAAAAGTCATGTGCAGTCACTAGCTATCACCTCACCAGCTGTGCAGGATGGAGTAACTGAAGGCACAGACCTCCGGGGTGGGGGCTTTCTGTCTGCTGCATAAAGGGGTTTTAGAGACCTTTGGCATGGTGCGAGGTGCAACAACTGCAAAGTGACAATGACAACAGCAGAGGGAGGAGAAGGCAGTAAGACAAGGGGCTTAGTGCCCTGTGCTGCCCAAGGCTCCCTGCCCACAGGGACTGAGTGATCTGCCTCAGCAGGGGTACAGGCCACTACCAACAGCATGGCTTTTCCTCACTAAAAGCTTATGCTGTGCCCACTGAAACTCTGTGGCAGTCCCAGCAGAGCCAGCATTTAGCATCTCAATCAAAAGCCCATGTTTTCCCCAATGATTTAAAGAAAGCCAAATCGACTCGAAGAGTATAGAGAATTTTCTCCTAATCAATGAATCTCAGGGAAGTGAAAAATGGAAAGATTAAGCTTGAGGAAGGAGGCTGGAAGAACACCATGAAGATGAATTAGCAACGTCTTTTAAATGTTATAAAGATTAAAAGGGCAGTATAACATAATCACAAGAGGAGTGAGTCACGGCTTTATGATGTCACTGGGATCCGTTTTTATCTGACCACTTCACTGATTAAGAAGAATTTTTTTTGCAATCCTAGTGTTTTGAATGGTTTCAGATTCTGACATGCAGATGTCAACTTTTAAGTTGTACACATATCTTAGGAACGTTTCCTGTGAATGAAGAAGAATAGGAGCCTGGACTTAGTCCTATTCTCCCAGTCTACCTTGTATCCACATTCTCTTCACAGAACAACAGCCCTCTGGGCCTATCCTTCTTCCATTAGGAGTTTTTCCTGGTTACTTCAGGTAAAGAAACAGTTACCAGAAGTCTCTGGCTGTGTTCTCACTCACAAAGGTTACTCAGCCAAACATTCTTGATGCAGATGTAACAGTTTGGCCTTCAGTGGTCATTAGCATCACTTCTAAGAAACAAGTCTGGTGGATGTCATTCATCAAAAGGAGCAAAATCTGTGCCACAGTGGTCCTAATTGCCACATTTACTCAGATGGCTGTGTTTATCCACAAGAGAAAATAATGCCAGGTGGCTGTTGGGACTTCCAGCAAAGGCCTATGAGGCAACAAGACCCAGTTCTGTGGGATGGTGCCTTCCTTAAGTAGGTTTCTATCGCAGTGATTAAACATTAGGACCAAAAGCAGCCTGAGACAGAAAGGGTTTATTCCACCTTACAGTTTTCAGTCCATCACTGAGGAGAGGCAGGGCAGGAAATCTGGAGAACTGATTCAGAGGCTGTAAAAGAATGCAGCTTACCAGCTTGCTTTCTCTGGGTTTGCTTAGATTGATTTCTTAAAACACCAGAACCAGTAGCCCAGGGTTGATACTGCCCACAGTTGACTTGTTTCCATGGAAATCAACCTTTAGTCATGAAAATGTACCACAGGCTTGCCTGCAGGCCAATCTGGTAGAGGCATTTTCTCAATTGAGTTCCCTTTTTCAAAATGACTCAAGCTCGTGTCAGATAGATATAAAACTGGACAGCATAAAGCCTACGACAAAGCAGCACTTATGCTTATAGAGTACTTCGTGATGGAGGTAATTATCCTGGCAACTAAGGCACTGCCTTCTCGTCCACTGCACCAAGTGCCTGTCAGTAGGAAAGCATTTCTATTCCTCACAAGACACAGGGATGCTGGAGATCTCTGGCCTCTCTCCTGCCCCCAGTCAACTCTGGAGAAAATAGCTTTATGACCTTGTTCTAATTTCAATTCTGATTGAAGGGTATCTTTTTCTTAAATATAATGTTTTCTACCTTCTCCCTGAGTTCAACAAGAATTTATAAACATGTTTATCCTCATTTATCTGTCATATGTAGTGAAGGTTGTTCATCACTCCTCCTCCTGTTAAACCCACAGAAACGGAAACCTCAAAACCTGGTTTTAAAGATTTGTTTTTATTATTATTAATTATATTTTGGGATGGAAGCTTATGCATGTGAGTGTGGGTACCTGCAGAGGTCAGAGGCATCAAACGCCTTCAGAGTGAGTTAGGAGTGATTGTGAGCTGCCGTGCTTGGGATTCTGGGAAACTAATTCAGGTTCCCTAGAAGAGCAATGCTAGCTTGTAGCCACTAAGCTATCTCTCTAATCCCTAAGATCTGTTCTGAAAACTGGAGTCTGTACCAGAATTATATGAAGAATTAATGGAACTTTTGACAAATGCCTAGGATTCTCCCTAATTTGGTTATATTTTATATTAATTCATATTTATTTTTAGACTACGCCATCTATTTTGTTTTAAACATCACACAGTGAATTTTCTATACAGAAAGAAGATCAGAGAGACAGAAGTCCCAGGAAACTCGTACAGCCCTGGGGTTCATGTGTGGCCGAGATGCCCCCCTTTTATGAATTCATCAGTAATCTTGTATCCCCACCTATAACATATCAAAATCTGTGTCCTAAACAATATGTATTTTGTCAAGCAGGAAGTACTCTCGCCAACCAGAGAAGAAAACTTTGTTCAAGCAAGTTTCCCTGTCCAGTTTCTGAGTTCCATTGTTGTTGGAATGACCTCTGAAAAGGGTAACTTTGGCATTTTAGAATAAATGAGATTGACCCCTCTTAGTGGGATCTAGTAGGAGAACTGTCCTCTGTGTTGTGGTTTCTGTTGAGGTTTGCAGTACTCCAGGAACCTGGGCCTTAAGAAGGTAGAGGACACCTCAACTGAGCACCTTCTATGGCTGGGCACTCGGAGGGAAGTTAGACAGGCTTCCCAGTCTCACCCTCCATGGTTCCTTCATGATAGCCGGCTAACATGATCTGCTCTTGCAACGCAGCTATGAATCACTGGGGTATGTTCTAAGGATCGTCACTAGAGAATTCCATCATTATGTGAACCCCAGAGTGTACCTAGATGGGTGATTTGGTCCGTACAAGAGGCCTCTTAACAAAATGAAGGACCTACTTAAACAGGACACGTACGTGGCTACTGCTTGTGTTATGTGCTACACTGCTTCACAGCAGACATTTTTAAGGATGAGGAGAGCAGACGTACAATCTAAAATAAACTCAAGCCCAGGTCTGCGCATAGAGCTGCATCACTGGGGTTTTGTGCCAGCACAGGTAGTTTGCTGACCCATCCTCACCACTGGCAGAGCAAGGAACCACAGTGAACCTACATGATGGTCTTAACATCAGTGGACCAGGACACAAAACAAACAAACAAACAAACAAACAAACAAAAACAGAGGAAAACTATCAAAAAATAAGCAAATAACAACAAAACCAATCAAAGAAAGTCCCCCAGAGTAGATATTTGTCTTTAGGTAGAAAAGGCAGGGCCTCTCTCCAAACTTCTATCTGGGGAAAGAGAGTCACATGACCCTTCTGCAGCAACATGAGAACTTATGACAGAGTAAAGAATTGTTTTAAAAGACATATATAAGAAATATGACAATCCTACAACTGATAGAGGGCTTATATCCAAAATATACAAAGAACTCAAGAAGTTAGACCACAGGGAGACAAATAACCCTATTAAAAAATGCGGTTCAGAGCTAAACAAAGAATTCACAACTGAGGAATGCCAAATGGCTGAAAAACACCTAAAGAAATGTTCAACATCTTTAGTCATAAGGGAAATGCAAATCAAAACAACCCTGAGATTCCACCTCACACCAGTGAGAATGGCTAAGATCAAAAACTCAGGTGACAGCAGATGCTGGCGAGGATGCGGAGAAAGAGGAACACTCCTCCATTGTTGGTGGGATTGCAGACTGGTAAAACCATTCTGGAAATCAGTCTGGAGGTTCCTCAGAAAATTTGACATTGAACTACCTGAGGACCCAGCTATACCTCTCTTGGGCATATACCCAAAAGATGCCCCAACATATAACATGCTCCACTATGTTCATAGCAGCCTTATTTATAATAGCCAGAAGCTGGAAAGAACCCAGATGCCCTTCAACAGAGGAATAGATACAGAAAATGTGGTACATCTACACAATGGAGTACTACTCAGCTATCAAAAACAATGACTTTATGAAATTCATAGGCAAATGGATGGAACTGGAAAAGGTCATCCTGAGTGAGGTAACCCAATCACAGAAAAACACACATGGTACGCACTCCATTGATAAGTGGATATTAGCCCAAATGCTTGAATTACCCTAGATGCACAGAACACATGAAGAAGGATGACCAATATGCGGATGCTTCATTCCTTCTTTAAAATGGGAACAAGAATACCCTTGGGAGAGAATAGGGAGGCGAAGTTTAGAACAGAGGCTGAAGGAACACCCATTCAGAGCCTGACCCATATGTGGCCCATACATATACAGCCACCAAACTAGATAAGATGGATGAAGCAAAGAAGTGCAGGCTGACAGGAACCGGATGTAGATCTCTCCTGAGAGACACAGCCAGAATACAGCAAATACATAGGCAAATACCATCATTAAACCACTGAACTGAGAATGGGACCCCTGCTGAAGGATTCAGAGAAAGGACTGAAAAAGAGCTTGAAGGGACTCGAGACCCCATATGAACAACAATGCCAACCAACCAGAGCTTCCAGGGACTAAGCCACTACCCAAAGACTATACATGGACTGACCCTGGGCTCCAACCGCATAAGTAGCAATGAATAGCCTAGTAAGAGCACCAGTGGAAGGGGAAGCCCTTGGTCCTGACAAGATTGAACCCCCAGTGAATGTGATTGTTGGGGGGAGGGCGGTAATGGGGGGAGGGTGGGGAGGGGAACACCCATATAGAAGGGGAAGGGGAGGGGTTAGGGGGATGTTGGCCTGGAAACCGGGAAAGGGAATAGCAATTGAAATGTAAATAAGAAATACCCAATTTAATAAAGATGGAGGGAATAAAGATGGTTTGTATATTCTTGGCCCAGGGAGTGGCCCTATGAGGAGGTGATCCTGCCTTAATGATAATGGACTGAACTTCTGAACCTATAGGCCAGCCCTAATTAAATGTTGTCCTTATAAGAAAAGAAAGGAAATATGACAAATAATAAAATATAAAAATTATCTCAAACAATGTTCATTGTCCCTAGATATTAGGGAAATGCAAAAACCCAACTTTGAGATTTCATCTTACCCCAGTCATAATGGCAAAGATCAGCTAAATGACCAACAACAAACTCTATAGGGAACGTGGGGGAAAGGAGCCTCAGTAACTGTCAGTGAGATTTCAAATCGATGTGGTCACTTTGGAAATCAGTGTGAACAATTTTCAAAAGGCTAAAAATGAATCTACCATATGATCCATCCATACTATTCCTTGGCATATAGCCGAAGGACGCCCATCCCACTTCACAGACACTTCCTGGTTCTAATCACAACAGCTAGGAAATGGAAACAATGTATATGTCCTTCAACTGATGAATAGATAATGGAAATGTGGTAGTGCATATATACTATGGAATAGTATTCAGCTGTAAAGAAAAATGGAATCATGGGACTCACAGGTAAATGGATGAAACTAGGAAAGACCATATTGAGTGACATGCCCCAGATCTAGGAAGATAAACATTGCATGATATCTCTCATCTGAGGCTCCTACCTCCAAGTCTGCAGATGGAAGGACATGGCCTAGAATAATTGCTGAAGTCAGGAGAGTACACGGGATTATTAGAGGGGTAGGGGAGCAATATAGAGGGGGATCACAGGCAGGATACATGTAATCTGAAGGGATAAATGGGAAAAAGAGGGGCCTGCTAATTAGGGAGGGAGGAAGAAGATAAATACAGAAGGAGGAAGGAGAGTGACAACAGTCTGAAATGTTATAAGGAATCATACTGAATCTACTTAAAGATACCATAGTACTTGTGAATCAGTGTATAAGTATACAAATACAGTTTAAATAAAAATTTCTGACCTGGTTGACAATGAACACGCCAAGAGAAAACGACCATCTAACAAAACCCAACAGCAGGTATGGAAAGCCTTCTTTTATGTTGGTGAAGATTTCCCAAGAAACTTCCAAAATATATAGTTATCACCCTTATAGTTATAGTTATTTATAGTTAATTATAGTTATTATCCCAGTGGGAGAAGATAAGTCCCCATGCTGAAGACAGTGTACTTCAGACACAGGGACCAGAGTTCCCTGAACTGGAACTAACATAAAGGCACACTCCCTGAGGACTTGAGGTTAAGCTTCCAAAGGAGTGAAGCAGCCAACAGTTCTGTGCAGTTATGATGCCTACAAACATCATCAATGACCAGCAGAGCATAGTTACCCTAAAGGTACAGCAGTGGTACAATACTTTTAGTAAACTACAGCTCTCTAGTTGGACATAAGACCTCTTGACAAGCAGGAAATCACTCCTGGTACTGGAAACCAGGCCTAATGAAGCCATTGATCTTGTCTCCCCTCCCTCCCATCCTGGAGCTAAGGACTGAACCCAGGGCCTTGTGCTTGCTAGGCAAGCACTCTACCACAGAGCTAAAGAAGAACCTTTAACTGCTAGTTTACTAAACCAGCATAATCCCTAACTTCATTCTAAATATTTGTCCTTATACCCACAGATAAATGTAATCCTACTCAAGAAAATTTCTCTTTTTCAACTCTTGCCCAAAAGATCAGGAATCATTGCAGAAGAATGGGCAAGATCCATGGGCAAGAAAGATGATAAAATCCAGAGGGACAGAAAGTTTTCTGCAAGTTTGTGCTTCCTAGGAACATCAGCGGTATACTCATGAAGCTGCAGTTATGTTTAGTCTTGCTTAGCATGACTGCCCAAAAACCAATGACAAGACCAGTTCCATGACATGCTGACATGGAAGGGAGAAAGCTCATGGGGCTACAACCCTGCATAAGTAGCCACAGGCAAATGGGGAATGCTGAGAGAAGGAGAAATGGCCTTCCCAGGGAAGAACCTTCAACTGGTTATTCCATACCCATGGGTCAGCTCAGAGACCTTGTGCATATAGGTAACTTTATACTGACTGAGTAGGTTATATTTAAGAATATGAGGGTGTGTGTGTATACATATGTACATATATATATATATATATATATAAACAATGAAAGAAAAATAGGCATGAATCTCAAAGAGAGGAAAGGATACGTGGGAGGAGTTCAGAGGGGGAAAAGGGGGGATAATGTAATTATATTATGATCTCCAAAAATTAAAAATAATTTAAAGCAAAACAGAAAAAATGTCCTTGAAGCTGATATAAGAACCATTTTAACATAAATTTCTATAGAAAACAAAAAAAGTTCTACCCAAAAGTTTATAATTTCTGAGTTTTTCTTTAAAATAATAACATCATTTGTAAAAACTATCAACTTGATGGCATAAAATCCTGGTTGTGTTTCACTGAAACTCTCAGTGAAGTTAATAGAAAAGGCGTAAAGAGTGTTAAGTTGGCTGAGGGGGTATGGTGGTTTGTACAGGGTTGACCCCCAACAGACTTATGTATTTAAATGCTTGGCCCATGGGGAGTGGCACTATTAGGAGGTGTAGCCTTGCTGGAGGAAGTGTGCCCTTGCTGGAGGAAGTGTGTCCCTGTGAGGTGGGCTTTGAGGTCTCCAGTGCTCAAACTCTACCCAGGGTAGAAAAGTTTCCTTCTGGCTGCTTGGGGAAGATACTCTCTTCCTGGCTGCCTTCAGTTCAAGATAAAGAACTCTCAGCTCCTTTTCAGTACCAATTCTGCCTGTACAATGCTGTGGTTCCCACCATGATGGTAATGGGCTGAACCTCTGAACCTGTAAGGCAGGCCCATTAAATGCTTGCCTTTATAAGAGTTGCCTTGGTCATGATGCCGCTTCACAGTAATAAAGCCCAAACTAACACCAGAGGTAAAGGCTGTTGCTGCCAATACCAACTGACTCAGAACAGTTCTCCTCTACCATACAATGATATGGTACACACATACACACACACACACACACACACACACACACACACACACACAAATAATTTTTTAAATATGTCATCAAAAGTAAAAGTAAATAAACAGTTTCACACCTACCAAGACTGCAAGTCCTGCATGCCCTTGCTTGAGCTGCCGAAACAAACACAAACTAAGTACTTCATGAGATTTGAAGCTGGGTTAAAGCTCAGTGGTAGAGGGATTAGCATAGGTACTGGGTTCATGTCCCAGAACCACAAACAACAAAAACAAACAAACAAACAAAAACCAGAGCCAGACACTTATTCTCTCACTGCTCTAGAAACTTGGAGTCCAAAAGGGATCAGCAGGGTTGGTTCTTCAGTGAGAATCTATTCAGTGAGCTACTCCTGCATGATGATGATCCCTGGCAACCTACCGCATCCTGGCTTTGAGCAGCACGATTCCAACCTCTGCTCCATCCCAGGGAACTTTCCCCGTGTGCATCTGTTCTCCTCCCTTAGGGACACTCAGCATGTTGGCTTAACAGGTAAGCCCAATGCCCTCCCTTTAACTTGCTGATACACAATGTTTCATTTTCAAATATGGTCACAACCACAGGTGTCTGAGGCAGAACTTCAACATAGCTTATTGTGGAAGCTGATTTGTTCCATAACACTGGCTAAAGACTTCATGCAACATATGTTCTAGCAAAAATGTCAGATAGGTTAGATAGATAGATAGATAGATAGATAGATAGATAGATAGATAGATAGATAGATAGATAGATAGAGCCCAAGAAAAGAGGCCAAGGACCCAAGAAGCATGGAACCTCATTAAAAAAAATAAGATGCTATGTCTCGGGACGACATTGACATCAACTACAGAACTAGCAACCCATGTCTCTGCCTTTGAGAAGAGGAAGGAAGAGACACCAGAGGCATCATGATTTTGAGCCTGTGGAGAAGAAGTTACTGAGAGAAACAAAAGATGGCTAATGGGTAATTAAGGATATGCTCACAGGTATGCAAGTTTCAAAGTAACTAATCAAGTTATAAAAAGTAACACCCCAATATCTAGCACCACAAGAAATAGAGAATTTCAGGAAGATAAAATGTCAGTCCCAAATGGGAAACGATCATTTTAAATGGGGTATGTGGAGGTTTAGAGGGAGGGAAAGAGGAGGGGGGAAATGGTGTCATTATATTATAGTTTTAAAAACTTAAGAAAATTTTAAAAAGAAAGAGAATTACTACTCACATTAAAAAGGGAAAACCTTGGAAAATTATAATTAAATTTTATTACATTGAAACAATATTGGGCTGGTCCTAAACAGTTTCAAGATGCTATAACAGTGAAAGTACCGGATGCTGGTTTAATCAGGGACGTCCCCGGGGGGCAAAGAATGGAAAGGAAGTGATATTTAAGAGGGTAAAAATTTCAACTATCATAAATGGAAATGAATAAATAATGTCGAGATGATAACAAATCAAGAACTATCTTACGGCATAACCTTAAGTGCACAGATCGATATAAAAGATAAGCGTCGGGACTAAACCTTTGCCCCTGAGGGGTACAGCTGTGGTGGCAGTCGTGACAGGCACCCGGGTCCACTGTGAACACAATATCTTTGTAGCTAATTGATTTTTATCAATATTTCTAAAAAAAAAAAATCTTTTGCTGTTAGTTGTGTTTAAAGTTTTGAAGAAAACTGTTTTGCAGTAGAAACTTTGCCCGGAAGAACTGGCTTTTCCTCTACCATTCCAAAAATCTTCTTCCTGTGGTTTTATTACATTTCACAGTTGTTAGGCTCTTACATGGAGCCTGCCCACTGCCACTGTTGGCTCTGGCTGGCACCAAGTACAGTCTGACCAAATAGGATCTGAACAAATGTGCTTCCCCTAAGAAGTGCCAATCACTCCAAGCCTGGCTGTAGTCCCGCCCAGAGTCGAGCCCCGCCCAGAGTCGAGCCCCACACTAACCCACTTCCAGCCTCCCCCTTCCTCCTGCATCCCATCTGAACACAAGTCTAATGGATCAATTTCTTTGTGGGTTCCTGACCACACTTCCCACTGCAGCATCTTGCTATGATCACTGCTACTTTCTGATGGCCAAACTTCATACTTAAAATCAGCTCCTGTGTGTGTGTGTGTGTGTGTGTGTGTGTGTGTGTGTGTGTGTGTGTGTGTGTGTGTGTGTGTTTTAGGGTGGACTGAACTTCTAAGAGTTTTCCTTCTATCCCACCCCACCCCAGGCACTCACAGGCCTCATACTCCCAGCAGGAGGCGGTGTGGAAGAGGAGACAGAAAGGTTGTCCTCCAGATGCAGCATGGCAGGACTGATGTACATATGAACTCACAGAGACTTTGACAGCACACGTATCATCTGCACAGGTTTAAACCGTTCAAACTGTCAAAAGTTCAAGACAGTCCCAGCACTGAGGAGGAGACACAAAGTCCTACCCCTAGCCAAGAAGCTATTTGTAATTGAAAACTGCTGGGGAAGGAACTATCAGGTTTTTCCCAAGGGAGTGTCACTGGGTATACTAACCACACTGCAGGGCAGGCCTGGTGCCTAGGAGTAGCTGATCTGTACAAAATGGACTGGTTGGTTTTTGTGTACTTCTTTGTGTGTGTGTTGGGGGGGGTTTCATTCTGATTTTTTTTGTCTTATTTTATGAATGAAAGAAAGAAAGGAAAGGAAAGGACATAACTGTTCCTACGTAGGGAGGAGAGAGGCTACTGTAGATAAGAAGTAGAATGTGTCCAGAAGCAGAGACATCTGGGGGAGTCCACAGGGGACATGACCAGGCTGAGCTGGGCTGCATGGAGAGACTGGGAGGGGGTGGGAGAGGAAAGAGGGGGAAACCAGATGCAGCAGCCAGGAAGCCAAAGGTATAAAAGGATGGGTAACAAAAATGTCTGCATTATATAGGGAAGAGTATTTGGGGAAGGGCAGCATACCTCCTGGGATGGAGAGTTCAGGGTAGAGGGTGGGGTATGCCAGCCATACCCTGTAACAAGTAGGGAGTGAAGGATGCTGGGAAAACCTGAGGCCAGGATCACTTTGATGTTAAATAGGTACCTCAGCCACTTGTGCTAGGTTTAAAACTTTAAGTTTTACCATCATTCCTTTCCTTCCTTCCTCCCCGCTCCCTTCCCTTCTCTTCTCTTCTCTTCTCTTCTCTTCTCTTCTTTCTCTCTCCCTCTTTTTCTTTCTTTTTTCTTGCTTTGCTTTATCTTCATTTTTTCTGTTTTTCAGAGAGAGAGAGAGAGAGAGAGAGAGAGAGAGAGAGAGAGAGAGAAAAACATGAAGTTGGATTGGTAGGGAGGTGGGGAGATTTGGGAGGATGGGAGAGGGGAAAGAATATGACCAAAATATATTATATGAAATTTTAGAAATAAATGTGTTTATTTGTTTTGGATCAGAGCTAACAGTTTAGTGTCTTCTTAGGAATTTGCCTGTTAATTCCATCAGAAAAATGACAGGCATTTTCCTGTCTAAACGTTGTGCTTATGTCTGTAGACCTAGTACCGAGTCGAGTGCTAGACTATTTCAGTAAGTTTCTGTTACTAGGCAATTTTGGCTCTATTCTGTTAGGACCTTTTGTCCCCTCATCGGCTGGTACCTTCATCCCATTTCCTCTAGATCAGCACCAGTTTCTTTCTTTTTTATATAAACATAGAAATAATTTCTGTGCAGTTTTGCCTTATTCACTCTGACTTTGACATCTGGAATTTCTTACTCTTTTTTTTCCCTCTCAGTGCTGGTTCAAACACAAGCCATGGTTGATTGTCTTGTTGACCTTCTGTTGCTGTATTGGAGGGTTAGAGTCTGTGATGGCGGAGTGAAGGAATAGCTAAGAGCTCACATCTTATCCACAATCATGAGACAGAGAAAGAGAGCATGACAGGGATTACAGGAGTCTTTTGAAACCTCAAATTCCTCCCCCAGCGACACACCTCCTCCAAGACCATGCATCCTTCTAAAACAGTTCCACCAACTAGAGACCAAGTATTCAAATCTATGAGCTTATGGAGGCTCATTCTCGTTTGAGCCCACTACATAGGCATTCACCAAAGGCTGATTGAAAAATATCTAACTCTGATTAAAAAGTTGAAAGGATAAACAAATCCATTTCTGAGAATCTCAACAGAGCCTCAGCTACATTTTTCCATCCATTAAATATTAATAGAAAACACAGCAAAAGCTTCCCGGAGAACTGTCATCCATTCTTTAGGAAGTTCTTTCTCACTGCAACGCAAAGGAACAAGTGCTTAATACAAGTTTGCACACCCTTCAGTGTCAAATGATGAAATGTCTAGGAGGTTCATCAGGGTCATTGTGAGTTAAGCCAGTTTTCATCAGTGCTGTTCTCTGTAAGTGTAAGCTTACAAGATTGCCTTGTAAGAGGGGTCTACCCTGATAATGTTCCTTAAAATTGGTACCCCACGTCCTCCTCCACCATCATAGGAATGCTCAGTCATGTTTTGCACTCTGTGATCTTCTCTAAGTGTCAACCTACAACTAAGCACCCTCACTAGACCCTTGGCAGTCAGTCTTTATGAAGCACCATGGGCCACACAAGAACTCAACTCAGCGATAGACATGGTCTCTATTACTTGAATCATGGATAAACAGGCCTGCACACTTGTAAATCACTTTAAGCTATATCCTTAAGAATGTCTGAATCTTGCTGTATATAAATTATATTTCAGCAGTTTTCTTTAAAAGATACTGGGGTGTAGCTCAGTACTTGAGTATGGGTCTAACGCATTTGAGGTTCTGGCTTCAGTTAACAGCACTGCAAAAACAAAAACTATGGCTAGCCTAGTGGGAAGGCAAGGCCTAAATACTGAATTTGATTCCAGGGACACATTTACACACACACACACACTCACACACACACACTGTAATAACAGTTTTGAAACATAAGAATTAAAGATTTATACAAATGTAATGTGTGGCCAGAGGCCTTCCAAAACAGAATAGGCTATTGCTTTGCTGTGCTCTTTTGCCCACCAGAACTTGATGGTGAGACCCTCTTTGTAAAATACCGTACACTTTGATCATAGGATACAGAGAAATGAAATTGGAATATGGCTGGAATCTACCTTACTTACTTGCTTTCTTTGGTGCCAAAAGGTACTGTGTGGGCTGCAGGGGGGGGGAAAAGTCCTCTACAGTCTTAACACTGCAAAGTATAAAAATGACCTACCTGGCAAGATATTCCTTTTAGTGCAATAGTTGCATGACTGCTACAGGCTCAACCAATCACTTTCTGATTCGATTTGAAGACTGTTCCACGGGAAAGGCAGGTTTCCGGTATTGTGAACCTGGTCAAGAGCCACAGGCCGTGTGTGTGTGTGTGTGTGTGTGTGTGTGTGTGTGTGTGTGTGTGTGTGTGTGTGTGTTGGGGCGGGATTACTGCTACAGTTTTGCTAAGGGGCATGTTGTCACACTGCCTGCTAAATTACTCATGTGACTATTCATAGATGAATGTTGTGCCCAGCCGTCATCAGAGAACCTTCTTACTGCCCTGATGGTGCTGAGAGCATAAGTGGTCGTGGAATGCACAGCCCTCAGTGAGACATCGGTATCACCCTTCTAAGTCACAGGGAACATCATAGAAGAGGGAAAAGAAAAAACATAGGAGCCGAAAGATGGGGAAGTATGAAGCAAAAACATGTCTTCTGGACAGGACCAGGGCACCTCAGTCATTAACTCACTACATGTGTGGTTCTATCCAATACCCAGACAAGATTGGCCCCATCAACATTTCATTATGTATAAGGTGTGGGGGAGGATGCTGAACAGACCACCAGCAGAACAATTAAGGGGAAGTCTCCACTGTTACACTCAAGACTCTACCACATCTTGGCGCTAAGGCCACCCTTCCCACACTGTTCCCCACCTGTCACTGACCATGAGTAGCACAGGAGTCAGGCCACTCCTGGGAGAGACAGCACTCTTCCACTGTTCTCTCTTTGTAGCCTCCACACTGCAGCACTCTCAGAACAACACCAGAGCTGTCACTGCTGTCTGACTTTCCCCAACCGATCCTGCACATTCCTCTCACAATGTTTACCTAGTGTTTCCTGACTATATGATACCATCCTCATATCTGCTCCTCCAGAGACTCAAATGAACACAATCACTTATAAAAAAGAATAGATCAAATTAACAAGCAATACAGCAAGGAAAGATGTCATGCACCTACTAAGAACACATAAGCATGCTTACAAGCTACATGCCTGGCCATTTTCTTAAGTTGATATTCACTGTGAGGTCCAAGGGATTGAGGTTCCCCTGGAGCCACTGACTGATCTTAAGTTTATTGAAAACTGCCTCCTCTCTCACCAAACTCTACACAGATCTCAAGGCAAATGAATTAATGGTCTCTGTCACTGTCTGCTCTGAAGGGCACACTAAAAAGATTGTTAAGGGAAAAATTCAGGCCACAGAGATCATGATGCTGAACCTTGAGGAACTGACTGTGCCTGGCTAGCTCTGATTTAATTACTTGAAACAACTGAGCCTATCACAGGCCTCCAAGAGGGAACACGGTGTCTGACCATGGCTTAATACCATCACCTTGCCAATAAATCCTGCAGTGCTAGTCTGAGCACCGAGCTCTCCTGTGGTTTGGGTGTGGTTTGTTTCTTTGGGATCCATGCATTAGAAGTTTGCCCCGTATTGGAAAACAGTAAATCTTTAAGTGGTAACTAGCCTGAGCAGGGACTAAACTCATTGCAGGGATGCTCACAAAAGGGATTAGCATAATTTTCCTTGACCTCAGTCTCTCTCTGGGGTTTCTTCTCATTGAATCTATCTCACATAGACCCCACCACTCTGAAGCCATCCTCAATGAGTTCCTTACCAAAGCCAGTATCAACATCAACAGCATGTTTTTGACATAATCCTGTTTTCTTTATAATCCAGCTTCAGGTAGATTTTTATTATGGTAACAGCAGACAGACTAACAGAAATGTTCTGTTACTTTTCGTATGAGAATTTGCTTTGCTATCACAGAAATCTGACTTAAGATTGGTTCAACATAGCATAAATTCTCTTTCTCTCCCTCCTTCCTCTTCCCTCTCTGTCTCTGGCTTTTCAGACAGAGTCTATGTATACAGCTCAGGGTGACTTGGAACTCACTAAGAGACCAGCCTGGCCTGGAGCTCACAAGTCCAAGTCTCAACATCCCAAATGATGGGGGTACAGGCTCTCTCCAGGACACTCAGCTTGACTTTGGATGTTTCCACCTGAAAAGCCATGTTGTGCCTAACACTCTACTTCCCAACACCAAGATAGAAAGTACACAGTGCCTCTACTTGATGAGGAGTCCATGCTTTATAACTTAAAACTGCAACTTTATCGTTGGTGGCTGCTTCTACAGAACAGAAGAAAGGGACTCAGATAATCAAGACAAAATAGGGCAGAGTTATTTAAGAGAAGGCTGGAGAAACGTTCAGCTGTGAAAGGCTGGGCTCTCAGCTGAAAGTAAAAGAGAAGACTCCCTCTCTGATATGTCTTCTCTAACTACATTCCAAGTAAGTCATAGTGTGTTTTGCTTGTCCATTCACTTCTCACACTAATTAACTTAGTGTCCTTTAGTCTCGGTCTTCTAACCCCTCATCCTCATCTTCAATTGCAGCCAGGAATGTCCCTCCCACTCCTCATCAGACCATGTCCACATGTTCCTATGGACACAGATGCATATGCCCACGGGCATCCACACAAGATACACTCTGCCTTTCTATTCATTTAGATGGATGGTCCAGTTCCTCTCTACACCCAGCTCCTAGAGACACACATTCTCAAGGTGATTAATAACAACATCCCTTTGATCTCATGTGTATTATCCATTTCTCTATGACTTCTGGATCAGCTTCAGCCATTGTTTAACAGAACCCCAGAAAACACAACAAAATACCAACAACCTTACTCATCAACCACAACAAAACACCTTAATTCCCCACTGCAGAGCAAGTGCATAATCCTTCCCTGCACAGACCCTGAAACTGGCTATTTTGTCTCAAGCTGTCTCCAGATCTTCTCTCCAGTGAAACTTCTTTGGCCATCAACCTTGCTCCGGTCTTGTCAAAGGCAACAATGACCACAACATTGCTAAGAAGCCTTCCCATTCTCAGTTAATGACTGCTTCCTCCTTCTAGCTTCTTGGGTCCCAAATCCTCTCTTTATCTTACTTCCTCATTCAATTGGTAATGTATTCTTATTGACTCGGTCTTCAAACATACAGCTGGCTGTTTCACATTGCTGTTGCTGCTCCAAACCATGGTCATGGTCATCTCTTCTCATTAGTAGCCGCTTAACTGATTTGCCCACTCTTATCCTTGTCTCTACAATCCTAACATAGCAATTTATGTGTGTGTCTGTACATAGATATCTGTGTGTTCATGCATGCATGTGCATGCAAAGGCTAGAAGACACCTCAGACAGGGTCCTTCTGTGGCCTGGAACCCACAACTAAGGCTAGGCTGACTAGACAACAAGCCACAGGAATCTGCCTCTCCCTACCTCCTTGGTATTGTGTATCTTAACTTTTCCTTCTTTTTTCTTGACCAGACAATAAAAGGTAAAGCTTCCAGGCTTACAAAGAAGGCCTAATGGCTGGCCTGGATTAGTTCTTGTTTATTCCCACCCGTCTTCTTCATGCACAGTAGGGTCCTCAGGAACATGAGTTGGCACGGCCGAAATTGTAAGTTTGTTTCTCGGGGGCATCATGGATTTTAGAGAGCTGTACTTCTGCAGTTATTTGAATGCTATCTTCCCTGGGGCCACTCGGCACCCTCCTCACAGTACATCTACACCCTTAGCTGATGCTCCTCATCTGAGATGGGGTTACGCACAGTTACAGCTGTGCCTTCCAGTGTCTAGTCTTCTTTCTCTGGGGTGTTTTGTTTTGTTGTAGTGTAAGTTCTCAACTTATGGGTCATGACCCCTTTAGGGTCAAATGACTCTTTTGTAGGTATAGAATATCAGTAATCACATCAGATATTTACATTACAATTCATAACAGTAGCAAAATTACAGTTATGAAGTAACAAAAAAAATAATTTTATAGTTGGGGGTCACTACAACATGAGGACTAGTATTAAAGGGTCGCAGCGTTAGGAAGCTTGAGAAACACTATTCCCATGGTTATTGCTTTAGGATAATTTCCAGGAATGAAAAGAAAGACTATATGATTGTTATGGTCAACTGAGTGGGATTTGAATGAAAGACATTGCATATTTATTTAATATGATCAGTATAAATATATTTGGTTAGTACCATTTCTAAGACAGTGCTTTTTCCAATCCAGGAATATGACATGTCTCAGTGTTTCTCTGGGTCACCTAACACCATGTGCTTCACCATCCATCCAGACAGGATGGCTTAAGGGCTCTAAGGCTAATTCCCAGCCAGGTCGCACTCTTGTTTCCGTTGGAACGGGATGAGATCATAGACTGTAATCCTGGGAAAGTCCGCTGATTATTCTTTTTAGAATTTCATCCAAATGCTTTAGTAGTTCTGCTGTATATCGGCTGTTGTCTTGGCTCTTCAAGGAGGATAAGCTGTGATCTGCAGACAAAGTAATTGTGTTTTGTCCTCTTCCTTTCAATACAGGCATGTCAGATTTATTCTGGGTTACTGCTCTGGGCAGCACCTCCATAACTAACATTTCAGTCACGCTCTTTCTATTCCTGCAGGTGAAGAAGGGCTTTCAATGCTTCGCTAGCACATGGTTTCATTGTTGATTTCTAAGAAACAAACTGCACAATGTCTAGAACAGGTTCTTTCCAGTCTTAATTTTTAACTGGAGTTAAGGTTTATCAATTTAAAAAAAGAGATAACATACAATCTTACTTATTTACATCTCTTATGAATTAATCGTTTCTTTATATTGAAACTTCTGTTTCTACTGTCAACTCTGCTTGGTCGCTATCTATTTTGATTAACATGTTGATATTGCTTTTACGGGCATGACTGATTTAATTTGCTAGCTTTGGACAGCAATTCTACGTGTGGCTTCCTTTCAGCACACATCATCCTACCTAGTCTTGGCATTAGGGTAACCCAGCACTTCAGAACAAGTTAGGATTGTTTCCCAGCTCTTCGATTCACTGTACTGTGATTTTCAGTTCTGTAAAAATTTGACAACTAACATTAAAATATCTAGGTGTAGTAGACCACATACAGTTCAATCTCTCCAATCTTATTTGTCTATATACAATTTATTTCTTAACTCAGTGTTACATAGCTTTTTTTAAAAAATTGACAATTCATCAAAATGCTCAAATATGGCATGAGGTAACAAATTAACACGTGACTATTTATGTTACCCTTCTCCACCTGTGGTTAAACTACTCTTACTATCACAGTAACTTATAATCAAATGTTTCCACTCCATTAGATATGCTAAAAACTGTATCCATTTTCTTATTTTTCTGAAATACACAGTATTTGTTATTCCATAAAAGCGAAGGAGACACCATTATTGTTATTGTAGAGGGAGTGGAATTTGTCTGGAAGTTTTTGTGTTAACTCCTCATTTGTACATTGTTGTATGTATTGAATATCACATCTGATATAGTAAACTGAAGACACTGTCAGGAGGTCTCCTGTGATGGATCCTGTTCTGCCTGATGGATGGGGGACTCATGTGAATACACTGCCTGATTTTAATTGCTTTTCTCAATGTTCTAGGCACAGAACCTCATAATAACAGAATTTACATGTATATGCATTTAGTTTCTTAGCTGTTATTTAAATTCCTCAAATCTTTTTTTAATTAGTTATATTTCTTTACTTACATTTCAAATGGTATTCCCTTTCCCAGTTTCCTATCAAGCCTGAATACCCACCCCCTTCCCCCATATAGGTGTTCCCCCCATCCACCTCCCTTACCGCCCCCTGACATTCCCCTGCACTGGGGGATCCAACCTTGGCAGGACCAAGGGTGTCCCCTTCCACTGGTGCCCCAACATGGCTATTCTCTGCTACATATGCAGTTGGAGCCCTGGGTCAGTCCATGTATAGTCTTTCGGTAGTGGTTTAATCCCTGGAAGCTCTGGTTGGTTGGCATTGTTGTTCTTATGGGGTTGCAAGCCCCCTCAGCTCTTTCAATGCTTCTTCAAATTCCCCCAAAGGGGATCCTGTTCTCAGTTCAGTGGTTTGCTGCTAGCATTGACCTCTGTATTGAACATGCTCTGGATGTATCTCTCAGGAGAGAGCTGGAGAGATAGCTCAGCCGTTAAAGGCTAGGCTCACAACCAAAATTATAAGAAATTCCTCAAATCTTAACCATTTATTCTGTCTGCTAATTTCTAAAGTCCTGTGTCTTAGCAGTTAGCATGTAGCTGAGTATACAGAGTAGATACTCCCATGTGTGAGCTATGCTTTAGAGTGAAGTTTATCAGTAGTAAGTATTGGCGAGGCTGCACGCATCGGCATTAACTATTTCCACGTGACCTTCATCCACCATTGAGTTTTATTCTAGTTGCAGTTGCTATTATAAAAGTTCCCTTCTCGTTTGAACTCATTTAGTATATTTCCCCTTTGTTTTCCACCTTTATGCTAATTTCTAGGTGTGACATTTACTGATGGCATATCATTTCTGTGTTAGTTTTTATGATTACTGAAATTCTTGGTGGACTCCTGACTCTCCTTGGCACTTTAGTGATGCACCGTACATGGTTTTCCTCTGGCAGAAACTCCGTTCACTGTGCCAGCGCATCCTCTGTGTGGCACTCACCGTTTCCAAACAGTTAGTGGTCTCGGTCGGCGCTCTGGATGGGAGACGCATACTAAATGTGTCTGTGTTCGCTGATTTCTTAAGTCTATTAGGTGACCCGGGGAGAGAAGCAGTACAGAGAGTGCACTAGGTTCCAAGAACAGTTTGTTGTCTGGAATCGGGGTAGACACTTTTGGCAGGTACTGACAGCCATCCAAAGACGGCCCAGTTCTCTTCCCCAAATCCCAGCTACAGCGCCTCTGTGCCACACCTCGCTGAGCACCTGCCCGGGTGTGTCAGGAGACACTAACCCACTTTCACCAGAGCACGGTTCTCCAACCTGTCACGATGGTTCCACCAGGGATGTTTCCTCTTCCTCTTCAAACCCCCAGGATCCCCAGTGTTTTCTGTGCCTTCTGGCATAGCTCACATCTGTCTTGCCTCTGACTGCTAGTGTATGGATTAAAAGTCCTGGGGCTGGAGAGATGGCTCAGAGGTTAAGAGCACTGACTGCTCTTCTAGAGGTCCTGAGTTCAATTCCCAGCAACCACATGGTGGCTCGCAACCATCTGTAATAGGATCTGATGCCCTCTTCTGGCATGCAGGTGTATATGCAAATAGAGTACTAATATACATAAAATAAATAAAATTCTGTTCCTTAAATCCTATTCAAGTACACATGCCCACACAAAGACCGTCATAACTGTAGAAACATATAGAGTAATGCTTATCAGATCAGTGATTCTCAGAATCCTACCCGCAGCCTGGACCATATTTAGTCTTTACCACTGAGAAACAAACACTTAGTGTCAGAGGCCAGGGATGCTCTGACAATGTACGGTGCCCAGAGCAGCCTCTACACAGAGATTACCTAACCCACATTTTCATAGCCTCAATGCTCATCAGCCACGTAGGAGATGCTCTGAGGGATTGTTGAATTTATAAACTGTGAAAACAACATCCTAGCCAAGTATTTAAAAGCTTTAATTTTGTTACAACTGCATATTTAAGGGTTTAAAAATAAACATAAACTTGCTGCGTGAGATAGGGTCTGAAATTTCTGAAAATAATGGGGAAAGGCTAATTCAATTAAATTCTGAAAAAATCATAACATTTTTTGAAGCTGGGAGATGGGTACACAGATGTTCCGTTTTTAGGTTTCTTTTCTTTTTCATTTTGTCTTTGTCTTTTAAGGTGGGATCCTGCTATGTAGTCCAGGATAGCCTTACGAAGCCCAGGATAGCCTTACGATCTTGATCTTCTACCTCAGCCTCCCGAGGGCCAGGGTAAGTGTGTGCTGTCACACTCAGCTTTAATGTTTTATTTTTTAAATTTGAAATATAATTTGAAATTATATGTAATATAGAGTCAAAATAGTTAAATTAATTCTTTAAAATAAGACATTGATATTTTCCATTTATTTCTTAATAGTATAATATAAATAAATAATTTCTATAATTTTATTAAATGGTTGGGTTTGGGGTTCAGCACCTGACACATGCAACATCAACTTCTCTGCCAGTAGCTAACTAAGCAGGGAAAAGACCACTGTGGTAAAGGGAAGCCATTCTATAAGGTACACTGTGAGACACGGCCTGTCTAGCCAGAGCAACTGGGGTATTACATAGCTAGAAATAGGGCTAGATTGTGAATACTTAAAACTTAGTCAAGAAACAGAAGATTTGCCATAAAGCATCATGGGCCATTGTAGTTTTAAAGAGAGACTGATTTTGTGGATGTGATTCTGTATGAGTTTTCTAGGGTAAAAATATCATTCAGAATGATCCTATGAGGCTTAAGTTAACCACGATATTATATTAAGAAGGAATGCTTATGATGGCTTTTTCCCCACTTAACTAATTCTTCTTGAGATTCTGAAGACAATGAGAGAAACTGAAAGTAACGTGAGTGAGTGAGAACCAGCTGCAGAGGAGAGACTGGCCTTTGCCTCAAGGGTATGAGGCGAAGGCAAATGTGTGTGGGGGTTGGTCTGCAGGCTTTGAATGCAGGAGGGTAGGATGACTGTAAGTCTGAGGACAGTGGACAGTCGGGGTGACAGAGGAAGACCTATCTAGTGAGACAGTAGCAGAGAGCAAGCGGCAAAGTGGGATTGCTGCCACTTGGAGGCTCCAGCTCATGGATTCATAGAGATCTCTATCCATCTGCTTGAGTGACCACATCTAGTGACATGGACATACTCAAGTGAAGGCATAGAGAAGAGACAGCAGGGTTCTAAGTCTCCTGAGTTTGATGGACAGAGGAGGGAGAGAAACATGGCTGTATTTTTCTAAGGACAAAAAAAAAGGATCAAAGACCAAAATAAACTGAACGAGATGGAATCAGTGAATTAGCTGTTGAATCACAAGAAACAGTTGTCCTTGGGAATCACCTGACCAGTTGAAAGGACAGGAAATGTCACGGTCAATAGTAGGCTCTCTGAAGTGGAGACTTTAGTTGGAGAAGTTTCCGGTAACGAGAACACCCAGAATGTAAGCACGGGAGTACGATGCTGACTTCAGTGAGCATAGGACTTAAGTTTCTCTTGTCAAGGTGGGTAGTCACAGGAAACTGAGTCATCCAGATGACCTGATCCTCTGTCTCCTGCTTAACAGCGCCTTTACTAAGAGGGAATGAGTGCTTTGCAGGGGCAAGAATGATGACAGTCATGTGGCAAGTCTTATTTCCTGTAGAATAAGGATTGCTAGGGTTTGGTGGGCTATGGGGGGTCCTTAGGAACAAGCAGATGGCAGGGGTCCCCTGCAGCTTGAGGGGGCATAAGGAAGAAATGAGGGATCTGGCATAACCCTGTGGTAGTGCCTTATGAACAACCTTGGCTGATTTTCACATCTGTACTCTGCACACACTGGAGAACAGGTCACAATCTAGAGTCAGGCAGACACTATGGATTTGCCATAATCAGTTGTTTTATTAATACCGTGAAGAATCCCATGTATTTCAGAAAGGATTATCCAACAGGAGCTGAAACTCAGACCTGACCTTCAGCCAGATGAGGACCGGTTCCTTTGCCACTCAGTGGCTGTCCAATGGTGGAAAGGTCAGCCTGGCCCTGCTAAATTATGGACAACGTAAGTAGCTCTATGTCCTCCTGTGGCCGCTCAGGACAGATGCAGCCACACCCGAATCAGAAGTGCCCACTTAGCCATGGGGATGTAAACATTAAAACATCGATAATTGCTGTCTCCCATACTTTTTTACTACTGAGTTCACCGCCAGAGATGATCAAAGAGAAAACGTGATGAAGCTGAAGTGCCTTGCACTTCAGGGATGTCCCTGTATTTCAACCATTTATCAAACAAGGGTTTATGAGCACACCCTGTGATCCAAGCTTCCTATGACAGAGGCTGGAGATGGTTCTCCACCTCAAGAGATTACAGGTTAGGGAAGATAGACAGAGATGTGGTCAATATCAGGACTTCATGACGGAGTTTCATTTGTTTGTGAGTCATGTACCACATGCTTTGTTTAGTTGTAGAAATAAACACCCATCTACCTCCCGCCTTGATTGGGTTATGTGCAGAATTCTCTCTGATTATCAATCAGGAAGACCTCCTTGGAAGAAGGATCTTTTGCTTGCTCTTGAGTGGAGAGCAGAAGTCTGGAAATACATTCCAAACAGAGCTTCAGAATCATGAACCCCTATCCTTATGAGAAACCCAAAAAAGTTTAGAATAACTGGAGCCAGTATCTGGCATGGGGTTCACTAACAGACAGAGGAAGATAACATCGGAGTTCCTTAAGTTTCAGAATTTAATTCTCTCTTTGGGAAAAAAAATAGCAAGCTACTTAAGCTTCTCTTTTTAGCAAGGGGATAAAAATATCTGCTTCACCCAAATGAACCATTCTCTAGCAATGAGGAAGCTGGCTTTGTTTCAGGGAAGCCTGGACACCAGAAATACGGTTAGATCCAGATGATTGGCAATGGGTGTGACAAATAACTGAAAAGCCATGGGGTTTTAGGAAGTATTTAGTAGTAGAGGCCAACAGGAGACGAGAAGCCAAGGTGACTTCCATCTGTGTTCTGTGTACCAGGAGAGCTAGGCTGGCACCAGCTGCCATTACAAAAGGGAAAAGAATTTTCAGGCAGGGGACACTGTGTGGTTTTGTGTGTGGCCTCAGGGTACCTGCTGTTTGGGAGCCAAAACTAGAAACTGGGCGAGTCTGACTGCTCTCATCCCACACCACTGGGCAAGTGCTGGGCTTCAGGGTGGGAAAGCAGAGCCTGAGATGTGGGAAATCCAGAGCTGGTTCCGGGGTCCCTGCGAGGAGGCCGAGATGGCGGAGTTCTCAGACTCTTGGACTTCCAGGCGCCGCTGTAAGAACGGACTGGGGGTGGGAGTGGGGATGGGGGCTAGCTGGAGACAGTGTCTAGCTCAGGGCAGGGCTCAGGGCCTAGTTCAGCGGTGATTGTCCTTAGGAAAGTGAAAATGAACTCACCAGACACCCATTAAGCTACGAAAAGGTGATGAACAGCGAGTGCTGGCGGCGAGAAAGAAGAAAAGCAAGCACAGGTCAGGACACAGTGCGATGAGTAAAGGACAGGAAGAAAGCTCCACACCTAACGCTACTTCCTTTATAGTGCTGGAGTCACAGCCCCGGTTCCAAGGATGAAGTGGCAGATTACACAGCCTGAGCCAGCAGAGGTTGGAGAAGCCGAGGAGGGAAGAGGGCATTGAGTGGAAACTGCACAATGCCCACATTTCTAGCCCTCACCATACTACCTACAACGCTGCCCCAGAGGATTCCGTACCATGGTAAAAATGTCCCGTATCGGTGCTGTCCACTCTCAAAGTCCTCATCCACCTGTGGCTATGGGTACTGGAAGTGTGGTGGATGTCACAGAGGGAATGACTTTTATTTTATCACGTGCAATTTAATTCTGATAGCCATACATTCTTAGCAGGTTCTCCATCAAAAAGCAAAGATAACTGGTACATATAGACTATAAATTTTTGAAATGCAAATACATAAAATATCCAAGAAAATAAAATTATTTTAAAAAAGATAGCATAAAGCAGAAAGGGAATATCAAGGAATTGGCAGGGTAGGTAATTAAGGGAAATATTCTATCAAAGTATTTTATATACTGTAGATGACATGACAAACCCATTATTTCACATAATTACTAAACTGTAACACAAAATAAAAAAGGTACGCATTTTTTAAAAAGAATTAATTTTTTAATTTTATGTGTGTGAGTGTTTCCCCTATGTTTAGGTCTGTGCTCTACACATACGCCAAGTGCCCAGAAGAGAATGTTGGAGTCTCTGGCACTGGAGTAACAGTTGGTTGTGGTGAGCTGGGAAGCAAATTCATGTCTTCTGTTAAGAACTCTTAACAGCCGAGCCTTTGCTTCAGCTCCTATTAGTTTCTTATTTAATTGGCATGTGAAGGATTAGGCTTTACTATGACATTTCCAAACAACATCTGAGTTGAATCTCCTTCCTGTGTCCATCCCGTCCCCCGTCCATCTTGTTCCCCTGTCCACTCTTATACCACCTCTCCAGCCTGAGTTGACTCCCCCCGCATCTCTCCTGTCCACCCTGTCCCTCTGTACCCCGTCCACCCCTCCAACCTCCTTCACACTCTCAAGTCACAGGTGCCCTTCTGCCCTCCCCTTTTCAGTACCTCCCCCGCTTGTAGTCCCCTTTCTTGTCTCTTAGCCTTTACCCACGCTCACACTCATTTACATACATATATGCATTAAGTGCTGGGGTTCATATGTGAGAAAAAACATGTGCTTCTTGTCTTTCTGAGTCTGTTTCCTCATTTAATATGATACTTTGCAGTTCTATACATTTTCCTTCAAAATTCATAACCTTGTTTTTCTTATAGCTAGCCATCAATTTCATCATCCACTTATCTGTCGATGGCATCCAGGCTGCTCCCATTTACTTATTCTTGTGAACAGAGAAGCAACAGAAATGGATGTTACGTGTCTCTATGGTAGGATTTTGAAAGCCCATACGTTTTCAAACATAATATGTTTCTTTTGGGTAGTTTGTAAAGATCCAGGCCTAAAATCCAAGCACATAATTTTTCTCCCTATGCTGTTGATAATTCAGTAATTCATTGTAAAAGTCTTTGGCCCTGAAATCTGAAATAGCCAAGTTTCTGACCAGTCTTCTAGTATTGTTTCTGACTCTCCAATCCACTTTGTCAAGCTTTTGTAGCAAGCAATCTGGCAGGCTGGCAATAGTAAACATTAACAAAGACCAGCCCTGAGCGGTTGAGCATTCCAGTGTACGTATTACTCCAAGCTTCTACGACTGGCATGGCCTTTGGAAGGTATGTGAGCCTGCCTATTATTGTGGAATGGCTAATGTGCACAGGCTAAGGGCAGGACAGTATTCAGCCCCAATCTCATCTGTACCATGCTCCTCATATTTCCTCAGCTCAAACCCTTCTGGCCTCAGGACCCTTAATAAAGAAGTTCAAGAACTGAGACAGCATGGTTAAATGAAGGAAGTTGTGACGATTAGTGTTAACTGTCAACTGGATGCTGCCTAAAATCATCTGGGAAGAAATACTGAAGGGGTCTCTGGATTGTGGTTGACCTGTGGACATGGTCTATGAGGGATTTTCTTGGATGCCTTTATGGAGTGAGAAGATCCACCCTCAGAGTGGGTGCTACTGTTTCCTGGACTGGACTCCGAGCTGTGTAAGACTACACAAGGCTAGCTGAGTACCTAGCAAGCAAGCAAACAAGGACCCCCACATTATTCTCTCTCTGCTCTTGACTATGAAGGGGACACCGTCAGTTCCTGCCCTGTGTCCCCACAACAGAGGCTACAGCCTGGATTCACAGGCCGGAGAAGCCCTGTCCTCTCTAAGCTGTCATTTGTCATTTTATCAGAGCAGCAGAAATGAAACTTGAACAGATGTGAACGGCTGAAGCCTCTGACCAGCGCTTGCTGCTGTGTAGCTATTGAGTACCCTCTGAAGGTCATCGTCCTGGTGGTTTAGATTCTAGCATATCAGCACTACTGAGGTTTTGCAGAATAAGGCCTAGAGGGAGGAAGCGCTGTCATTGGAGACATGCCCTTGAAGGGGATTGTGGGATCCCTGTTGTTTGTTTGTTATTGTTTTCTGTTTCTCTCTCTCACTGCTCCTTGGCTCATGAAGTGGGTGGCTTTTTCCTTCAATACATCTCCTACCGCTGTGTACTGCTTGTTTGAAGTCCACAGCAATGGGGCTACCCACCTGCACTAGAACTCCTAAGCCATAGACCAAAATTCTATTCTCTCTCTCTCTCTCTCTCTCTCTCTCTCTCTCTCTCTCTCTCTCTCTCTCCCTCTCTCCCTCTCTCTCTCCTCTCCTCTCTCTCTCTCTCTCTCTCTCTCTGTCTATCTGTCTTGTCTCCCTCTTCTTATCTCTCTGTCTCTGTCTGTTTCTCTGTCTCTCTCTGTCTTTCTCTGTCTCTCTCTGTCTCTCTGTCTGTCTCTCTCTGTCTCTGTCTCTGTCTCTGTCTCTCTCTCTCTCTCTCCATCTCTCATCTCTCCTCTCCTTCATTATTAAGACAGTCTCTGTGAATTCACAGTCAATCCTCCTGCCTCTGAAACCCTGGTATTACAGGCATATGTCACCATACACAACGTTAGCCTGAACTCATTTAAGCTGAAGTATAAAAGATGTTTTGTAGTGACACGGCACTGAAAAGACCGCCATTGGAAGTCCGACTTCAGGATTCAAACCTGCTTTTCTGCAGGTCCCGGTCTCAATCTCCTTAGGTCCTAATCAGTCATGTAACCGTAAAGAACAGAGAGAACCTATGAGGATATAATATCCTCCTCAGACAGCCTGGATGGGCCAACACTCCCTCTTCAAATGGCACAGTAACTTATCAGAGGACCTGTGCAGTCGTCCCTCTGTTGCAGCAATTCTCAACCTCTGGGTCAAGACTCCTACGGGGATTAAACGACCTTTTCACAGGGGTCACCTAAGACCATCGGAAAACACAGATATTTATATTACTATTCAAAACAGTAGCATTGAAAAGAACTTTATGGTGGGGTGGCGGGGTCACCACAACATGAGGAAATGTACTAAAGGGTCGCAGCATTAGGAAGTTGAGAACCACAGCTCAGTCACACTTTCTCCAGAAACCTAAACCTACCAGTAAAGCTGCTACGCTGGCACACTCTAGAAGATTCTCTTCCACTTAAGAACTGCTGACTGAACTGTTGGCCTAAGAAGTCCTTGGGGCTGCGACTTCCTGACCCAGGGCTGGATAAAGCAGCATTGGAAAAGGAGACCATAGAGATGAGAAGCGCGTGTCCACATATTGTCTTCCCAGAGATGCTTCTCAGAGGGCCAGCAGCACCTGGCCTTTTCCCTGTAATTGGAGAGCTTGGCCGATGCCCCTCAAGTGTTTTTCTGATAGGGAGAGCAGCTTAGTGGAGCCTTTCAAAGATAGCTTGCACATTAAAAATTGATGTAGCACTTTAAAGTTTAATATTTAAACAAAATGCTCAGTGTTTACTGGTACTGCACATTTTCATAGGTTTAAAAAGTTAGAGGAAAACTTTAGGGCTGGGGAAGAACCAAAACTACTTTAATATTTAAGGTGTTCCTAAAAAGTCAATTCAGATTCTCTGGCTTTTGTCTGTTCTATATAATGGGTTTTCCTCCGTCTGGAGATGGTAAGTTGAGAAAGCTACCTGCACTCCCTTCCCGTAGGCACTGGTATTGAATGAATCCCAGTTCCCTGATTCTACACTAGTGATTCCCAACCTTTCTCTCCGCAAAACCTTTGAGGATTGCCATTAACTGTAAGTGATAGTAGAAAAATCCAATTATTTTAAAAATTCATGCACATTAAACAAAGTTGTTTGGGATGGCGGAATAAAACGTGCCCAGCAAAGACAAAAACTGACCAAATCGTCAAAGCGAGGCCATCTAATAGAGAAGGGAAAGGGAGGAGCCGGTGTTGGCGAAGGCGGAAATGCCAGGCGTACACAGCCTAGCTGGAGGTGGGTGGGAAGTGGCCGGAACCAAACAACTGTGAACTAAAAATGAGCGCGGCTAACTGCATGAGTTATACACACGGCCCATCCCATTGCAGGCCACTGGCGCCTTCTGGGTGTCTATTACATCAGGGCAGTGTCAGCCTCCGCAAGGGTGTTTCCATTTGAGCATCAGTTAAAGATCCAAAGCTCAAGTAGCCAAGGCCCGCCCTGAGTCAGAACGAAGGAGACTGGTTCAAGGACCTGCCCCGGTGCCACAGAAGTGACAGAGTCTGGAGAAATTAAAAGGGCTCTGATAGGTTAAGCTGAGGTCGTAGACCTGTCCACCATATACTAACTTAGAGGAAAGAACAAGCAAACCAGTTCAGCAGCCTTTTTTTTTTAGGTGTACTGAGGGGTAGGCGGTATCAACCAGACAGCACCCCCTCCTTGCAGTTACATTCTAGCCGAGACTTGGACGTAAACAGTGGTAAGGGCTGTGAGGCAAGCCTGTGTGGGACCAGAGACGTGACAGCGGGTGGGAATTAGCATGCTTATGCTTCAAATGAATGAGACTCAAACTGTGATTTAGGCTCTGTGCAGTTGGTGACTTGGGAAGTATCTTGGGCATCCACCGCTCTCTCATGCACTTCAACACTGCACCTGAAACCCTCTATCACACTTAACATGGAGAAAAAGTTAAAAATTTCCAACCATATCGTCCCAGGTTCCCTACAAAGGCTTTCGACAGAATAGAAAAACTGAGAGATCTAGCTCATATATAAAATCGTATGTACTTTCATTTGTATGTTTTGGTATCCTTTATATCTATTTAAATATTTTAGTATATCCTTAACTGAGAAGACACAAACAGGAGAGGTTTTAAAAATAGCAATTTGGGAATGAGCTGATAAGGACAGCAGTGAGTTTGGGTCACTGGGGCTCTATGACTCAGCGGTGGCGCACCTGTTTGGTATAAATGAGGCCCTGGGTTCAGCCCCTGGTAAGGGAGAGCTAGAGGAAAGCAGGTAGATAGCAAAAGTAAAGACTAGCCTCCCTGAAAGATGGCATTTCTTATTTGTTTATCAGAGGACATTCAGAGGAGAAAAGGGAAGGCATGGCGGCAGGTATCTCAACAGGACCAATGGGGGAAGGGAAGTCTCTAGAGGCCCACTCAAGCCATGTTCTGTTCCAGAAAGACAAAGACTTTACTTTCCCAGACTTTGGGGTTTTGTTTTTTTGTTTTTTGGTTTTTTTTTTTTTTTTGCCATTTTTTAAAATTTTTTATTTATTTTACACTCCAAATTTTATTCCCTTCTGGTCCACCCTCTCTCTGACTGTTCCACATCCCATACTTCCTCCTCACCACACCACCCCACCCTCAACCCCCATCTCCACGAGGATGTCCCCCCCCCTCCCACCGCACCAGAGAGGCCTCCAGTCTCTTGAGGGTTAGGTGCATCTTCTCTAACTGAACCAAGACCCGAGAGTCCTCTGCTGTATATGTGTTGGAGGCCTCATCTCAGCTGGTGTATGCTGCCTGGTTGGTGACCCAGTGTCTGAGACATCTCGGGGGTCCAGGTTAATTGAGACTACTGGTCCTCCTACAGGGTTGCCCTCCTCCTCAGCTTCCTCCAGCTTTTCCCTAATTCAACCACAGGGGTCAGCAGCTTCTGTCCATTGGTTGGGTGCACACATCTGCATCTGACTCTTTCAGCTGCTTGTTGGGTCTTTTGGAGGGCAGTCATGATAGATCCCTTTGTGTGGGTGCCCTATAGCTTCAGTAATGGTGTTAGGTCATGGGGCCTCCCCTAGACCTGGATCCCACTTTGAACCTGTCATTGGACCTTCTTTTCTTCAGGTTCTTCTCCATTTCCACCCCTGCATTTCTTTCAGACAGGAAGAATTATGAGTTAGAGCTTTGGCTGTGGGATAGCAATTCCATCCCTCACTTGATGCCCTGTCTTTCTGCTAGAGGTGGGATCAACAAGTTCCCTCTTCCCACTGTAGGGCATTTCATTTAGGGTTCCCCTTTGAGTCCTGAGAGTCTCTCACTCCCCAGGTCTCTGGTACATTCCAGAGGGTCCTCTCAACCTCCCTCCTCCCAAGGTTGCCTGTTTCCATTCTTTCTGCTGGCCCTCAGGGCTTCAGTCCTTTTCCTTCACCCACTACCAGATTCCCTCTCCCCTACCCCCATCCCCTTTCCTTCCCCTGTCCCTCCCTCATCCCCCCCTTGTGGTTGCTTTCTTCTCCCTCCCAAGTGGGACTGAGGCATCCTCACTTGCTTGTTGGCCTTTTTGAGTTCTGTGGTGTGGACTCTATCCTGGGTATTCTGTACTTTTTTTTTTTTGGCTAATATTCACTTATTAGTGAGAACATACCATACATGTCCTTTTGGGTCTGAGTTACCTAACTAAAGATGATATTTTCTAGTTCCATCCATTTGCCTGCAAAACTCACCATGTCCTCATTCTTAATAGCTGAGTAGTATTCCATTGTGTAAATGAACCACATTTTCTGTATTCATTCTTCTGTTGTGGGACATCTGGGCTGTTTCTAGCTTTTGGCTATCACAAATAAGGCTGCCATGAACATCGTGGAACATGTGCCCCTGTGGCATGGTGGGGTACCTTTGGGGTATATTCCCAAGAGTGGTATTTCTGCATCTTTAGGTAGGTCTATTTCCAACTTTCTGGGGAACCTCCAAATTGATTTCCAGAGTGGTTGTACCAGTTTGCAATCCCACCAGCAATGGAGGATAGTTCCTCTTTCTCCACATCCTCACCAGCATGTGTTGTCACCTTAAGTTTTGACCATTCTAACTGGTGTAAGGTAGAATCTCACGGTCCTTTTGATTCGCATTTTTCTGATCACTAAGGACTTTAAACATTTCTTTAGGTGCTTCTCAGCCATTCAAGATTCCTCTGTTGTGAATTCTTGGGTTAGTTCTTTACCCCATTTTTTTGATTGGGTTGTTTGGTTTTTTGGTACTTAGCTTCTTGAATTCTTTATATATTTTGGATCTTAGCCCTGTATCGGATGTGGGATGAGTGATGATTTTTTTCCCCAATCTGTAGTTGCCAATTTGTCTTATTGACTATGTCCTTTGCCTTACAGAAGCTTTCCAGTTTCCTGTTTATCAACCCTTGATCTTTAAGCATGGGCCATTGGAGTTCTGTTTAGGAAATTTCTGTCTGTGTCAAGGAGGTCAAGGCTCTTTCCCACTTTCTCTTCTAGTAGATTCAGTGTATCTGGTTTTATGTTGAGGTCCTTGATTCACGTGGACTTGAGCTTTGTGCATGGTGGCAAATATGGGTCTATTTTCATTTTTCTGTACAGCCAGTCAGAACAGTACCATTTATTGAAGATGCTTTTTTTCCATTGTATATTTTTAGCTACTTTGTCAAAGATCAAATGTGTGTGCATGTTTTTATTTCTGGGTCTTCAATTCTATTCCATTGATCAACCTGTCTGTCTCTGTACCAATACAATGCAGTTTTTATCACTACTGCTCTGTAGTAGAGTTTGAAGTCAGGGATGGTGAGTCCCCCAGCCATTCTTTTATTGTTAAGAATTGTTTTTGCTATTCTGATGTTGTTGTTGTTGTTGTTGTTGCTGTTGTTGTTGTTGTTTGGCTTTTTCGGTTTTTTATTTGTTTTGCCTTTCCAGATTAATTTGAGAATTGCTCTTTCCATGTCTTTGAAGAATTGTGTTGGGACTTTGATGTGGATTGCATTGAATCTGCAGATTGCCTTTGGTAGGATGGCCATTTTTACTATGTTAATTCTGCCAATCCATGAGCATGGGAGATCTCTCCGCTTTCTGAGATCATGATTTCTTTCTTGAGAGACTGAAGTTCTTATTGTGCAGATCCTTCACTTGTTTGGTTAGAGTTACCCCAAGATATTTTATATTATCTGTGGCTATTATGAAGGGAATTGTTTCCCTAATTTCTTTCTCAGTCTGTTTATCATGTGTGTAAAGGAAGGCTTCTGATTTATTTGAGTTAATTTTTTTTTATTTTTTGGTTCTTTTTTTCGGAGCTGGGGACTGAACCCAGGGCCTTGCGCTTTCTAGGCAAGCGCTCTACCACTGAGCTAAATCCCCAACCCCTTGAGTTAATTTTATATCCAGCCACTTTGCTGAAGTTGTTTATCAGCTAGAGAAGTTCTCTGGTAAAATTTTTGAGGTCACTTATGTATACTATCATATCATCCACAAATAGTGATACCTTTAATTCTTCTTTGCCAATTTGTATCCCCTTGATCTCTTTTTGTTGTCTTATTGCCTAGCTAGCATGTCGAGTATTATATTGAATAGATATGGGGAGAATGGGCAGCCTTGTCTTGTCCCTGATTTCAGTGGGATTGCTTCAAGTATCTCTTCATTTAATTTGACATTGGCTGTTGGTTTGCAGTAAATTGCTTTTATTATGTTTAGATATGGGACTTGAATTCCTGATCTCTCCAATGCTTTTAACATGAGGGTATATTGTATTTTGCTTTTAACATGAGGGTGTATTTAGATGCTTTTTCTGCATCTAAGAAGATGATTATGTATTTTTTTCTTTAAGTTTGCTTATATGGTGGATTATGTTAATGTCCATTCTGGAGAATGAGCTCAGGATTCCCTAGAGGGCCTCCAGCAACCCTGCCACACCAGCCCTGGCTTTAAAGGGAAATGAAGAGAGAGGAGAGGAGAAAGGAGAGGAGAGAGGAGGGGGGAATAAGAAAAAAAAAGGAGGGGCAGGAGGAGGAGGAGGAGGAGCAGGAGGAGGAGGAGAAATAGTAGCAGCAGCCCAATTTGAACCACCAGATTCCCAACCCTAGGGATACTTGTCGATCAGCTGGCCACATCCAACTGTAGCTTACTAGCTTTCCCGCCTGAACCTGCCATGTAAATGCTGCTGAGGTGTTCCTTTGCTCAAAGAACTGGAAACCTATCCTTGATTCTCCAGCCAGCCTACTCAGCCCCAAACAACACCTCATTTCATAAAAGGGGTAATTGACTAGTACATGTTAGACACTCTTCTCCTTTCTAACCTGAAGCTATACCATTTAAAGCTAGTGCCTCAAGGTTCTCTACAATGAGGTGACCATCCCATCTACTTAAAAGGAAAATGAAAATGCAGGGTGCTGACCACATACTCTCTTGACTGAGTGGATGACTTTCATGTTTGTAAGGTTTGTTCTTATATCTCAGCTTTCCAGTATAACTTTAAAAGAGGGAACCATTACTTTCTTTTTTAAAAACCCAACAAAATAAAATTCATCAATAGATTAAAAATATATGTCTTCCATAAATATGTCTTAAAGAGAAGCTGAGAGCAGCTGCAGCAGCCTTTACCACACTGGCTGATCTAGTCCAATTCATCCACCATAACTGATTTTGTATGAGCGTATAATTAGTACTGTTGATTGCTATCTGGTGCCAGATATCCCAAATGCCCCACCTTCATGCTAATTAAGCTTGAAAACTTTCCAAGCTCTCCTTACCCTGCCTGCCTCTGTTCCCTGCATCGGTGAACACATAGCGTTTTTCCAAACAAATGGAACAGCAAAGGCATCACTAGGTCTTGCACACAGTTGGTGCTCAGTAAATGTTTGTTTATTCAAATCACTGCTCCCTCGTCACAGTGATTCTCATTAGAATGGAAAACCCACAGCCAAGCTTGAGGCTTGGGTCACTAACTGGCAATTGACTTTAGGGCAACTTGTGTTCGAATTGCTAGTGAAAACTAATCTTTAGAAAATCCCAAGGAATCACCACGGACTCATTTTCTGGTACACCCTGAGACATAAAACTCCACACCATTAAGGGTGTGTCCATATGTCACTGGTTTGAATGAAAGTAGTAGAAACAAAAGAGAAACCAGGCAGAGAGGCTATTGAAACTTAGGCTAAATGAATAAAAAGGAGTGTTTTCTAACATTTTACATGAGCCTTCTTTGTTGAAATATTTGTGAGGTGTGTTTGGTAAACAATGGAGCAAATGCAGCCTTCAACGAAGCTGTAGTCCACAGTCCTTGGCATGTGTGGCCCTTCTTCACTCTGTTCTACCTTTTAAGAACTCCTGAGGCCCAACAAATCCAGAGTTCTTTGCTCTAAGAATCCTCTTTCCCAAAGTGCGAGACTTTCTCCAGGAGCCTCTGAGCACCATTGACTCACAGCCGTCACTAAATCCTGGTGTTAAAAGGCACTGCGGTGCTGGGAAACATCAAGCGTGGTACAAGAATCAGTAGCCAAGACCAAAGGACCAGTTTGCCTTTTTCTTTTTCTTTTGTATTAGTTACTTTATTTATTTACATTTCAAATGTTATCTCCTTTCCCAGTTTCCCCTCCACAACCCCCCCATCCCCTCCTCCCACCCTCTGCCTCTATGAGGGTGCTCCCCTACTGCCCACCCACTCTTGCCTCAGGGCCCTAGCTTTTCCCTATCCTGTGTTATTGAGCCTTCGCAGGACCAAGGGGCTCCCCTCCCAGTGACCTGATAAGTCAATCCTCTGCTACATACCCAGGTGGAGCAATGGGTTCCCCCATGTGTACATTGGTAGTTTAGTTCCTGGGAGCTCTGAGGGGGTCTGGTTGGTTGATATTATTGTTCTTCCTATGGGGTTGCAAACCCCTTCAGCTCCTTCAGTCAAAGGACCAGTTTGAAACCTCATCTGTTACTACCAGACTAGGCAAGCCTTGCAGCTTTTATTCACACATGCAACTCTCCAAACTCTCTAAGCCTTGTGCTTCCCCAAGCCACCTTCTTCTCTGCTTTCCTGTGAACATTCCCAGAAGAGATTTTGTCTCCTCTCTCCACTCCTTTCCGTGTTCTTCTCACAACAATATGATTCAATCTCAAGACTCTGAACTCAAAGCCAATCATTATCTCCTAAAACAAGCACTTACTAAATGTCTACAAAAGATCATATATTTTAATTTAAAGGAGATAATCTGATATTCACTGAAAAATTTAAATGCATGCATCCGTATGCAAAAAATTAAATGTCTACATCTTAAAAAGTAAACAAAAATGTAAGGTCAATAATAAACCAGAAAATATTGCAATCAACATAAGTTGATATTTCTAAATACTTACATATAGTTACAAATGCTACTATATGTTTATATAATATCTATTCTATATATTAGGTAAATACTCTAATCTATATACAATATAGAATAATATTGTATAATTGTATTATACAATACATAGGATCTGTCAATAAGTAACTCACATAAGAGTAAAAATAGGTGTGTGATATATGTCTTAGTCAATGCTCTATTGTTGTGAAGAGATACGATGACCATGGCAATTCTTATAAAGGAAAGCATTTAATTGGGATTTGCTTACAGGTTCAGAGGTTTAGTCCATCATCAGCATGGCAGGTAGCATGATGTCACGTAGACAGGCATGGTGCTGGAGAGGTCGCTGAGAGTTCCGGATCCACAGGCAGCAGGAAAGAAAGAGACAGTGGGCCTGGCTTGAACATCTGAAACCTCAAAGCCATCCCCAGTGACACACTTCCTCCAACAAGTCCACACTACACCAACATGGCCACACCTAATAGTGCCACTCCCTGAAGACCAAACATTCGAATTTATGAGCCTGTGTGGGCCATTCATAGTCAAACCACCATAATATATTACAGGAATGTACTGGTTGGGTTTTTTGTCTACTTGATACAAATTAGGGTCATTTGGGAAAACTAATTTCTCAATTGAGAAAATACTTCTATCAGATTGGCCTGTAGATACATTAGTCAGGGTTCTATAGAGTAACAGAATTTATAGAATAATTTTACTGTTTCTGTCTCTCTCTCTCTCTCTCTCTCTCTCTATATATATATATATATATATATATATATATATCATATAGATCATATAGATCTAGATCTAGAATTTATTTAGACTTTTTTATTTATTTAGAGGATTTATTAGACTCACTTACAGACTGTGGCCCATCTAATCCAACAATGGCTGTCTATGAATAGAAGGTCCAAGAATCCAATATTTTCTCAATCCATGAGGGTGGATGTCTTAGCTGGTCTTCAGTATATGCTGGAACCCCAAAGAAGTAGACTCTAATGCCACCGAAGCAAAGGACTTGCTAGTGTGGCCAGAGCAAGTAGACAAAAAACAAAAGCTTCTTTCTTCCATGCCCTTACATAGGCCTCCAGCAGAAGGTGCGTCTCAGATTAAAGGTGGGTTTTCCCAGATCATTAGATACAGATTAAAAGTGTGCCTTCCTATCTTAAAGATTCAGATGAAAAGTAGATTTTTTCCACTTCAAATTAAGCAGAAATCTCTCACAGGTATACTCCTCCACCTTGGGGGGTTTTAGTTCATTCCAGATATAATCAAGTTGCCACCCAAAACAGCCATCACACAAGTCTGTGGGGCATTTTCTTGATTAACAATTGGTGTGGGAGGGCCTAGCCCACTGACAGCAGTGCCACCTATGGAAGGAAAAATCAATCTAAGTAAAGCATGGTGAGCAAGTCAGTAAGCAGCACTCCTCCATGGTCTCTGCTTGAGATCCTGTCCTGACATGCGTTGGTGATGCAGTCTAACTTGGTCATGGTGTTTATCTCAGCAGTGGAAATCAAACGGATCCATTGTCGTACCAACAGAGAGACAGAGAAAGACCAGCAACATCAGCATTTGTTCTCCACAAGTACACTCACGGGTAATAGGGCCCTAGACCTTAGGAAGCCCCCAGATATTAGCACAACTGACTCCAAGATAGAAGTGCCATTCAGGCTGTAAAACTCAGCACACAGACAGCATCACCTGGCAAAATGAAAACAAAAACCTAATCCATCAAAGTCCATACTTCTTGGAAAGTCTCTAAATCTACTAGCCTTGCTTTATGGGTTTTCTTTTTCAGTTCTGCTTCTGGCTAACTGTTCTTATTAATTGTAGTATGTCAACCCAGAATGTGTGTGTGTGTGTGTGTGTGTGTGTGTGTGTGTGTGTGTGTGTGTGTGTGCTCTCCCTGAGAAAGGCGAAAGGCTCGGGTCTACACTGGGATCCCAAACATGCAGTGTAGTCCTAATACTTTCTGTGGACTTGAATCATGTCCAAGCAGTATTCTATGGTGGACACCCCACAACACATAGGTGAGAAGAAAATGGACAGGCTAAATGACTGAATTAAACTTGACTAAATTCAGCTAAAGAAAACCAGTTGTAAAAGATAATAGTGACCGGTAGAATACATAGTAATAGGAGGTAACTAGGAAATTAAGAGTATTAACTAAGAGATAGGTCATATTTGAACATTATCTTCAGTGTTCTTAGACATAGCTATGATCAAATAAAAGAAATGTTTTCATATTAAGAGCTACACACTGAATGATAAGGACTAATGTGCCATGATGTCTGTAACTAGCTTCCAGAGATTTCGGAAACAAGAATACGTATGAAGAAAACGCTTCCACTTTATAAGACACACTGCTGTATTTCCTATCAAAGATAAAATAGCTATTCCAAGCTGCTCATTATTGATAGCCATAATTTCACTATTGAATTGAGTCACACCCCATCAACCAACAAGCATGACAGTAAAAGACTGTGAGATGACATAGTCTTTAAAGGAAGGATAAGATAATTTTCGATAGAATATTGGAGCAAGAAGTTTGTGTGTGTGTGCGCGTATTGAGAGAGTATGCAATATTAAAATATTTTTGAAAGAAAGTATCAATATTTTTTCAAATTATTCCTAGGTTTTAAGAAAAAAATGTCTGGGGCCTAGAGAAATGAGTGAGCCATTAAAGGTTAGGCTTACAACCAAAATAGTCAGACAGACAGACAGACAGAGAGTTTGGGCTCATAAGATAAAGACATAAAGGCTCTTGTCTCTAAGTCTAATAGTTAACAGGAGAGTGATTAAGAGCACTTGCTACTCTTCCGTGACAACTGTCATGTCATGTCATCGTCTGTGCCTCTGGTTCCAGGAGATCTGACACCTGCTCTGACCTCTGAGGGCACCAAGCATGCATGTTTTATACAGACATAAAACCAGGCGAAATGCCATCCACACAATTTCTTAAGTTTATACTTAAACTGAACAGTGTTGAAGATGAGGCCTGTTTCTCCTTGCTGCATGGGACAGGATGCAAGAGGGAGCAAAAAATTAAGAAAGAATTATGTCCCAAAGAGAACCCAGAGCTTAAAGATTCGGATTTCTCAGCTCGCTTATCTAGATTGAGAGAAATAAGAATGCACGTTCTAGAGAGAGCGTCACAGGCAGAGCAGGACAACCATACACGTGAGCAGAATTTCCCAATCTTCCTAATGCTGAGACCCTTTCTACAGTTTCTCCTGTCGTGGTGACCTCCAATGGTAAAAGCACTTTTGTTGCTACTCTGTAACTATAATTTTGCTAGGGTTATGAATCATTATGTGAATACTTTTGGAGATAGACATTTGCCAATGGGTCATGATCCACACATTGAGAACTGCTGGTCTGGAACACGAGCTGTGTTTAGGGGTTCACTCATTCCTCTCAGCAGAAGCCACAAGTAGAGGAGACATTGCACCAGAAACTGCCAGCTATGATAGACAGGGACTGAAATGGGAACCAATGAAGGCTGGGGCACTTCCAGCTTCGAGGCCAATAGCAGCAGCTAGCTGTGAACGTGCATTATCCTGTAGAAAAACACTGGTGGTGCTACCATTGCCACCCTAGACCCAGGGTCACGGAGTCACGATGCGGGTCACTGGTGTGGTGCTCCTGGAAGACAAGATCACTCTTATGGCCTAGGATTGGCATAGTTCACAGCTTTAATATCCAGTGGAATGTTCCAGTAGGAATTGGGATTCACTTGGAAACTGTGACCACTTCTTCCCTCCAGTTTCTTCTTTGTAAAGTGAGCCAGTCTATCCTCTGACTGTCCCAGTTCTGGAGACTGAAATTTCATGTCATTTCAGAGGTTCCCAGATAAGCAGGAAGTCAGTTTCTAGATGATTCACAAAAGGAGTCTCATGCATACTTCATTTATACAACATAATACACGATGTAATAAATGTAATACTAACAATGTAATACATGAAATCCTACTACTTAGATTGATTCAGACATTGGGTTAGAAAATTGGAATAGAATTAACACATGCTTCATGCTTAAGATGGCCTACCATTTAAAGGACATGAACTTTGAGTCTCTGAAGCAATGGGCATTTGCTGGCCAGTCCCTTCTCACTCTGTTGACACCATAGAGGGGAAAGCCCACTGTCTTGGTGACAGCAGTGACTTTGGTTATATGAAACTGAAAAATGGCCTCTCTTTATTCAGATTGTTTAACTGAGGTATAAAATCATTAAACAGATTCCACGGCACTCTTACTTTAGCGTTTCCATGTTTAATGAATGCATATTATTAGAAAAATAGGCTTACTATTTAAGTCTACTTTTTTAAAAATTTTTTTTAAAAAAATTTAAGTCTAATTTTTAATGGCCTACTTTTCCTTTAAACTGTCACACTTCTTTAGTGCTAATTATGCCTGCTTTTAGCACCATGATAACACAAGAACTCACACTCCTGGCTCGCTGGATCTCTGGAGAATCCAGATCTGTATACGCCCATCTCCTCTCCCAGTTCAGAAATAGAGTTCCTGAAATGTCTGTCTCAAAACATCAACGCTTGCCTTTCCCTGTCCTTTTGCTCTATTTACCTCATCTGTACAGTTCCTTTAGAGACTACCAAAGACAAACCAATTTTACACACACACACACACACACACACACACACACACACACACACACACACACTTTCACATTCAGTTCACCATACTTCTCTCTACCCCTCTAAGGCCTTGAGAGTTTCTCTATTCCATCCAACTCCTTCACACTACTTCCACAGCCCAGTGGCAGTCAGCACAACTGACCTCCACAGCAACCCTTAAAACAAGTACTATTATTCACATCTTAAAAATAAGAAAACTGAGAAGAGCAGAACCAACATGACCAACTCAAGGCCACTCAAGATTAACCAAGTAATATTTAAGCCAACCTCAATTACCACAGTGGCACTCTTACTTTAGAGTTTGCATGTTTAATCAATACACATTATTAGAAACAATGGTTACCAGGGTGTCAGTTTGCTCATCAGCAACCTTACTCCTGGTACCAATTTCTGCTCTAGTTTCGTTTGTGTTGCTATGATAAAAATGTCTTGACTAAAGCAACTTAGTGGGAAAAGGAGTTTAGTTTTGCTCACAATTCCAGGTTAGAGTCTACCAGAATGGGGAAACCAAGAAACCAAGAAATTGAAGCAACAAGTCCCATCTACTGTCAAGGAAAGAAAAAACTGAAGGCATGCATGCTTGCCATGCTCAACCAGATCTTTCCCTTTCACTCTATCCAGAATACATCCCATGAGATGGTTTTACCTACATTCAGGATGGGTCTCTACCACTTCAACTAGCCCAACTAAGAAAACCCCTCACAGGTATGCCTACAGGCAAACCTAATCTAGATACTTCCTCATTGAAACTCCCTTTCCAGGAGATTCTAGACTGTGTCAAGTTAATTACTAAAAGCAATCATCATAATAAGCATTATAACTTTTTCCTTTATTTCTAAATTTATATTATGCATTTTGGTCTCTAATTGCCTTAAGCTTATAAAAATAATGCTAATGAAATGTCCTAAAATAACAACAATGGTAGCTACCTTTCTTCTCTTCAACCTGCCATGACACAAATACTTCTAACTTGCTTTTATGGGCATTTTTTTTTTTTTACAATATTGAGAATTTTATACCTTTTTCTAATCAGGATACTTGTTGAATGCCTTTTCAGTACCTATTAACAAAATCAAACTGCATGGTATTTTTTCTCATTTTACTTCTTAATATGATCTAGTATTTAAAACTCAGAGCACCAGAACCTACAAAATCTAAAAGTAGTCAATACTACCTTACATCAGACCCCTGTCTTCATTTTACTATAGTTAGCTGTATAGATTTTCTAATGTTAAATTTTTGAATTCAAATTATTATATTATCATTAAATTATATGTATTATCATTATTCAAATAAGTCCTTTTGGTCATGATGCACTTTTTCTCCAAAATCATTTAGGATCTACCTACTGGTCGTTTTAAATTTATTTTATTGTTGATTAAAATATAATTACAAAAATCTTCTTTCCTCCTTCCAACCTCTCATTCCATTCCTATCAATTTAGCAGGGCTACAACCCGCTCAGCCCATTTAATGCTGCTTGTGAACATACGCTAGCTGGATAACCAGAGGACTCATTTCTTATAAGGACTGATTTTCCTCCTCTGAGCAGTCCTTAATTGCTAGTAACTCTTCATCAAAGGGTGGAGCTTTATAGACTACCCTAACTATTGGCATGTCACCTGGCACTGTCACCGTTCAGGTCTTGTTTAGGCAGCCATGGCAGCCATGCTTCTGAGAATTCATGGATGCAGCGTCTCTGTCATAACTAGAACACATAGTCTCACAGTAGGCTTCCTGGGCCTCTGGCTTTTACAATCTTTCCTTTTCCTCTCGGTGATGTTCCCTGGGCCTCAAGTATAGGGTTATTGTAGGTGTGTTACATATGTACATGTGTCTGTGTGGCACATGCATATATGTATGCAATTTTAGATGATTATATGCATATATTTATATATACATATAAATATGTAAATGTGACTATACATATATATGTATTATATACTTTTGGGTAAATATAAAACAATAAAATTGTGACTTTTAAACGACCTTGGCAATTTTTGAATCAGCAATTTAAAGTAAAGGTAGTTTGCGGTTTTCCTTCTTGTGCTATTTTGGTCCAATTTCATAATAAAAATAACAGACGCATCTCTCCTTTCTCTGTGGCGCAGGTTGGTGGTGCGAGCATCAGAGGGGCTTCCCTGTAGAGTTGTTAGATCACCTTTTGATAGTTGACATGGAGATTTTTGACATGAATGAAGCTGCAGCTTGACTCTGACCACACTGGCCTTTTTATTTTTCTTTCTCACCACCCTCATCCCTGGTTATGATTTATCCCTTCTAAAAACTCATGGTGAAATGTAACTACTGTTATGAGATATTAAGAGGTAGGAACAAACTAGGCATGATGGTGACACATGTGTGTAACCCCAACATTCAGGAAGCTGAGGCAGGAAGTTCCAGAACTCAAAACCATAGAGAGATTCTGTCTCCGAAAAATATTTTTTTTTAAGGTTTGATCATGTGGGGCCTTTAACAGGTGACTAGGGAACTCTTCTTGTGAATGAATTAACCCACCCACTCTGGGAGTAGCTTAGTGGCTTAATAATGAGTTATCTTGAGAGTAGGTCGCTATCAGACAGTTTGATTGGGTCTCTCAATCTCTTCTTCTTCTCTCACCATATGATCTCCTATGCCACCCTGGGATTCTGTCAGTAGCAATGAAATGTATCTCTACACCGGACCAGAACAAAGAGCCATGTAACATATTCATCTTTTTAATATGCATATGTTGTGTGCACATGCACACATGCATATGTGTGTGTATGCTCACACACATGTGCATGTGTGTGCATGTGCGTGTGTGTGTGTGTGTGTGTGCATGCATGTGTGTGTGCTGTGTCTTTTTATAGCATATTCATCTCAGGTATTATATAGCTATCAAACCAAGCATCCTTTCTTCCTGTCACATCCACGAGATCCATGAGGACCTTCTATTTTACAATTTTCCTTTTTAGGGCTTCTCATTTTTCCTGAAGAACTATGTATATGTCCAGTTTGAATGTGTCATGTTACTGAGTTGGTTTGAAATTTTCAAATTTTCAGCTATGTGGCTATAAGTGTTTGGGGGAACTGGAGAAATAGTTCAGAGGTTAAGAGTACACGGTGTTTTTGTAGAGACTCGAATTCTGTCCCCAGTCTCCTCAACTGAGCAGCTCACAACTGTAACTCCAGCCCTGGTGACTCCAAGGACCACTCTTGACCTTTGGATTTGCACTCAGATGCACATGCCTTTCAGCATACTCACACACGAGTACAAGTAATTTATTAATCAATGTTTCATAGAATGGGGGTATCTGACAGTCTACATAGGATATCTACTCTAATCCCTTTGGTTTGTGATAAGAAATTTTATGATAAGAATATTGTGATAAGAAGAATTTAGAATATATAAGATTATACTTATACGTATATGGAGAATAGAATGCTTCTGAGAGCTGACATGCAAGGAAGGCAGGTGAGGAGAATCCTTCATGTGACGTGTCATGTAACTGCTTGCAGAGAGCTGGCCCCAGAGTTCAATCACTGACAACAAATGTCATACTGTTTCCTGATAAGGGCATGATCAAAAACATTTTCTCTTTGGCAGTTATGTAAACTATTTCTGGTGGCTACATTTAATATTGTTTTGTTTTGTTTTTCCTAAGAAAAGGGCTTGGTGAGCTTTAGGTAATAACTGAGTAGTTAATCATTTTCAAAGTTATGGATGAGTGTGAGTCCATCTGTTTCCTTATAAAATCACACAAGTACAATTTATTTCTTTGTGCTCTCCAAGACAGAGAGGAAGTTAGGGAAGGAAAGAGGAAGAGGGAAGGAGAGGGGCAAGGAAAAAAGAGGGAAATCTATAATCTCATCTAATCAGAGAAGTCCGTTTGCAATGTCATCCCACCAGCCACACAGGTCACTGTAATGCATGGCCCACCACAAGACCTCTGAGGTCACACTGAGAGGCCAGTGTGTCAGAACCTTTCAAGTTGCTGACTGATCGTCACAACTAACCCTCTGGCTCCTGCTCCCTCTGCTGGTTCCTCAGCTCAGGGCTCAACCCCCAACAGTATTTGGGCCTCAGCAAAGACAGATTGGGACCTAATCCTCATTAGTGATGAAACTCGCTGGTCACCCAATCAGTAGCAGACCAGCTGTGTGTCCAGCCATCCCATTATGCTACCCAGCCTTCACAAGTACCAGACACCTTAGCTCTTGGTAATGCTCCTCCCCTGTGAGCTGGCTTGTTCGAGAATGCATCTCCTACTGTAACATGGACATAATTGTAGAAACTCTGACACAGTTATCGGAAAGCGTTTTTTTTTATATATATATAAATAGTTCTGCTGCCGACACTGACAGTAACATTACACATAACAAAAATATCACCCCAAAAGCACAGTGAGCAAAACACGCTGGACATCAAATAATACAACTCCCCAGCTCCCTTTCCATGGAGGTCCAGAACCAGCTCCAGAACCAGCTGAACCACTCGATCTTGATAGAAGCAAATCCGTGGTGGTCTGGGAGCTGGATGGCACCTTTGAGGTAATGGGGATGCTGTGCTGCCGTGGCATACCCAATCATCAAAACTCACCAAAGTTGTGCCTCAGTAAAGCTGCTGTTGATTTAAAAAAAAAATCTGATACTCGAATGCTAAATTCTAATCTGTTCTTTTAATCTGGATTTTGAAAAGGTACACAGTTTTAATTTAATTTTTATTTTATGTGTCTGAGTGCTTTGTCTGACTGCATGCCTGCATGCATGTGGATCAAGTGCGTGTCTAAAGCCTGCAGAGACCAGAAGAGATCATCGCACCATGCAAATGGGATTACAGAAGACTGAGCGCTCATACGGGTGTTGAGAACCAGACCCAAGTCCTCTGCAGCAGCCAGTGCAGCAAGTGCTCCTAACCACTGAGCCATCTCTCCAGCCCCAGGAAACAGTCATAGAAAAAGGAAAAACAGGGCTGAAGATCTGGCTCAGTGGTTAAGAGCACCGACTGCTCTTCCAGAGGTCCTGAGTTCAAATCCCAGCAACCACATGGTGGCTCACAACCATCTGTAAAGGGATCTGATGCCCTCTTCTCGTGTGTCTGAAGACAGCTACAGTGTACTTACATATAATAAATAAATATTTTTTAAAAAAAGAAAGAAAAAGGAAAAACAAATGCTAGTAAACAGTTCTTTTCTTATTTCAATGTTTAGACAGAAGCTTCTCTTTTTTTCCAGAAAAAAAAAAAAAAAGAACAGCTTAGATCCAAAAGGAGGAGTGGGGTGAGGAGTCATTGCTCCCCAGTGTTTCCAAAGAACAGTAAGTTCGACAGATACTACACCAATGGGTGAAAGAAAAGTGCATTGTGGGCACAGAGCTGGATGGGAAGCTCCCTCTTCCCTAACTCACACATCTGTACACTCGTCCACACGTGAGCTGAGGGCCTGGCTGCTTATGGCAAATGCCCAGGCAAGAGTAACTGAACGTATTCTCTGCGCCCTGTCCTGTAGTGAGGTGTGCACCCTCAGTAGGGAGCTACGGTGCTGGTCAAGACTGAAAGCAAGAGTTTTGTCCATCTTTGATCTGGAGGATGCACATCTGGGACAATATCCTGTGCCACAGTCTATGCCAAGCTGCAATTGTCACTCTGCAGAAACATGCCACCATGATCTCTGGCCCCGGGCCACACAACCCACATGGGAAGAAAACAACTTTTTCTTTGACACCTTAAACTAGCAATATTTTAAAGTATACAGGAGGATATGGGTAGGCTATATAATGTTTTATATATGGAATTGATGCATCCATGGATTGTGGTATATGCATGGGTCTTAAAGTCTATAGATACTGATTGATCAAAACTAATGAAGGGACAAAGCCAGAAAGCAAAGCTGGCTGGCTGTGTCCCGCACTCAAGCTTCCTGGAGCACTGAAACATCTTTGCAAACTTCGGAAGGAATTTAATACATGTGACTTGAATGTCCCAAGCCCACCAAATTCATATGCTGAGATCCCACCCCTAATGGCATAGGAAAGAATGGAGGAGATTGGGTTATGAAAGGAGAGTCTTCATGAGTGTGATTGGTGTCCTTAAGTGAGCTCATCTACGTCAGGGATGTCTTCCCTGAGGACAGACAGGACTACAGCATTTCTAGTGAAAACAGACCCTCGATAGCCTTGACTTGGGCTTTTTAACCTCCAGAACCCAGAAAAATAAATCGCATTTTTATGAACAATAAATAGACTAAGTAATCCAGATTGATTAAGACCTGTATGTTAAAGCCTGGTTACTCAGAGTGGGTCAGTGGGTCAGCCATATCAGCCTCACCCGGGAGCTTACTGCGTCTCTAGAGCTCCTCGAAAGCTTGCTGCCTTCAAACCAGTATTTTAGTGAGATCTTCTTCATGAGGTCCTTCCAAGGTAGGAAAATAGTGCTCTGAATGATGAAGTCTTAAATGTATCTTGTTTTGCCTTGGTTTTAATTCCACACTACTTTGGGGTTTGGTGAAAGTCATGGACCCTGAACATAAAAATGTGCAAAGGATTTTGAAGATTTCACAGATTTCTGTTTTTTGGTTTTTGGTTTTTGGTTTTTTTTTTTTTAACTTTTCCGTAAAAGGTTTCAAGGTGCTGGGAGCCAGCCTTTATGGCTCTCATGCATTCTTACATTTAATCTTTTAAACAAAGTATTGGTGGACTTGGGGAAGTTAGTCATAGCAAGGAGGAGTGGCAGAGTCAGACCTTTGGCTGCCAGGGTCGTCTGCAACCAAGCTCTTACCGGGGTGACCCAGCTCCAGGAATTTGAGGTATATTCCTAACGGATCTTTCTCTCTCTGAGAAGAGCATCCCCTGTACCTACAGTGCATTCTTCTGAAACACTGATACAGTGATGCCGCTTTCCTGAGTGGGAAGTGGCCCCAATGGATCCTACTTCCAACCTGCACAGCTTCAATCATTGCTTCAGCTCAGTCCTCTCACCTGTGGCACTGCCTACTTAAACCACGTGGGCAAGGAGAGTCGTTTCCATGGACCAATGGATGCATTGCTGATGGTTTCTTGGTTCTCTGTATTGCAAAGGAGCCAGGTGAGGCCCAGGACTGATGAGGCCTGCCTGCCCCCCAGTGGCACAAGGAGCACAGTAATAGGAAGGCAGCTTCTTTCACTGCTCAAGAAAATTCTGTCCGATTCTCTCCCATTTCTAATCCTTTATCTAATAAACCTGAGAAATTTGAGTTCTAAAGGAATTATGATTCCTGCTGGATAAGACGCACCCTAACCTAAGGCCAGATGAACTTAAACTACCCAGAGCATGGAGAACTACAAAAAAGCATATACGACTTAAGCATTTTATGTATTTTGTATATATGTATTCTTTTTTTTTAATTGTTGATTGTTTTCTTGACACAGTCTCGTGTGTCCCATTATGACCCTGATCTTGAATTCCTGATCCTCCTGACTACACCTCCCAAGTACAGAGACCATGGGTATGCACCACCACACTCGGTTAACATTGTTATTCTCATATGTATGTATAAACCAGTTCCAGATTCTATCATTTGCTTCTGACTTTAGAAACCAAGAGCAAGTCTTCTTCCAGATACTCAGTAGCATGAAGTCAGAGTTAAGGCTATGCTGTTTGCTTCCTGCTCCTGTCCTTTGGAACATCGTATGGAGCTGTGGTGGTTTACACGCTCCTGCCTTTACAATAACGGCTTCCTAAAGAAACATGACAGCAACATCTTTATAGATACATTCTCCTAGTTTAAAATTTATTTTTCTCCAGCTAGATCTTGCAGTGCGAGTTTGTACTTCCAGCTATTTTGGATGCTAGCACAGGAGGATTGCAAGTCCGAGGATAGCCTGGATTACAGAGTTAAGCTCAAGACTAGCCAGGTCAACTTAGTCACAGAACAGAAAGTGACCGGGTTACGGGGTTGAGGAGACGGGGCACACACACCGTGCTGCTAAGGCTACAACTCTGTGGTAAAGTGCTTTCTTAGAATGTACAAGGCCTTAGTTTCAATCGTCAGTACTGTCGAGAATCAGCTATCTACGCAAAGCAGTTTTTCTCCTGGAAAATTTATTTTTGTAATTCTAAGCATCAGAATTTGTTTTCATAGATACAATTCTTTTCCCCCACTTCCCTAGAATTATCAAGTCACATAATATTTAACAAAACCATGTAGATACAAGAGCAAGTGCAATCCGTACAAAAAAAGTTCGGGGACAAATGCAAGCAGTGGTTGGCTGATATGTGACTCAGGCAGCTGCAGAAGGCATGAGCCACCGTGAGTCACAGAGAATTGAGAGCATTCGTCACCCTGGTGACTCAGGCAAATAAAGGGCAATTGGGAGAGTTCTTTTTGAAAAAGTTTATTTAGTATATGTGTGTTAATCTATGCAACTTTCTGTGTGTCACATATATGCATGAGCCCATAGAGGCCAAACTCAGGTCTTCTACAAGAGCACCAAGTGCCCTCAATTGCTGAACTATTTCTCTAGCCCTAAAGAGGAAAGTTTCTGTTATAATACACCAAGTCAGGTCCTCTCTATTGAAATTTATTTTTACTTTCTTTTGGGGAGGATAGTGAGTCTGCCTCACTCAAACATGCCTGCACCATATCCGACCTCCAGACCTAGGCTACATCACACATGCTGTATGTCAATCCATACTATGAAGTCCTTCTAATCGTAGCTAGCCTGTGCCATGTTCAATATCCAAGCTAGCCCAGTTTGCACATCCTATGCTGTGGTTCAAGCTGGTGTGTTCCCCAGTCCAAGCTTAGTCATATTCTTGTGCAGCAGCCCAGGCTGATGAGTAGATGGAACCTTGCCTGCTCGCACCATTCCCAACCCTTAGACCTAGCCTTGGTGATGAAGACTCCATGCCCACCAAGCCTTGTGGGTATCTAAGACTCTGGACCATCCATGCTATCTCCATACATAGGACGTAGCTCAAATGCCGCAGCTTGCACACCAGCCCAAGCAGACCCAGCAGTTGTCCCATTCATATGCTCCTTCAGTCACCAGTACATTGGATTCACCTCATTCCTCCAGTCCAAAATCAACACTGACTGTCTGAAGGATTGGCCTGCCAACTCCTCATACCTAATCAGAAGTCAGTCAAGCTTGGGCAACCACAAAAACAAAATCAAACTTCCACTTAACAGTGGCAGCCTGGAATCTCACATCAGACAGACGCGCAACCAATGAAAGAAGCCACGTGGCCGGGCCGGGTCTCGTCACCAAAAACAAAAACAAAGACAAGAAAACATCAAAACGAAACAAACAATATGAAGGGACAAGACACTATGTCAGCCCCCCAAAAAGCCTACCGCTCCTATGGAATGTTTTCCAGTGAGAATTACTTAGATGAAGCCCAGGACACAGAATTTAGAAGAGCAATAACAAACTTGATCAAAGAATTCGAGGACTTTAAAGAAAATGTAAACAAACAGCTCAATGAACTTAAAGAGAATAATAATAAATGTTGGAATGACGTCCAAGAAAGCATAAGCACATAGCTCAGAAAAATGATCAAAAATTACAGTAACTGAAAAGTAAATTCAGTAAAGAGACAGAGATACTGATGAGACCTCAGACTGAAATGAAAAACTGAAAAATGTCAGAACCTAATTTTAAAACCCAGAGGAAAGCTTTGCAAGTTGAAGGCATCAAGTAGAAGATAGAATACAGAAATAGAAGACAGTGCGTTGAATCATTCAAGCAAATAATATAAAACAAACAAATAAAACACAGGAAAGAAACATTTAGGAGCTATGGGATACAATGAAAAGATTGACTATTTGAATGGAATTATTGTCGTAGAAGAAGAACCACCATATGTTAAGGACATAGAGCAGATCTTCAATAAGACACAAAAGAAAATATTCCCAAATAAAGGAAAATTCTACCCATGTAGATAAACAAAAAGTACACAGAATTTCAAGTAAATGAGACAAGAAAAGAAACTCCCTACATCATATTACATTAAAAACCTAAATACACGAACAAAGAGAAGATACTGAAAACTGCAAGAGAAAAATCATGAGTCACACACAGAGGAAAGCCTAACAGAATGGCAGCTGACTTCTCAGTGGAATGTTAAATTCCATCAGACCCTACAGCAATACACTTCGAGTTCTAAAAGACCACAGATGACAACCTAATACCGTACCCAGCAAAATCATCTACAGTATTTGAGCAAAGAAAGACTTAATGTTATAAACAGGCTAAATGGATTTGTGTCCACCAAACCGGCTCAGCAGAGAATACTGGAAACAACACTTTAAAGGGAGAAACAAGAATATCTAAACGTATGTAAGGGGGGAAGAACAATAATTACTGAAACACCAAACAGAAGAACACAAGTAGCAAACGGGCAGCAGTCAACGGCCAGCATTAAATATGAATGCTCCCTGCCCCTGAACAAAAGGCACTCTTAGTTGAATGGATTAAGAAATAAAATCTTTCTATTGTCTTCAAGCAACACATTTTATCTTCAGAGAAGATGGGAAAGTATTGCAAACATAGAGACAAGGAAGTAGACAGATGTCAGCCTAATATCTGACAAATGAACTTAAAACAAAAGCAAATCAGAAGAGATAAAGAAGGCCACTTCACTCTAATTATAGAACGATTAATTGGGAAGATAGTATAACCCTAACCATACATGTACTGAATGCCGACACACTGAATCTCATAAAAAGCATAGCACTGGGCTTAAAGACCCAGATTAACTCCAATTCACTTTCTCCACTAAAAACAAACAGAAACATCAGATTTAAATGCCGTCATACAGCAAACAGACCTAACAGAGCAGCTACAGAATATTTAAACAAACCTCAAATAATCCGCCTTTTACTTAGCAGCCCACAGAAGTTTCTCTAAAATGGACCACGCCACGGGACACAAAACAGATCTTAACAAATTATGAAATATTGAAACAACTTCAAATATCCTATTTAATCACAACAGTATAAAACTGAAATCAAACAAATTTCTAGCAATTATATACATGGAGACTGAACAGCATTTGACTGAATGATGGAGAAACTTTCAAAGAAGACACTATGAAAAAAAATCAGTATTCCTGGAGCTAACTGAAACTGACAACACAACAGAACATCTGAGGCTCCCCGAAAGCAGTACTGAGGGATTTGTATCTATAAGAAAGTATACTAAAAAATAGAGGGGTTAGATTTAGCTCAGTGGTAGAGCGCTGTCAGGGAAGCGTAAGGCCCTGGGTTCGGTCCCCAGCTCCAAAAAAAAAAAAAAAAAAGATAAAAAAAGTACAAATAAATGAGTGAGTGATAAAACTCAGACTTTGAGAAAACAAATGCAACGCCAGTCAATGGCAGATAATAATAAAAATCTGAACATAAATTAATGATATAGAAGTAAGAAAACTGTATAAAGAATCAATGAATTTAAGAGCTAGCTATTGGATAGGATAAGTAGGACAGACAGAAAGTAGAAAGGACAATGCCAAACCCTTCTATCATGCCAGTATTATTTTAATATCGAAACCAGATAAGATATAGCTAAAAAGAAAAGCACATGTCAATATTCCTCGTGAATACAGCTGCAAAAAAAAATCCTCAATAAAATACCTGCAACCTGAATACAAGCATAATCAAAAAGATCATCCACTACAACTAAGTTAGCTTTATCCCAGAGATGCAGCAGAATAACAAGGAAACCGCTGTAAAGAATTATCAAAATGCTAAAAGTAGATCTATCCCATGACCCAGATATACCACTCCTCTACATAAGCCCAAAGAACTCAGTATCATATCCTATAGATACTTGCTAAGCCATATTTATGGCTGCTGCATTTACAATAGCCAGGAAATAGAAACAGCCTAAATGTCCTTCAACTGATAAAGAGGTAAGGAAAATGTGGTTCATATACAAATGGAATACCATTCAGCTGCAAAGAAAGTGGAATCATGAAATTTGCAGGGAAACATATAAACTAGGAAATATTATACTGAATGAGGTAACTCAATCCTGATCAACAAATGCTGCATGTTCTCTCTCTTACTTGCAGATCCTAGCTCTGACTCTTTATATATGAGTATATAACATATAGAAACCACAGAAACCAGGAAAGTGGACCATGATGAGGGAGCTCTACAGAAAAGGGTATAGTACAACAGGGTTGCCGTGAGGGGGAGTGAAAAAACAAACAAACAAGAGAGATCTTTATGTGGGGATAGAAGAAAGCCTTAGTCAGGGTTTCTATTCCTGCACAAAACATCATGACCAAGAAGCAAGTTGAGGAGGAAAGGGTTTACTCAGCTTACATGTCCATGTTGCTGTTCATCACCAAAGGAAGTCAGGACAGGAACTCAAGAAGGTCAAGAAGCGGGGGCTGATGCAGAGGCCATGGAGGGATATTATTTACTGGCTTGCTTCTCCTAGTTTTCTCAGCTTGCTCTCTTATAGAACCCAGGACTACCAGTTCAGGGACGGCACCACTCACAATGGACTGGGTCCTTGCACCTTGACCACTAGTTGAGAAAATGCCTTTTATACAGGCATTTCCTCAAGGGAGGCTCCTTTCTCTGTGATAACTCCAGCTTGTGTCAAGTTGACACAAAAAACCAATCTGTACAAGGAAGGAGGGCAATGCAGAGGGAGAGGGCAGAAGGAGTGATAAAGGACACTAAGGATTACTGAGAAGTCATAGGGAAACAGTATTTTATGTTTATTTAATATTTTATATATATGAAGTTGTACTACTTAGGGTTATAAACCTCCCTCTAGAAATTAGACTATTGATAACATCTCTAGTATCAAACACAGAAATCTTAATTGTTAGTAAGCAGAGCCCAACAGATTCTAAAATCAGTGTAGGCTTTGCCCTGGGTTGTCTCTCACAAGTCAAAAGTTAGATCCTACTGTGAAAGACACCACACACTTCAGAAACAACTTGGAAAAATTAAGCTATGACTGGTGCTTAAGGGAGCCAAGGGAACTGCAAGCTGCCAAGGGAGAAAAGCAATCAACAGTTTTATTCAGTCATAAAACTTACAAACCAATGGCCAGCATAGCAAGATATCCAAATTGTGCAACAGTGATACTTACATCTAGGGCATAACCAATCGCTTTCTAATTGGACATAAAGACCCACTCAATAGGAGGGAAATTATATCTGGTACTGTACACCTGGCCACCTACCCAGCGTTGATGAGATCATTGATCTTAGAGGAGAACCTACCCCTCCCCTCTCCTGAACTAATATGATTCCCAGACTTACTTTAAATGCCTTATCCTTATATCCACACGTAAGTATAGCTCTCAACCTTCATCAAAGAAGCTCCTTTTTATAACAAATGTAGACTATCACAGAAATCTACAATTGGTCAAAATCCAGACAACTAGTTAAGGGGTTGCCCAACACTGACGGATACATCTACAACGAAACCCCTACCACCAAAGCTCAGGTACATCACAGAAGCAGGGGCAGAAGGAAAAGAGCCAGAGGACCAGGAAGTCTCCCACAAGACAGTGTCCTTTACGCATGACAAGAAGCTGCACGCATGGATTCTCGACAGTGTGATTGTCTAATAAGACCTGAGCACTGACTGCATCAGTCAACATGCCGGTGTCGATGGGGAAACCGCACAAGGCTTTACCCTGGATGAAAAGCTACAGGCAACTAATGGCTGCTAAGGGAAGAAAAATTAGTCTTCTCCAGGGATGAGTCCCTGATAGTTATTCAATACCAAGGCCAGCCCTATACCCAGATGAGAAATATTAAACTGATTCAGCAGGTTACAAGGGGGATGGGGGGAGCACACACATGTAAATAATAATAATTAAAGAAGAGGTCATAAATTTGAGAGATAGTGGGGTGTCAAAAGTTGGAGGAAGAGAGGGAAGAGGAGTATTGTGGTTTGAATGTTTGGCCCAGGGAGTGGCACTATTAGGAGTTGTGCCCTTGTGGGAGGAAGTGTGTCACTACGGGGTGGACTTTGAGACCCTCCTCCTAGCTGCCTGGAAGAGACAGACTTCTCCTTGTTCTCTTCAGAACAACACATAGAACTTTCAACTACTCCTCCAGTGCCATGCCTGCCTGGATGCTGCCATGCTTCCCGCCTTGATGATAATGGACCGAATCTCTGAACCTGTAAGGCAACCCAATTAAATGTTGTCCTTTATAAGAGTAGCCTTGGTCATGGTGCCTGTTCACAGCAATGGAAACCCTAGCTAAGACAAGGAGAAATTATGTAAATATAGTATGCATGTATAAAATTCTCAAATAAATGTTAAAAATATTTGGAGGTGGGAGCATCATGCCCAAGCCTATACCAATGCCAGGCAAGTGTTATATACATAGCCCTCAAGTGCAGTGGTGGATCATGACCCCTTTAGGGATCAATGACCCTTTCACAGGGGTTACCTTGCAGATACTCTGCATATCAGAAATTTAAATTACTATTCATAACAGTAGCTAAATTACAGTAATGATGTAGCAATGAAATAATTTCATGGTTGGGGTCATCACAACATGAGAAACTGTATTAAAGGGTCACAGGATTAGGAACGTTGAGAACCTGCTCTAATGGGGAACTTGATTAGATGGGATGCTATTTTCTGAAATTTCTATTTAGAATATCTATAAGGATATGGCCCTTCAGCATTAAAAAAAAAACTAGAAATTACTTAATTTAAAGATGAGAGGGAGCCAAAGGCAATGTTCAGAGGATGCTCTTTAGTATCTTTACCCTTTTTTGTCTTTTCCTCTTTCCCTGTCATTTTTAGTGTATGTTATTGTGGGTTTTAAGAACTTTGTAGGGCTCGAGAGATGGCTCAGCAGTTAAGAGCACTGACTGCTCTTTCAGAGGGTCTGAGTTCAATTCCCAGCAACCAATTCTCACAACCATCTGTAATAGGATCTGGTGCCCTCTTTTGGTGTGCATGAAGACAGCTACAGTGTACTCACATAAAATAAATAAATCCAAAACAAAAAAGAAAAAAAGAACCTCGTAGTCTCATTCTAATCATTTCTGAAACAAAAGGTTTAAGATGTACATAAAACAAATGGATTACCTTTATAATGATGACATAAGTTCATTGAACTTAACACCCTGAAGCAAACAATTGCTCTTCACTACTAGAAATAGCATTCCAAAAGAGTTTTCCTAGCCCTGACTCTCCAATTCTCATCTTACTGCAGCCTGCCTGCCAAAGCCCCCTCCATTCCTCAGGGCCTCTGCCTCGTGGCCTGGACCCAGGGTCCACTAATTCTCTTAGGGTTCCCTTCTAGCCCACCTGCTTCCCTTTGTGTCAGCCACCAACCTCCAGAAGCACTCTCTACCTGGGGCTCCCAGTAGCCACACTGGGCTAGGATTCAGGTAAGTGAATTGTTCCTATCCTTTCCATCCTCCACTCTAGTCTCTCCAGAATTAGTCCTTCAGCAGCTTGCCTGGAGGAGCCACTCCTCCCATCTACCCCTGCTCCCTGGGGAATCTTGGTGCAAACCCTGGTCCTGTACCTCTTTTTTGCTGCCCCCTCTCTGTGTTTCCTCTTAACTCATTTCCTTTGTGCCATCAGTTAACCCACAGAAGCACTCTCTAACAGGGTCCACACAGCCACCACAGTTGCTTAAGAATATTTAATACCAAAACAGTAAATCAAAAGAAGAGAGGAGGGACCCACACCATAACAACAAAATAATAGGAATCAATAAATACTGCTCATTGATAACTCTAAATATTAATGGTCTTGATTCCTCAATAAAAATACACAGACACATTAGATTAGAAAATAACATCCATCTTTCTGCTTCATACAACAAATGTACTTCATCATCTAAGATAGGTATCTCCTCTGGGTAAAAGTATGGGAAAAGGTATTTCAAGCAAATGGGCAAAAGAAGCAAACAGGAATAACTTTTAATATCAATCAAATAAACTTCAAATTAAAACTAAACACAAGAGATAGGGAAGGACACTGTATACTGATCAAAGGCGGGGGGATCCTTCAAGAGGGCATTGCAATTCTAAACATTTATACACACTTGGATGTATAAGGGCATCCAAGTTCACAAATGAAATGCTATTACAACTAAAATCACGCATTGACCCTTGCACAGTGTTTTAGTCAGGACTGCTATTGCTGTGATGAAACACCATGAGCAAAAGATACTCAGGGAGGAGAAGGTTTATTTGGCTTATACTTCCACAACACTCTTTATCATTGAAAGAAATCAAGACAGGAACTCTTGCAGTCCAGGAACCTGAAGGCAGGTGCTGATGCAGAGGCCATGGAAAAGTGCTGCTTATTGGTTTGTTCACCATAGCTTGCTCGACCTGCTTTCTTATAAAACCACCAGCTCAGGGATGGCACCACCCACAATGAGTTGGGTCCTCCCTCATCCATTGTGTTCTACAGGCTTGCCCACAGTTCCATCTTATAAAAGCATTTTCTTAACTAAGGTTCGCACCTCTAAGATGACTTTAGCTTGTTTCAAGGTGACATAAAACTTTCCAACAAACACAGTGATAGAAAGCAACTCTTGTGCCTGACTCTCACCAATAGAAAGGTCATCCAGACAAAGACTAAACAGAAATGATGGCATTAAATAATATCATAAATCAATTGGACCTAATAGATATCTACAGAACATTCTACCCAAGCACTTAAAAATATACTTTCTTTTCAGCAGTGTAGGTTGATGTCATTATGTAGGTGAAGGCAGGTACAGGATAGAAAGAGGCCTGTCATTGGACGGGAAGGAAGGATGGATGGGAGAAAAGTTTTAGAGAGAGGAGGAGACAGGAGAGAGGAGAGGTAGCCAAGAGAACATGGTGGCGGATGTTAAGATTCCTCTCTGTACATATTACAGGTCGTTGTGACTATTTTTAAGGGATGGATGTGTACAGGATTTTGTGTTGTCTAGATGGGCAAAGTATATCTTATCTAGGTGGGTGGTTTATATCCTTATCGATTGGTTGTAAGTTTATTGTTTGGATGGATTGTGGATTGAGAATTTAACATGTAAATTGTTAACATGTGATGGTTGGGTTACAGTTTGTTGAGTCTTTATTTTTCCAGGCGGCTGGAGCTAGAGAGTTCGCAGCTAGCAGAGAGCCGCCGAGAGAGATACTAATCTGAGATAAATTAATGCTAGTTCCAATGGCCCATCGGAACCAGAACTAGCGACCACCAAGGTACTCTCGGGAACTGGTTCCACTGCTGTCTTATTTTTATTTATGAGCACAGCAGTTCATAAAACTTTCTCCAAAATTAATCACATACTATGGCAGAAAGCAAGCTTCAATAGATGTAAGAAAACTGCAATAACATCTTGTATCCCATCTGAACACTAATCTACACGGAGAGGAGAGAGAGAGAGAGAGAGAGAGAGAGAGAGAGAGAGAGAGAGAGAGAGAGAGAGAGAGAGAAGCCAAAACAATTCTGAATAAAGAAAAAACTACTGGAGGTATTAGAATCCCAGATTTCAAATTGGATTACGGGGCTAAAGTAATAAAACCAACAACATGGTATTGGCATGAAAATAGCAGCAGTCACATTGATCAATGGAATCAAATTGAAGACTCAGATATAACCCCACTAATCTATGCACATCCGATTTTTTAAAGAACCCTAACAGACAGCACATTCAACAAATGGCACTAGTCACACTGGATATCTGTAGAATCTATCGCCCTGCACAAAGCCCAGCTCCCAGTGGATGGGGCTGCAAAAGACCAGATACAATAAATCTGATAGGAGAGGAAGTGGGAATAAGCTTGAACTCAGTGTCATGGGAAGGCTTTCTGAGCAGGACACCAGCAGTACAAGCACTAAGACCAATAGTTAATACATGGAGCCTAACGAAGCTGAAAAGCTTCTGAACACTAGCAGACTCCATCTCACAGGAAAGTTATAGCCTAAAGAATGGATAAAAGTCTTGAACAATAGTCCATTTCGTAGAATGTTAATATTGCAAGTATATAAAGAACTAAAAACACTGAACAGTGAGGAAACAAACAACTCAACTTTAAAAAAAATAAAGAATGTAGAACTAAGCAGAGAGTTGTCAAAAGATGAAACACACATGGCTAAAGAAAGGTTCAACGTCCTTATCCATCAGGGAATGAAAATGAAAACTCCTATGATATTTCATCTTAACTCCAGTCATAATGGTCAAGATCATTAACACAAATGCCAGCACATGCTAGGGAGGATGCAGAGTACTGGGGACACTCGTCCACAGCTGATGGTGGTGCAAACTTGTACAGTCACTAAGGAAATCAGTGTGGCAGTTCCTTGGGAAGGTAGGAATAAATCTACATCAAGACCCAGCATACCACTCTTGGGCATATACATCCAGACCTTTACATCCTACTACAGAGATACTCGCTTGTCTGTGTTCATTGCTGCTCCATTCATGACAACCTAGATGCTCACCACGTTGTGAATGGAAAATTAAACAATATCCAGCTGTTTAGAAAAATGAAATCATGAAATCTGTAGGTAAATGGATGAGTTGGAAAAGAAATTGTCCTGATTGAGGTAGTGAAGCCCCAAAAAAGGGGCTATATGTCTTCTCTTTCATGTGGATGTTAGCTTTTAAGATTTCTATGTATTCTACAATTGACATAACTTCAAAGGTTGAGTACCTAAATAACGAATTATTGGGAATGAGAGTATCTCTCAAGGAAGGAGAATTATAATATAGTGCTATGGAGAGACAAAGGGAAAATTAGAAGATTTAACTAAGGAGCAGGATGGGAGGGAAGGGTAAAACGGGGAATATGGGGAGAGACAACTAACAATAAAGACCATTTGAAAAACTACTGTATAATCTTCCTAAAAATATACATATATGAAAGGAATCTAAAAGAAGTAACAAAGTAATAATGGAGACAGGGCCCCAACTAGATATCTTATATCATCGGGAAAAATGCCAGTGCCAGTAATGGGTTATGTTTTGTTGAGCTGTTGGCCAAACAGGCCCAATGGAAACTGTCTAACAAGGTACTTGTGAAAGTTACTGGTTAACTCTCTACAACCAAACTATAATATTCTGTTGCTATAGAAATGCCTACTTATGTCATTGGTCATGAAGAAGTTGACCTGGAGTATAACTAGAAGCTTCATCCCTACTAAGAAGGGCTCATGGTACTGGATGGTACCAGAGGAGAAAGGTTATCATCATTATTGCTCAGCTACAGACTCTATGACACAATAGTGACCTACCTGCAAGATAGACCCATGCACTAGTGGCACAAATGTTATGGAAGCAACCAACCATTTTTTACATTTTAATGTAAGGCCCACCTCATGATATGGAACCCATAGCTGATACTTGTATTTTTTATTAATTAAAGTATTTATTTTACATCCCAATATCAGTCCATCCTCTCCTCCCAGTTGCCCTCTCACAGCTCCTTCACCCATTCTATTCTCCCCTCTCCTCTGAAAAGGGGGAGGGCCCCTGAGGTAGCACCCAACTCTGGCACATCAAGTCTCTAGAGGACTAGACACATCCTCTCCCACTGAGGCCAGACAAAGCAGCCCAGTTAGGGCAGTAGGATCCACAGACAGGCAACAGATTCAGGGATAGCTCCCACTCCGGTTGTTCGATGACCTGCATAAAGAGCAAGCTGCACATCTGCTACTAACCTAGATCCTTGGAGGCTCTGAGAGACTCAACCACCAACCAAAGAGCTAGCATGGGCTGGATGAAGGCCCCCTGCACATTGTAAATTGGCCAAGAACCTGAGACTACATAGTTCACAGGCCTAGAAGAAAACTTACCACTATTATTCTGCTAAAGGAACATAGCAATAAAATGGCTCTTTATGACATTCCTCCATATCCATAGATCACTCATTGCTCAACCCTTGCCAGAGAAGCTTCTTTTTGCAATATCTGGGAATTAACTGGGAATTAACTGCCCCCAACTGGACAATGTGCAGAGAGTGGGTCTTTGAAGCACTAAGTTCTAGTGGGATGTTTTCATCAAAACCACCCTGAATCAAGGCTCAGGGATCCATGCAGAAGGGGACTCAAAAAGTATATGAGCCAGAAGTGATGGATGACTCCAGGAAACAGTATCTTTGAGACACAGTGATCTAAAGCGTGTATGAACTCACAGAGACTATGGAGAACATGCACAAGGTCTACACAGATCAAACCAGATGGGGTCCCAGTACTAAGGGGGAAAGTTGACATGGGGTCCAACCTTTAACCAAGAAATTATCTGCAGTTGATTTTCTCCAATGGGTTGTCACTGGGTATATCAACTACACTTTACGGAAGACCTGCACAGGAGTAGTTGGCCAGCACAAAACTAACTCAGTGGTGTTTTGTGGGCTTGTTTCATTTTGCTTTGTTTTAACATTTCATGTCTTATGGGTCTTTTGTTTGTTTTCACTTTTCGGGGTTTGAGGGGAGATTGGTTGGTTGGTTTTGTTTCTTGTCTTTTGCATGTCTTTTTTTTAAGGGAGAAGCAAAAGAACATAAAGCTGAGTGGGTAAGGATAAGGGGAGCATCTGGAAGATAAGGGGAACATCTGGAAGATAAGGGGAACATCTGGAAGATAAGGGGAACATCTGGAAGGAATTAGGGGAGAAAAAATGATGAAAACATATTGTATGAAATTTTTTCACCAGGAAAAAGAAGCCAATATGAATGATTGGTTGAGACAAGATAGTGCTTTGTTTTGTTTATAAAATGGTTAATCTGGTGCTAGGAGGAGAGTGGCACAGTCATCAAAATCAAACGCTCTTTCATTCTCCAATAATGTTACTTTGTAACTTCCCGCCTCACACTGGCTCCATGTATTAAGATGGCTGCTGCAATTCCAGCACTCACATTATTATTCCAGGAAGAAAGACAGACAGACAGAAAGAAAGAAAGACAGACAGAGAGACAGACAGAAAGAAAGAAAGAAAGAAAGAAAGAAAGAAAGAAAGAAGGAAAGACAGACAGACAGACAGAAAGACAGAAAGAAAGAAAGACAGACAGACAGAAAGAAAGACAGACAGAGAGACAGAAAGAAAGAAAGAAAGAGAAAGAAAGAAAGAAAGAAAGAAAGAAAGAAAGAAAGAAAGAAAGAAAGAAAGGAAGAAAGAAGGAAAGAGAAAGAGGGAGAGGGGGAGAGAGAGGGAGACGGAGAGGGAGACGGAGAGGGAGACAGAGAGGGAGAAGGAGGAAATAATACAAAGGCTGTCAGCTTTCCTAGAAAAGCTCCCTTGGAAAGCTCCATCTAGTGGCCTCTGAAAAGTCAATGATGTTCTTGCTGCAAGGAGTCTAAAATGTCACTTTAAAGTTAGATCTACGACTTGACAATTTTGAATTCCATATTGAGAAAAAAAAAAGAGAGAACGAATATCCAGTGGATAATCAATAGAGTTCCTCGTGAAATAGAATCCTAACAGAACACTGTAGGCTGCTGAGAATTTAAGAATTACCCTATCACCTGCCTGCCCAGGACAACAGAGTTGGCTACATGATGTTTTGTGCCCATTGATGTCTTGCCTTGGAAAGGTGTACTTCAGTTCTTACAACTAAATTCTAAGAACTGTGTGTATCATTCATTCTCATTACCTCCTGTCTCCATGTCAACCTACTCAGTGCCAGGACATCATTTTGGACTCCACCCCAAACAATCAGGTGCTGCCAACATGAGCAGGATTCACCTACTACAGACAATACACTGCACACACCCAAATCTGACCTTGTAGGCACTTCAATATTTGCCAATAAGTAGCCTCTGAAAGCAATGAGTAGCTCTCTGACTGCCCAGGGGCTCTCTCCCAATATTCAAGAAGCCAAATACTTTTAGCAGGAGTGCAATAGTTCATTGTGCACCTAGCCCATTTGTCACAGCATCTCAAAGGCTCACTTGGAAATACAAACATTTAGGAAGCCTCAAAACTGCTCTAGGCCTCCTGGATTGACACAGCTTGGTGGATATAAAAACTTAGTAGGTCTATCAATGCTTGTTTATAGGTAGCACTTCACCATTAGGTTCTGCACCTCTTCCCAAAGTCTAAATTGTCAGCACGGCAAAAACATCTCTCCCTGATTCCTACTTCCACCTTCCCATTGTACTAATAAATTGCCTGAGGCCACAGCCATGATTCTTAGTGAGTTCATAATTTAAGAATTAGCAACTGGGCATTAGGGTGAATACATTTAATCCCAGCCGGGATTGAAAGGCAGCCGGATCTCTTTGAGTTTGAGGTCAGCCTGATCTACATAGAAAGTTCTAGGACAGCCATGACTAGAGAGATTTTGTCTCAAAAAATTTTAGAAGTGACTTTTGTGTACAGATAAAGAGAAATGCAATATATTCATATATGTTACACACACATACACACACACACACAACAAAAAAGCATTATGATGGATATTTTCCAGCAGTATGAATAACCAGTCATACATGATGTGTTTTCTCATCTAAAATGGACTTTTCTCTGCAGTACCTCATTGGAGCTCTTCAACTGTTCTGAGATAGGCAGTTACCAGGCAAGTGTCGTTGTCCCTTAAGACATCAGAAATGAAATGTTCAGAAGGTCAAATAACTTTCTTTAAATATCTCCAACAGTATAGCAGAACATCATCTCCAATCAGCCTTTCCCTACAGAAAACATGTGATCTCTGAATTTTACAGTATCGGAGCCCACTCTGAGCTACCAGCTCTCCCTAGCCTGCTAAGCCAAGTAGCTGTATTTTCCTCCACTGAGAGGTGATGCTAGTCCCTTCCTCTTGAGTGAGGACTGCCTTGCATCACTTGTTTTCCAATATAATAATGCAAAAGTATGCTATGCAATTTATAAAGTGAGATCATAAAAAGCCCTTCAATGTCTGTGCATGCTTCCTCTCTTTATTAAATTTTAAAAATTATTTCTTTATTGAGATTATAATATATGCATAGCATTTCTCTCTTCCTGTTCCCCTTCAAACCCTCCCAATATCCTTGCTCTTTTTCAAATTCCTGGTCCCTTTTTCATTAATTGTTGCATAAGCATACATATACACACATATGTGTGTATATACATATATATATACATATATATGTACTTACATATTCCTAAATACACAAATACACCTGACTCAGTCTCTACAATATTACTTGTTTAGATGTTTGCAGGACTGACTATTTAATATTGTATAACAATCCGTGTCCTCTTGCCTGAGGAAGATTATTTCTCCCACTTCTGGCGTTCCTTAGATGCCTGTAATTCTTTGTATAGGCTTGAGGCCACATGCCTCACCCCCATGGGACATGGCATGTCAATTGGTGTTGTCCTTGATCAGCTCATGCTTAGACCAACCGTCATGTTGGTGAGACTCCCCACCCTTCAGCCATGCTCCCTGATCCTTAGGTTCAGGAGTTGGTTCGTAGATAGATCTGCTGGGATTCACAACTCTGTATTTTGATTGGCTGTGGTTTTTCTATAATGGTGTCCATCTGAGAAATTCCTTGAAGAGGGGAGGGGTCTATACTTATATCAGAAGATTCAGAGCTAGGAGGCTCTAGTGAGGGAAAACATAATATTTGACTTTCTTGTCCTTACTCAATGTGGTATTTTCTAGTTTGATCCATTTACCTCCAAAGTCCATGACTTCAGTTTTGTCTGTAGCTGAATAGTATTCCATTTATGTATGCCATACTTTTAGCAGCAGCAAACAAAACTGAGCAAGTGTCATGGAGTAGGATGCCCAGTCCTTTGGGCATACAGTAAGGAGTGGTACAGTTTAATCATATGGTAGAAGTAGTTTTTTGATAATTCTCCACACCACTTTCTAGAGTGACTAGACCAGTGCGTAGTCCCACCAGCACTGAGGGTTCCTTTTCTCCCACACTCTGCCCAGCATTCGTTGATCTTCTACCTGGGCTAAGAAGTAAATCTCAAAGTTGCTTTAATTTGCATTTCGCCATGTTCCCTAGAGATGGTGAACATTTTTGAGATATATCTTAAGCCATTTTTTTCTCCTTTTCAGAATTCTCTGTTCAGGTCCCAGGCCCACTTTTTGAATGAGTTGTCTGACTTTTGATTCTGTTTTTTGAATTCTTTAGTCTGAGTATTAATCTTCTGTCAGATGTGTAACTGGCAGAGATTGTCTCCCAATCTGTTCGCTTTCTCTCCACACAGTTGCTTCTTTCTTTAGTCATGCATCCTTTTAGTTTTATGGAGTCCCACTCATTGATTGCTGATCTTAATTCTTGGACAAATGGAATCCTATTCAGAAAATCCTTTTCTATATGTATATCACATAGGGTACTTCTTATGTTTTATTCTGGTAGTTCAGTGTTTTAGGTTTGCGTTAAAGTATTAATCCATTTAGAGTTAGCTTTTGTGTGAGGTGACAGACATGGGTTTAATTTCATTTTTCTGGATGTCTGTCCCCCCATGTCTCTGTCACTCACTCCACACAGCTTGAAGTCCAAGGTAACTATGAAGAGACACACGTGGGGGGTGGGAATTAGGAAATAGTCTTGCTGAGCTCCCAGGAAAAACCAGTACCAGCCTGTCAAACATACGAATGAACCTTCTTAGGTCAGCCAGTCCTAGTCAGGACATATAAGTTGCATCCTGCCCTGCCAAGTTGGCAGATCCACAGACCAAATAAATGATTGCTAGCATTTTAAGTCAACCATTTTGAGATGATTCTTCTCATAACACATAAGTAGAATCCTCTTTTCTGAAGCATACGCTGAGCACCTTCATGTCACCATGACAAAACGCCAGAGATAAATAACCTGAAAGCAGACGGATTCTTATCGGTGTCGGATGTGTCAGTGTATGCTTACTTGGTGCCTGTTGCCTGTGGGTTGTGACGATGAAGTGATTATATCATATTTGCTCACTACATGGCAGCTGGGGGAGAGAGAGAGAGAGAGAGAGAGAGAGAGAGACAGAGACAGAGACAGAGACAGAGACAGAGACAGAGACAGAGAGACAGAGAGAGACAGAGACAGAGACAGAGAGAGAACCTGGATCCCAGTATCCCCTTCAAAGGACTGCCCCAAGAACCTAACTTCCTTCCAGCAGGCCCTAGCCTGAAATGCTCCCCCATCTCCCAATGATGCACAAACTAGTAAAGGCTTCAACACGCGGTCTTCTGGGAGACATTTAAGTCCCACACTATTTGTAGACATACATCAAACTGGTTAGGCTCTGGGAATATTATTGTGTTTGCTTCATTTAGTCTTCTTCACATGAAAACGTGAATGAAGACAGCACCTTCTGATGTCTAAAAGCAAGAAGAAAGAGACAATTAAGCAAATTGCTTCAAAATGCCTTCAACCCTAAATAATCAAATCATACTATAAATATGTTGGTATTTGGTTCAAAACTCTGTGAAAAGAATTCAGCCCTCAAGCTTTGACAGTTCCTTGAAGACCTTCTAAATATAGGAAAATAAAACTGAAATTCATGTCACTTTGTTAATGATATCACTTAAAACTATAAGTTAATTAACTAATTAACAACTTAATTAACTCAGCACTTAATTTACTTACTTGAGTTCACTTAAATTCCCTAGACGTGATTTAATGAACTTTCAGTGTAATTCCTGACTAACCATGTAAATTGTGCGATGTGTATCTGTTCAATTGAGTAGACATTTCTTGAAATTAAATAGTTTAAGGCAGACGCTAAGCCTAACAGTGAGTTTACTTTTTCCTTCAAGAGAAAAATGTGAACTGAACTTCTGGCATATCAGTTTTCATACAATACTTTTTTTCTTTCAACAGTAAAAAACAAATACATAAATGTGTTAATTTGTCTAAAACTATCAAAAGAAAATCCAAAAACTTATCTAGCTAAAGGGAAAAAACATGTTATCATAATATGTAAGGCTCTGGCACCAGGGGGCTATCCCACCGAGATCTCTTGCCTGGCTAGGTACATGAGTTCAGGCAAGCGGGGAGAGAACTGAGGCAGGGATGGAGAACTGCTTCCGCCGCCTCCTGCTGCTGGTCCTTCTCCTTTCTGCAGCTGCTGAGCTGTGCCAGCAGATGACTGACTAGCTCTTATGACAGAAGCTCTCAGACCGTGGAGTAATTCCTGCACACTTTTAGTCCTGAACACGACTCTTAAATACAGCTTTTGGATGGGTCAGTGTCTGACAGCAGGTTCTTCCTATTGGTTTGGCCTGAGAGCTTGGGAAGACCTCATCTATATATTCGGGGGCGTGGTCCTGTTTCTATGACTGATCTACGTTGAGCCTATATGACCTGTGGTCCATCCTTACCTGTGGAAGAGGGATTTGGGGCATTGCTCTTCATGACTGGTCTACAGGGTCTCTCTACAGGGTCTGTGGGGAATTGCATCTACTGAGACCTAGACACAGGAGACTGGAAATGCACCTGCCATCCCTTTTAGGGTCCATGGGGATTCCGCCTATCTCGACCAGGAATCAGGGTACCTCTCACAGCCCACCACTGCACAATAATGTATTAAAAGTGTGTTTTCTAGATTCTTTTCAGTTTATCTTAGATTTATTAACTGGTCATAATAATATCCATTATGACATTTCACCCATGTATATAATGGTATGTCTACTATATTCACCTCCTGTCACCTTACTCCCTGTCCTTCCTGTCCTGCGGATCCCTTCATCTTCTCAATGAGTCTAGCTACCACCATCACTTCTTTTAGTTTTGTTTCTTTGGCTTTGGTTTTGGTGAGCCCATGAGTCTCACTTGAATTGCTTAGGAGAGCCTGGGTAAACTGCAACAAACATTAACTTCCTACAGAGCCTATGCATTCCTCCCTTCTCCATGGTGAGCCATTGATGAACCTCATCTTGAGCCTGTTTTATACAGATTATCACAGCTGAAAGAACTGCCTCTGGGTCCAACAACACACATGGGAAGAGCACATGAGAAGAGCACATGGAAAGAGCAGGTAAGAGCACATGGGAAGAGCAGGTAAGAGCACATGGGAAGAGCACATGGGAAGAGTACATGGGAAGAGCACATGGGAAGAGCACATGGTAAGAATACATGGTAAGAGTACATGGAAAGAGCACATGGAAAAAGCACATGGTCAGAGCACATGGAAAGAGCACATGGAAAGAGCACGTGGAAAGAGCACATGATAAGAGCACATGGAAAGAGCACATGGTAAGAGCACATGGAAAGCTACTGTACATGCCTCCTTTCCGTGCATTTTTTATGTCACTCACTGTTCACAGAGACCAAACCACATTGCTCATGGTGTAGCTACCAGGGCTCCCTTACTCTGTTTCCTGAATAGTATACATGTACTGATTTTTTTTTTATAAACATCTCACTTTAAAGTAAATTGTGATACTTTGCAAATACAGCTCTTCTTCAAATATGGTTGTAGAGACCTTGACTTAGCTGTGCAAAAGCCTGGAAGACAAAAACTATAGCTATGTGCCCCTTGCTCTGATAAAGCTTACATGTTTATATAAAAAGTGGGGTGGTGCTGCTGTGCAGTTGAATCATAAACGGCATGTGCTAAATGTCTGGATAAGTAAGAAGATACACGTAAGATGGGAAAGAAAGGGGCTTGGTGAAGAAAGGGGAGTGGGGGAGTGAAAAATGGAGCATTGTGAAAATGTCATGCCCAGGAAATCATGTGAGCAAAGTCAGGAAAGACAGCAGGTAGTAGGAAAAGCGTGAAAACTAATCTCACCTGGTGAGAGCAGACGTAACACAGGGCTTGGAGAGGGGCAGGCCTAGGGCCCGACTGCAAAATGTCTTCTGAAGATTACTCAGAGGGATGAACCTGGCTAAGGGCAACCCCGAGACATACTGAAAATTTCTGAGTTGAGAAGTATGGTGTTCAAGTTGTGCTCTGACTGATAAACTGATGAAGGAGAAAATCAGGAGCATGAGAGATGAATAGCTCAGATTCTTCAGGGACGAGAGAAGGATAGCCCTGACACTGTAGATCTGGCATGCTCCATCTAAGCAGCTTGAGAGCATATAGGTTGAGATTGAAATAGAAAACACATTTAATCTCTTCAAACTAGTGATTAATAATCTCTTCAAACTAGTGATTAATATGTAGGTACAATACTAATCTACCCAAGGTTAGAGAGATAGCTCAGTGGTTAAGAGCACTGGCTATACTTCCTAAGGACCATGGTTTAATTCTTTCTCAGCACCCACATGGCAGCTCATTGTCTATAACTCCAGTTCTAGGGGATCTGACACCCTCACACAGACACACAAGCAGGCAAAACACTAATCAATTTAAAGTAAAAAAAGTTATAAGAAAAATAATGATCTACCCCACAAAGCGCTTAAGTGATAGTTTGCTACCTTTCACAGAAATGTTCACTGTGTGTATTTTAGGTCCGTTAGTATCTCCTGTGAGCCTCAAGTAACTCTAGATTCAGGTTCTAAATTGTCATCCAAGAGGAACTGACTCCAGGAACCTCAAAGATACCCTTGTCTGCCCGTGCTCAAATCTGTCGTATAAAACAACAAAGTATTGGCATATGACTTAAGCACATCATCCTGCATGCTTTAAACCATCTCTAGATTCCTTGTATTCCCTAACACCAATAGCTGTTATGTAAATAACTATTATACTGTGTTGCCTAGGGAACGATTAAAAGAAAAGGTCTGCAAACGTTTTGCACATGATTTCAAATGTTTAGCAGATAATCGACTGCATTGATGCAGAGCCTTAGCATAGAGAGGGCTTGGCTGGACAAACGCCATTCTTAAGAAGTTCTGGGGAAGAGTGGTTCTCATTCCTCCACATCTGGACCTAAGAGACACGACTATGTGGAAGATTCCTGCGTCTCTCCTGGTCAGTCACCTTGGCA